>NC_138497.1:128767918-129367918 GCF_964252035.2 Podarcis erhardii
CTCTCAGCATCTTTAAAATATCACTAAACGATCCACTCACATTGAATATTTATATTTAGCAACCAACCACTGCCATCACTAAGTAAATTTTAGCTGTGTTATTTATCAAATCAAATTTTATTAAACGGTCACAGACCAGATTGGTTCGTACAGCTAGTCAGCGAAACATAACACCAGAAAAAACAAAGGACAATTTCAATACAGATTAGGCCATAACAACAATTTAAGATTGGACAGCATGAATAAGATTAAGTATTTGCCTTCGCCTGCATGTTGACATTGGAAAGCTCTTGTTTTCTGCACCTGATAGCGGCTGCACAGAATTTAGCAACATTGATCGTAATTACAGGAACCTTATCTTCTACCAAGGCTCTCATACATTGAAGTTCTGATTCATTTTTAAGCTTTTGTAGAACTGGGGCAATAAAGGTCAGGCGTAGATCCTCGTAATAGCTACAGTGCAGCAATACATGCAAACTTGTTTCCACTTCCGATGAGCCACATGGGCAAACACGTGACTCATATGGTTTGCCCTCATATCTGCCTAACAGCAGGGCAGAGGGCAAAACGTTTAATCTGGCCAGGGTAAAGGAATGTCTGTACTTAGGTATTTGTAAATCAGCCAGGTAGTTTGCGGGTGAGAACCCTCTCCCAAAGTCTCTAATTGTGGCGTGTTTATCCATTTTGCCCATATGACATTGCAGCTCTATGTCCCTAATGCGCTGGAGCACTTGACTTCTGGCTCTCTCATATCCTGCCGCTATCAAGATCTGCGGGGAGAATCCCAAGCTTCTTATCTTTTCAAACAGGGAAGCTTTCCAGGTAGAATGAAAGGTGTCTAAGAGTGTTAAGGGCGCCAAACCGGCCGGGAAAAAAATAAGTTTTAACCAGTAGTGTATCTTTAGAATCCACAAACGCGCGTTAACGGGTAGTTGTCCAACTTCTAAGCGGACAGCTATATTAGATACACAGGGAGGGATCCCCAATAAACACCGATAGAATTTTGCTTGAAATGCCTCCATAGGCGCAAAATTTTTAAAACTGCAAACCTGGGATCCATAGGTGAGTTGTGGGAGTATTTTTGCAGCAAAAACCTGGGAGGCCGCTGGAACGTATTTTCCCCCTTTCCCATGAAAGAATCTTGTAAGGGCTTTGTTGGCCCTTCCTGCGTTGGCAATGGCGTTTATCATCTGTTGGTGCCACGGGACCCTTTCCTGAAAAGTTATTCCCAGGTATTTGAAAGTTGCTACCTGGTCAATAGGTTGACCATTAATTCTCCATTTGTGTTTCCTTCTTTTTTTTGAAAACACCATAATTTTAGATTTGCTGTAATTTATTAATAGTTGTTCTGCTTGACAATAATCAGCAAGTGATCTCAAAAGCTTCCTCAAGCCAACGCAGGAAAAGGAGAGTAGGACTGCGTCGTCCGCATACAGAAGCACCGGGAGGGGCATACCTGCCAGTTTGGGAGGGTGGGCATTTTCTTTCGCCATATTTACTGCTAGAGAGTTAATATAAAAATTAAATAGCATTGGCGCGAGGACACATCCTTGTTTAACCCCATAGTGTGTTTTAATTTCTTTAGTTAGATGGCCTGACCGATCGCATCTTACCCTCACCCTGGTGTTTCCGTATAGACCACGGATAAGGCGTAATAAGCGTTTATCTATGTTTGTAGCGCCAAGCTTTTCCCAGAGTCTATCCCTTGGTATTAGATCAAAGGCCGATTTGAAATCCACAAAAGCTGCATATAAAGACCCCCCTTTTCTAGAGTATTTGTCTGCCAGGTGTTGAAGGATAAGGGCCTGGTCTATAGTTGAACGCTTTGCTCTAAAACCAGCTTGAGCTTCTGATAGAATATGCTCTCTTTCCATCCACTCCACTAATTTGTCACATAAATGAGCAGCGTATAGTTTGCTGATAATACTTAATAGACTGATTGGTCTATAGTTAGCTGGCTCAGATCTGTTTCCTTTCTTGAATATTGGAATGATGATGGCTAAACCCCAGTCCTCAGGGATAATAGCTGTTTGATTTATACTAGTGAATAAGGCGGCTAGCACAGGGGCCCACCATTCAACATTTGCCTTAAGAATTTCTGGTGGGATATTGTCAGCACCCGGGGCTTTCCCTGATTTAAGAGATTGAATGAGGCCAGTAATTTCTTCTGTGGTTACAGGGGGCCATTCCTTGCCAAATTCACTTGAAGCGGGAAGCAGAGCTGGGACCAGTTGATTTGATGAATATAATGAGAGGAAAAAGGCCTCCCATGCTCCAGCAGGTATAGAGTATTCGATTTCGATCGGGGAGTCTCTCCAGCTTTTTGCAATTGTTTTCCAGAACGTGGCAGAATCTTTCCTTCGGGAGGCCTCCACTAGGCACTGCCATTCCTCCCTTTGTGCCTGGAGCTTTTTCTTGTTAATCAAAGCTTTATAACTGCGTTTTAACTCAAACCAGTCTAATGGAAGCGAAGGTAGGTTCGCTGCTCTATAGTTCCTGTACTTATCCAGCAGGAGGCGTTTCATGGCCATGCATTCTTGGTCAAACCAGGGTTTGGATTTATTAGAGTGTAGAGATTGCCGTGGCATTTTTTTGTTAGTCAGATAAGGTTGTAGGGACGAAATCAGTTCCCGGAACATGTCTAATCTAGCCTCAGGAGTTGGGGAATTAACGAGGTTCTCCTTTCTAGCAAGAAAAGTATCTGAGTGAAGTCTTTCCGATATTTCATCACTCAATTTGCTGGACCATTTAATACGCGAGTATCTTAGCTCCATGTTTTCGTAACATGGGGCTTCAAGTTTATCAGAGCAAAATAAATCTTTTCTTACGTCCAGTATTAAACAGAGCGGTAGGTGGTCGCTGTCAACCCTCTCCACCACTTTGTATTCCCGTGCTCTGCTCAAAAGGTTAGATGACACTAGGACGTAATCGATAGTGGAGGCTCCCATGTTGGATATAAATGTGAATTCCCCACTGGGTTCTCTGTCGACACGACCATTTAATACGGTCAGATCCAAATTGTTGGAAAAACGTAGAAGGCATAGGCCTGCGTAGTTGCAGCCCTTGTCTTTTGAGAGCCTTGGGGGAATAAAATGGGCTTCTTCAGAAATGGGAGGTACGTCATGGAAATGAGCATATAACACTTCGTCTGATTGGCCAATTCTGGCATTTAAATCCCCAGCCAGCAGCACTGCCGCTGCAGGAGTTTGATTCATTAGCTCATCGACATATGATTCTAGCCTATGCCAGATATTTTTGATAAGCTGCTTGCCTCTTTGGGGAGGGGCGTATATATTAATCAATAGAAGTGTGCAATATCTGCATTTCATTAATAATGCCATGGCCACACTGCTCAAAGGCTCCATCTCGACGAAAGATGCTCTCAGCCTTGTGGATATTAGAATGCCTAGCCCACCCTTAACTCGTCCCCCTTTGTTGCTTGGTGAACCTGCGAGCGAGAATGAGGCAAAACCATTTACATCTAAATCCCCTGTTAGCCATGTCTCTTGCAGGAAGACTATATCATGATCTTGAATGAAATTGACAAATGATTGGTCAGTCGCCTTGTTGAGCCAACCAGCAATGTTCCATGATAAGAATTTAAGATTGGCTTTATCGCAGTCGAGTCTTTGTCAATTATTAGCTAACGTACTTTTAGGGTTTGTCTCTTTATGTATCGGTCGCCTATCGTCTTTGTATGGCGGGCTATCCAGCCGCTCCATGATTTCAATAGGTGGATGCAAAGTGCTCACGTTTGTGATCACCAGATCTTTATTATGCATATATTCCTTCTGTGGATATTCTGTTGCGGCCTGATTTTGGCCCAATTCTGTTTCATCAAGGTATCTCATTTTGTCCCATACGTCTGGTGGGGTCACCTTAGGGTTATTTCTCCTCCGGGGGGGTGATGGAGTGCTCTCTTTGGAGGGTGGCACATTCTCTCTTGGTGGAAAGTTAATCTCCGCTTTAATCTGAAGGTTACGTGCTGTGGTCTTTTTTTGGTCCCCCTTAATAACCTCGTTGCCTGAGGCTCTCTCGGCCAGCTTATCTCTTAGCTTGTCTAGTCTTCCCAAGATGTCAGTTTGTATTAATGGTGGGAACGTCCAGAACTGGTCAATTAGGATATTTTCTTCCATAGTAAAGAAATCCTCACCTCTGCTCACAAGGCATTGCGGGTTCTGTTTGTCAGGCCAGGATTTTGGGAGTTGTTTCCCCTTTCTAAGGTTTGTCTGCTTAGTTTTCAAAAGGGGGCTCAAAGGAGCCTTGTTTTCAAAGAGCCTAAGTATTGTCATCCGTGCTTTTAAAAAGGCAGGTCTTGACCTAAAAATAAACTTGGCCAGGTTCTGATCCCCAAAAGTGGTCAGTGCTCTCACTGAGTGACCATCATAATGTAGATATTCCACCGAGGTGATATCATTAGAATTAACCATTCCTGGTAGTATATCATTTAGACTAGATACAAAGTTCGTTATTCGCTGTTTCCCTGTAAGGAAGCCCTTAGGCTTCGGGAAGTTCATGAATACCAATTTTTGGGGATTTAGAATCAAATTCCAATCTCTTTCCTGACTAGAGGCTTGCCAGGTCTGAAGGGGGGTATCATCTCTACTAAACGCTTCCTCTTTCCCGCTGTTCAATTTGCTAAGTGTTTTATTGCCTTCATAGGTAGAGGTCTCTACTTCCGCAGCATCAGGTTTGTTAAAGAGTTGGTTATCCAGGGACTGAATTGTTACTTCTGCCTTCTCATTTGCTACTGGAGTCAGCCTTGGCGAGTCCTCCTTAGCCAGTTGCTGTGTAACTATCTTTGTTTCTCTCTTTTTACCCTTCTTTTTACTGCCCCGTGTGGTCGATTTATTTGGAGCCGAGGGAAGAAGTTTAAACAATTTCTGCCAGTGTATATTTCGATTACTGCAGGTATACTTGGCTTTCCTTGTTGCTTTGGTATTTTTACTTTTCTTCACTTTTACCCTTGAGTTATGTCTTTGCAGACTCTTATTTATTACTGGTTTGTTCGTCCCCACTAGCTCAACTGTTTTATGCTCTTGGGGCATATCATTTAGTTTTATCTCTTTTAATTGAGGTGTGAAGTTTTCTACTAACGTCAGCAATAGCCCATTTGTTATTATTAGATAATTTTTTATGTTAGCTAGATCAGTACTTATTGCTAGGGAATAATCTAAAGGGCAGCCGTCACTCAGTTCTGTTTGAGAGTATTTTGGAATAAGTATTTTTTGATGGGTAGATGTAATTTCTTCCGTGGGCCGCTGTTCCTTAGTAATAGAGGTATTTCCCTCCTGAAGTTCCTCGGCTAAAGCTAGTTCTTGCGCTAGGCTGCATGGAGAGTTAATATTTCCAGTATCTTGATATGTCTCTTTAAAGTAAGACGTCCAATCAAGAACAGTTAGAGAGGGGGGTATTACTTCATCAAGAATTAACTCTTTTTGTGGACTCTTACCCTCCTCCATCTTAGGGAAGTAATTTGTGATTTTGCTTTGTCTTTTACCAGGGCCCGGGGGGCTGTTATTTATCTGTAACTACTATCACTGAATATACATTTACCAATATTATACATATTGGCAATCCAAGCATAATCTGCAAGTACAAAATCACATTTTTTAAAATTACTTCATTCCAAGGGATATTTTAGAAATGTATAATTTTGTATATTCAAGGCAGGCTCATATTGTTAGCATGATAGCAAGATAATGATTCCAGAGGAAGTTATTTTAGTCTGCGGGAATAAACAAATTATACCAGTGGTACCTTAAAGACTAACTTATTTTTATGTGGCCTTTTCTAAACCAACCCCTACTTTATTAGATTTGTGAAAAGAAGAGGTAAGGTGGTGGACATGTATAGAGAGGAGAAAATATTAGAGGGAGAGAACAATAAGCACAGCAGAATAGAGAAACTGCATGATAAAATCCATTCGAGTCCAAGAAAAACATTTAGCCAAGTAAACTTTGTAGGCACATAATAAAATATATTATGAAGGGACAGTAAAACTCTCATGAAATGTCAGAATATTGGAAAATTTAAATATGTGATTAGACCAGTAAAACACAAAAAGGAAAGAGAAAAAGTGTTAAACATAATTCCACGTTGTTCTCTTTCTTCCTCTGACTAAGAGGTTAGAGGACACAGAAGTCAATGCTATTTTCTACCCAGTACTGTCTGGTTCTCTGGCAATCCTACTTTCAGACAGCTGCTGTGATGTATTCTGGCCTGTCTCTGGCCTTATTACTGTAATCCTGCTGAAAAGCTGTCAATACACTTCATATGTATGCTGTCTTCCAGTGATTAATTCTGAATAATTTAATCTGGAAAGTTCTTTACATTTTTTTTTAACTTATAGAGGTCAATATTACAATTCAGGAAATTAGAAAACAGAAAGCTATTGATGCTGTTTATTCTGATAACTCAGTAGGTTATACCGCAGAAACTCCTCATCCGAATCTTAACTCCCCCCCCCCCCATATGAATGTATCAACAATATATCAAAATCATGCAAAGGATTGATTCTGTATCAATTAATAACATTTTGGACAAATTCATCACAGGCTGAACTCTTGGCATGGACAGTTTTTTTCATGGTAGAGTATTTAAATACACCCTGAAGCTGTTTGATCTGGGGAAAACTTTATACAATCAAGCATACTAAAGTAGTAAACTGACCACAAATAGCTCAGTAAAGTCTATTTTTATACCGGTTGTTCAACAAGGAGGAGAATTCGCAAACATTCTTGACCTGTGGATGTTGCTTATGAGACTTCTCTCAGCAATGTTATGGGATATTATACAAAAATGGCAGGTACAATTCATCCTTCAGTTCCAGCTTTGGAATACTGCCAAATGATCTATTATTAGTATTTTTACAGAGCTAGAAAGGCAGAGGGAGTGGGGGGACAAATCAGCAAACTGAAGTAGACATAGACAGTTTTTATAAACTAAACTTTGGACATATGTTTTAAAAAGCCTCCTATGATGCAGTAGAAATACACAATGCACGTTAGCAATGGCATCTAGGTTTTCTCCTGCACACAACAGCTTTGGATTTCCCTCATTCAGCTCTCTAAGTACAAATGATACAAGACATATTTCGGAAGTTTAGCACAGCAAAGAGTGCCAGTATCTTCTGAATAATGCATCAGTGCTTCAAAGGTGAACTACTTTGGCAAAATGCCTTGAGGAAGTCATACAGTAAGTTCAATTAGGAGTCCTTAGCCACAATGCTTCTGTTTAAAACCACTTTTCACTTATTTTAGGGAACTAATTGATTGGAATATCTGCTCATATATTCTTCACTGCCAACCTGCACTTATGATCAGTGTCGAGACTGAGGTGAGGGGCAAACCCTCATAAAATAACATTTAAACTGCAATCGTAAACTAGCTTACATGGGAACAAACGCTTACATGAGAACAGTGTGGCTAATTTCTGAGCACTGTATAGGACAACGCTGTTAATACATAGGCCAAACACATTGAAGCACATAATGCTGACAAATATTGAGGCAACATTTATCACAGGAAATACCTGCTGCTTATCAAACACCATGGCTATTTGCAGACTCCCTGGATTGTGCTAAGCTATTTTTACTCTTTGCCAAAGTCCAACTCTTCAAAATAGCAGTCAAAAAGCAAACGTTCAAATTCTAAGCAGTTAAGAAAATTGTATGCCATTACTATCTGAACAGTTTATTTGCCAGATAAAAAAGTGCAAAACTAGATTTATTTATTTTTTTACATATCAAAATGTACCTATAGCCTAGTGAAGACCTAGTGATAACAGAGTACAGTAGTGCACTGGCAAGGAAAGAGAGTAAAAGGTAAAGAAACCCCTGACCATTAGGTCCAGTGGTGGCCGACTCTGGGGTTGCGGCGCTCATCTCGCTTTATTGGTCGAGGGAGTCGGCGTACAGCTTCCGGGTCATGTGGCCAGCATGACTAAGCTGCTTCTGGCGAACCAGAGCAGCGCACGGAAACGCCGTTTACCTTCCCACCTATTTATCTACTTGCACTTTGACTTGCTTTCAAACTGCTAGGTTGGTAGGAGCTGGGACCGAGCAATGGGAACTCACCTCGTCGCGGGGATTCAAACTGCCGACCTTCTGATTGGCAAGTCCAAAGCTCTGTGGTTTAACCCACAGCGCCACCCGCGTCTCTGCCCTAGGTAATACTATGTAATTTATTGAAGTTTATTTATATGTAGTTTATTGAAGTTTCATTCCATCCTTCCTCTGTGGAGCTCAGAGGGACATACATGGAACCTTCCCCAACTGCCCCATGCTTTTATGATGGAAGGACTTGAACATTGCTGTTTCTCGTGCACTGGGTGTATTGGCAAAGATCACTCATGCAACTTATCAGAACTATTCAAACATCACCAAAATAATTCTTAGAAAAGGAAAGCGTTCAATAAATTATGCACCAAATAAGCACATCTAGTATATAATTCCAAACACTCTTTTAGGCTTTCCAAGTACCGTAAGTCTCTTTTAAAAGACTTTCAAACATCTCTTATGATCAATTTTATATCTGTCATACTTTGAAACATGACAAATACCGTAATCTGGATATATTTCTACTTGTAACCATAAACTTTCTGTTCAAACAGTACAACTCAATAATATAAAGAGCTCTTCAACATTTAATAAGCTTGCAGCAATAACACTAACTTTACACAGCCCGCTTGGTTTCATTCTTTTCCCTCCAGCTGAGACTGATGCCGCCCAGGGGTAAATGCAACATTATAATGCTGTTTCTTAAATACAGCAATGGAGGGGTTTTTTTTGGGGGGGGATTCTCTGAAGAAATATTAAACTGGCAAAATGCTATGTGCACCTATATGGGATAACATCAACATTCACCTGACTGGGCAGTAACTGACACATTTCCATAAGCACACCCTTCAGAATCTACTATAATTACTGCCTCTGCTATATATTATATATAGTAGCATCTTGACTACTGTGGTTCTTATTCTCCCTTAACTGTGCAAATGGCACTGTAAAATAAATGGGGGGCTTAATGGAAGCAGGTAAAATGGATGGGAGAGGAATTACTATGGAGACTTAATGGAATAAGGAATAATGCATGGGCGGAGCAGAATGAATATGGGGGTTTAATGGAACCGGATCTGGTGGAATTCGTTTAAATATATGCAGTAATTGCAGGGTTTTTTATTTTTTCCAAATTATGAGAAATTTTCTCCTGCTGAGCATTCCATCTGCTATTATCACCTTGAGCAAGAAAAACAGACACAGTTATCTCATTAGGAGTATATATTGTACGATGCCATGCACTGTATCCAAAATAGTCAACTGTAAGTTTCCATGTAATTTTTTGGTACTAAAAAACAAAAAGGATTAAGTTTCCACCTTGGACACAGTCACTTTTACAGCTTGGCCACAGCTACTATACCATGCGATTCTCAGTAGATACATTGGTCGATGCATCCCTTGACCCAAAAAACATCAAGCACCCCCATTGCAGAAAGATTGATCAATTACTGCTGTTACGTCGCAATCGGCTTTAAATAACTTTGTATCTACTGTTTCAAGCAATGGCTGCATTCCCCCATCATGGTAAACCTTGGTTTACCATAAATACCCACATCACTCCTATTTGGATTCTGCATCCCCTACGAGTGGCAGCCACAAATCACAACCCTTGGCTAAGTGTTGCATCTGTAACAGGGATTATAGTATGTTTTGCAACAATCCACAATATGATGCCAAGGTCTATTTCTGGCTTACTAATTGTGGTTTGTTGGAATGAAATTACCCCACATTTCAGATGCAATGGATCATGGATTGCTGCTCCAGCTCACCAGCAGGAAAGATCAAAGCACGGGTTATCTGCATGTTCACAGTAAGCAATAACCGTAACGACTGATTTCATCTTTCCATGGGCAAGTATTTTATTCAAAGATATATACAGTGGTGCCCCGCAAGACGAATGCCTCGCAAGACGTAAAACTCGCTAGACGAAAGGGTTTTCCGTTTTTCAAGGCGCTTCGCAAGACGAATTTCCCTATGGGCTTGCTTCGTAAGACGAAAACGTTTTGCGAGTCTTGCGAGTTTTTCCCCTCCCCCCCCTTTCTAAGCCGCTAAGCTGCTAATAGCCGCTAATGCGCTAATAGGGGTGCTTCGCAAGACAAAAAAAACCGCAAGACGAAGAGACTCGCGGAACGAATTAATTTCGAGGCACCACTGTACCCAGTGAAAAGCCCATCAGTAAATTATCTGATTGCAGCCAATATGATTAGAAACCCTCAAAATTACATAATTATGGGTGTATTTGCCACTGGTACATTTGGCTGCCTACAAAAGAGGAGGCACCTGAATCTTTATCATAATTTACAAATTATATATTCCTTCGCAGCAGCCATCTGTATTACGATGGATGTTTGAAGGAGAGACATGAAGACCCATGTTTCATCATTCCTTACAGCAATTAGATGGGGGTGTTGATAGGCATTTTGATCCCCTTGTTTTCTTTTTTATCTCAGAAAAAATATATCAATCTTTCAAGTATTAGGAGCACAATTCTTCCCTGTGGCGGCACCAATGAAGTAAAGCATCATGCCACATGTATTTGTTATTGATTTTAAAACAATTAAGCTTAATAATTAAAGCACAGTGCGTGCTAAGAATAGGTTGTGCAGGGAAGCAAATTTAGAATTTGGAACTCAAAAGACATACACACAGACACAGCACTGTCACGGTATATTAGCCTCTGACTAATACTTGTTTGCCTTTTAAATAGCTTCAGACATAAATCACAGAGGTCAAACTTTGACAGGACTACTGTATCGCTGGAGGACGTATACAGAAGAGAGATGCAGGGCTTCAAAACTCACCCAGAGTCAGTTATCTTAACAAGATGATCAGTGCTTCCCCCAAGGGGTACTCAAGGGTATGCAGTACCGGCACCTCTCTTTTTTTTGGTTGTTAAAAAGTGTGGCAGTTACTGTAACAACTTCATGATGAGTATGACACCTATTTTTCTAGGGGGCGGGTAAGCACTGAAGATTAGAAAGCTGGAACAAATAACAATAATAAAACAAAACAGCCCCTTTATATATTTTCAGAAGCCCCGCTTTTATACTCCTGTTACAAAAACAAAGGCTTGTGATGCATTTGTACATTATATACAATGCAAAAGCCTCTAGCATTTTAAACAAAGGCAACTGTAATATAGTTATCCAAAAGAAGCTAAAATAGTCTTATACACCCAAGCTGCGCTCTCTCTCTCTCTCTCTCTCTCACACACACACACACAGAGAGAGAGAGAGAGAGAGAGACAGAGACAGAGACGGGGGGGGGGGGGGGGGCTTGACAACAGATTCCACTGAGGTCATCCAGAAAGGAGAAAGAGACTATTATTTCCATTCTGGAAGGAAGCAGGAAGGAGAGAAAAAAAGTGGGGAGCTGACTAATAGTCAGCATGGAGTAGTGGTTAAGTGTGGATGGACTAGGACCTGAGACTGGGAAGCTACAATTTGAATCCTGACTTGACCATGAAACTCACTAGTTGGTCTTCGGCCAATCACTGCCTTTCAGTCTAACCTACCTCACAAGGTTTTTGAAGGATTAAACGAGGAAACGGAGACCCATGCATGCCGCCTTGAGCTCCTTGGGTCAAAAGGCGGGATATAAATGCAATGAACAAGAAATAAATAGCCAATGACTGACTAGGCGGACTCCTATACTTAAGATAAAGGGACCCCTGACCATTAGGTCCAGTCGTGGCCGACTCTGGGGTTGCGGCGCTCATCTCGCTTTATTGGCCGAGGGAGCCGGCGTACAGCTTCCGGGTCATGTGGCCAGCGTGACTAAGCCGCTTCTGGCAAACCACAGCAGCGCACGGAAACACCATTTATCTTCCCGCCGGAGCGGTACCTATTTATCTACTTGCACTTGGACGTGCTTTTGAACTGCTAGGTTGGGAGGAGCAGGGACCGAGCAACGGGAGCTCACCCCATTGCAGGGATTCGAACCACCAACCTTCTGATCGGCAAGCCCTAGGCTCTGTGGTTTCACCCACAGAGCCACCCACGTCCCTTATACCCCTATACTTAGGGGAGAGCAATAAACACCAACAGATGCTGCTCTGTGCTTGGTGTTTGGGCACCACAGCCCTCCAAGAAAGGGCATCTGCTGCATTACCTTCCCCCCTCCCCAAGTCTCTTTTCCTTTTGGGCAAATTCTGGATATTTCTCGGTGGGAAGGAGTGGGGGGGGGGTAAAAAAAAGAAGGAAGTTTCAGGTGAGAGACCAAAGATGGGGAGGAGAAAGGAAGGAAGGATGGAGGAGAGAAAAAGAGAGAGAGAGAGAGAGGGGAAGGAGAGAGGGAGGCACAGCAGGGCTGATAACACTGGGGAGGAGAAAGGAGGAGCGAGGCGGGGTAAGATGCTCCCGCTCCCCCGGGGTAATATCCCCACTGGGTTCCTAGCACTTACTTCGGAGTAAACATGCACAACGTCCGGCTGTAGGAAGAAGGAAGGAAGGAAGGAAGGGCTGACTTGGGAGAAATGGAGGCTTAAGAGGAGGAAGAAGGGAGATAGCTAGGGGGACCAGGGATGAGGGGGCGAATGCAGCGCTTGCCATGCCGTCTCTTTCCCCCCACTTGCCCCCTTACCAGCTCCAGGCTTGCGCTCCTTTCCAGCCCCCTCGCTCCGGCCACAGGCGACAATTGTGCGGCCGCCTCCTCAGCTCCCTCTTTCGGAGCGCCGGAGCCCAAGTGCAGCAACGTGCGGGGGGGGAGGAGGAGGAGCGGGAGGCGGCCACAAACTCGGTCACAAGATGGAGGCAGAAAGCACCGCTCGGCCTCAGCTGCGGCGGCGGCGGCAGCGGCTTCCCCCGGCCGCCTTCCAAACTACGCTTCCCGTCATGCAACGGTGGAGAAAGGGGGCGTTCCTATCTCTCCCCGCGGCGAAACCTCCCTCCGCCTGAGGAGAAATGCTGCCGCAGTGCACTTCGGGACTGGTAGTCCCGCGGCGGGCAGCAACCCTGAGTTCACTCGCAGGCCGCGTTCACGGAGGGGGGCGGGGCCTACAGTTCGAGTCCACCTCAGGCTGGCCGAGGGAGGCGGGCGAGGGGCTGAGGTGATTTTCCCCTCGGGTTTGTCTGAGGAGAAACTCGGCGCTGTCCGTGGCCTCTTTGGCAACGGGAGGCAGCCTCTGTTTCTGGGCTCCCTCGGCGGGCGGCGGCGGCCCGAGCCTGACAGACGGTGTGAGGTGGGCGCGGGCGGAGGGAGGGAGGCGAGTCCAGCGGGGGAAGGACCGACCCCCCTCGCCAGGACAAGTTTGGGTCTCCTCAGGAGTAAGGCCCGCTGGGCCCGGCGGGGCTTGCTTCCAGGTAAAAAAGTGCACGCGCGCGGCGCCGTAGTAGCTACCAGGTCCGGTTGCAAAAAATAGAGGGACGGTTATTGTTATCGTTTCGATTATATGTTTATTTTTGTGTTGCAGCGGGGAGGCGGGGGTTGCCCCGCGTTGGCGCCTCTCTCTCTCCGCGGCGGGGAGAAAATAGATCCTTGCTCATGCAAACCGAACATTTCCACTGACCCTGAACTTTTTGCAACACTTGGGGGGGGTTTGAAGGCCCCGCTCCGTTTCCATATCGTGAGGGTGGCGGGCTAAATAATAATAATAATAATAATAATAATAATAATAATAATAATAATAATTTAAAGCATTAATTAATTTTCCAATAAGAACATCCAATTAGCATATCAAATCCAATAAAAATAAAAAACTAAAATAAAAAAGTCCAATTGTCTTCCAAATTGTAATAATTTTTTGTGTTGGCTTCCCACGGTCTGAACTCCAAAGTGCTTTCAACATCTTAGTCCTGTCTCTCATCATCATCATCAATGTTTTTTCATAATTCCATATTGCGATTTTATCCTCCACGTTTTGTCTCTGGCTCTGTGATCCTCATTCATGTCAGAAAACAGATGCTTTTTTTTTTATGGAGTGCAGATTTCTCCATATATTGTACTCTTTCAGCTGTTTTTGTTTTTCATCGCACCGCTTCATTTAATTGCATCCATTCCAGACTTCTGTCCAGCTCTTTATTAATAATAATAATAATAATAATAATAAAATTATTTATACCCCGCCCTCGCCAGCCAAGACCGGGCTCAGGGCGGCTAACACCAGGTATAAAAACAATGGATTAAAATACAACTTAAAAACAAGAATAAAATACAACATTAAAATGCAGCCTCATTTCAGTAGAAACTCAAATCCAGGAAGGATGGGAAGGTAGCACTGCGGAGGAGCTGCCACCTTTGTTTTGGCAAAATACGGGGAGGGGCAGTTGGGGGGGAAGGCGATTCCCCCTAATAATAATAATAACAACAAAAACAACAACAACAATCTGCTGCTAAAGTGACTTCAAATTAATCCATTACATGTAAGAATGTTACTTGCCCAAAAATGGAAAAAGAAGTTCCAGTGAAAGAAGAATGGATACAAAAACTATGGAACATGCAGAAGTTGTGAAACTTACCAGAAAAATAAGAAATCAAGATAAACTTTTTATAAAAAAATGGAAATGGTTTATTGAGTATTTACAAACGAACTGTAAACAGATAAGGACATGGGCAGGATTATTGTAATAACCTGCAGTTTTATAAGAGCATGCAGAAAGAGGGGGAAGGAAGTCGAGTTTTGAAATGTTATAGAGGTTGTGAAATTATTGACATGTATAACATTGAAAATCATGAATAGAAATAAAGAAAAACACACACAGAGTAATCCATTACAATCTATTGCAGCCCAACGGGATGGCCCCTCAGGAATTTGTCACACAGAGATTGTGAGTTTGTAAATCTGTCTGTGTTTGGCTACCCAGAGCTTAAATGCATCACCTTTCACACACCCTTTCAAACACATGTATTCCGAGAGGATCCCTAGCCTGGGGGAGAGAGAGAGAGTGGAGACAAAACTGTATCAGTACAGGACAATCCTGTATATACGATAGGTGGCAACTGTATGCACAAGGCTACAAAGGAGGGAATTTACTGACTTATTCCAGATCAGCCTAACTGCAATCTCTCTGGAGTAAATTATCATTAGCATTTCAACGGGGCACATAATGTTTCTATATCCATATGCAGCCAGATTTTGTGCATGCTGCTTGGAAAGTTAGCTGCATTCAAGCCTGTACATTTAAGTATTTGAGTAAGACTTTAAGCCTGTACAGTGCATATAAGCAGGAGTTGTAGCAGCTCTTTCTTCTTTGCAGCATGGAAATTGCTAGGTAAATGATTGTTTGGAGGGCCCAAGCCCGTTCCATAAATATTATTTCAGTATTTAACAAGCATTTGATTTTTTATCAGTATTTTAGACATGTTGGGTTTTTTCCTATGTAAACTGCTTAGAGGTTTTTAGGTACAGTGGTACCTCACAAGACGAATGCCTCGTAAGACAAAAAACTCGCAAAACGAAAGAGTTTTTCGTTTTTTGAGTTGCTTTGCAAGACGGATTTCCCTATGGGCTTGCTTCGCAAGATGAAAACGTCTTGCAAGTTTGTTTCCTTTGTCTTGCAAGTTTGTTTCCTTTTTCTTAAAACCGTGCATTCACTTCGCGGTATGGTAGCCTTTTTTGAGGTTTTTGAAGACTTTGGTATTTTTGAAGCTTTTCCAAAGTCCGTGCTTTGCAAGATGGAAAAATTGCAAGACGAAAAAACTCGCGGAACGAATTAATTTCATCTTGCGAGGCACCACTGTACATAAGAAAAGCCTTGCTGGATCAAACCAATGTGGCGTCCTGTTCCCACAGTGCTTTAGTTGAGATTCCTGCATTGCAAGGGTTTGGGCTAGATGACCCTTGGGATCCCTTCCGACTGTACAATTCTATGGTCAGCCAGAACCCCATGGGAACCCCCAAAACATGGCTTAAGTGCAACAGCAGTCTCCTCACTTGTGTTTTCCAGTAAGTGGTGTTCAGATACATATCACCTCCACTACTGGTGGCAGCCAAGAATATTTAATTCTAACCTGACCAGCCACATGTAAAGCTGACTATGGGAGCAGCCTTCTGAGAGTTTCATTCATACTTCGTTTATAGTCCAGACCTTCAGCGTGTTCAAGGCTGCATACATGGTCAAAGGGAAGAAGAATGACATCTTTGTTTGGTTACTGTTTGGGCTGAATGTAAACTTTATTTTGATACTCTTTTTCAGGGTAAATGGGTTTGCATGACATTTTCCATGAACTAAGGCAGTTCCATGTCTTGTTTGGTAAGCACATAATTTATTTTGACTTGCTTTCATTTTTTATTTTATTTTTGGACTCTTCAATAACATATCACAATGTTTGTAGCATGTTGCAGGTATACATCTGGTTTGTGTGCTTTAACAAACAAACAAAAAAGAAAACAGCACCAAAATAACTTTCCCATTACTACCTTTGGTTCCTTTAAAAAAAGGTAAAGGTACCCCTGCCTGTACGGGCCAGTCGTGTCCGACTCTAGGGTTGTGCGCCCATCACACTTAAGAGGCCGGGGGCCAGCGCTGTCCGGAGACACTTCCGAGTCACGTGGCCAGCGTGATGAAGCTGCTCTGGCGAGCCAGCACCAGCGCAGCACACGGAAACGCCGTTTACCTTCCCACTATAAAGCGGTACCTATTTATCTACTTGCACTTAGGGGTGCTTTCGAACTGCTAGGTGGGCAGGAGCTGGGACCGAAAGACGGGAGCTCACCCCGTCGCGGGGATTCGAACCGCCGGCCATACGATCAGCAAGTCCTAGGCGCTGAGGTTTTACCCACAGTGCCATCCACGTCCCTTGTTTCCTTTACATTTCACTAAACATGCTAATTTTGAGAACTACAAAGTGAGAATGGGAAATGTGAGTTTTTCAAGTGTTGTCCATAGAGGGCACAACTCAGGCCTGCTCTGCTTCACTTTTATATGGAATATTCTTTGGGTTTTAAGAATGGGCTACTATGGATTCAATGTCTGCTTTTATATCTGCGCCTAAACATAGTGGCCCAAGTTTTGGCTCAGAAGCACACAGCTTCATTTAATACTGAAGACCTATAGGGAGATCTCTATTCTGTGTTTGTATACAATTCCCAGTTCAACAAGGGTTTGAGGCACCCCAGGTGTGCCTGTTTTTCGCATCATCCATATAATATTCTCATTCAACTGGCAGCCTGCACCCTCCGCCTTTAATTTGAACTTTGCCGAGCTGCAGATAATGTGGTAAGGAAAGGATCCAACATAAAATCATGTTGCTCAACTGGATATACTGAAGTTCATTTTGTGGGTTGTTGTTTTTAAATGTGGGGCTTTTCTGGGTACTATCTATTGCCACACACCCTACTTCCATTGGCAAGGTTCTTCTTGGTTGGCTGCTGTTGGGACCAGTCTTAACACCTATGTCCTTTTAATTTTTTTTAACTTGTTGTTTTGTGCAAGTGTGGACTACTGTATTGGAAAAACTTGTATCATAAAAATAAAAAATTGGCTGTGTACACAGGTAAACCAAAGTCTCTGCACATGCCTATAGTGGACCTCAGGTTTCTGGGACTCAGGGAAGGTGGGGAAGTACTAACTGAGGGGAGGGGACAACAACACAGTGTGTGCATGGGAAATACCGAGATAGCATTCAGTTGAAAGCACTCATGTGGACAAAGATGCCCATAAGTGCCCATGGAAAAATTGGATCTGAGTGACCCACACACATTAACACTTTGGTGTATACACAGCCGATATGAACCATTGTTCAAAGAAGAGCCGAAGACTGCAATACAGTTGTACCTCGGAAGTCAAACAGAATCCGTTCTGGAAGTTTGTTCGACTTCCAAATGTTCGACTTCCAAATCATGGCTTCTGATTGGCTGCAGTAAGCTCCTGCAGCCAATCAGAACCCCCGTCAGACATTTGGCTTCCAAAAGAACGTCTGAACTCACTTCCGATTTTTGATCATTCAGGAGCCAGAACATTGGATTCCCAAGGCATTCGGGAGCCAAGGTACGACTGTAGATTATTTGGAGAAATCATACTTGGTCATGATTTTTCAAAATGGTGTTAATTGTCCAAAGATTCTGGATAGTCTGGGGTAGGTTTTTACTTTGTTACTGTTTTGTGAGGTTCCAGCTGCCCATCATTATAGGTCACCTGGCAACAATATTAAATGTTAAAATATAATAGAGGGAACACTTATTGACTGTTATGCTTTTCAAGGACTGTTCCTGTATTCTACGGACACGAATTGAATCCATTGGAGCAGAAAAGCAATCAGAAGGCAGCAGCACTCAAGACTTGGTAAGAGAAAATGTATATTAACTTGACCTGTTTCACTAGTGTTAGTCCTAGTACAATTATGTCTGCATTCTTGAAGCAGAGCTCGCACCACTTATTTTCTGCTGTCTTTGGTATGTTTCCAAATGGAAACACTTGGTACCTCTGTTCTCAGCAGAGAATAGTCATCAGCCCAGCAATAAGAAATAAGAGCCGGTTCCTCAGAGTGTTTTTGAGACAATTACATGGAGAGGCATATCCATTATAGATATACAGTGGTACCTCGGGTTACATACACTTCAGATTACATATGCTTCAGGTTACAGACTCCGCTAACCCAGAAATAGTGCTTCAGGTTAAGAACTTTGCTTCAGGATGAGAACAGAAATCGTGTTTCTGCGGCGCGGCAGCAGCAGGAGGCCCCATTAGCTAAAGTGGTGCTTCAGGTTAAGAACAGTTTCAGCTTAAGTATGGACCTCCAGAACGAATTAAGTACTTAACCCGAGGTACCACTGTATCTGAATTAAGGAGAGCCACATTACTGTGATTCAGAATCCCTCACAGGGCTCCCGTCGCCAGCTAAGCCAAGCAGAGCTTTCTGCATGCAACATGAGAAATTTTCCCTTCCACAGCTGAGAATTTCTGGTGGACCATAGCAAGAGTACATCATTTGGATTGTGGAACCAGTTAATTTCTCTGCTTTGGTTTTATAGTGCTGCTGTTCCATGAGTTAGAATCATAGGATTGCAGAGCTGGAAGGGACCACTGCTCATCTAGTCTGAAACCCTGCAATGTAGGAATCTTTCACCCAACCTGGGGCTCAAACTCACAACCCTGAAATTAAGAATCTCATGCTCTACCAATTGGGCTATCTGGTTTTTCCTGTACACCGCTTTGGATATGTTTCTGGGAAAAGCAATTTATACATTTTAAAAATAAAATATATTAATTTGGCTGCATTTCCATGTAGCAGCACATAAGTAACGCTGTAATGCTTGATGGACAGATGGACACTAAGTCAAGCAGCACATGTTCCTGAATATAATAGAAGTGGAAATACAATTGAAAAACATGGTATATGGTTTTTACTGTCTGATATAGTAGGAAATGCAGTATTTAATTTTCTTACTCTTATTTCTCATATGCTGTGTGGGGTGAAGTCTCCTTTATGACGTTTATAATAACTAATTCACCCTCTGACACCAAAAGCAATGGCAATAGAAAAAGACCTTGTCATGCTTCTGGAAGATGTATAGGCTGGCAGATCTGCAAGATTAACATTGAAGTTACACTGTTCACTGCAATTTTATACAATAAAAGTGTGTGTGTGTACATCTTTTTTTCTAATCAGACAGATGAACCTGCTTTATATTGGGGACAATCGGCTCAAAGAGGAGTTGAAGAAATATCATGGTCCTCGGATGTATCCCATTATGATATCCAGGTGGAAATAGGTAACTGACTAGTTTGTAATCTGAAATACGCTATTTCCTATTTTTATAATTGAAAGCGTTTTTACTCCATTCTTCAGCTGAAAAAAGGCTTATAGGGAGGGTGATTTACAAGTACCTTATCTTCCTACTTTGTCTGGTTGAGAGATCTTTAGAAAACTGGACAGTATTGTTCCCTGGTGTGAAAATCCAGTGTTTTGCCAATGTTTGGCCAATACATTTGAGTCATACAATATTTTTAATTGATCTTAATATTTGCTTGTTCTGTTCCATCTAGCTCCATCTGACTGCTTGTTTTCTTTGTTATTAAAATATCAGGCATCAATGCCCTTTTGAAATATAGTAGCTGCAGTGGTGTAAGTGATTACTTCGTCTTCCAAAGATGCTGCAGACTGCTACCCTGTTCTCTCTCTGTCTCTTAGCCAGGGAATGCATCTAGCCCCTTCTTTTTACTTGAGGAAAGTGCAAGTTTGCATTGTCCTCTGATGAAAATCTATTCATTGCCATTGTTCATGGGAATGTTCTCCTTTTTGCGTTTTGCCTTTGCGTTTTAATGGCCAGCCAATGTTAGTTGTTGCCAGTGGTTACTCTGGGACTGATGGGAGGGTACCACTTGTGGCACCATGAGGCAGAAGCCTATTTTCAAATTGATTTGATTTTTTTCTCAATCCCCAGTTTGCTTTTCTGCCAACACTTTCATTTAATCACTGCCGAAATGTGTTTCACATGTTGTGTATATACTGTCCATTGCTGTGCTTTCCTGTATGCAAGCTAAAGAGTATTGCTATCCTTTTGAAGATATCAGTCTTTGTCATTTAGCACTCAGCTTGACCTTGTAGAAGTGGTTTGATGGCACTTGGTAGCTGTTCCTTGGATTCTGATAAATTAGCTCCTAGACACAGAATCTATTCCAAAACCCTGTGATAGTTGAGCTAAGTCAAAGCCAGACTTGCAGCAGTGTCTTTTTTGGTTGCTCAGATTAGCTGTTTCCTTATGTGCAGTCTCAGAACAGCTTTTTCTTCATAATCTGTCAGTATTTGCCTTGAATATTGGGATTGTACGAATGCTAAATGATAAAGCAGTAACTAAGAAACATTGCAAAGTTGTTAAAGTGATCAACTTCTGTTTTGCGAATAGGAAGGGGATGCAGCAACTTAACTTCAATCTACCTCGCGCGTCACATCCCTACAGGAACACTGGTGGCTGTAAGGATTACAGATCTGGAAAGATGTTCTGAAGAACACTTGAAAGCTTTACAAGTAAAACAGATGTTTTAACACTTTAAAAATTTATGAAGTTAACATGTAAAAGGAGAGGTGATTTTAAAACTTTATACAAAGTGTTTAAAAATGAAGACCCTTTGAAATTGCCAGGTTATTAAAAAGAAATGTACTTCTAGATATGCTAATAATTCCAGAAAACTTGTGATTAGATGCAGGGACAGCTTTCTCAAATTGCATCTCTGGCATTGTGCAACAATCCAAAAATCAATTCATTTCTGATTCAGGGATTGTCTTCAGAGTGACAGTAGGCTGTGGCTAAGGGTTTGTGGAATGTTCCATTGCCCTTTTAAAGAATTAAAACATGTATTCTTTCATCTAGAATGAGGTGGTTTTATCCCATTCCTTTCGACACCCCAATATCATGACTCTTTGGGCAGTGTTCACTGCTGGAAGCTGGCTTTGGGTTATTTCTCCTTTCATGGCCTACTGTAAGTATTCTGTTGAGGAAAGCTACAAATTAATTGAATTATCTCTGTACGGGCTCATTAAGGATTGTGTCCACTCTCATTTCGTCTCTTCATCCCTGCAGTCCACCCCACCCCCCAAATCCACTCCAGAGGATCTTACAACCCTCTGAAGCAGATTTTGAGGGTACATGAGGTGCTCCAGGAAGCAGGAGAGAATGGGAAATTTCTGTTGTGACAGTGGGAATCTACTCGGCTCATGCAGTGGCAGTTTTGTATGCAACTCTGTGTGTTTAGTTTACATACCATGCATTTGAGCTATCAAACTTAAGAGCAGCTTGCTCGTTAATTGAAAAGTACGTATATATTGCTTAATATTTTTAAAGCCTGTACCTTTTGCATGTTGACAAGATATAAGTCAAGGATGGGATAGACCAGTTGTGGGGAACCTCCTGCCTTGCAGTCCTTATTAGGCCCAGTATGGTTTCCAACTTGGCCCACAAGTCCATTTCTTCCAAAGCATATGTGATGTCAGGAGTAGAGTAGGCAAGGACATTGTTCCTTTGTAGCATAATGTGAGCTCCCAGTTGTTTTTCTGCAAGTGCCTTGTCTGTAGGCCAAACTGTGCCTGTAAACAGACTTATCAGTGGTTACCATAAGCCCCTTTGAATTTTGACAGCACCACAGGGCGATGGAATTAAGGATCTGGCCCACTGGCCAGATTCAGTTCTCTGCATGAGGCAGCTTCTTCCTTTAATGCCTGCCTCTTTTAAGCAGTGGGACTACCTCAATAAACAGGAAAGAAGAGAGAAATTGGCTGTTTTGTCAAAAGCTGTATCATTCAGGCCTGCTCTTGAGTCCACAGGCAAATTCTTGTGTGGCAATATTTTTAGGGGCAACACTGATCCATACAAAAAGAGCATTTCCAATATCCTTCATAATATGCAAAATTGTTCTTTGAACCTACACTATGTAGCAGGGGGATCAGATTTATGTGTTACACCTTTCTGAATTATGACAGGAAATGTCAACTCTGCTTTCATTGCATAAATAATGTTTTGACTTGCTAGCAAGTTACATGCACCTTTTCTAGGTTCAGCCAGCCATCTACTGAGGACTTACTTTCCTGAAGGCATGAGTGAAGTGTTGATAGGAAATATCCTGTTTGGAGCAATCAGCGGGTTAAACTACATGCACCAACATGGCTACATTCACAGGTAATGTGTAGAGAGGTTTTAAAGAAAATGACAGACGATTGGGACCAAGGGTAAATGGGAAGACCAGAGTCCCCATCTCTGTTCTATTTGGGTGACTTGAGATTTTTGAAACGGTTGAGTTGGCACAAGGCACTCTTTGCTCTGTGGTGACCTTATCTTCATGCACCATCATTCAGTGAGAGCTGGCATTACAGTATTCCTACATTGCAGTCAAGAGCAACACGAAGCACAATGTACATCTCCATTATGCATGATACACTCACTTTCTTATGCAATGCAGGGTAATGACTCTTCATATGAACAATCCTGTATGTGTGTTAGAATCTTGTTTTTCTCTTAATCTAACTAAACCATCACTTGTTATGTCTTTCAGAAGTATTAAAGCTAGCCATATACTGATTTCAGGGGATGGCCTGGTGTATCTTTCTGGATTAAACCATCTTTGCAGCCTAGTGAGCAGTGGGAAACGGTTAAAAGCTGTGTATGACTTCCCCCAGTTCAGTACATCAATGCTTCCCTGGCTGAGTCCTGAACTACTGAGGCAGGTCAGTATATGATGCAGTTCACTGTGGCTGAGCAGTCGTGCAGAAAATACGTATTGGCACAGATTGCATCTAAGAAATGTCTATAAAGAATTCTAATTGTGCCTTATAAAAGCTATTCTTAATTACTTAATGTCCTCCTTTTTATTATTAACATTTGACATCTTAGTGTTCTATATAACACTATAATTAAATACAGTGGTACCTTGGGTTACATACGCTTCAGGTTACATACGCTTCAGGTTACAGACTCCGCTAACCCAGAAATAGTGCTTCCGGTTAAGAACTTTGCTTCAGGATGAGAACAGAAATCGTGCTCTGGCGGCGCGGCGGCAGCAGGAGGCCCCATTAGCTAAAGTGGTGCTTCAGGTTAAGAACAGTTTCAGGTTAAGAACGGACCTCTAGAACGAATTAAGTACTTAACCCGAGGTACCACTGTACATGCATTTCACATTATTTGAGAAGCTATGGATAATGTGAAATGCATGCCTCTAAATTGTTGTAGCCCTATAATTTATGTTGAAATATGAAATTATTCTTGCTGATTATTACTGAAATTAAGTGGAATGGTTTCGCACATCCTTACATGATAGATTGCTACCTCTTATCTTCCTTGTAGGAGCTGTAACAATTATTCGAACTCCTAAATTTTTGTAAATATTTTCATCCCTCTCCATTCCTCACATTATTGGGAGGAACGCTGGAGTGAACTAGAACCATTAAGCTGGAGGTCTGATTTCTGTCTACTTCTATAGTTATTACTTGAGATTTTAAAGAACATTTATAGTGAAATGATCAGGCCTTAATAGAATATCAAGGTTTGGCATGACATGTACTTATATTACCAAGTTAAATATTACCAAGTTCTTAACAGATCTTGTTTGAGTGACCCAGATGAATAATTTACACACGCCTATATATATATGCAGGAACTAATACCACAGATTACATGACAGTGGCTTTTATTATGGAAGTAGTCTCCTGGTCCACACAGCATGCTGGCTCCCAGAAAGGAGATTGTGGCCTCTTTGCTCCTTCTCAGTCATTTTGCTGCTGCACTGCTTGCTCCAGTTTAGCTTAGCATCTCTTCCAAACCTAGGTTTGTGGTTTAGCTCTCTCTAGACGAACCACAAGCCATAACCAAGATTTGTCCTATGATTGACAGCTCATGGCTTGTTCATGAGTCTAGGTTCAAACATGTTTTAGCATGGCACAGGAGCAAAATGACTAGGGAGAAAGTGAAACAGTCATGATCTACATTTGCCTTAAGCCTTACTGCAACTTGAAAACCAGCTCAATATTTTCCCTGTTGTGATCACTAGCCTATAAAGTACAACCCTTTCTCCTAGTTTAAACCACATCAAGTGGGTTCTGACTTTGTGATAAACCTATGAAATGCAGCCTGGCAGAACTGGCACATAAATTAATTTCTAGCTTCTTACAGGTTTCAGGTATTTCAGTGTAAATATGATTAACCTTAGTACCGATTTTCAGTATAAAACAGCACTGAAGACCATAGCTGTATTTTATGGTGTTGATATTCCATTTTGCACATGAAGCCATTTGAAAGGAAGCTAAAGGTTGTATTATGAACTTGTTAAATGCAGCAAATACCATTTTTGTGAAGAAAAAATAGTGCAGTTGTGTTAAATCCAGTACCATACTCAAAGGGCATAACGTTGTGTGCTTCAGGGCTTGAATGTAGCAACAGGCTTATTTTTATTTAAATTTATAGGGTATCTTTTTTCAAAAAAAACCACCAACTTTTAATAGTTGAATATGCATGTTTATTTAAATTCATGGCACACTGGCATGTATTCAGCAGTTATCAATGCAATGTCTTCTTCCATAGGATATGTATGGCTATAATGTGAAGTCTGACATCTATAGTGTGGGCATTACAGCATGTGAACTAGCTAATGGGCATGTACCTTTTCAGGATATACCTCGGACGCAGGTAAGGCACAAAACTCTTCAACTTTTGACCGATAACAATGTCACGAAAAGAGAGGTGCCAATTTTGAGGATCTCGAACACCTAGCTACCCAATGCAATAAGACTTCCTCTGTTGTAATATTTCTAAAATGTATGTGTTTCAGCATATTTGCAAACATCAAAATGCATCCTTTCTGGTGCTCTATTTTTAAAAAATGTTGCAAAGTGGTTCAGAAATGTTTACCTATTCAGGAAGCATTGTTTTGAATAGTGTTTGTGCCAAGTTTGTTACATGTTCCCTGATTGTCTAGTCTAAGAAGCATCGCCCTCACTCTGATTGGATTGTTCGCTCTTAGTTGGCTGTGTAGCTTTGTGACACTATAATATAGATAATTGATTGGATTCAGAAGCAACATGAGATAGGGGAGTGGCAGTAAACAGCTTTGATAAAAGGTGCACATTTTAGAATCATGCCCCCCCCCCCGGAAATATTTACACTGAAAGTACCCCTACTGACCCAGAAATTAAACAGGTGTACATTTGAGGTGTACAGGTAGGGCTAAGACAGTCAACGGACATTTTCTTTCAGATGCTGCTGCAGAAGCTGAAAGGTCCCTCTTATTGTCCTTGGGCTATAAATACTTTTCCGCGTGGTGAATCCAGGATAAAAAATTCTCGATCAGGGATTGACTCTGGAATTGGTGAAAGTATGACACACACAATGACAAGTGAGAGATTGCAGACTCCACCAAAAACTTTCTCCCCAGCTTTCCATAACTTGATAGAACTCTGTTTGCAACAGGACCCAGAGAAAAGGTAAGGCTGTTAGAATTGAGTTGCTGCAGTTAATATTTGTATGGGGTTCAAAGAGCTTTCTAATTGCTTGAAAACTTTGTTTTATACATGAGCTCGAAGTTATCAAGAACTTCCCTCTGTATATTTCACATAGATGCAGTACATAAATGTATATTTTGTTCACTCACAGTGCAAATAGATATGTAATTTTTGGTGTGGATGCACCTAAAACTTTTAGTTGATTGGTAAGTGGGCAATATGGTCACACTTTCCTTGCATTTTAAAAGCTATTTTGGAAAATGTCAAAATGACCTTTTCTAACTTAAGTGTAGCTATATATTTAATCAGTTCAAGAGGCAGTTAATTGATTAAATTCTACAGTCAGTTGATAGTCCCAATTTTAAAATATCCACATATGAGGAGCCGGAAGCTACACTTTTTGCAGGGTTTATGTTATTTTGAAAATGAGCAATTTTAACAAGTGGGGAGCTTACTTAAAATGGAATACCTATGCTTGATTTTTCTTTCTATTGACTGACCCTGTAATAGGCAAAAAGAGAAGGGGAAGTTATTACAGTACTAATACTATATCTAAGTTCTGTTTTTCTTCCTGGGATCTAGGCCATCAGCAAGAGGTCTCCTGTCACATGCTTTTTTCAAGCAGGTGAGCTTGTTACAAATTATTAGATGTGTGAATTGCAGCTAAAGACCAAGGCTTTGATCGAGAAAACATTCGTGAACTGGGTACAACAAGCTGCTCATAGCTGAACATGGCTGAAACTGTGGTGCCTATAGCTGGAAGGCAATGTATCTGGAGCAGTTTGATTGCAATTTGGAGAACTACCACAAGTGGGATTTGTGCACAATATGCTTGCAGAAGGGACACAATACAATTGCTTCTTGTACTACGTGGTAGACCGTGTTCTCATCAGCAATGGGGAATATCTGGCTGCAGGTGCTACAAATGAGCAAGGAACCTCTGGCCCTCAAATGCTCTCCACCCCTTTCTAGTGTCACTAATTCATTGAGCCTGGTTACTGATAGTTGCATGCCTTGAGAAAGTAAACCAGAGCTTTAGAATCTGAATTCTGTGCCTGTTGCAAGTTAACGAGCCTATCCAAATAAATTCACTATGGCTTTGGCATATTTGTGGGTAAAGGTAAAGGTGACCGACTCTGGGGTTGCGGTGCTCATCTCGCTTTACTGCCCGAGGGAGCCGGCGTATGTGGCCAGCATGACTAAGCCGCTTCTGGCGAAACCAGAACAGCGCACGGAAACGCCGTTTACCTTCCCGCCGGAGCGGTACCTATTTATCTACTTGCACTTTGACGTGCTTTTGAACTGCTAGGTGGGCAGGAGCAGGGAGAGAGCAACGGGAGCTCACCCCGTCGCGGGGATTCGAACTGCCAACCTTCTGATCGGCAAGTCCTAGGCTCTGTGGTTTAACCCACAGCGCCACCCGTGTCCAAGTTCAAGTTCACTATTCCAAATCACTGTGTTCTCTCATTTCAGGTAAAAGAACAAACGAAGGGTTCTTTACTTTCACTGCTGCCTCCTGCCGTCCAACATGTCCAGCCACAGGTGCCAACAGTGTGTTCAGCAGCCATCTGTAAGACTGGATACGTTTTGCCAAATGAGAGAGAGGTGTACTGGGAATTCTAAAGATACTAAACCATACCTCTGATATCTCTCTCTAGGAAAAAAATAATGTGATTTTTGTCGCTGCTTTTTCCTTTTCATGTTCAAAATACAAATATTAGTTATATACTTGAAAATGATAAAAAAAATTGTGCCAATACTTTATATGAGAAAAATTCTTCCAAAGTGGTACTACAGAATGCAGCAACCCTCACTTCTTGAATTACCATAAATGCCTACACTTTCTCAAGCATCTCCCTTCCATTCTTACAATTGAATTGCAATGGTGCATATTTTAGCCTGGTATGGCATGTCTGATATATCTATGCCTTTACTGCCTCAGAAGTGTTAATCTAAAATACTGTTTCCCTTCTCTCAGCTTGTGTGTGTGTGTGTGTGTGTGTGTGTGTGTACTATAAACTTCTTTAAAGTAATGCCTATTCCTACTTTAAAAAATTGGTGTGCAAACCATTGTGAGCTTTGTATGCCATCTACCCTCCAACAGTTGTTGGGGTAGCCATTACTGCAGCCTGGAGACAGCTGTGATCTTTAATGCAAGGTATATTTTTAACAAAACCTAATCAAGGGAGAATAATTTGCATAACAGCAGTAAAACAGGAGTTTGAAAGTACTTGATTATATTATTTATAAAGAGATTGCTTAATAGACCTGCAGCTCTGCCTTGGGCTCACATCTCACTAGCCTTTAAAAAGCCAACATCTCAATTTGAATACTGTTGCACCAGCGAGGAAAAGGAATCTATGTGGCATACAGAAGACCCACTGAATGGAAGCATGGCTTTAATACTATGGCAATACATGACTGTTGGAGGTATACTGCTGCAAACACTATTCTAGGAAGCAAAAGATGCTGAAATGAGATGGGACTTATGCCTTGCAATTTGTCCTCTTTGTTGTGCCTTTCATTGAGACAGAATTCCCAATTACAAACAAGAAGCAGCAGCAATATAAAGGCCAGACTGACAAGAAAGAGACCACTTTCTATTCTTGTTGTTCTAGTACTGTGAATGACTGACTGAACATGACCTTAACCAAAATTCTTGCTTTTTGTACAGCATATAATTTTGGGGACAGGGTTTTTAATACTGAGATATTTACAACTATATTTTATTAATGCACATTTTATTTGATCATGTAAAATAGACGTTAGCTTAATTTTTTTTAAAAAGTGTAACCTCACAAAGTTATATCAGATGTGATGTTATTAGCATCACAATTGTTCTTTTAAATAGGAAACTACTGAAGTAATTCTTATGTGTTTGCGATCTCTTGCCATCTCAACTCTGACAAATGTAACTGGAATAAAATGTACTTATTTCAAGAAAGCTCTTCAGTCATGCTTCTTCTGGTAGTATTTTTACTTCATACTTATAAGTCAGCTAAAACTACTTTTGAGACCAAATATCAAAATTAAACAATTAAATATATAATAATGCAGTAGTTGTTTTTTTTAAAAAAACCAACTACTACATTATTACATATTTAATTGGTGTTTTTTTTAAAAAAAACCCTACTTGCATGACACTTATTTCCTACAGATTTGTCAAGATATATATGATTGCTGCCAGTGCCACTGTGAGGATAAAAACTATTTAAATCACTGGCAAAATGTTAAATGTAACAAATAAGCAAATTGTGCAGAAAGAATATAGTTCCTAACCCCACTTATTTGGGGGAGGAGCCCACTTAATTCAGTGGGATTTACTTCTGAGTAGCCAGTGTTGTGTTTGGGAACAAATCCCATGGAATTCAGTGGAGTTTAGTATCAAATTGACATGTGTATATACTTTTAGAACTGTGTAGACACTTCACCCTGGCAGTAAATTTGCTTTAACTAGATAAAAAGACTAGGTTAATGGGTCTGAGAAAACAGGGCATCATGGGTTGATTCTGCAGCTCATAGGCAGCACCATCCAATTAAGGATGACTCTAAGAGGTCTGTTGAGTGGATACAATGGGTTCTAGGCTTTTCAGCCACTCTTATCACAGGCAGAATGAGAACTCGGGAGCAGTGTGTGGTGGTCTGCAGTCAAATTCTAGCAGCAGGTAAAGGTAAAGGGACCCCTGACCATTAGGTGCAGTCGTGGCCGACTCTTTATTGGCCGAGGGAGCCGGCGTACAGCTTCCGGGTCATGTGGCCAGCATGGCTAAGCTGCTTCTGGCGAACCAGAGCAGCGCACAGAAACACCGTTTACCTTCCTGCCAGAGTGGTACCTATTTATCTACTTGCACTTTGACGTGCTTTCGAACTGCTAGGTTGGCAGGAGCAGGGACCGAGCAGCGGGAGCTCACCCCATTGTGGGGATTTGAACCGCCAACCTTCTGATCGGCAAGTCCTAGGCTCTGTGGTTTAACCCACAGGTAGTTAATGCTAAAAGGGAAGTTAGCTCAGTCGGTTAGAGAAAGGACTGATTTTATTTCTAATATATGCATTTGCCTCTGCACCCATGCTCAGTATGCATCTGAGGGGACTGAGCCAAGTGGGAAATTGCAGCTGCCTGCCCTCCATGTTTCCAAGATTTTCCTGAATTCTGTTGCTCTGCATATCTTTTGAGGGTGGAGCTGGCAAGCAGGGTCTATTCATTCTAAAACCAAGAGACCGCGTGGCAGCAGTGATCCCCCCCCCCTTTTGCCAAGATGACATCATCTAGCCAGCACGATACTGTGCCACTGGGAAAGAGCAAGGAATTGCTGCTGCAGCGGCTGGGCTTGACCTGAAAGGATTATTAGGCTAGGCATCTTAGCATCATACTGTGAGTAGTAGGGAGTTGCAGTAGACATTATGGGTCTTTTCCAGCAATCACCTAAGCACATTTCATCAAGCAAGAGATGAAGCATTGCATTCTGTATTAAAGTAATACCAGTAGGGAATTCTGAAGTAAGCATTAGAGGAAGGTCTGTAGCTCAGAGGCAAACACTTTGCATACAGATTGTCCCAATTCATCTCCAAGTAAGACACCCTGAGCTCCTGCAAGCCACTGTATGCAGCAGGGCTGAGGAACCTCCGGCCCATCAGCTTAATTAGGCTTGGCACAGGTCCCAATTTGACCTGCAAGACTGTTTCCCGCAAACAACATTCGCCTGCCTCACATCTGACGTGTGAGGCAGCTAAAGGTGCAACTCCAAAGGGAAGACTGGTAGAGTCCATTTTGGTTTCTCGGCTTCTCATTTTTCCAATGTTTACCGTACTTTTCTCTCTATAACACGCAGATTTTTTCTCCTAAAAAGTAAGGGGAAATGTCGGTGCGTGTTATTGAGCAAATGTGTGGTCCCTGGAGCCAACCCTCCCGAGCGCAGGGGCAAAAATCAGGCAAAAATCAGGGAGGAGGGAGCTCCGTGAGAGAGGAAGCTGTTGCTTTCCTGCATTCTGCCTCAGGGTCTTACTGCCCACCTGCTTCTGTTTCGGTTGCTGTTTGCTCAAACGGAACAAAGAGCAGGCAAATCCCCTCCCCCCCAGGCAAGTAGAGGGGAAAGGAAAGGATCGCGTCAGTCCTTCCTTCTAATTCCTCTCCGTGCTTATGCAGGTGGGAGAGAGAGAGAGAGAGAGAGGGCTGGCTTGGGTGGCTGGGTGGGGGAAAACTTTTGCCTTCCTTTCCTCCCTCCCGTTAAACCCCTCTCCTGCATTCTTAGCCAGCTGCTTCTCCGCACACCCCTCTCATGCTCCTTGTCCCTTCTGTGTTTTTCCTTCCCTCCCCACTTGAAATGTGGTTACAAAGCATGGATCCACATGGATCCTCAAGATCTTTGCATTGGGCCACACCAAATTCACCATCACATCACATGTCCATGGCTACAGCCTGCACCCAAAAAATCACGCACCCACTGTTGCCTGGGGCTGCAGTGGTGCAAAAACATGGTTACAAAGCATGGATCCACATGGATCCTCAGGATCTTTGCATTGGGTCACCCCAAATTCACCATCAGATCACATAGCATGTCCATGGCTACAGCCTGCACCAAAGAAATCACGCACCCACTGTTGCTGGGGCTGCAGTGCTGCAAAAACATGGTTACAAAGCATGGATCCACATGGATCCTCGGGATCTTTGCATTGGGTCACCCCAAATTCACCATCAGATCACATTACATGTCCATGGCTACAGCCTGCACCAAAAAAATCACGCACCCACTGTTGCCCAGGGATGCAGTGCTGTAAAAACGTGGTTACAAAGCATGAATCCACATGGATCCTCGGGATCTTTGCATTGGGTCACCCCAAATTCACCATCACATCACATTACATGTCCATGGCTACAGCCTGCACCAAAAAAATCACGCACACACTGTTGCCCAGGGCTGCAGTGCTGCAAAAACGTGGTTACAAAGCACGGATCCACATGGATCCTCAGGATTTTTGCATTGGGTCACCCCAAATTCACCATCAGATCACATGTCTGTGGCCACAGCATGAGGCACAAAAATGATACATCCACTGTTTCTTCAGAATTTTTTCCCCTTGTTTTCCTCCTCTAAAAACAATGAGCGTGTTATGGTCAGGTGCGTGTTATAGAGCGAAAAATACGGTAACTTCACTTCTCCACTGTTTCCTATCAGTTGCTTTCTTTTTAAAAGAAATTCATAAAATTCATCAGAATCCCAAGTGCAAAGTTTTCCTAATATAAACCTTTTTACCTAATGCATAATTTTGCAAGATGCATTTCCCTAATACTTATTATGTCCCCTAGTAGAATGCATTTGGTGTGTTTTCATGAATGCACGCTTATGCACACACTGCACCTTATTTGTGTTTTTGTACACATTACTTGGCTGGAGAAGTGTATTTGCAAAATTCAGTGAACTGCAAGGATGTCTTTCATTTCGCATATTGTTTTAAAAAGAGCTAACTAGGTAGATTCACTTTTAAATACAAACAGATTCAAATTTCTGCCCCACTCCTAGCTTAACGTCAGCTCCCAGTTGTTCTGTTGCAAGTTTATCAGAGCTGATAGGAAGCCCTACTTGAGATCAGATGCACTAGGGAGTTTCTCCATTGGAATACCCTGGTGTAGTGGGGGGAGGGGGAGCTTGCCATCAGCACTGTTCCATCCTAGAGGAAGTTCCTTTTTAGGGAAGTCATAGAATCATAGATTTGGAAAGGACCACGAGAGTCATCTAATCCAGCTCCTGGCAATGCAGGAATCTTTTGCCCAATGTAGGGATCAAACCTGAGCCCCTTTATTCATTTGCAGGCAGTTTTGATTCACACTGTGTCTGGAAACAGGTGACTGACAGGTGGGTGGCAATGCCCACCTGTCAAATTTGCCTAGGCCATTGTGGCATATTTTACACACGCATGCACGCACGGGCACAAACAGAAAGAGAAATGTATGGGTCATTGATATTTGACTTGACATAAGCCAGCTTCCTATCTATAATAATTTTAAAATATCCTTAAACTTTCTTTAAAAATGTATATACAAAGAGGGTTTTATTTTTCATAATAGCTGGGGGAAAGTAAGAACATACGTACGTAGCTGGTTTACACAGAGCTTGTTTCCATTCATCCATTATTTGGGGGTCTTGCGTTCTGCCTCAATATATTTTGGAGAATCCTAAGTACAACTTCCAGTTGATCGGGTGTCATTTTTAAGATCTGTTCTTGATTGTTAAGCATCTCCGTTATTGAACCCGCTTGATTTCTTGGAGTCTCGACAGCAGAGAGATAGGATCTGGGTGAATCCTTGGTTATGAGAGTCGTAGAACTTGGAGCAGGAGTTGGCCTTCCCTGGCTGGAGCTGCCCTCCGGGACTCTTCCTAAATCAAGAAGAGCTCTTTCTACGGCTTTTTCAAGATGCCTGTAAGCTTCCATGTCGATATCATCTGGGCCCGCAATGTTCTGAATATCAAAATGAAAGCAAAGAGTTGTTTTATGTATGTGTATAATAATTATGACAAACTTCACTGTAAGACAATGTGAGCTGCATCCCATTCATTTCCCCTTCTCCTCTTCCCTACCCATAAATTGGCTGATTTAGAAGGGGGCGCAGGAGAAAGGAGAGAAGGTGGAAGTCCCATTAGGCAAGCAGAAGTCTTGTTGACAATCCTGGATTACAACCCAAAGTTTTCATTCATCAGCGCTCAGTGGTTGGCTTATCAAACAATCAAATTTGCACTGTTCTCTGTCTCTTTGCATGCCTAAGCCTTACTTTATTTCATTTAACAAACTCATGCCGCTGTTAATATCTGGGTCAGGTTAGTATCTGTTGTCTTCTAATTATTCAGCTAAATACTAGTGGTTGCTGTTCTATTTCCTTCCCCATATTAGGAATTGGCTGAAGTGCTGTGACCGATACGCCAAACATTCTAAGCACTCAGATGGCAATGCACAGGTGCAAGTTCTTGGTTTGCCTAAAAGATAAAGGTAAAGGGACACCTGACCGTAAGGTCCAGTCGCTGACGACTATGGGGCTGCGGCGCTCATCTCGCTTTATTGGCCAAGGGAGCCGGCGTACAGCTACCGGGTCATGTGGCCAGCATGACTAAGCCGCTTCTGGCGAACCAGAGCAATGCACGGAAACGCCGTTTACCTTCCCGCCGGAGTGGTACCTATTTATCTACTTGCACTTTGACGTGCTTTCGAACTGCTAGGTTGGCAGGAGCAGGGACCGAGCAACGGGAGCTCACCTCATCGCGGGGATTCGAACCGCCGACCTTCTGATCAGCAAGCCCTAGGCTCTGTGGTTTAACCCACAGTGCCACCCATGTCCCTTCTTGGTTTGCCTAGGGAAACCCTAAACAGGTTCTAGAGCGGGGGGGGGGGGGCGCGACCTGTGACCTGCAGGCCAAACTTGATGTCATACAGGACATTGGGCATGGAACAGGTAAATGTGGGTCTTCAAGGAACCATCAGGAGCTTAAAGTGAGCTCTCAACTTTTGCTGGAAGGTGAGCTTCCAACCACCCAGAAGCCAATGAACAGTGGGACCATGCTTTGCCCATGGAGGGGGAAGTGGCTTTTATCTCATGGAAAAAACTTCTCCCTCCCAGGGCTATTCTTTGAAGCCCCCTGACATTGCAGGTGGAAAAAAGATGGAAAGGGGGAAGCATGGGGAAGCTATGGATTCCCAACAAATGACTCTGTGCTTCTTCCCACCTCTGACACCCAAGGTGGAAAGGAGAATGAGGAGGCTTGCAAAGTATAGCGGTGGCAACGCCCCTTGTGCTGTGGTTCCCAGCCTTGGAACCTTGCCCCTTCCAATCGTGATCTCATACTGACATTGTGCGACTGATGGGTGGGTTGCCCCATCCACCTGAAAAGTTGGCCCTTGGGCAGAGCGGGGCAGAGAGAGGTTCTCCACCTTTCCTGGAGACGGAGACCAAGATGCTGTTGGCAGGGGATTACAATGCCTGTAGGGATGCTGGTATGGCTGGGAACTGGAGTTGGAAGGGAGGTCAAAAGATGCAGAACGTGCAGAGGCAAGATGATGTGTATTGCTTTTGTGGCATCTTGTGTTTTACTGCACCTGTGCATATTGCTGTAAAGGTAAAGGGACCCCTGACCATTAGGTCCAGTCGTGGCCGACTCTGGGGTTGTGGCGCTCATCTAGCTCTATTGGCCAAGGGAGCCGGCGTACAGCTTCCGGGTCAAGTGGCCAGCATGACTAAGCCGCTTCTGGCGAAACCAGAGCAGCGCACGGAAACATCATTTACCTTCCTGCCGGAGCAGTACCTATTTATCTACTTGCACTTTGATATGCTTTCGAACTGCTAGGTTGGCAGGAGCAGGGACCGAACAACGGGAGCTCACCCCGTCGCAGGGATTAGAACAGCCAACCTTCTGATCGGCAAGTCCTAGGCTCTGTGGTTTAACCCACAGCACCACCCACGTCCCACGTCCCTTTTATTTACATACTGCTGTACACCACCTCAATTTTGTAAGTGGGTGGCTTATACATATTGTTGCAAACAAAGGAATAACATTTAAGGAACAAACGCCGTGTGCTGAGAAGCAGTAAAAAAGAAGAGAAAGTATGGTGCTAAAGGTAACGTGGGGCCAAGGATGTGTATGTACTCTGTGTCAGGTTTAGAAGGGCAGAAATGGCCAAGCTTCACATTACAGTGGTACCTCTGGTTACATACTTAATTTGTTCCGGAGGTCTGTTCTTAACCTGAAACTGTTCTTAACCTGAAGCACCACTTTAGCTAATGGGGCCTCCCGCTGCAGCCGCGTGATTTCTGTTCTCATCCTGAAGCAAAGTTCTTAACCCGAGGTACTATTTCTGGGTTAGCGGAGTCTGTAACCTGAAGCGTATGTAACCTGAAGCGTATGTAACCCGAGGTACCACTGTACACTGCTTTGCTTTGTGTGGTGCTATTCTGATACAGCAACTGATCAGGACTGCAACTGCTGTGCGGGGAAAGGGTTTACGGCTTTCTCGCACATGCTGTGGTCCTGATGAAAATCCTCTTCCGATAAGTTCCTACTGACAGCTTCCATCCCAGGCCAAATAGGAGGGGCTTTTTGTGTGCAGGGTGGGGTGGGGACTTTTATCAGGACTGGCAAGGGAGAGAAGGGTTAGAAAATTCTCCCCACCCCAACTGCTACTCCTGAAAAGCAGTACAGTCTCTGAAAACAATCATTTACATGGCCCAGGGATCATTGCTTAGTGCAATCAGCAGGCTGGCTGTGTAAGCAACCAGTAAGCACTGGGTTTACTGGGCTCATGGGTGTAGTCAAATCACCTGGCATTAAAGTCTTTAATACAGGAGCCCCTGTTTTGAAGTCTGTTTTTCCAAGATGTTGAGCTTTGATTTTAATTTGCAATGCTAGTTCCATGGCTCTGATCGGCTCTGTTTGGAAAAAATAAATGCATTAAAGCATATATTGTCCTAGATGTGCTGCCTTCAGAAATAATATTTGTGGTCTTAAAGTACAGAGTCAATAACGTTCTTACCAATGTGCTTCCTTTTGTACGCCCAGGAGCTGGTATTTTAGTTGTGGATGATTTTTCCGAAATATTTTTGGAATGGTTTTGTAGCTGTGGATCAGACGGGACAGCAGTCTTGGTGAGTGATTTTTTGGGCTTAACCTCCGTATCTCGCTTCTTCTCAGATTTCTGCTTCAAGCTTTCCCTTCGTGTACCGCTGGGGGATGCTGTTGCTTTGGAATCCTTCCTATTTTCGGTGGCGCTCAATTTTGGAGAAACTGATGGGTGCCTTTTGGATTTTTCTTTTAAAATCTCCTTAGAGGTGCTTCCAGTAGGCACCCTTTCTCTCCTGGTTTGTGTACTTATTGATGCTTGCTGGTGTGACCCACTATCCTTCTTTGTGTCAGATTTCTTCCTTTTTGCCTTCTGGTGGTGTTTAACTGCTGGCTTTGCATCTTCCTCAGATTCTGAATGCAAAAAGAGAAATGTCTGAGGGTTCACCGGAAAGGGAGGCTTGGAAATAAAACTGTGGGGCTTGCTGCAGAAATAATTTTTCGCTTCACTTTGGATGCCAATATCACGCGCACTCAAAAAAGATGTGGCAAATGGTTCAGAGATTCTCTTTGAAGTTTCCTCAGGTGACTTGCTTTTTAATCCTACATCAAATGTTGTTCTCGTTATATTTGGTATGATCAGATTATCATTGTACTTCGGCAACCTGTGACTTTCTTTTTTATGTTTCACTTTTTTGGGCTGACCCATCGTCTGAGTTTCTTGGCTCCTTGTTTCTACTTCCAAAAGACTTGTTACAGAAAGGTCTACAGCTTCTCTTTCTATTTTGTGTTTTTCACCCGCTGTTGAAATTTTATGAAGACTTTCCTTTGAAGGAACTTTTCCTCTCTCAGAGACATCTGTCTTACTAACTCTCTGACTTTCCTCAACATCTGGCAGAGATATAGTACGGCATTCATCCTTTATCTCAACTTCTTGGCTTATCCCAGTTTCAGAACTGTTTTGTATGGGAAGATCCTCAAAGCTTTTCTCTAAAACTGATGTTAAACCTTGTACTTCTGAATCTGAAAGTTTGTCTCGGTGGCCTTCATTTAGAAGTCTGCTCAAGAGAGACTTTAGATTTTGTAGTTCTTCCTCCGAAAACCTGTCATGCAGGCTTTGAGTATCTAGTTGTGTACTTTGCTCGTCTGAGCCTTCATCACTCTTTGCTAGTTTTTCCACTACTGGAAACAAGTTTCCAAGTATTCTCTTTAACTCACTCTCTGTGATCATGCCTATTTTTGAAAGTCTGTCTGAAAGATGGTCTTGAATCTTTTTGTTCAATGCATTCTTTAGGTTGGCAATTTCGTTTTCTGAAAGCACTTCAAAGAGATTTTGAATACTTTCATTTACCGCCAATGTCTCTTTAGTAAGGCCCTCGCTAGAAGAATCTTGCCATTCTTGCAGCGCAGCCTTCTCTGGTGTAACACTGTCATCCCCTTTCACAGCCAAGGACAACTTCCGGCACACTGTTTTCAAGTCTTCTCCCTTTAATCCAGCCGCTGAAAGTTGATCTTTAAAGTGATCTCGGTGTTCTTTGCTTAAAAGTGATTTCAAACTTCTTATTTCTGCTTTTAAAATTTTTTCTAGGAGAGCATCATGAATGGAAAGTCGCTGCTTAATGTTATCTGTGTCTGTGTTCACAGGTAACATTACTCTAATGATTTCCAGTGACTGTTTAGAGGGTTCTTTTCTTAAGTCTGTCTTCTCATTTGTTTGTTCGACTGAACTACTGTCAGTTTTAGGATATGAAGCAGCCTCTCTATCACCATCTATTTTGCTTTCAGATAAACCTGTCCCTGTAACTACTAACTCGCTTTCTTTACTGCTTTCTTTAATAGTTTCCTTACTACTTTCTTTACTATGCTGTACAGATTCAGCTTTGATAGTGGTTCTTGATGGATGCTCACTTAGTGATTTTAGTGTTGTTATTTCAGTTTGTGAAATGCTTTCCCTGGATAAGCTTTTCCTCCTCTTGAGCAAATCAGCAGTAATTGGAAAAGAAACTATCTGGTCTTTTTCAGGTAGATCTGTATCTGTGATTATCCCCTCTTCACACAATTTGTCTATAAGATGAGCCTGCAAATTTTGACTTACAGCAGCTGTTAGTTTTGTTACATCTGGTTCTGCAACCTTCTCTCCAGACATCTTTCTTTCCTCAGGTAGACATTTATTATCCCCTGGCAAACTGCTATCTTCCAGCGTTTCAGACAGCTTTGCTTCTGAGAGTCCCTCTGCAACAATGTTTTCAAGGTTTTTGCTTAAAATCGACGACACTGCTACGACTTTTACAAGTTTATCAGCAAGCACGTCTTCAAGAGACTTCTCAAAGGAAATCTCAACCTGTTTTATTTCTGCTAGTTTATCTTCTAGTGTCTTTTCAGAAGAACCCGATGTCACAGTGAGTGGCTCCGAGGCCTTTTCATCCTGCATGCCACGTTTTTGATCCTCCTCTTCTAAATCCATTTTTCTTTCTATAAGCCTTAGTATAGAAAGCTCCCCGCTGCTCTTGATTAATTTAGTGTCCAGACCACTTGTCACTTTTGTCAATGACATCCCATCAGGTGGATCTTGGTCTTCTCGTTCTTTGTTAGCATCAGAGGGGTACGTTTTTTCTAAAGGGCCGACATCTCCTTTGCCAAAAATAGGTGGCGGAGGCTGTACTTTACTGACACTTCTCAAGAATGGTTCAAACTTGTTTCCACTAAAAACCGCTTCCTGGAACTGTAATTTAAAAAAGGGAGAGAGGGCATAATTATGAAATTTTGAAAGCTGCAAGATGAACAGAGGAGTTATGTGGGTTTTGGAAATTCCTCTGCAGTTGGGTACTGTGCTCATCTCTCCCCCCCCCCCCCCGGGGTCTTGGGAACAGGTTTTTTAACAAGAGGCTTGCAAATGAATAATTTTTATTGGTCAGATGTTTATGATAATACAACAAAATGAAGAGTATAAATAGGAAAAATGCATATAAATAATACATTAGTAATACAGTATATTTCCTACCAATATAAACATTATTTCTTATTTGTGGTCAGGGAATAAAGGAGACAGGTTATATTTTCAGCTGGGCAGTCATATGCATGCTAGCAGATAAGCATCAGAGGCCGTTGGATGGGGAATGGCAGCTGCACAAGTGCTATCCTATGATGATGTTATATCTGGGAGAAATTGCAGTCAAACATAACTATGTCTGGCTGCTAGTTAGTGAATGAAGGGGTTAAGACCACAGAATTAGATACCTAGACTCAGCTGGATTGAGAAGGCGATTGGGCTGCATCCGGCCCCCAGGCCTTAGGTTGCCTAAAAAGGTAAAGGGACCCCTGACCATTAGGTCCAGTCGTGACCAACTCTGGGGTTGCGTGCTCATCTCGCTCTATGGCTGGGGAAGCCCAGCCAGATGGGCAGGGCATAAATAAAGTATTATTGTTATTATTATTATTATTATTATTAGCGGAGGGAGCCGGCGTTTGTCCGCAGACAGCTTCCGGGTCATGTGGCACTTTGACGTGCTTTCGAACTGCTAGGTTGGCAGGAGCAGGGACCGAGCAACAGGAGCTCACCCCGTCACGGGGATTCGAACCGCTGACTTTCTGATCGGCAAATCCTAGGCTCTGTGGTTTAACCCACAGCGACACCCACGTCCCTTTAGGTTGCCTACCCCTGACCTAATAGCTGACCTGTGGTGAGAGCAAGCTCCCTGGGATCAGCTGAACTACTCAGCTGAGTTCCCCATGGGAAATGTCACATCCAGCCAAACCTTGAAGGGGCTTTGCCAAGAAAAAAGGTAGGGGAAAGGTGGAAATCAGGACTGTAGATCAGAATGCTGAAATTCATAAACAAGCCTCTTCTCCACCAAACAAAATTAACTAAAGGAATTAACAATGTGGCAATAGCGAGAGACTCCAGTGCTCAAAGACCACCCATAAATATATACCCCCCATCTACCTGTTCTCTTTTAAAGCAGAAAAACCAGGGCTGTAATAACCAAGGAGGAAGACGAGAAAGTGACACGTGTGTCAGCACAAAACATTTTCCAAATGAATCCAAAATGTCTTTTAAGAGGTACTAACTATCCCTGGCAAGTGAATATAGAATCAGATGCATGGAATGATAGAAAGATTGTACCAACTCCTCATGCTGTTTTCTGCAACAGATCATGAACTAATGAGGTAGATAAGAAACGTTGCATGATGCTGCCATCACTACAAGGACATCACCAAATCCACTTAACTGTATTATATGCTATCGGAGCAGTGCTTAACGAGTTATTCCTTACCATAGATTTCCAAGGCAATTGCTGTACTGGTTCAACAACTGAATCTAGGATGGATCAGCAAGAAAAATAAAATATTAAAGAGCAACAAATGGAAGAGCAACAAATTTTTAGTTGTAAAATCTGGTATTTAATTTTACTCAGTGTAAATTAATAATGCACAACACTCCCCAGCAAAATAGACCAAATCATTTGAGCAATGAGTTATTTTATCATGGAATTCAGTAAAGACACTGTCACTTCCATAAATGACCACAGAGAGCAGAGTGCGATAATATAATAATAATAATAATAATAATAATAATAATAATGGTCACATATTAGTGAAAATAATGTAAAAAACAGAGAAAATAGAAACATTTAAGGGAAATATGCTTCGTAAAAATGTGTATATTAGAAATTCTCTCTGAAATGCTAATGAGTTCTTGTGCGGACTAAAAAAAATCTGCAAAATGATGTGGAAATGTGGAAAGCTGAATTTAGGATTAGAAGAATGAGAAACTGAGAGAATTCTAGATTAACAGATATGCCCATCCCTAGCCCTTGGCCAGCATAGCCAATGGCCAGGGTAATGGGATATGTAGTTCAACACAAGGTAGAGGACACAATTATGGCTACCTTTATATGAGGAAATTATGTATTGTTGGGAAACTGTGTATGTGCAGCTACTCGCACAGAAGGCAATCTGAAGGAGTAAGTTTGCCTGGTGATAACAGAGGCATGGAGACAGCTCCATGATTGGTCAAGCTCTCTCAAGGGAGTGATAATTAATGACCTACTAACTGGAGTGTGTTAGTTCAGTGTTCAGAGGTTCAGAGTTCTGTGTGTCAGTGTAGGTGTTGTGAGTTGTGTCAGAGAGAGCTAGCAAAAGATCCGTGTTCTGTTCCTGTAAATAGCCCACTGTATATAATAAACACCTAACTACAAGTCCCTGGTTCCTGGTTCGTCTATCCTGTCTGCAGCCAAGTTGCCAATTGCTTCCGTGGATTCTGTGTTTACTCTGCTAGGTCTGGCTAAGGTCCTGCAACTAGTCAGAAAGTTGCGAAACACCAAATAGGTTTTGCCAATATGTATAACTGCAATATATTTTGGCCCCTGACTAAGGCAACCCCTTTCTTTTTCAAGGAACAACTTCTAAACACTTTGTAGCAGTTAGCGCACAAACATCCAATCTATTTACTTTGGCTTGATAGCAAAAGCAAGACTGCCAACTTGCTATTCTCTTCCAATACCCCTGTAGAACTTCCTATATATGCTTTCTGTATAATTAGTCCTGTCCTGAGAGTTCCCTGATTATCAGTTTCTTCTTACTGCAGAGGTATCAACTATAAAAGAATCCTGCAATTCTGCATAGTCTTATGGAAACACCTTTTCTGCCTCTAATGGTTCCCGATCCAAAAGATGGGAGATCAGCAATCCTACCTCTGGGAAAGAAAGACAGGAGGAGAAATGGAAATATAGGCTGTGTTTGAATGTAACATTAAATCATGGATTAGGTCAGTGGTTCTCAAAGGTGTGGCATGGTTAGGATGGCAATTGTAGCAGGAACATTCAAGGATAATCAAAGAAACATTTAAATATTTCAGTGTCCATTCCAATCCAGATAGCTTATCAGAATCAAGTCATTTCTTTTTGCTTTCAAATGTATTTCTCATCAATATAAAATGGTGTGGAGCAAGCAAATTTTTGTTCTGTAAGTGTGGCCCAAAGAAAAAAGTTTGAGAACCACTGGTTAGCCCTATACAGTGGTACCTCGGGTTACATACGCTTCAGATTACATACGCTTCAGATTACAGACTCCGCTAACCCAGAAATATTGCTTCAGGTTAAGAACAGTTTCAGGTTAAGTACGTACCTCCAGAACGAATTAAGTACTTAAACCCGAGGTACCACTGTACTGATGAGCCTCAATAAGTCTGAGGAAAGTGCTAGTAGTAGCAGTAGTAGTAGCAGTAGTAGTTGTTATATTTATTTATACCCCAGCCCATCTGGCTATCTGGGTTTTCCCAGCCACTAGTCTTAAGCGCTTCTCACATGGTCAGGGAAAATATTTCTGCCAAGTTTAGTTTCACTTTTGAAGAGTCTTATTAGCCGGGTGCCATGTTTAAACAAGAAATCCTTATTTAAAGCAAACTAATCATTGTAATAAGCCACATTCATAACCCATGCTTTGAAAAGTACAGCTGGTACCTAACTTAAGTATAAGTTACTCACTGGCATTGCAGTGCTCTCAGGTGGGGTGCTGGTTCAAAGTGCAGGATGAAGGCAGGAGGAAGTTCTTATGATGCAGTTCGCTCCTGCCTTTGTCAACAGCAGTGGTGGACTTAACATCTTGGGGGCCCTGAAGCTTGAACTGTCATGGGGGACCCTTCACAACCAGCAATGAGGTTTGGGTAACCACTGTTATCTTATTCAGTGGGACTGTTCCACAACAGACCACCACACCTTTACAACATCTGTGCTACTGACTCTCAAACTTTGGGATTGTTGAAATATACACAACAAAAGACCCACTAGACCCACATTTTTTAAGCAATGTGGAATGTAGTTCTCTAGAATTAAGCTTCATTAATTTCATAGTGGAACCGCCCTGGGTTGACAATCACATTTACCAGAGCTCCCTTGTACTTTTCTCCTCAGCCTAGTGTTAGTTTATTTGTTAATCTTTTTCTTTTTCTTGCCAGAAGTTGTTCCTTGGGGACAAAGCTTCACGCTTTGCTCAGAGGTATACATATTTAACAAAAGTTTGTTGGCTTCCTACAGGCGATATTCTTTCTGTTTCTTGAACCCAAGCACCAGGCCAAGCGAGGTTTTAGAAGTAGGTTGTGAACTTGTGAAAAGCCTTTTTTCCCCTTTTGGTCCTTGGCATATCATGTTTTGCTTTATTTTATATAGAACCCAACCACCTGGAAGCTGATGATTACTATTCAAAAAGTTTTGTCAATTTACCTGATGGTCTAGGAGGTGCCACAAACTGAGGTGAGACACTCACAGAAACTTCAGACTTAGGCTGTGATTCCTTTGTAATTTCAGAGGTGATACATCAAGAAGAAAAAAGATAGTTATTCACTCGTATAAATCACTGTAACAGTAAGAATGCAAAATGAGTGTGCAAAAGAACATCTGTTGGCAGAGTGTGGCTAGGTAGAACATCACCGTGCAAAGTTGGTCAGAATGGAGCAAATTCCCATTTTCACAGGCTCGAAAGTTTCTACTTTAACAAATCTTCCTGCCAATTGGACATTGTGCTGTTTGGAAAGTGACTTGGAAATTCACTGCAAAGGGTGGGATGAATGGGTGGTTAACAGGAAGACACGTAAACACCACAAGTAAATCAGGATGAATGCTTATTGTCGAATAACCCTCTCAAAAAAATCGGAACAAATTCTCAGTGAAGACCTGAGTCAGGGCACTTACTTGTTTATTGAGCATTTATCCTGATTTGTTTGCAGGGAGGCTAGACAATGTTGTGTCAAAGCAAGTGCTGCCCACATTTTCCAGTTACTTTTCTGTCAATTTCCTTACTGCAAAAAGTATTATCTTTGTGGGGATGTGGGCTTTGTTGCTCAAGACACCCCAAGTACAGAATCAGAATTTGCACTGGTATGTGACTGAAAAAGTCTGAAAGCGTCTATAGTCTAATCACCGCTTAAGTATTCTGCAAGCAAATCCAGATGAATAGTCATACCTCATGTTACGTTTGCTTCAGGTTGTGTCCCGCGGTGACCTGGAAGTACCGGAAAGGGTTACTTCCGGCTTTTGCCTCTCACGCATGCGCAGATGCGAAAAATGACGTTGCGCGCATGCGCAGAAGCAGCGAATCGCGACCTGCGCATGTGCAGACTCGGGTTGCGTTCCTTTCAGGTTGCGAACAGGGCTCCGGAACGGATCCCATTCGCAACCAGAGATACCACTGTACCAACAAACAGATTGTCTGGAGGATCCCTTAGTGTACAGCATATTTACAGTAAAAGTCTGATGCGGCACAGCTAGATCATCATTACAGTTGCTACCCTTGACCCCACTGTAAGAACGCATCTATTAATTACAGTGGTACCTCGAGTTACATACACTTCAGGTTACCGACTCCGCTAACCCAGAAAAAGTGCTTCAGGTTAAGAACTTTGCTTCAGGATGAGAACAGAAATTCTGCTCCGGCGGTGCGGCAGCAGCAGGAGGCCCCATTAGCTAAAGTGGTGCTTCAGGTTAAGAACAGTTTCAGGTTAAGAACATACCTCTGGAATGAATTAAGTACTTAACCCGAGATACCACTGTATATGCTATGGCTTCAAAGGAGCAAGAATGGTAACCTCAAAGCTCCAAACAGCTTGCCCATTAGAGAAGGAGAAAGCTGAATAACCCACATTATCCCCTGGGGAGGGGAAAGTGAAACAATATGTTACATATCACCTGTATTGGTACTGGCAGATATTCTTTAATAGGTGGTTTTTTGACTATGACAGGTATTTCCTCTTCTGTCACTTTCCTCTCAGGACCTAAAGAAGCAAGGCTTTCTGAATCCCTAGCCTCAGACGTTTTTGCTGCGCTTCCAACGGAACTTGATAGAGAGGTTTCAGACGCAGGATGAAGTCTTTCTCTTACAACTACGTCCTTCATATTCTCTCCATCTGAAGAGTCAGGATGAACTTGTTCTCTAACAACCGTGTCTTTCATGTTCTCTCCATCTGAAGATACTGGAGAACTCGTAGGGTTAGGGGTTACAGTCAGCGCTGGGACTGGTGGGGTTGTTTCAGCAGGTTGAGGAATCTGTTCTGATGAAAATAAGTTTCTGCGGGATGGCACAGGTCCAGAAGGTCGTGCTGAGAGAGTAGACAGTTGACTTGTCCATTTCTGCAAATGACAATAATCATCACCAACACTAGTGTACTAAAATGTAGTCTTTTTATAACTACTGGTCTTAATTTCAGTGAAATACAGTGGTACCTTGGGTTACATATGCTTCAGGTTACATACGCTTCAGGTTACAGACTCCTCTAACCCAGAAATAGTGCTTCAAGTTTAGAACTTTGCTTCAGGATGAGAACAGAAATTGTGCTCCGGCGGCGCAGCGGCAGCAGCAGGAGGCCCCATTAGCTAAAGTGATGCTTCAGGTTAAGAACAGTTTCAGGTTAAGTACGGACCTCCGGAACGAATTAAGTACTTAACCCGAGGTACCACTGTATACACTTCTTGGGGTATATGGCTCGTACCTCTGGAAAGGGACACATTGTGCTCCTTCTTGGGTGGTATGCCCACCTTTGGTTCCCACCCTGCACTCAGTTCTCACCTGTGGCCCCTACAAGCAGTCAGCATGCAAAATCAGCCACATCCTGCAAACGGCTTCGACTGGCCGGCTAAATCAAGTGAGGGGAGCCAATGGGTCTCCTGCATGCGAATACAGGCTCTGGCAGATTGCGTGTACAAGACCAATAGTGAGTCCAAGGGTCAAGAAGGTGGCTTCTGCACGTGTTGTTGGGGGAAGTGAGGGACAGAAGGGGCTTGACAACCTGGGAAGGTAGCCCATCCAAGAGAAGGACAATTCTGATCCTAGACCTCCGCTGCCTTGTGGCCATACTCATTCATGCAGAAGAGTTCAGTTGCTTAGAGCATGGTGCTGATAATGCCAAGGTTGCAGGTTCGATCCATCTTTGGACAGCTGCATATTCCTGAACTGCAGGAGGTTGGACTAGATGGTCCTCAGGATCCCTTCCAACTCTACAATTCTATGAAAAAGACTTTGGGAGTAAACCCAGAGGGAAAATCTGTATCTACTGTTTTGCGGTACATCTGCAGGAGAAGAAAATGCTAAGGAGTAAACCCTACACAAATCCGGAGTGGAATCCCCAAGATGTTTGGATGCATAGCTGTCAACTTACAGATTTGAAAATAAGGGACCAGCAGCCTTGAAAATAAGGGATCAGCAGCCAAAATAAGGGATTTTCTGAACACAGGTATGTTCAACTTCTGAGCCCCTCCAAGCCAAAGGCAGAAAGCCCAGCCAGCAGCCAAACGAAGCCTCAAGCGGTGGTTCCCACAGCGCAGCAACCGGGCAAAGGGGATGCAGCAAGGAAAACCACCGTCACCTCTCCGCTGGGAAGCGCTGAGCAACAGCAAGTCCCCAGGCAATGCGGCCGATTTGATCGGCACAAGGCATGCAAGCTCCACCTCCCAGTAGTTCTTAGACTCCTTATTGGGTGAGCAACGCAGCCAAGCAATACAGTTGGAGCCTCCCTCCTCCCTGGCCAGCAGGGAGGGAAGGAGAGGAGCTGCTTCCTTTGAAACCCGGGAAATTTAAGGGACATCATCAATAAGGGACAGCAGCAGGACACAGCGCTGGGATAAGGGACTTTCCCGCCAAATAAGGGACAGTTGACAGCTATGGTTGGATGGCGCCTTGTACGCCTCCTTCCAGCAACTCCTGCAGCCAAGCTCCAAGCTGGTGCCAAACATATTGCTCTGCTTTCCTTTGGACCACATCAGTGAGACCATAGGAGGTGGTCCTCTGCGCAGGCCAGGACCTCCACACACACACACTGCTCAGGCTTGCCCCCCAAGGAGGTCACTCTGTTGCTGCTGATGCAGCAAAAGCAATGCCAGAGGCAGCAGTTACGAGTTGCTGGTCTCTGCAACCACAGCAGGTGCTGTGATTCTCCAGCAGTTTGACTTCACCCCTAAAAGCGCACTCCATTGTCTCTTCAGACAGTTCGATGTCGACTCCTCAACACTACTTGGCAAGACTCAGGGCTCCATCAATTTGGCATTTCATGGTTGAATTAATACAAACAGAGAGTAACTAAGTAGGGAATGCTAGTAATTATTTCATGCTTCTTTAATGCTAGGAATTTTCTGAACAGTTCAGTACAACAGAATAGGATATGGTACCCTTGATGTGTATGAAAGGAGACAGGTGAAGTTAGAACAGTATCATAAAAACTCTGGGCATATACAGCAAGTATTACACAGACATTTGAAAAAAGGAATAGAAATTTCAAGAAAAATAAAGAAATCTACATAGCAAGCAGTATCACATGACAGAGCTCTTTACGGGATTTACCATTTTAAGACTGCAAGAAGGGAGACTATTGCTTCAATGCTTCCACAACTCCCTGAATGTAGAAAAATAACCATCAGGGAGCAAGGTGGGGTAGAACCTCTCTCCCGGTTGTACTAATTTTCTACATGCAGGGAGAATTTTCTAAAGTTAGGGGCATTTTATCCTTTGTCCAGTCTGAAGTGATACAGTCAATCATGTCTTATTTCTGAATGTGCAGCTGGCTGTCATTACATGTTGTTAGGCTACAACAACGCCTACTCAGTAATGTGATTTATAGGCTAATTTAAATATACCAGAAAAAAAAAACCCTGACCAGTAGGAAGAGGAATTATTTCACAAATTAAAAGAAAATTACAATCCTGATACTATTTAAGACATACCCTTCTGGTGGTGTAGCCAATATTCATTTAAAAAGGGACAGGTAGTTTTAAAAGCCTAACCTACCACAAGAGCCTCATTCCAGCATTTTACCTATTTCAGGTGTTGCTGCTATTTCTATAGTTCAAAGGTGGGGAACCTCAAGGGCCCTATAGGCAACCACCTGAGGGCTGCAAGCCTATAGTGGGACAGGCAAGAGGCCGAAGTAGGCAGAAGCAATGTTCCAGCCATACCAAAGTCCAAAGTTTCTACCAGGGTGCTGGAGAACTCAAATGAAAACACAAATGGGAATGGCTGATGTTTCCTCAACAGTTCCAAGTGCGGAACAGAAAACAGTTCAGCAAATGCAACTGGTATTTGCTACTGTTGTTGCCTTCAGCCCATAAACAATACATAACTGGTTATGTTACTTCCCCCCATGTTTGCACTGTGATCCTTTTGCACTGAAATGGAGTGGAATAACGCAATGCCAACACCGCGTAGGCAATTTACGTAATTAATTACAGTACTTATAGAATCACAGATAACTGTAGAGATGGAAGGTCATCCGAGTGTCATCGAGTCCAACCACCTGCAATGCAGGAATCTCAACGAGATATATGATGTAAAGTCATGTACCGTATTTTTCGCTCTACTGGACGCACCCGACCATAGGACGCACCTTGTTTTAGAGGGGGAGAACAAGAAAAAATAATTCTCCCCCTCTCTGCTCAGCGCTCCTTCAGCAAAGTGGCAGGAGAAACAAGGCCCCTTCAATTTCTCCCCCCGCTTCGCTGAAGGGGCGCCAAGCAGCTCTCCCTCTTTGCTGAAGCCAGGAGAGTCTTGCTCTCCCGGCTTCAGCAAAAGGAACCTGAAGCCTTCGGAGTGCAGTGCGAGTTCCCGCTGCGCTCCAAAGGCTTCAGGCGGCTATCCCTGAAGCCTGGAGAGTGAGAGGGTTTGGTGCACACTGACCCCTCTCGCTCTCCAAGCTTCAGCGAAAGCAACGCGTAGCCTCCGGAGCGTGGAGGGAGCGCTCCCTCTGCACTTTGGAGGCTTTGCGTTGCTATCGCTGAAGCCAAGGAGCCTGCATTCGCTGCATAGGACGCACACACATTTCCCCTTAATTTTTAGAGGGGGAAAAGTGCGTCCTATAGAGCGAAAAATACGGTGATTTTGCCAAAGTGGACAGACAGTGGGGCAAATAACGTGGTTTTGGGTGGAAGACAAAACGCAGTAGAACAGAAACAGCGCGGCATGTAGTAAACACAGGGAAGGACAGAAAACAATGCCTTCTGACACCCCTAGCTTTTGCATACCCATCTCTCCATCCATTAAAGCATTATTGCCCATTCCAGCCAGACAAAAGCAGTCAAGCAGGGCTGTTGAGAGGTGTGGTCTGGGGCAATGGGCACTGAGAGTTCTGAGGACCAGAGAGAGATGCATTTAGCCCCACATACACTATAGTCCTGCACATATAAGGCCTTGCACATATACTATAGTTCCTAAAATATGTGGGAGTGTGATTGACAGTAACCTCTTTAGCTGTAGGGGTACCACAGTGGTGTAATTTTATGAAGCAACCTATCAATAACACACACCTTCATGTCTTCTCCGGCGAATGATCTCATGTTTTCTTGAGACATTACCTCTGAAGCTGCAGGTGGCGGGAGAAATTTTTAGAAAGTTATATTGTAAGAAACTAAAAAAGGAAATACTACTTGCATAGCAAGACCACCAAGTTCCTTATGCTGGATAAATGCTTTATGGATCTTTTTTTGAATGCAAATGCACATTATGGTTATGCACCATGAACTCATAAGTGCACTGAAGTTCATAGGCATCGTCTTTAAAAAGCAGTCCCTTTTCAGCGTTCAAACACTCCATGCTGTCACCTTGACTGGCAATATGGTAATCAATTGATCAGGACTTCCGGGGAGGAACTTGGTGGACTGAACGTCTTCTGTCAGCAGCCATGGGGCAATTCTCCCCCCCCCCCATTTTCACACAAGGTAATATTGAACGTTGGAACTTTTGCAAATACCAGTACAGTGGTACATCGGGTTACATACGCTTCAGGTTACATTCGCTTCAGGTTACAGACTCCGCTAACCCAGAAATATTACCTCGGGTTAAGAAATTTGCTTCAGGATGAGAACAGAAATCACGCGGCGGCCGTGCGGCACCAGCAGGAAGCCCCATTAGCTAAAGTGGTGCTTCAGGTTAAGAACAGTTTCAGGTTAAGAACGGACCTCCAGAACGAATTAAGTACTTAACCCGAGGTACCACTGTATATGCTGCACTGTAAAGGGTAGAAAATTAACCCACTGGCCCTTCTAGTCTCCGCTCAAGATGAATAGGAAAACATTTGAGTGTTCACTAAACCTGAGGAGGTATAAACCGTAGATGCTTGAGGGCGTTGTATTTTCCCAACAGCTTCCTTGAAGCGAGATACCTGATAGGGAAGGGAGAGGAGTTAGAAATAGGCATAAAGTGCTTTCAAGTACAGACCATTCTCCTTCCTGTGATAATTAGCATTGGGACCGGAATTCTGCCTTGTTTCCAAGATTGCCACTTAACAGCCTTAACAATTAAATCAAATTGTGATTTGTCGTGCCACAGAGGAAGCTATAAAAATGCAACGGGAAAGGGAAGTAGCACTTTGGAGGAGACTCTTAATTAGGGTGGCCGACTGCAGAAGATGACTGGGCTCCTATACTTTTAGCAGGGGATTTCTGGAGGCCTATGTGTGGCAAGGCTGTTCTATTTTTTCTCATCCTCTCAGGTACTGTACCTATTCGCCCACAAGGAGAAAAGCTGGTGAGCAGGATCTCCCAGTCAACAAATAGCAAAAAAAAGTGCTAAACAACCCTTCCTTCCTTTTCTCTAACTACCAACCTTCTTCCCCAACCTTATACTGCCTATAACATTAGTGTCTCCCATTGAATATAAAGATTCTATGAAAGGAAAACAGAGACACTGCATGTTCTTTTGTAACTCAAGAAAACCTTTAATACTTAAAAAAAAAAGACCTCCACTTCCCATTTCAGCGGCCTGCAATTGCTTTTGGGTTTCGTAATAAATCATAATTCTTCCCCTTTGTACAAAAATGAAAAATAAACAACTGCCTTTCCCACGAGGTTTTGCCCCTAGTCAGTCACACATTATTTGTCTTTCTTTGAAAAGGAAATTACCTTTGTTTGGCCTGGTTTTATTTTTGGTCCCTTTTTTAAGATCAGTTGATCTAAATAATCTGCCTTTTCATGCCATGTTTTTAGATTCCGATATTCAGTTTTCAGTTTCTCCAGTCTAAAGAGCAAGGGGGGTGGGAATTAGTTTAATAGTACTGCAATATACGATATGCATATTTCTTTGCCATCAGCTAACAAAAAAAAAAATGACATTACATGTTTATACAATCCATGGTGAAGTTAAACTGAAATAGCTGAAACTAAGCCCCCTTTAACTCTACTGCAACTACCAGTTCACTTCACAATCTTGCAATAAGCTATTACCTGGAGGGAAAGTAGACCAATACTACTGAGGTTATTGGAACAGATCTGTTTTAAAGCCAATTTTTTGGTTGCTCTTACTTAACTGCTTATAGATAAGGCGGCTGGTAATTTACAACACAATCCTAACCACGTCTAAATCCTACTGGATTTAATGGGGTTTGCTCCCAGGGCTAGGCTTGCAGCCTCAGATTAACTGTCCTATAGTATTTTCCAACTATGATAATAGATGAAAACGTTAGAGGATGCTATTCACAAATAAACCTACCAGGTAAAAAAGAAAGACTGTGATCAATAATATCAGATCAGAAATCCCAGCCACTGCCAGCCACTTTTCCATGAAATTATCTGGAACCATATCAATCAAATTTTGAATGCCTTGCTTCGGTACAGAAACTGCACAGGCTGCCCAATAAGGACGACCGAAGTGCAAGCTTATTAATTCTCCTAGGCCTCTTGGCTGCCTTTGACCATGGTTTGCTTCTGAGCAGGGTTCAGCTTCTAGGATGGCAGCACCCATACCAACATCGTTCCACTCCTGCAAGGAGAGCTATTTCCAGAATGTAGTGCTGAGGGACCACTTATTTCACTCATCATAATGCACATCAATCTCTGACTTTTGTCTTCTGGGTTTCTGTGGGTTTTCCTGTTGTTATTCTGTCTCTCACAGCTACAATAAATCTACCATTAAAATTATGGACTGGTCATTTCTTTGTCAGAGGGCAAACGGGCAAATTTAGCAGGGGATCAAATACTCCCCCCCCCCTCACTGTATAACAAATGTTAGATACATTAATATATACTTTTTTAAAAAAACTTTGGCCTACGTCCTTGCCTTTCTCGGGGTGGCTGGTGCAAAGCCTCCTGAAGGCTTTTGTAGTGCTCTGAAGGTTTTGGTTTATCCAGATGAATCTTTGCCACTGAAACATTCAAGTCTGGAGATAAGAATGCAGGGTAATCCAGGCGCAGTGGCTTGATGGCATTGCTGGGGGGAGAGAAAAGAAAAACTAAGGCATTCAAATGTTGCCTTTGGAGATAATCACAATGGAAAGATTCTCCCCCTTCACCCTGCTACATGGGCTGCTACTCTGATGGTCACCCTTGTTGCTGAAGTCCCCTATATATTTGCAAGAAAAATAAGTTTCAATATGATTTTGATTCAGAAGTAAAAAATGTTAGTCCGCGACCAGAAGGAGGAGGAGTATCACGAAGAGTGGATTAAATTTAATGATTACTTAGTTAAATATGTTAAGTCAAATTAACTGAAAACAGCTTGCAGATACTTCATTGGCTTAGGATTTTATTTATGTTAAGTGATGAATTAATATGTTTAATTTCATAAGGTGAAGATCTAAGGATGTTAATGTTTAAGTTAATTTTTATAAGAACTGTGATTTGGAAAACCGCTAAAAGGATATGCAATGAAATTCAACCAAGGGGAAGCGAGGAAGTCACTTAACAATGTTAATAATTTTCAATAAGGCTACAATTTATGTTTGTTTGTCTTATGTGTTTGTTTGTTTATAATGCTGTGAAAACCAGTAATTTTTTTTTTTTAAAAAAACAGAAGTAAAAAATGTTAAGGAGAAGGGAAGGTTATTTGGGTTTATATATACATCCTTTTTGTTTCAGCGAAGGAGCATATTAGGGTTCATGCTAAGGCGAGCTTTGGAGCAGGCAAGAAGAAATTTCTTGCCTGAGTGCTCTGCAATTTGCAGAGATCACGGGTGTGTGGCTGAATCTATGCAATTCTCAACAGTCTGGGTACAGCATGGCTCATGGAGGGCAGGGAGCAGTTGCTCCTTTGACACTACCCAGATATGTAGAGGTCTCATGTCTCATGGCTGCATGTTAAAGTTAGACAGGAATTTCATTTCTTTGCTGACGAACAAAACTTCATCCATTAAGCGCCACTGCCAAATGCTGAAACAGGAAGCCAGGCAAGGACTTTTCAAAAAAGGTTTCTTTCACTGGACACAAGCGGGGAGTCTTGTGTGAAATATAAAACCTTGTAGCATCCTTGGGATGTGGCTATTTCCTCAGCCACCAATTGGAACCATATAAACCAGAACTTATACACAGCCCACCTGTTTATTGAGTATTCATCCTGATTTGTTAGCACAAAGTCTGTGAGGAGCCTAGACAACATCAGCTTTTTACTGAGCAGCCATTTTGATTTGTCTGTAGTGAGGTTATATGACATTAAATCTAGCAAATGTTATCCTCACTTTCCAGTGCATTTATCCTTATCACAAAGTCAGATTTTGGGGAGAAGGTTTGTTTTGGACAAGAACAAACTCTGCTTTAATCGCACAACCTGTATTGGGGCTTATCCACACTTACCTTTCCAGGCACAGTCTCCACTGCAAAGTTCCATGTCCTCCCGATCTTTCCCTGTGAAAACCCTCTCTTTAAAGCTGAATCGGAGCAAACAACAATCCATGGAAAACCTGAATCACCGTTTGCTCCAATTCAGTTTTAAAGAGCAGTGGGGAAAGCTCTGCGGCAAAAAGAAAAACACAGCGCTTGCACACAGGGTTTTAAAGTGTGGGCCTGTCCCTGGAAAGAGCAGGGCAAAAGGTAAAGGTGTACAAGCCCTTTGCTGATACACCACTCAAAAATAGCAACAGCCTGGAAGCGCCCATGAGACTCTGAAGAGTCTCTGAAGCTTGGTTGCTGCACACTGTGCTGTAACTTATGGGCTTAAATTGTTTTGCAAGGGCAGCGGGGGTGAACTAAGGGCAGCATTTGGCAATGGGCAGTGGGGCTTGCACTTACATGCACTGTCGCCCTTCACTCTTTCACACACAGATACAGACATACAGCAGCCAGAGATAAGAGAGGGGAGGGAGTTGGGGACAATAAAAGTGGGGCACAGGGGCAGCCTCTGTGGGCAAAATACACCAGCAGCCTTGCCCCACCTATGGAGCAGATTATCCTGGTTTGGTGTAGTAATCTGGTAGTTTTCAGACGTAAGGTAAGTGTTCTAGAGTTAAGATTTTATGATAGACAAAACCAGAATACACCAGAAATTTCCGTGGCAACATTCAGGTAAACCCTTGTTTCACATAGACTTTGGGGTTGCCTAGTGCTGCTAGGGTTTCGCCCAAGAACTGCACCCTCCCAAGTCTTCACATATACCTAATGAAAGGAGAGTGTGTGAGACAGAATATTTATTGTGCTGTATCTGACCAAGTCATTCTCAAAGTAGATCCACTGATTTCAATGTATGACTTAGCTGGATACATCCCATTGGAATCCCATAATTTGAAATGGGAACTCATTTACACCGTAAGATGTAAACAGACCCTCACATCTGCATACATCTAAAACCCTATGGGTGATATCCAGCTAAGTACAGTGGTGCCCCGCAAGACGAACGCCTCGCAAGACGGAAAACCCGCTAGACGAAAGGGTTTTCCGTTTTGGAGGCGCTTTGCAAATCGAATTTCCCTATGGGCTTGCTTCGCAAGACGAAATGTCTTGTGTCTTGCGAGTTCCTGCGGGTTTTTCCCCCTTTCCCCCCCTTTTCCTAAGCCGCTAAGCCGCTTATCAGCTGATCCGCCGCTTATCAGCTGATCTGCTAAAAGCCGCTAAGCTGTCAATGGGCTTGCTTCGCAAGACGAAAAAACCGCTATACGATGAGCCTCACGGAATGGATTAATTTCGTCTTGTGAGGCACCACTGTAATGTTCAAAGTAGGCACATTGAAATCAGTGGTCTTAAATCAATGGGTCTACTCTGAATACGGCTAACATTAGATATCACCATGTGGGTCCGATTCTAAAACATATGACTGACTGTATGCATAGCATTATAAAACAGAGTCCATTACATATTGAAACAAATCTAGTTAGATGTCAAGAATTGTTGCCTTATTTTGTCTCTTCTGTCTTCAGGAGGGGGAACCCGCAGAAACATGGAATATGCCACAGCCTTTGCAGGATCCGCACCTGGCAGTTTTAGCTGCAAAACAAAGCCATTTATGGCAATCAATAAGGATGAATGCTGAGATAGCTGATAAAACATAGCATAAAGTGGTACTTCAGATTATGTTCCATGACCTCCAATAGTCTCTCTACCCCCTGATTATGCATGGGAGACAGGCAAAGTTTCTATAGCTACTCATTGTCCGAAGTATTCTTGCAATTCTGTTCTTACTCACAGGAAGCTGTTATGGAATTGTAGACCCTTTTCATGGGTTATTATCTGGCTGTCTCTATGGGAGACAGAAATAATGGCAAGCGGGGAAGAGTAGACGTAGACTTCAACAGAGGCTTGAAAGGAGCTGAAAGTTCTGTCTCAAAAAGCAAGAGTGGCGTCCAGATAGGGGCTTAAATGGGAAACATGTCACTGAGATATTGCAACAGGGTAAATGGCAAACTGGGTGGATTAAACTAAAAACCTTATCATATTTCCTCCAGAAAGGGTCAACCCAGATTAAATGGACTGTCATTTTGATGTCAATGGCATCGTATAGATGCTGCAAAAGACATGCATGCATGAGGACCACTGACTTCTCAATAAATATACATCGGCTGTACCCCAAATGCCATCATTCATCCATCCAGTCTGGGCATGATTAGCTCATTAGAGAAAGAAATCACCCCCCCCCTTTAAGTGTCTGTGTACACTATTCATCTTGCTTTTCCAGTTTGTGACTAGTTGGGAATGAATTAGTCCCACCTTGATAGGACCTTTTATTGTTGAAAAACAAGTCTCATTTTCATCTCTGTTCTGTACAGTAAAATTATACTGCACTGCTAGGTCTCCTTGCCTCATTTTGTAATACACAATCAGAAGTTTGTTTAAAATAAGCAAACAAACAACTTGGGCAGTGTGGCGTTTGCCTCCTAGGTGGATCATAAGAAAAGGGTTAAAATGAGTGCGATGCGATTGGCCAGTGGAAACTGATAGGAAGAGTTAGGGATAGAGGGGGAGTTGTGTGGAAGTCAGTTGAGAGAAGGAAGAGGGAGGTTAAGTCTGTGGGTTGGTCGAGTTGTGTGGTGAAAGGGTGAGAGGAATTGTTAGATGGAGTCAGATAGATAGTTGGAATAATCAGTTTGAAGTTGTTAGGAACGCATAGGACAGTTAAGGAGCTAAGATTAAGAAACTGCCAAGGAAAATTAAGTGAAACCATAAGCTTGTTCATGCCTATAAACTTGATTATTTGTTAATGTTAACAACTGTCTGGACTACGTGATTACCCATGAGGAGAAACGGGTTGGTGGCAGCGAAGAAAGCAATCACAGTGGTGGCACGGGGTCAATAGACCGTCAAACGTCCGGAGGCCCTGTGTGATCGCCACAGGCAGTTTAGGTTAGAAACCAGTTTAGGACCTGATGGTGCTTCCTGAATTCACTCATTAATATGAGACTGAGGAGGAATCTTCCCTAGGATGTCTACTGAACCATCTGGAACTGTTTAAGGAATGGCAATCTTTAGCATGGCAAATCTCGTTTGCTCACTCTCTGCCTATAAAACACTACAAATAATATTCTGTGAGTTGACCTGTGGGCTGGAAAGTAATTTACAGTACATGGGAGGGGTGCTAGGCTTCATGATATTCTGGTCCCTTTCAGCCTTGTGATTCAAATTAAAATCATCTACTTCAGCAAAGAGAGACAAGACCTGATGTGAATATCCATATCCAAGACATCCATAGCAGAACATATATTCCACTTCTGCTGTGCAGAACACCTGTAGGTATAAAAATCCCTTCTTAGCATAACAATTCTCATTGCAAATTCAATTTAAAGTTATTTTATGGCAAACGATCACAGGTATAAGAAGAACAGAATTATTGAGTTTTTTAAAAAATCCATGGTAAGTCCTTCCCTGAAACAGCAATTAAACAAAAAGGAAAACTTTGCAGAAATAGTAATAACAAGCTCAGGTCCGCATCCTTATAGCCAGGACCCAAAGAAAGAAGCTGCATTAATGTTGGTTTGGAAACTTTTGCATAAGCACCCGAGGAAGGAAAGGTGGAAGAAACAACAAGGGGATCATCTTATCCTGGACTTGGTCCCCACCAACAGGGAGGAACTGATCAGTGAAGTGGAAGTGCTGGGAACTTTGGGAGGAAGTGATCATATCTTCTTGGATTTAATTATACACAGACAAGGGAAGGCTGAGAGTAGCTGGATATGCACTCTGAACTTTACAAAGGCTGATTTCAAAAAGCTTAAGCTTAACTACTGGGTGAGATCTCTGTGTCAGAAATACTCAAAGAGAAGGGAGTCCAAGATAGATGGGAGTTTCTGAAAGGTGAAATACTGCGCACAGCCCACAGAAAGCTAACCTCCAAAATGTAAGTGTTCAACAACATGGTTTAAAAATATTGAACAACAGATTGTGACATTACTCCTTTTAAAATACATACGCAGTAAAAAACAAGGCTGTGACTATAATAGTATTCTTCATTTTCTTGCTGTCTCCGTGAGTTCCTGTCCTCCTGTTTACAATTATGCACACACCAATAAAAGCAAGATAAGCACAAAAATTCATTACCGATAACCTCCTCTGCTTATAAACACAAAGCTTTTAATCAAGTCGGTTTCATGTTTACAGAGAAAAAAGGGCTACAGAAGAGTTTGTTCCCTTGGATCTGAAATTTACTAGGTCACAAGAACATAGGAAGATGACTCATACCGAGTCAGACCATTGATCCATCTAGCTCAGTATTGTCTATTACACTGACTGGCAGCAAGTAATCCAGAGTGGTTTGAAACACAACCAGCAGAAACCTTGTGGCTTCGCTTTCAATTATCCAGATTTATAGACAGCAGCTCTAATCAATAGTCTCTCTCTTTCCCTCTCACATATCCCCAGTGCAATGATTTGAAGCTTTCCCTCAATTACAAAGCTGCAGTTCAAATTAGACGAGGCACTTAAGATAGGTTGTGTGGGTTTTTTTACAACCATCGTGCAATATGCAATTAACAAAAATGTCTTACCATATTTCTGATTCTAAAAGCACATGTTTCAATGAAGGACTGTTTCTGAATGGGAGAGAAGAATACAAACAATTCGAGAGCTTCTCTACTGTTCACTACATAAAGACCATGAAACAAATCTTTCCATATTTTTTTTTGAATTTGCATTTTATTTATTTGTTAATATTCTTATACTACATTGGTAAACGTTGTCATATTACATTACAGGACTTACTATAATTTCCAACATGTATACAAAAATTATATACAAATTTTATATACCTAGAAAGAAAATGAAACACAAAAAAAGAACCAAGAGAAAAAACAAAAGCATTCCCCCCCAAATCAGATACATACCAACACACTAGCCTTCCTGTCTATCCCGTTGTATATTCCTTTTTTACAAATGAATGTACTCTTATTATTGTATATTTCTTTACATTATATCTAATACATTCCTATACCATTATGTGCTCTTAGTCTTTTTTCTCAACTCAGTCTCACTCCAACGTCAATCAAATGCTAGCATAGACAGCAAACCTTTACTGTATTTTTGAACATATGTTTTATATCCCACTTTTCCATAATTTTTTGATTTGAATTGCCTCTCAGGGTATTTGTTAACTGTGCCATTTCAGCAAATTCTTGTAGCTTGTATTCAATTCAAAATCCTTTATTAGGCATAGCACACCACACATTGACAAACAACATATACAAACTGTATAAAATACGGGTACAGCAAACACAATTTATCCTAGTCCTATTCTTAACTCCCAGAAATTAATCAATGTACATGAATAATATAATACAATTTAATATGAAATAAAAATAAAACACAGCAACGTCACCTACCATTAGAAACCACTAAGTCTCTCTATCATGGCTTGTAATGCCAGTCTGTGATTGTCGTGGCTTCTTGTTCCTTCCACCCTTTTGCCACCCGAGCTGCAGCTGTTGCATATAAGAATACCTCCCCCTAAAGGCCTTCAGGAAACAAATCTTTCCAAATGAAAGGCCACAGGTTTAGAAAAGAGAGCAATTGCCAGGTGTAATTCTGGATATTCTGATTATGAATCCACATTTGTAACTCAGATACACATAATTGTTGGACAGTGTTCTCGAAGCTACCAACATGTGTTTGACCAAACTGCGGGAGGCAGTGGAAGACAGGAATGCCTGGTGTGCTCTGGTCCAGGGGGTCACAAAGAGTCGGACACGACTAAACGACAAGACACATAAATGGTTGGTTTCCACAAACTGGTGCATATGCACAACCATGAGTGAGCTATCTGTTTGTTAAGTGTATAAAGAAGAGCCTAGCTGGATCAGACCAAAATTAGCCTTCTGTTTTCAAAAGTGGTCTTCTAGTGTTAAGCCTTCGCCTATTACTTGTACCAAGCATGCCTTATTCAGAGGTGTACCAATCCTCAATTTGGAGGCAATATTAAGTCTCCAAAAGTCACACTCTTCTGATGGTTCCATCATTGTAAGCATTTTGGCTTGCCAGACTGAACAATGCCTGCTCTCCTTACCCTGTGCACTGTTCCAGAGGTTCTCCAGACCCACCTACCCAAACAATCTTCTTTGGGAAGTGCACTGTTGTGCAAGCAGACATCCTTGCATGGGCTTCTGCTGACAAGAATAATTAGCTGAATTCTGCCTTAAAGACTTGGATGTCCCAGCTAGAATTTTAGAACCTAAACTCTGGCAGCAAATGGGGAATGGAGAAGTGTAGTAATCTTGCACTGTGACCAAGTGACTGAAAGACTTAGCAAGAAGGAACCTTTATGCATTTGAATTTAAGGGAAAGTGTTACATAACTTATCAATTCTGATTATGTAAAACACCTAGCAGAGATTAATATTTTTTCACAACGGGAATTAATATTTCATACATATTTATGGTCCTCTTTTTCGAAGCATAACCTGTATAATCCACATATAAGAGAATCTCTTTTTGTTATACTCACTCGAATGACTTCATAAAGATGCATGTTTGCATTCCCATAGAGCCTTGGAAAGTCTTTTGGACCATCAAAGCCCACCAGCTCTAAAGTAATCCTATTCCTAGGATCACCTTTCTGCTTTGGAACCTGAAAAACAAAACATGGGGTAAACCTATTAACTTGAGTACAATTTACTCCTAAAAGAAGCTACAGGAAATGTAACCTATTTGCAACAGCCTTCGTAGTACAGGTATCACAGGAACCACCTCCAGAATAAAAACAGGAGTCCACAAATTCTGGCTGACCTAGACAGTCAAGTCCAAAAATTTGCATGCCCATCTTTTCAGTCCCATCCTATTTATGTTGTGAAACAAAACAAACAAGATTATCTACTTATCTACTGGAATGTAGTTTGTTTGGTTGTTGTTGTTGTTTTGCTTTTGTTGTTTTTAAGGGATGGCATCCAATTTCGTTGCACTTGTGCAATGTTGCACTTGTGTAATGACAATAAAGAATCTATCTATCTATCTATCTATCTATCTATCTATCTATCTATCTTAAGCTTCCAAGCTTCCCCTATGGAGTGGCCAAGAGAAGAGCACAGGGCCCCTACACCTTTAATAGTTGTGCAGAAGGTACTTCAGAAGGTGGCGTTTCTTATGCAAGGCACACCTCCTGGAACTCCCTTTTCTGCACAACTAATAAAGCATGGCCTGGGCCATCCATGAGTCAGAGTGAAACAACCACCTCTGGTAGCAGGATCTGCAGGGCAGCAGATCTGGCCTACAAGGAATGCATGACCTGCTGTTGCTGCCGCTGCACTCCCCACTTGTCCCAGAGCAGATCTTCACTCCCCCCTTGTTCCCAATGTAGATCTTTACCCCGCCCATTCCTGATGTAAACCTCCACTCCCCGCTTCTTCCCTGGTGGGTGAGGAGGCATCATTTTGTGGTTTGCCTCAGTTGCCAAAACGTCTTGGGCCAGCCTTGAATAAAAGCACAAGAATCCTGTCCTCCGCCACTTCCCCACACTTATGACCTCTCTGACATCACAGCAGTTCTATCAATAATAGCTACTAAGATTTTCAGACAGGTAGCTTTAAGAAGATGGAAGTACAAGAAAAGCAGAAACATACCTTCAGAGAAAAATATCTCACGTCTCCGAAATTAATCGGAATTTGCTTCTTGCTTGGTCGGAAGACTTGGGGATTTGTGCATTTCATGATTTTATCAATGCTAATGCGAATCAGTAAGTAGGTGTCATGTTTAACATCAACTGAAAGAATCTCATGTTAAGGAAGAATAAATCTTTCTGGTGGGCAAGTGACCATAAAAGGAAGATGTGCATTGAGTAATAGTGCTAAGGAAAATTATGAGCAGCAAGTTACAACATCTAGTTAGCAGCTTGTATCTACAAGTCTCATTGACAGCAATGGGAATAAAGGTTAAAGCAGGTAACATATAGAGACCCATGTTCAGATTTCCCAGTGTTTGTATCTGTGGGGGCTCAAAATTTGACTGGAGCAGTGGTGCTGTGGGAGCGATTTCCTATGCATCATTTCGCTAGTTATATTATTATTATTATTATTATTATTATTATTATTATTATTATTATCCTCATCATCATCATCATCAATACCCCGCCGATCTGGCATACCAGATGGAGCTGGTAGACAGCTGCCCTGGACACAGAATTGACCTGCACCTCCATGGACAGCTGTGAGTCCAAAATGACTCCCAGGCTGCACACCTGGTCCTTCAGGGGCACAGTTACCCCATTCAGGACTAGGGAGTCCTCCATACCCACCTGCCCCATCCCCCCAAAACAGTACTTCTGTCTTGTCAGGATTCAACATCAATCTGTTAGCCGCCATCCATTCTTCAACTGCCTACAGACACTCACACAGGACCTTCACTGCCTTCACTGGTTCCGATTTAAAAGAGAGGTAGAGCTGGGTATCATCTGGATACTGATGAACACCCAGCCCAAACCCCAGGATGATCTCTCCCAGCGGCTGCATGTAGATGTTAAAAAGCTTGGGGGAGAAGAAGGAACCCTGAGGCACCCTACAAGTGAGAGCCCAGGGGTCTGAACACTCCAGGAGGAAGGAGCAGAACCACTGTATAACAGTGCCCCCAGCTCCTGTAGACAGTCCAGAAGGATGTCGTGGTCGATGGTATTAAATGCTTCTGAGAGATCCAGCAGAACTAGGATACAGCTTTCACCTTTGTCCCTAGCTCACCAGAGATCATCAAAGATCTAAATAGGCTTACCAGATGCTTCCCACTGCAGGGTTAATAGAACAGAAAAAGGATACATTTGGGGGTGAAATCTTTGCACTGCTTCACACTAACTGCCAACAAGCCATTCTATTAGAATATGAAATGTTATATTATGACTAAATTAACTTTATTAAAACCACAACTTATAAAAAGCACATTGCAGTTACACACAAGCTTTAAGGTATAGGGCAAATTCCTGGAATTATCTACGGGTTTTTCCCTGAAATCAAATGCTTCAGTGTTCTGTGCATTGGGTGTATGTGATAAGATAAGCTCACTGATTTATGTTCCAACATGATGACAAGATAGAAGCATGCTCCTCTGCATATTTACTTGGAAGTATGTACCACTGTGTTCAGCAGGACTTAGTAAGCATAAGATTTCAGGCTTGGGATTTATGGAATTTTCAGGTACGTCAGACCTCATTTAGAACTGCAATTCATATTGAAATTTGGTGCATCTACATGTTTCTTGATATCTGTACGTACTTCCACCCTTAACAGAGAAAAAGATGGTCCTTCACATTAGGTGGTTTTATTCAACCATCATGTCCTTCTTAATTTGAGATACTAGTCTGTGCCACATCTCAATACTCTTGCCTTCTTTTCAGGCACCCCCCAATTTACATTCTGAGACACCGCATACATCAGTGAAATCACGTACCCTATATTTGAAACACCACAGGAAAAAACCCACAAACACCCTGTTCTGCCCCTTTTTGTGAAGTTTTTCGGTCACAAATATATGCCCGTGTACACAGTCGCACACATACCGAACATATGTAAATGGGGGAGTTGCATACACACACACACACACACACACACACACTTTTTTTCATAAGAACAAATGCAGCCACGAAATGGAGGTGATTTTTCATGAGCACCAATGGAAGCTTTTTTTCTAATGTCAGTTGTAGCATGAGGTGGTGGTGTACATCAGTTTTACTTTTTAAAACAACACCAAATGTGGCTAAGTTCTTTTTAGGTTCCAAGAAGCAGAAGAAAAATGTACTTGCTTGTGTTACCCATGTTGCTTACTTGTTCATACAATTTCCAGCCCACGACTAGAAGCTCTATGCTAGGTTAACACTATGAAAATCACAATGAAGCACTACAAAGTTACACCAGTGCCTTTATAACTGCATCACAGGCATATACTGTATGCTAACCCAATGTATCTGAGACCAGGTTATTAGTATTTGTAAGAAGGTATTAACAGTCTAATGAAAGGAGAAAGTAAGGCAACTTCTCAAAGAAAATCTCATTCCCTAGCTTAGTCATCAAAACTTATTTGCAGTCTCATAGTAACTAACAGGTAAAGTATCTCCTGTAAAAAGGAAAATTCTATGGAAAAATAATAATGTGAACATACTTAATCTACGTACCACATCACCACAAGGAATTAAATTATGTACATCAAGGTACTGATTAACCGTTGATTCTTCAGATGCCTTCTGATTTCTCATTAACATCTATAAAAAAATTGAAAATTAGGTTCTGCAATTAACTAAAAATAGTAGATACTGCAACCTGAAGCAACTTAGCTTTGCACACATAATTTGAACATTTGATCTACATGGCATGTACCGGTAATTCATTTTGCCACATACTAAATTGAACGCCTGCAGTATGGCCAAAGACACTAACTCCTAAAATTTGAGTCACGTTAATCTAGCAGGTGGGCCGACAGGACATCCAGAAGGGGTATGTGGATGAACTGACATAAAGGAACTAAAATGGGTTGGGAGTGGAATCTTCCCATTGCTCAACTAACTTCTCACACCTTTTGACTTAGAATGTATGCAATAGGGGCTTTGAGAGTAGTTCTTAAAGCAAAGTAAATATTAGGGCTCACAATCTGGACCTCATAGTTCTGAGGCTACACACTCAAGATCACAGGTCTATAGGCAAGGCCTCCATCTTCTGAACCGAGTGTAAATTCCGATGTACAAATATAGATTTAATTGGGAAGAGGAGTGACATTTATCCCAACATGATTGTTATTCTAGTACTAGCTAGGAAGCTGAAATTAGGCACAAACAGCACCCAAATCAAAGGCTGGGCTCCATCAAAGGAAAATAATTGAAGGGAGGACATTTGCTTGGGGGATTTGATGATAATCAAGGTACTTCCAAGCCACCCAAAAATCTGGGATTTGGCATGTACCACGGCACACTGTTTAGAAGAAACGTCTAAAAAGCGGGCACTTTTGCACCAGACAGACAAAATGAATTTACGTCATAATAGAAGCCAGCATTCTAGCACAGGCATAGCCAAGATGCAGAAAGGGTGGAATGCTGGACTATGGAAGTTCTGCTTCTCAAGAGCCCCATCCACACCTTCAAAATTATGTTGCTTGGATTTGAGAAGAAGGGAGCAGGTACCTGCACACTGGCCCACCCCGTAACCTCAGCACATGGGTGCGAATCGACCTCTACACACAGACGGGTGTAGGCTCTTCCATGCGCCAGTTGCACATACAAAGCCTACATACGTAAAGAGCCCCTTTCTTATAGCATCGCCCGAGCTTGTGGAGTCGAGGGGTGCCAAGTTTCTCTCCCTTGCACCCCCTTCCCCAAAACCAGCGAATGCAAGTATTGGAAGATGTGAGCGCTCTGGTCTATGGTCTCTATGCCTGCGATTTGATGTAGAGAAAGGGGCTCTTTTCTGCAGGAACGGCGAGAATGTGTCCATTTCTTTACGAGAGCGGTACATTTCGAAATCAAGTTGCATCTGCGTTTCGGGAGGCCCGGAGAAGACCGTAAGGCGGAAACGTTGAGACTCGCATCATGAAAGAATGGGCAGGATGCTGGCCAGGGGCCAAACTCAGCATCCCCCAAAAGCAGGTATGGAGCCATGTTTCTCTTCCCTTTGAAAACGCGGAGCCGGTTCGCCCGTGAGGCGAGGCGCCCACCTCACAAGGCAGGACCAGCAAGTGCAAATCTTTATCCCCCCACTCCCAGGATTTCTGAAGCACATCTCCCCTCAGGCCTCCTTCCCAGGTAGGAGGGCGGGCGCCATTTTGGGCTCTGCCTCAGGTGGCAAAATGTCTCTGAGGAGGAGGAAGAGGGCGACGAGGGAAGCCTGCCCCCATCCTCTCTGGCCTCAAGAAATGGCGCCCTGAGTTCTTTGAGGGCACTGCGCTCTGCACACGCTCAGGGGCACTTCTTCCCTGAGTAGTAGTACCATGAGGAGGGAGCGGGCCCTTTCCCCCTTGAACTTTTCGGCCGAGGGGCCTCCTTCGGCGCCGACGCTGTCGCTCCGGCCGACGCCGAGGCCTCGCAGGCGGAGGATCGTCGACAAGGAGGAGCGGGGCGCGACGCCGGCGGAGGGCGAGGCTTCGGCGCCGCCGGTGGAGGTGACGCTCGCGCGGGGGGCGGAGCTGGGCGGCGGCGGGGTGTCGTCGGCCGGGGCGCCCTGGTTCGGAGGCTCGGCTGCCTTGCGGCCGAAGAGGCTCCGCATGGCAGCGGCGGCGGCGGCGGCTACGATGGCTGGTGGTGGCCTTGGTTCTTTCTCATCTCCCTCCGGTCGGGGAGGACGCGCCCGCCGGCAGCCCCGGCTTTGCTGCCGCCTTCTCCGGCGCCTTCTCCGGCGGCGCTTCCCCCCCTCAGGCGGCGTCACAATTTGGCCGCCTCACATAAAGGCGGCCCAGGAGACCCCACACCACCACCAGTAACGCCTCATAAAAAATGGGAAATTAATGGTAACAGGTTAGGATTAGCTCCTGAGAGCAGCACGGGTACCCCTGGGAAGCCCGCAAGCGGGGCGTCGTTATTATCATTATTATCACTTTATTTGTACCCCGCCCTTTTCCCCAAACAGGGACTCACGGCGGCTTACAGGTAAAATAGAAATAGCCAAAACATTTTTGGGGAGGGGGACGACGACAGTGATTTAGAAACCAACTAAACATGAATCGAATTAGAACTATACATACAACAGTGCACACACATACAAAAGGCAATTAAACATGAAATAGAACTATACATGCACACATAGGAAAGACAAACACGAATTAGAACTATATACATGCAACAATGCACACATACGGAAGAATTAAACGTGAATTATAACTATATACATACAATGCACACATACAGAAGACAAACGTGAATTATAACTATATACATACAACAATGCACATGTACAAAAGACAAACATGAATTAGAACTATATACATACATACAATTCACACATACAAAATACAATTAAACATGAATTAGAACTATATACAGTACATACAACAATGCACATGTACAAAAGACAAGCGCGAATCGAATTAGAACTACCTATCTATACATACATATAGATACGTAAATGGGGCATGTATTTTATCTGTACCTTGACATTTCCCCAGATGGGGACTCGATAATAAACAAACAATAGCATTTTAACTATCTATCTTGTTTGTTTATACCTTGCCTTTTTCCTAGACAGAAACTCATGGCAGCTTGCAAATTATGATTATGATTGTTTCTTAAGTTTGTATACCACCCTTCATCTGAAGATCGTAGGGCAGTTCACGATGTAAAAATACAAAATGAGAACACAAAATACATAATAAAACACAAATTAATAAACCCCCTCCCACATAAATAAAACAGGAATAACTAAAAACATGGGATGGGGGCAAGCATTAAAAAACAACTGAACATTAATGGAATTAAAAGTGTGTGTGTGTGTGTGTACACCCATGTACATTTAAATAAAATATTAAAAACACAGATTACTAGAAAAACAGTTGGGCACTTTCATTAAAAGCAATCAGTTGCCAAAAGTCTGTTGGAATAAGAAGGTATCACCTGCTGACAGAAAGAAAACAAGGGAGCTGGTGTCATTTCTCGGGGGGGGGGGGGTTTCCATTATATCTTTATAATGAAAATACTTGATTAAAAAACCTAAACAAATCTCAACTATATTCTTCCAAATATGAGGCACATTAATTAAAAGAGCTGATTTTTTATTTGCACAAATGTTTAAATTTTACAATGTTGTACAAGAGGTAGACTGAGAGAACACTTATTTTAAAAACCAATTTGGAGTTTCAAAATCAGTGACATCATGAGGGAGGCTTAAGAATTGGCAGAGTCTGTTTCTGCTTATACTTCCAACTACATTTGAAATACAAGTTATTAGTTCTTCAGTTGTATGAAACATTTGTGTAAGTACATTATATCATAAGGGAACCTACCCAACCCAACACATTAAATTGGGAGTACACATTTAACTGGAATTGGTCATGATACGAAACAATGAACTTCTGAAATCTATAATTCTAAGTAATGCAATAATAACTCAGTAAGAGCTGGTAGACAAATTTATATACTTGTTCAGCTACATTTATAAATTAAGCAGTACAATACAAACATGGTTTATGGGTGCCAGCAGCTGTGGCTATGGAGCAGCACAAATTTGTAAAGACATATTGCAAAATTTTCAATGAGTTATTTATGCTGCTCAAACTAATGATTTAAATATGCATATTAATTCCTGATTTAATTCTTTAAAGACAAATTGGCACTAAAACTGTTGTAATATTTTGAATGTCAATGTGCTCTCAATTCTGTGAAAATATGGCTACCAAAATGCAGATTATTAAAAGGGAAGAAATGTGCTACAAAGAATGTTCTCTTATTCTTTTAAGTTTCCTGTTCCATGTGTCTCCTTGCATTAGCAAAACTAGATATTTAGAGAGTAATTTTAGAATATTCCTAAGAATAAAGGAGACTTTGACACTGTCCTACTATTTAAAAACTATTGACATTTAAAAATAAACATAATTATAAGGTATGCAAAAAACCCACAACCCTATACAATGCAAAAATACAATTTAAATATAAAAAGTATTAAACAGAAATACAAATAAGCCATCATAACAATTGTATTTGAAGAGGGTCTCTGTGCTATGAAGACACTTTGGCTTCTTTATCTGGTGGGGGATATTCTTCTACTTCAGCATTAAACATCAGTTCTGCAAGAAAAGACAAAACAGTAGGGAACATTAAAATACAGTTGAAAACATACAATTTTCGTCAGCATCAAACTCTGAATGCCCCTTACGTATCTTAGCATTTGCTCCAAATCTCTAGCCTACAGGCCTAATTAGGGCCAGCAAAGGTCATTGTGATTTTTACCCCAAACCAGACTGACCCACCCCACACCGTGACATCAGGTATGGGGCAGGTAAATAAACAGGTGCAACGTAATAAACGGGAGCTTAAAGTGTGCTTCTGATTGATCACTGGCATGAGGGCTCACAACAGCGATCAGATGATCGGCACCAACAGCAACCCCCTTTTGAAGTTGCCCATTTGTAGGCATGGTTTGGATTCAAACCACCTGCAAACAGATTTGAATCCAAGCTGTGCTTGCAAATGGATAAAGTGGGGATTGCTGTCAGCACCAATCCATGCTGTCTTTTGAAGCTGGATTCTAAAGTTAAAAATCTGTTTAAAATGTATAATTTATTGTTGGAGTGGCATACAAAGGATGAACAAGTTAAATCAGTGATGATAGATTGGGCAAGAGATGTAGGACACAACATAATGTTTGAGGATTGGGAAAGATTGTGCAAGAAAGGGGTTAAGTTCACCGCATGTACAATGTTAAAGGAAAACATAATGAAAGTGATGTATAGGTGGTATCTGACCCGTTAAATTAGCAAAGATTTATCATACCTGTGATAATCTATGTTGGAAATGGAAAGAAAAAGAAGGTATCTTCTATCATATGTGGTGGACCTGCCCCGAGGTGAAAGACTTCTGGGAGAAGATTTATAATGAATTGAAAAAAAATGTTGAAATACACATTTATTAAGAAACCAGAGGCCTTTCTTCTTGGAATAACAGGTTTAGAATTGCCCAAGAAAGATGTCAAATTATTTTTGTATGCCACAACTGCTGCTCGAATTTTATTAGCTAAGAATTGGAAAACACAAGAAATACCAACAGTGGAAGATTGGCAGATGAAGATGATGGAATTTTCGGAGCTAGCCAACCTGACTGGAAGAGTCCGTGATCAGAAGGAGGAGGATTACCAGGAAGAATGGACGAAATTTAAAGATTATTTAGTTAAATATGTTAAGTTAAATTAATTGGAAAAGCTTGCAAATACCAGATAGGCTTAGGATTTAAATATGTAACGTGATAAATTAATATGTTGAAATTTAGATTGGGAAAGAAAGAAAGATGTTAAGTGACTAAGTTAATTGTATGAGAATATAGGTTTTGGAAAACCGTTAAAAAGATATACACTGAAATTCAACCAAGGGGATACGAGGAAGTCGCTTAACAGTGTTAATAAGATTAGTTTTAATAAGGCTAGGATTTATGTTTGTTTGTTTATTTGTTTGTGTGTTTAAAAATTTGTGGAAAACTAATAACAATTTGTGGGGGGGGGGATGAAGTTGCCACCTGATGTAAAGTAACTGACCAATACCTCAATTGAAGTGGCCTGCAGGGAGGTCAAGATCAGAACCCCTGATCTAATATGGTACTCTCAATGTGGTACTGTACAATGTTCCAGCTGTTTCTTTTCCAACCACCCTGCTCTCTCTTCTTTCCCCCAAACCATCACAATAATCTTTCCATTTTCCCTGCGTTCGGCTACCTCCAAACTGCAGTTGTTCCTTTCCTTGGAGTTTGCAGTCTACAGTACTACCCTGAATTTCCCTGGATCTTAAACAGGTCTGGGAAAGAAAGGGCAATTTGCCCAAGAAGAAATCTACGGTGGAGATTTTGCACAGTTTATGAATCGCAATGGAGCATCCCTGTCTTTTACCTTCACTGTGATCTAACTGGGGCCGGTAGGATAAGAAGAGCCAGGAGATCCCAACGAGAAGAGCTATCACAAGATTCACCACAATCCAGGGCTGAAGAATTTGTTCCTCTGCACCCGAGGTCCTGGGGGGGCGGGGGGAGAGACAAGTACTTATGGCGAAACTACATTTGACAGCATCGGTTCTGCTTGCTTAAATGTAATGTGGAAATGCCCTTTGAGCAAAAAGGTGAGTTATAAATCTATAGAAATCAAATTGGTTTGCATTCTATCTTTAAGCACCTACAGTACTTACCTATCGAGTGACAGGTATTATATAAATTAGGTGAAGTGTTAAATGCTACAAAATAGGTGTTGCTCAGAGACAAATTAGACATGAAGGCAGCAGTTCCATGAACAGAGAAAGGAGGGTGAGGGGGTACAATGGAGACCGGAAAAGGGGATCCCCTGTGCCCACTACATTTCTCCTTGCAGCCCCTTTCCCCAAGCCTTTTTATCCACTGACATCACTTCCAGTATCCTGGAGCTCAGCTGAGGAGTGCTCAGTAAGAGAAGTTTGCAAATGGAAGCTGTGGGTAACAGAAGGGCTCTGTATTCCTCAACCACATTTTACTGCTAAAATTGGATCCCGCCTCCCACTTTCTCCTACAGCAAGCTCAAAACTTATGTGAATTTATTAATAATAATAATAATAATAATAATAAATTTTATTTATATCCCGCCCTCCCCAGCCGAAGCCGGGCTCAGGGCGGCTAACAACACTAAAACAGTACAACATTATAAAACATTATAAAAATGAATTAAAATCAAAATTGATGGCAACCATAAACTAAAGTTTTGTAAAGATTGCCAAAGGAGGGAGTCAGGCTGCGCCCTGACCAAAGGCCAGGTGGAACAGCTCTGTCTTGCAGGCCCTGCGAAAAGATGTCAAGTCCTGCAGGGCCCTTGTGTCTTGTGACAGAGCGTTCCACCAGGTTGGAGCCGCAGCCAAAAAAGCCCTGGCTCTAGTTGAGGCCAGCCTAACCTCTCTGTGGCTTGGGACCTTCAAGGTGTTTTTATTTGAAGATCGTAAGTTCCTCTGTGGGGCATACCAGGAGAGGCGGTCCCGTAGGTACGAGGGCCCTAGGCCGTATAGGGCTTTGAAGGTTAAAACCAGCACCTTAAACCTGATCCTGTACTCCACCGGGAGCCAGTGCAGCTGGTATAGCACCGGATGAATGTGATCTCTAAGCGAAGACCCCGTAAGGAGTCTCGCTGCGGCATTTTGCACCCGCTGGAGTTTCTGGGTCAGTCTCAAGGGCAGCCCCACATAGAGCGAGTTACAATAATCCAGTCTGGAGGTGACCGTCGCGTGGATCACAGTGGCTAGGTCAGGGCGAGAGAGGTAAGGAGCCAACTGCTTAGCTTGGCGGAGATGAAAGAATGCCGCCTTTGTTATAGCTGCAATCTGCGCCTCCATGGAGAGGGAGGTATCGAAGATTACACCCAAACTCTTAACGGACGGTGCTGGCACTAACTGCACCCCCGCAAGAGATGGGAGTTGCCCCCTCAGCCCCATGTCGTCCCGTCCCAGCCAGAGGACCTCTGTCTTCGAAGGATTTAACTTCAACCGGCTCCCACGTAACCATCCAGCCACAGCCTCCAAGCATCTGATCAGTGTGTCTGGGGCCGAGTCCGGGTGGCCGTCCATCAACAGATAGAGTTGGGTGTCATCAGCATACTTCTTCTTCTTTTTCTTCTTCTTCTTCTTATTATTATTATTACCCCCACCCATCGGGCTGGGTTGCCCCAGCCACTCTGGGTGGCTTCCAACACAATTTGATTAAATGTGTGTACTGCCATTCGTCTGAAGATCACAGGACAATTCACAACATAAAAACTTGTGCACATTCAGCTTTACGTGTGTGACAAGGGTGGGGGGCAGGGTTCTGGGGAAAATGACTTTAGCAATCCTACCCACCACTGAATCCTAAATGTTACCCCCTACGTAAGTTGCGGGCTTACTGTATTACATATGGAACCAATTCTATCATGTCTAGTCTGCCTTGCTGATGGCTTAGTCTTCTAGTACTTCGGCAATCCATCTCTAGGCCACCATGGTTCACCGGCCAAAATTAATTAGGAAACATTTACTATGGGGAAACATTGACCACCATGTTGGCGTTAATACTGTACTAAAAGTCCTTGTTAATAGTCACATGTTTCTGGCAATCTAGAAGAGGGTTGCAAGATCTACTCACTGACCCCTCGCTACAACCTGGAATACAGCTGCTGCATCAACTTTTGTCCTGGTGTTGGACAGAGATTTAAGCTGGTTCCAATTTAGAATTATATTATCACAAGCTTATCTATCACCTGATTATTAACCATAATTTGGGTTTCGACAGGTGTAAACCGTTGGGATCTTACACAAGAATTTTTTTTATAAATCTAGAGGATTGACATCTGCACAAACCCTTCAGGCTATACAAACTATGAAGCTTTCATGTGTTTCAATAAATGAGCAAACAGAGTCACAGAAGCAACATTATGGGGGGATTCAACAATTAACTACCAGATTCACAACTTTTGGTGCAGCAATGCATTGTCTAACACCTTCATTTCCTAGTAAAATAACCAGCAGAGCAAATCAACTGATTGCATATTATATCACATGCCATATTATGAAGATTTTTGTGCTGCTCGATACAAAAGTCAAAGTAGTTGATCTTTTAGAAGAAAAAAACCCACAATTCCTACCAGAGGCTACCATTCTCCGAAGGTGGTGTGTACAGGTGAATTCTGTCACTCGTCATTTGCTGGCTCAGAGACAAGATGAGAGCAGCAAAGTACACTGAGAAAAATGAATGAAATAAGTAACACTTGCTGTTTTTTCAAAGCCATATTATTGTGAAATTCACCACTGTCTTCAAAGTCCTGCATTTATTATGTAGGTCTCCCTCTTCAGCATCACAAAAACCAGTCATATTTCCTGTCTGCTATCCACCCACCAAGGACGGACACACACACACACACACACAGAAACACACACTGCATTCAGATCAAGGAAATGAATTGTTTCAAGAGGAATTCACCACCCTAATTTACTGACTTTTATAGAAAACACAACAGTATTTCTCTCTCTCATATATCTCACTTTTCTGTGGAAATCTACTCAAATATTTCAAAACAAAGGACATGAAGGAAATCCTGCTTAAAGTCAGTAATGATGTTGTAACAAAGACACATACCACTAGTAGTTTTGCAAGGCAAATGGTGACGTCTTACTTACTGAAAGAGGCAATTGCTGCTGGGTCCAAGGTAAGAAATCCTCGTACAGCTACTGATGCTTTAGCCAAGTCAATCCTGGATATGAAATGGGTTTGTTTAAAACTAGCACAACGTGACATCAAGCGAATCAATGCCGTGTATTTTACTCTGATACACAGCAATCCAGTCCCCAAGGAAGTCAAAGACAAAACTCCATTGATTTAAAAGGAACAGGGTTGCACCCTTAGGTCCCAATCTTAGGGACTGTTGTTCCAGTTAAGAAGTGGCATACCATATTTTTCGCTCTATAGGACGCACTTTTTCCTCTCCAAAAATTAAGGGGAAATGTGTGTGCGTCCTATGGAGCGAATGCAAGCTACTTGGCTTCAGCGATAGCAACGCGAAGCCTCCGAAGCGCAGAGGGAGCGCTCCCTCCATGCTCCGGAGGCTTCGCGTTGCTTTCGTTGAAGCCTGGAGAGCGAGAGGGGTCGGTGCGCACCGACCCCTCTCGCTCTCCAGGCTTCAGGGATAGCCGCCTGAAGCCTTTGGAGCGCAGCGCGAGTTCCCGCTGCGCTCCGGAGGCTTCAGGTACCTTTCTCTGAAGCCAGGAGAGTCTTGCTCTCCCGGCTTCAGCAAAAGGAACCCGAAGCCTCCAGAGCGCAGCGGGAACTCGCGCTGCACTCTGAAGGCTTCAGGGATAGCCGGAGGCTTCGGGTTCCTTTTGCTGAAGCCGGGAGAACAAGACTCTCCTGGCTTCAGCAGAGAGGGAGAGCTGCGCAGCGCCCCTTCAGCCAAGCGGGAGGAGAAATGGAAGGGGCTCCGTTTCTCCTGCCGCTTTGCTGAAGGGACGCTGAGCAGAGAGGGGGAGAATTTTTTTTCTTGTTCTCCCCCTCTAAAACAAGGTGTGTCCTATGGTCGGGTGCGTCCTATAGAGCAAAAATTACTTCATCAGTGCATAGCCATACTCTAGCCAGAAGTTAGGCTATCACTGTCCAGACAGGGGCACAGCCAGGCCACCAACTAAAGGTGATGGTGGACAAGAATTGCCGCAAGGGTAGAGAAATGCATGAAAATTGTACCTGTCAAAAGCCGAAACCGTGCTAATTGTAAGCAGAAGGTAAAGGAGACACTGAGCAGGATAAGCCAACGTCTTGTATTGCTGCAGCAAGTTGGAGACAGTCGACAGCTGGTTTCCTGCCAGAACATAAATCACTATGATGTTCCAGACAGCATAGCCAGCAAGGAAGCCGTGAGTAAATAGTCCAATCACCCTAGATGAATGAAAGCACAATAAAATAAAAGTTTAAGCCCACACAAATACCAAGAGTTAAAACAGTTAGGGTCTAACAGGTTTGAAAAGGGGGAAATTGCCTTTTATTACTTTCTAAAGTATGCATCTTTTCTCAACTTGGTTTAACAATGCAGTCAAACCACAAAAACACCAGCTTTTGCTCCTAAGTTTTAAGTTTCTTAATATATTTTTATAGCAACAACCCAAAATAAAAGTTTGTAGTTAATCATCATCACGTGTGACAATTGGTCTAGTTGGAATGGTAAGCAATAATTTATTGGTAGAGACCAATACTGCTTAATGCTCCTACAGTTCACTGAAGGAATTCACACGAAGTGTACAAACGGACTGTTGTGTATAGCTAGACCCACTGTGCAGAATATCCATCTCTATTTCGCTGTTTGTATACTTAGCACTCATATTGCCTCAAGCTTGAATCATTCTCTGATACACCATTGAAAAGATCCCCTACTTTGGGAAATTCTCTGAAGTCACATTAGTTGGTGTTACCTTGTATATATTGTATGCCACTTGACTCTGAATGAAGATACAATTTAGTAGCTATATAAAGTGTTGTATCAAATTATCAGCCTGTCGTGTTGCTTTTAGGTTGCCATACTTTAAACGACAGCCAAGTGAGACAAATCTCATACCTAAAACCACGATGGACGGAGAGTGCCACATCCTTAGTTGTCCAAGAAGCCTTCATCTCCATGAATACATCAAAGTTTTCAGTGGTTTTAATTAAATCTTTGCGGTCAGCTGCCTGGAAACGCCCTTTGGAGAGAAAGTGAAGTTTAAGTAATTGTAAAGGTAATCACTTCTAGTGCTACATTTTTTCATCAATTCACAGTAGTGTTGCCGTGTTTTTTCCTTAACTTCTTTCCTTACTATACCAAGGTGTAATCTTTTGCTCACTTACTTGAATGTAAATCCATTGCACTAACTAAACACACACACAGTGGCACTGAAAGGCTTTTTAAACCTTTTATGTTTTGTTTACAGTGGTACCTCAGGTTATATACTCTTCAGGTTACAGACTCCGCTAACCCAGAAATAGTACCTCGGGTTAAGAACTTTGCTTCAGGATGAGAACAGAAATTGTGCTCTGGCGGTATGGCAGCAGCGGGAAGCCCCATTAGCTAAAGTGGTACCTCAGGTTAAGAACAGTTTCAGGTTAAGAACGGACCTCCAGAATGAATTAAGTTCTTAACCCGAGGTACCACTGTATTCCCGTTTTTCCCCATCAACAATAACCGTGAAGGTTGCAAGGAGCTAAACTGAGAAGGGGAAAGCTTGAAAAATGATGAAGTAAAAAGGGTTTGCCTGTCAGTCTTTTGTTTCTGCTGGGTTGTAGCGAATGGTTTTGTTCCAAGAAAGGAAGGGATTATCTGTTATTTGCAGAACAGTCTTTGATCTAGTGGAGATCCTTGCTAATGGAAATAGGAGGGAAAGCCATTCTTGCATGTTCCTCCTGCAGCAATCCATGCCACTTCTTACATTGTGCTGAAGGGACCCAGAACATTCTGGAGTATATTTTCAAGGTGCATAGGAGGAAAAATGGTGAAAACAAACTCTCATTTCCTCTTCTGGATCGAAGAGTGGATTCGACCTGCTTAAAAAGGTAAAGGTGGACGCGGGTGGCGCTGTGGGTTAAACCAGAGCCTAGGACTTGCTGATCAGAAGGTCGGCGGTTCAAATCCCCGCGACGGGGTGAGCTCCCATTGCTCGGTCCCTGCTCCTGCCAACCTAGCAGTTGAAAAGCACCTTAAAGTGCAAGTAGATAAATAGGTACCGCTCCGGCGGGAAGGTAAACGGCATTTCTGTGCGCTGCTCTGGTTCGCCAGAAGCGGCTTAGTGATGCTGGCCACATGACCCGGAAGCTGTACGCTGGCTCCCTTGGCCAATAAAGCGAGATGAGTCGTCACGACTGGACCTAATGGTCAGGGGTCCCTTTACCTTTACCTAAAGGACGCCTGACAGTTAAGTCCAGTTGTGAACGACTCTGGGGTGCTCATCTTGCTTTACTGGCCGAGAGAGCTGACGTTTGTCCGCAGACAGTTTTTCCGGATCATGTGGCCAGCATGACTAAGCTGCTTCTGGCGAACCAGAACAGTGCAAAGAAACGCTGTTTACCTTCCCGCTGGAGTGGTACCTATTTATCTACTTGCACTTTAACGTGCTTTCAAACTGCTAGGTTGGCAGGAGCAGGGACCGAGCAACGGGAGCTCACCCTGTCACGGGGATTCGAACCACCGACCTTCTGATCAGCAAGCCCTAGGCTCTGTGATTTAGATCACAGCACCACCCGCGTCGACCTGCTTACAGTAATCTAATTAAATTGCTTGAGTAGCCATGGGTTATTCAAATTTTACAAACAAACTCTACTCAAGTTCGAAACAAGCCAAGTTCGTATCATAGATTACAAAGCTGTTTTATTAAACTAGCCAGAGTTTGCTTTAACCAGGATCCCTGGTTAAGCCAAGAATTGTGGAAATGGAAAGGAATTGTGGCAGCTCTCCTCCTTCCAGCTGTGCAGGAGGAGGAAGGGTATGTGAACCCAGCACCCTGCTTGGGGTTATTGAGTCTCACTCGTTTATTTTCGCTTTTTGCAAAGAGCTTGAGGGGAACCAGACTGAACTGCTTGCTCCTGAAGTACTGCCCCGCTTAACTGAAAGCCACATTCAGATGATCACATTTCAGCTTAATAAGCCAAGATTTGATCCAGCTTTTTGGGCACACACATTACCCCTTCTCTCCTCCCTTCATGTGAGGAACAAACCAGGGAATTTACCATTGGCCATAGTTTCCCATTTTGTCAGAACCAAGAACACGCCAGGACATTAAGCCAACTTCAGACTATGCATGGATATCCTTTCGCAAAATATTTAACCGCGGTGTCCTATAGCTAATGGAAGATTTCCTGGTTGGTTTGCTTGCTCTGCCAAAATTCTTGTTAATATCTCTGCTTATTAAGCCAAGATTTAATCACCCAAACACGGCCTAAGAGTGTGATCTCTCCTGCAATGAAAATGATCTAAAATTCATCATAAAAACATAGTTGGAAGCTGCTGAAGCCACTGCTTCTGCCAGGTTGCAAGATCAAATGAGCATAACACAAAATATCCTATCTTCAGCAAAAAGCATGCATTAGAAAGCGTAGCTTCTGATTTAAAAACAACTATGTGTTATTGAAATACTAAGACTTACTTTTTTTGTATTAAGATTTTTATTAAAGTTTTTTTCATATTACAGTAAGATATAAAAAACAAAAGTAAATAAAAATGTTTTAATGTAAATAAAAAAGTAATTAAAAAAACTGCGTAAGACTTACGATTTTTTTCAACGAACACCTTGCTAATAGGCTGGCTAACACCAACTGGAACAGAAAACACAGAAAAAACAGGATGCTGCTCTGAGCTTTTTACTTGCTCTTCTTCAATTATATCTTCTTCCTCCACACCCAATTCATTGGCACTTTCTGCTGGTCGAGTTTTCCTATAATTAAAAAGAAGAGAAAGAAAAATATGACAATTCTCCTTTTAGGCTAGTGACTATGGCAGCAATCCTAAACTCATTTATCCGGGAGTAAGCCGTATTGAATTCAATGGGGTATGTACAGGATTGCCCTGCAAGGTCACATCAACACCACATGTTTATTGATATTATTATCAACCATCATGGGATCTATGATCTGCATGGAAGGCCCTGTTAGTGGTGCCACCTGGGCCCCGTTGGGAGGAAGTGTGGGGCAAAAATTTAATAAGCAACTATAATAGTATTTGAAGTGACGTGATCAGCATCAGGGCTAGCATCTGATCTGAAGCATTGGCCCTTTGACATCTCTGATCGGAAGCTTTTGGTGTCCAGCGTATCATCATCATCAACATTTGTTAAATTTTTACACTGCCCTATACCCACAGGTCTCTCAGGGCACAATATACAAACACAAAATACATAATAAAACAAGAACAAACCCAGTAACACCCGAGTGTAGTGGTGATCTGCTACGTTAGCACACAGAAAATACCAACTTTCCTTATTTCAGCTTGTCCATTTTTCTCTACAGGTAAGACTTGTTCTGGGTTATTTGTGCCATTATCAGTTGATGGTGAAGGGCTATCTAATTCTCAGCTTAGTCAGTTCCTTGCAATTGCATGACCTGTTTTATGTTTTGCTAGGCCATAGTCTAAAGAGGTTGTTCAGCAGCGGAGGGGTAGAAAGTAAGTCAGACTGGAAGCTCTCACTTTACTCTTTTCCGTTGTTTACGAGTCACTGTTTCCTCAGCCGGTGGAGGGTCCACGCCATTTCCGTTCTGTTCCATGAAAGATGTCTCGGATTCTGAAGATTTAAAACAAAAAACACCACAATCTGTATTGCAGGCCGCCATAACTTGATGCCCAGAGAAGGGCAAGACAAGAGTATTTAAAACATCAAAATTTGATTATCTGCTTCCTTTACTCCAAAGAGCTCAGTGTAATGTACACTGTTCTCATCTGCCCCCATTTCCTTCTCACAATAACCTTGTAAGAAAGCTTAGGCTGAGAGAGATTTTCATGGCTGGGTCTTCCCGGTCCACATCTAACACACTAATCACTACATCACATTCTCTCTCTAGATACAAATACTGTAAAAACAATTTATAATCCAATGCTAAAATAAAGTCATATTTACTTGATGTGTGCTTCATGATAAGATTCCCACTTTAGTACCATTTTGTGTTACCAGAGTCAAAAGCGCAATAGGCACTCCCAGTATACCTGAAGAAGCGTCTCCACCCCCATCGTTCAGCCCGGACACTGAGGTCCAGCTCCAAGGGCCTTCTGGCGGTTCCCTCTCTGCAAGAAGAGAGGTTACAGGGAACCAGGCAGAGGGCCTTCTCAGTAGTGGCACCCACCCTGTGGAATGCCCTCCCATCAGATGTACCCGACTCTTCCTCCAAGAAACTCAGAGCTGCATTTGAGCATCTCTGTTGGGAAACTGTGTACATGCAGCTACTCACACAGAGTCAGTTAAGGTTTGGCAGACCTCCAGAAGGCAATCTGAAGGCGTAAGTCTGCCTGGTGATAACAGAGACATGGAGACCGCTCCCTGATTGGTCAAGCTCACTCAAAGGAGCGATAATTAATGGTCTACTAACTGGAATGTGTTAGTTCAGAGTTTGGAGTTCGTGTCAGTGTAGGAGTTGTGAGTCGTGTCAAAGAGAGCTAGCATAAGATCCGTGTTTTGTTCCTGTAAATAGTCCACTGTATATAATAAACACCTAACTACAAGTTCCTGGTTCCTGCTTTGTCTATCCTGTCTGCAGCCAAGTCGCCGATTGCTTCTGTGGATTCTGCGTGTACTCCACTAAGTCTGGCTAAGGTCCTGCAACTAGTCGGAAAGTTGTGAAACACCAAATTGGTTTTGCCAATAATCTCCACAGCCCCAAGACTGAAAAATGCTCAAAGCCATCCAAGCAAGCATTATGACTGAGTTGGGATTTCAACTTGGGATTTTCTATGACCAGCCACAGAACTTATATTCTCTGCCGGTTCCCCTACCCCACCTGCCATTCTCTCCTTCTGTCTTTTTCAGTTCTATTAGCATCTTTTTTTAAAAAAATAATCATACGCATCAAGGACATTTTACACTACTACAGAAATCTTAAGGAGATGGCAGTTCTCTGCATACCTGTAGGCACCTTCTTTTTCTTCCGTTTCCTCTGAGGTGGTACATCCTGGGCTTCAGATGTCAGGGGCTCACTGCCTTCAGATGGCGGGCGGACAGCTTCTTGAACAACACCATCTAAAAAGCAGGATCAAACAGTGACGTCAATCAACACCTTCTACACTTCCTTGATCTTCTTGTATTGACTGTAAGCATTTATCTTCTACCTATTGCATAATTATCTAAACAGTTCATGGGAACACTTACCACTTGACTGGGTTTTTAACAGGTGCATGCAGACTTAAATATGTCCATAATATTTTCTTAGGCTTACACATTAGATCAGGGTTTCCCAAACTTGGGTCTCCAGCCATTTTTGGACTACAGTTCCCGTTATGGTTCTGGTCAGTCAAGAGTTAGCACTCCAGAAGCGTTCTGATTCACTGGGTGCATTGCCCATGGGACCCAGGCATTTTCCTTTGATCTGTGCTCTGCGGGGGCTGAGCTCTCTCTGGAGAGCAGTCTCTCTGAGAATGTGAGCAAGGTAGTTTCGTTTTTGTTAGAGACAGAAAGCTGCAAGCATGCAGCTAGATTCTGTAGGTTTTTCTTTTCTGTTTGCTATGATTCTAAATAAAGAGTGTTAGAATAGAAGCACTGGTGTCGAGCTGAGTTATTGAGGACACCACGTCGACACAGACAAGCCATTTTACGCTGCGTGTGAACTCTGCTATTATCCGGCAACTGAGAAGAGTGGCAGTGTGCAAGTGGAAGCATGTGGGTGCCACTGGAGTTTGTCAGAGTAGCAATAAATCAAATTTATTGCAGGGCCGTTGCAGCAGACTCGGTGGGTCAAAGGATTTACTGTTATTCTAAAGCAGCAATGCTGCAGCAAGCAAAGGCTCTAACAGCTCAGACAGCTGCTAGTGGCTGCAAAGCCAGACAGGATGTGTGTGACTGCTGCCATGGAAACAAAGGGGCAGTCCATCCTTATTGAGCACAGGATATGAGCTCAGTGTGTGTCATATGACCTGTACAGGATGTACATGGGTGGAGTTTGGAGTTTCTCTCTGTTTGTTGAAGAGAGCAGACATCTTTTACTGTATGACTGCTATAGACAGGAATAAAAGCAATGTAGATACATTTCTGTCTGAGTCTCATTCCCCTCCCTGGGGATATGCAGGGAGGAGGAGAAGGAGGAGAAGCAGTTGGTGTGTTTTCCTCACAGCCTGAGGAAAATCGCCGGAACGGACCTCGTGTGTTTTCCTGCCGGGAGTCGCCGGAGGGAGGTCAAAGGAATTCAGCCGGTGCCTGCAGATAGGCACATACCTCTGACCGAGCCTGAATTCCAACAAACTTCAACAGTTCCCATCATCACTGACCACTGGTACTGCTAGCTAGGGATGGTGGGAGTTGTAGTCCCAAAACAGCGGGAGACCCACGTTTGGGAAACCCTGCATTAGAGCTGGTAAGGGGGACTGAAGAAATTGATGTCTTGTGAATGGGTTTAAGGAAGTAAAAGGGTGCATTGCAACTCTGGTGTGTGACTCCTTCTAGAGTTGCCTGAGTTGAAATCCTAACAATAGGCAGGATGAGATTTGTGAGACTGGCAGAGGAAAATAGTTTTCACAGGCGAGATTTTCACCCCAAACCAAGGGGGGCATAACTCTATATTGCAGTGCAGCTACCTGTAACAGCCCAATGGATCTTTCTCCATTGCAAAAGTGCCCTTTGGAGAGGATACATTGCAGCACAGGGTGGGGGAAGAAGGAAAGAGCATAGCATTTTCCCTGCCAGCCATTTGCAGCGTAATGTTTGATTATATTCTTGAGAGGGAAAATGATTATGTACCAATTTAAAAATGAAGCCAGTCGGAAGCACGTTTGATGGAAAGTCCACGAAGCCACTCTGAAGTGGTTATTTTACAAACATAATGTGCATTCTCATTTTATATTTTTCTGTTGTGAACCGCCCTGGGATCTTTAGCCGAAGGATGGTATACAAATTTAATTAATAATAATAATAATAATGTGAATAAATTTTAAATCAGCATTTAGCTCTGGTCCGAGTAAAGTAATTTGTATGTTTGGAATATTGTAACGCTCCATATAATCTGTAAAATTATTGTCCAGCCCTATGTATTTCTACTCAGAAGAGTTTAACAGTGCTTATGAACACAGATCACAAAGACAGCTAACTTTTGCTCTTCGGCCACACTACACTAGATTAGTTTCTATAATGAATTTCAAAACCAGCACAATACGGCAATTAAAAAGGCATCTTTTTAAAAGGATTAGTCTTATTGTTCAACGTATGAACAATGAGTGAGGAAAAAAAGACTCAAAAGCAGACGCAGTATGACTCACTGTCTAGTTCCAAGTGACCGAGATGCTCTGAAAGGACAAAAATAAGAGAAAGTGGGGGCGGGGGGGGGGGGAGAACCCAGTTATTTCACGACTCTGCCAGGATATACTGTTCTACACAAAAATTAGAAGATTACAGGTAATCTAGGTCAGTAGATATTAGACAGATTCCAAGTGGTACCTCAGGTTACATATGCTTCAGGTTACAGACTCTGCTAACCCAGAAATAGTACCTCGGGTTAAGAACTTTGCTTCAGGATGAGAACAGAAATCGTGCTCCGGCAGCACGGCGGCAGCGAGAGGCCCCATTAGCTAAAGTGGTCTTCAGGTTAAGAACAGTTTCAGCTTAAGAACAGACCTCCGGAACGAATTAAGTACAGTAGTGCCCCGCAAGACGAATGCCTCGCAAGACAAAAAACTCGCTAGACGAAAGGTTTTTTCGCCCGCGATTTGCCTCGCAAGACGAATTCCCCTATGGGCTTGCTTCGCAAAACGAAAACGTCTCGCGACTTTGTTTCCTTTGTGTAAAAACCGTTAAAACCAAGGGTGCTTAGCTTGAGCAGCTGCAGTTGCGACTTGACTTCGAGGAGCAACTGTTAGCACGTGGTTTGGTAGCCTTTTCTCAGACTTTGCTCACTTTTGAAGATTTTCCAAAACTTTTCCAGAACTTCTCTTTCATCCATTTGGTAAGTTAAACTTTTAAAACTTTTTTGGGGGGTTTAGGATTTTGGGTTGGGGTGTTTGGGATTCAAGGACTTGGTGTTGGGAAGGGGTTTGCGATAATCTGGGGGCTTGTGGGCCTTTTTTGGGAATTTTTATGATTTTCTGTGACCACTGGGCCAGGTTGTTTTTTTTAAAAAAAATTTCTGAGTTTGAATTTCTGAGTGCTGGCCATGTTGTTATTTTTTGAAATTTTTTTTGTCTGGGTGGGGAAGCAGTTGGGGAGGGGTTTGCAGCAGTTGGGGAGGGGTTTGCAATTTCTGTGTTGTGGGTGGGTTGGTGCGTGTCTGTGGGAGCAGTTGAGGTTTTTGAAGACATTGGTGATTTTTGAAGCTTTTCCTAAACTTATTTTGCAGCCATTTGAGGTTTCTGAGGACTTCGGTGGTTGATTGTTGAAGCTTTTCCAGAACTTCTCTTTCATCCATTTGGTAAGCTAAACTTTTAAAACTTTTTTGGGGGTTTTTGGATTTTGGATTTGGGGTTGGGGTGCTTGGGATTCAAGGCCTTGGTTCTGGGTTTTAATTTCTGTGTGGTGGGTGGCTGGCTGCTTTTGTATTTTTTGGGTTTGAAGCACATCACTGATTTTTTTTTCTGTTTCTGAGTTTACGAAGGTAGGAGCTGTGCTGCCATGGGACCCAAGAAGACTGCTGCTGCGGTGGCCGGCGAGAGGAAGAAGGAGAAGGTGACGCTGGAAATGAAGAAGGAGATCATCTGGAAGCACGACGGCGGAATGCGTGTGACGGACATCGCCAGGGAGTACGGCAGGAACCCATCGACCATCGGGACCATCCTGAAGATGAGGGAGAAGATCCTGGCGACTGATGCAGCCAAGGGAGTCACCAGGATCGTGAAGAACCGCCCAGCTGTCCTGGAGGAGGTCGAGAAGTTGCTGCTCATCTGGATAGAAGAGAAGCAGCGTGCAGGGGACACAGTGTCTGAGGCCGTCATTTGTGAGAAGGCCAAGGCCTTGCACGCTGACCTCATCCGGGAACAGCCAGGAACCTCAGCCGAGCCAGAAGTCTTCAAGGCTAGCAGAGGTTGGTTTGACCGGTTCAAGACAAGATCTGGCATCCACAGTGTGGTCAGGCATGGAGAGGCTGCCAGTTCTGATGTTCCTGCGGCTGAAGACTTTGCAGCGGAGTTCCTGGAGGTTGTGACGACGGAGGGCTACGTTCTGCAGGCAGAGGCTGCGCAGGAGCAGGCCTCACTGGAAGAGGAGGAAGCAACTGAGGAACGGCTGTCCTCCGAAAGACTGAGGGACATTTGCCAGAAGTGGAAGGAGGTGCAGACTTTTGCAGATCTACACCACCATGAGAAGCACGTGGCACATGACGCTGGGAACTTTTATGATACGAGGGTCATGTCGTCTTTCAGGGAGCTGCTGAAAAGGCGGATAAAGCAGCAGACTATGGACAGGTTCTTGACCAAGAAGCAAAGAGTGGAAGAGGAGCCTTCTTCGAGTGGTCCCCCAGAGTCTTAGAAAATGTACTGTACACTTTGTTGATTTTTAAATGTTTTTCTGTCATGTTTATAAAGTTAATTTATTTTCCCTTCAATTTTTGAACTGCTCTTTACAGTATGTGTGACTTTAAAGAGCAGTTAATAAACTGTTGTTGTACCAAATTTGGCTTTGTTTGGACTTTTTTTGACCATAGGAACGCATTAATTGATTTTCAATGCATTCCTATGGGATTTCGTGCTTCGCAAGACGAAAAATTCGCTAGACGACAAAAATTGCGGAACGAATTAATTTCGTCTTGCGGGGCACCACTGTACTTAACCCGAGGTACCACTGTAGTGGACGCGGGTGGCGCTGTGCGTTAAACCACAGAGCCTAGGACTTGCAGATCAGAAGGTCGGCAGTTCGAATCCCCACGACAGGGTGAGCTCCCGTTGCTCAGTCCCAGCTCCTGCCAACCTAGCAGTTTGAAAGCACGTCAAAGTGCAAGTAGATAAATAGGTACCGCTCCGGCAGGAAGGTAAAAGGCGTTTCCGTGCGCTGCTCTGCTTCGCCAGAAGCGGATTAGTCATGCTGGCCACATGACCAGGAAGCTGTACGCCAGCTCCCTCGGCCAATAAAGCGAGATGAGCGTCGCAACCCCAGAGTCGGCCACGACTGGACCTAATGGTCAGTGGTCCCTTTACCTTTACCAGTACCACAGTCACACAAGAGGTACTGTACCTCACAAGCTCTCAGCTGGAAATGTAACAGCCAGAACTGGTGAGATCTAGAACAGATCTGGATATAGCACTCTTTACCCTATATTCATTTACAGATAGGTAGCCGTGTTGGTCTGCCATAGTCAAAACAAAAAATTCCTTCCAGTAGCACCTTAAAGACCAACTAAGTTAGTTCTAGGTATGAGCTTTCGTGTGCATGCACACTTCTTCAGATACACTGAAACAGAAGTCACCAGACCCTTCTATATAGTGAGAAGGTGGGGAGGGGTATTACTCAGAAGGGTGGTGGGAATGGGTGATTGGCAGATAGCTGTGATGAGCCTGTTGACGACTCTTAACGACTGCAATAGGTCTTACAGGAAAAAGCAAGGGGTGAGAAGGTGAAAAATGGCTTTATCATGTATAATGAGATAAGAATCCAATGTCTTTGTTCAGACCAGGTTTCTCCATGGTTTTAAGTTTGGTAATAAGTTGCAATTCAGCAGCAACTATATTCATATTATCCTTGTTATAAAAGGCTTGTAAGTCCCCAAGACCTGACTGCTTCCAGCTGGGCGATTCTAGCTTGCTCAGCAGGTGACATGATGCTGGAATTTTCTGTCAAGAACACCAAGGCCTGGTTTGCACTTAACACCAAGCCAAACTGTGCCTTAGCATGAACATACAAGTGTGCTGATGCATATACAGTGGTACCTTGGGTTAAGAATTTAATTTGTTCTGGAGGTCCGTTCTTAACCTGAAACTGTTCTTAACCCGAAGCACCACTAATGGGGCCTCCTGCTGCTGCTGCACTGCCAGAGCACGAGTTCTGTTCTCCTCCTGAAGCAACGTTCTTAACCCGAGGTACTATTTCTGGATTAGCGGATTACCTGAAGCGTCTGTAACCTGAAGCGTCTGTAATCCGAGGTACCACTGTATAGAAAAGCTCATGGTTTGTTTTGATTCAGAACAAAACAAACCACAATCCTGGGTTTACGTACAACGATAAGCCAAATCATAGTTTAAATCCTGGTAGCACAGCAGGAACATGGGAAGAGCAAAGCACAAACAATTTTCTAAATATGCGCCAGCATGTTTGCTTGTTCAGGTTCAGCATTACTTGTGAACCGAGCCAAAGTCCATTGTTTAACCAAGACTGAAGACTGCATCACACTCTCGGACGAAGACAGATTATTTTAGCTAGTCTAGGTTGCAATTGGTAAAATTAACCTGGTCTGTGAGGAGATACATGTTTGTTTTCACTGTGGAAGTAACTGGTTTAATTTAAAGATAATTCGGTTAGTACCATGTGCACTTCCTGCATACAAAAAGGCTAAATAAGTTGTGAAGCACACACACACACACACACACACACACACACAAATGAGTATAGAAAGAATTCAATAACTGCACAAATAGAGTTGACTTGATGCATTACCTGAATCTGTAACTGCATTCAAAGACCATGATTTGCTCTGGAATGACTCCCCTCGGCTGCTTTTACACATACTTGCTTAACTGCATCAATAAACCTGGAGCTGCTTCTATCCATTGAATGGTGTCTGGCTGTATTTGTTTTTATTTATTTGCTATTACAGTATTTACACTCCACCCTTCCACCCAAAGGAGCCCAGGGTAACAGATAGTAGATTCTTCAAGGTAGATACTGTAGATTCCGGCATATAAGACGACTTTTTAACCCCGGAAAAGAGGTTAAAAAGTCGGGGGTCGTCTTATATGTCGGGAGAAAGCTGCCCGGCATGGAGCCCGCCCACTGCTGCAGCCCAGTGTATTAGGCGACTGGATTTATAAAACAAATCCCCAAATTGCAGCTGCCAATTTGGGGGGTCGTCTAATACGCCCAGTCGCCTAATACTCTGGAATCTATGGTAATTCATGAAGATGGGAGTTCCTACTAAATTTGCAGAGCTCAGATTAGCATAATCCAAGCTAGCTAGTCATGCATAAATTATGCTGCCTGTGAAACTGTATGCGCTGCAATGGCCAGTAGTCTATACGCTGTTCATCTAAAATCCACTGTACTGTTCTCAATCAAAACAGCCTCTTACCTAGTGAGCTTTTCCCCTTGGCCTTTTTCTTTTTTTGGCGACCAAGAGGAATTTCATCTGGAGTAAACAAAACAAAACAAAACAAAAAACCAAATAATTTGTTAGATATCTGAGACAAGGTACAATAATAGTTATACCTAGCATTTGTATAACATCATTTTGGGCGTTCAAAGGGGTTCAGATGCATTATCTAGCTGTAAACCTTAAAGGTAAAGGTAAAGGTAAAGGGACCCCTGACCATTAGGTCCAGTCGTGGCAGACTCTGGGGTTGCGGCGCTCATCTCGCTTTATTGGCTGAGGGAGCCGGCATACAGCTTCCAGGTCATGTGGCCAGCAGGACTAAGCCGCTTCTGGCAAACTAGAGCAGCTCACGGAAATGCCGTTTACCTTCCCGCTGGAGCAGTGCCTATTTATCCACTTGCACTGGCGTGCTTTCAAACTGCTAGGTGGGCAGGAGCTGGGACCGAACAACGGGAGCTCACCCCGTCGCGGGGATTCGAACCGCCAACCTTCTGATCGGCAAGCCCTAGGCTCTGTGGTTTAATCCACAGCACCACCCGCGCCCCTGCTGTAAACCTTATAACCATCCTAAAGATCATTTGGGCTAGAACATCCTACCCGTTTTTCTATGTTCTACTCCAGGTGATTCTTTTCTTAAAAAAAGACAAAAACCTGCAACCATTTTAATTACTCAACAGTTACTATAATTTCTGCATCAGTCTTAAATTACTGTCCCACTGAACTCAGCATTAACACTATAGCAGCATCTGTGATTATTCCAGCACAGAATTCTGCACCCTCCAACCAGATGACAGAAGGCAATAGTTTTTTGGTTTTTTTAAATCTAAGCAAAACCTATTCAACTTATAACCACAGAACATTTACACAAGAAAGAGTTTTGTGCAAATAATCTAGCTGTTTAATAATAAATTAACTCACCTTGGTTTCCACTTCACAGCAAAGCAAGAAGTTAGGAAGAAATATAAAAGAAAGAGAACTATTAACTTAACTTCAGAACAGATGGCAATCCAAAGCTGTTTAAATTCTTCCACCTAACAGGTATGGCTGTAACATTTAGACAGCAAGAAGCTCATGGGCCTTTGGACAAGGGGGATTTCTAGCTTTCCTTGAGAGTTTTAATTTTTACAATCCCATTTCCCCAGCAGTTAATCATTTAATCTTACCTTGGCACTGGTGGGAGAACCCGCGGCGGACACTGAAATAAAAACATAAATATATTTATATGAAAAACAGCTGCTCTCTTCACACATATCCAGCACAATGTAACCGATGAAGCAATATGTGATAGCTACAGCCAGGCCATCACACATTTACTAAGATGCAAGCATACATCATCGCTTTTAAAATCACTGCCTAGAAGTTTACTACTGTTGTTTATTAATTTCAATCTTGTCTTTCTACCACAAGAAACAACAAGGCACTTTATAGAATAATCGATACAAAATACAAAATACAGAAGAAGCCAAAACTTAATACATAAATGAAACAGCAGTTAAGACACAATTTCTGAGCTGGAGCAAAAGTTACAGTAAATTCACAGCTGTAAACAGATTTACTCCAACACACATCTATCTGGTGGGTCTTAACCCCAAGTAAGAGTGTCTAGGACATAAGTATCAATATACTAGAATACCCCACCTAGCCCCCTAAAATAATTTTCACTGCCTTTCTGTACTAGATGCCATATCTAATCCAAATATGTACCATGTTTCGAAATACAATACAAATTATTATTTTTTACCAGGTTATAACGGAAGTTCAGTCTGTATAACTGATAATCTCAGTGACACAGCTTAAGAATCAGATCTCTTATTACATTAACTGAAGCAAAGGAAAAACAAGTTTTTTTAAAAAAAATCAGATAAAGTCTTTATCTCAATAAATAGCTGAAGAATAACAACTCAAAATAAAACTCACCACTTGCTTCTTCCCCATGTCATTTAAAGTGAGATTTCATGCAGCAGACACAAAACAATCTCCTACACCAACAATGACCTGTGTTAATACTGTACTAAAAATATCCAACATCCAGGATTAGCTGGATGTGAACCATTGCCCCACATGACTGAGGGCACGACAATGATTTCATTAAAGTTGTTTTGTTGCTGATGCCAAATAGCAACTTATTATTTCAAATTTAACAACTTGATCCCATCTCTATAAGCAACGTTCCGCAACGCTAATCTCAGCATAATTTGTAGGAGTAAAAGTGGCAGAACTGGATTTAGGCCTCTTTTTTTTTTTTTTTTTTTTTTGGCTCCAAGGGCTCTTTAATTCTGACCTGAATTAACGTCATGCTTAGTTTCCGTATTGAAAACCGAAAAACATGACTCATCTGCACTGAATTTACCAGCACAGATTTATAAACAAGCACCTAGATCCTCAAATTACTCCAGCAGTGTAAGTGCAACTGAAACCAAAGGGGCTTACAGTAAGACTATTGGCACGGCTACTAAATGGACTTATAACAGCGTGCAGTGCTCTTAACAGATAGAGGTGGGCATTAAGGTTTCAATTATTCGGTACACCTATTTGGATAGATTGATTTCCTTCTGAGTAAATATGCATAGTATTGGGCTGCAACTGACAAAAGGGGGGGGCATAATATATGGTTGTTGCAAGATGTAGTAAGATAAACTGCAGGATAAATGAGGGTGAAGAAGAGGTGCTTTGAAAATGCGGACAAATTTCCCTCGGCTGTCACTATGCTTTTAAGTACAGTGGCTGTGAAAACAGAAAAAGTGTGTATCACCCGGGCATTACTCTTAATTTTCCAAGAGGTCAAAAGGTATGGAACAATGGCGAGAATCTGGACTCGGGGTGGAGACACACAAATTCAGATCACTTACTCAGCTGTGAAGATCACTGAGTCACCTTAGGCCAGCCACGATCTCTCAGCCTAACCTACCGTATTTTTTGCTCTTATAAGACTCACTTTTTCCCTTCTAAAAAGTAAGGGGAAATGTGTGTGCATCTTATGGAGCGAATGCAGGCTGCGCAGCTATCCCAGAAGCCAGAACAGCAAGAGGGATCGCTGCTTTCACTGCGTAGCGATCCCTCTTGCTGTTCTGGCTTCTGAGATTCAGAATATTTTTTTGTTTTGCTTTCCTCCTCCAAAAACTAGGTGCGTCTTGTGGTCTGGTGCATCTTACAGAGCGAAAAATATGGTATTTTACAGGGTTGTTTGGAGGATAAAAACTAGATAAAACATGCTGACCACCTCAAACCCCCTTTGGAAGAAAAGGTAGGATATATATACGCAACCTAGCTGTTAGACTTATAAACCACTTCACAACCAGAAATGACCAAAGTGGTGTACAAAGGAATAAATAAACCAAAGCTGTTCTAGAGCAGCATCATTGGCCCACTTATGACCACGAAGGCTGGGGAGAAAAACGGAAGGGGAGAATAAAACCACAAAACCGGAAGCCGACATAAAACATACTTGTCAAGAGGCATGCTATCCTGGGGTCTTCTCTGAGTGAGTCTTCCAAGAATCTGGTTTAACAGCAGATTAGGGATACGATATACTAAGGGTGGCGCTGTGGGTTAAGCCACAGAGCCTAGGATTTGCCGATCAGAAGGTTGGCGGTTCGAATCCCTGCGACGGGGTGAGCTCCCGTTGCTCGGTCCCTGCTCCTGCCAACCTAGCAGTTCGAAAGCACGTCAAAGTGCAAGTAGATAAATAGGTACCACTCCGGCGGGAAGGGAAACGGCGTTTCTGTGTGCTGCTCTGGTTCGCCAGAAGCGGCTTAGCCATGCTGGCCACATGACCCGGAAGCAGTACACTGGCTCCCTCAGCCAATAAAGCGAGATGAGTGCCGCAACCCCAGAGTCAGTCACGACTGGACCTAATGGTCAGGGGTCCCTTTACTTTATACTAAGGTTACCAGACATCCCCGTTTCCCAGGGACAGTCCCCGGATTTACAAATCAGTCCCCATACAAAATCTATTGAAGTTGAAAAGTGTTCCTGGATTCACTGAAAAAAATCTGGTACCCTTACAGTGGTACCTCTGGATGTGAACAGGATCCGTTCCGGAGCCCCATTCGCATCCAGAAGCAAACGTAACCCGCGTCCGTGTGTGTCGCAATTTGCCGCTTCTGCGCATGACATTCTTTTGACCATCTGCGAATACAGCGAAACCCGGAAGTAACGCACTCCATTACTTTTAGGTCACCACAGCACACAACCCAAAAATACTTATCCCGATGCTACTTCAACCCAAGGTATGACTGTACATGCATATCATATACAGTGGTACCTCTGGTTACGAACTTAATTCGTTCTGGAGGTCCGTTCTTATCCTGAAACTGTTCTTAACATGAGGCGCCGTTAGTGAAAGCGTGTTTCTTGCTGCATGCGCGCCTCTGGCACGCAATTCCCGCTCGCATCCCGGGGCAAAGTTTGCAACCAGGAGGAACTACTTCCAGGTTAGCGCAGCTCGTAACCCGTCGCAGGCGCAACCAGAAGCGTTCGTATCCAGAGGTATCACTGTATGCACACATGTATGCATTGCAGGGGGTTGGTCTAGATGACCGTCAAGGTCCCTTTCCAACTCTACAATTCTAATTCTATGAACCGCAGCATCAAATGAGGACTTGCACGCATGGGTGTATTGTATTAACATCTCCGCATGCGGCGACAGCTGCTGCCGCCACACCCTCCAAGGAGCCTTTATATCACATTCAGACGTTCACACAGCAAGATGACACGAGCCCTGTCTCAACCTGCAGGTTCCCCATTCCCAAAAATAAAAAAAATAACTATTATTCATGAAAATAACTTCCATTGGGTGGCGGGGCGAGGACGACACAACCGGAGCAACTGTCCCCGGGGGAAGCAATGCAAAACACCACAAATAAGAACGGGTCGATCCCAAAACCGTTACGACGGAGCGCTGTCAAGAGACTAGTCCTCAAGGAACCGGTTTCGGATTGTAAAGTGATTCAGATTGTGTCCTCCTGAGGAAAAAGGCTAGTCTTCCGTTAGAGCCGCCCCCCGCCCCCGCCCTTCATCCTCCTGCAGAGGATGAAGATTCGCTCCAGATTCCGGGGGCTTCGCTCCAGATTCGCTCCAGATTCGGGGCTTAAGCTAGAAGCGCGAAAAGGCTGAGGCACAGCGAGAGGCGGGCGAGAGGCCCTGAGGGCGGGCTTCGCAGGCCCGGCGCTGCCGCTGCCGCCGCGTCCGTCTCCCTCACCGGGCGGGAGGAGGCCTCCATGGCGCGCCGGGCGGGCGGCGTCTGCACAGCGACAGGCCCTGAGGGCCGCGCCCGGTCGCCTAGGCGCTGGGCCGGAGGCGCCGAGGGAAGAGGCGGGATGGCGGAGGAGGAGGAGGAGGAGGGAGCCGTTTCCGGGCGGAGAAAGGGAAGGGAAGACGGAGCTCCGCCCGCCGCGCCCCCAAACGGCCCCCCGAGGGGATGCGGCTCTGCTTTTTTCGCCTCGCCGAAGCAGCGTTCGCCTTTGCCTGCCTCTCCAGGCTTCGTGTCAGAGGAAACAGATATATACATACCCTCCAACATTTATCCCATGGAAAAGAAGGACGTCCTATTCCATCATCACCATCATCATGATCCCATCCATTCCAAAGCGCCCGCCTTTCCCTGCCTCGCCAGGCAGAGGGAAATTTTTATACACATCCCCTAAGTCCTATTCCATCATCATCATCATCATCATTATTACTGTATTATTATCCCACCCATTCCAAAGCACTCGTCTTTCCCTGCCTCTCCAGTGTCAGAGGAAACAGATATATATATATATATATATATGCAGGTTTTGGTGTCCTCGGGTGTCTTCCCGTGTAAAAGTTGGGGTGTCTAGGCGACGTTTCGACGAGGTCTCACTCGTCATCTTCAGGCTGGTGCTTTCGGCTTCTTGTTACTGGAACAGAGCAGGATCTCAGTGTTTGAGTTCCTATAAATACTGTAGAGGGGGTGTGGTGTATAGCCTCCAATGTTCTGGGCAGAGAGGAAGTTCCCAGGCTAGTGTGCCTTTTCTTCTTTTGTTCCTTAATTACTTGAGAGATATCTTGAGTGATTTCTTGAGTGATATCCTGAGTACCACTTAGGTGGGTCATTAGGTGTGGATTAGTTGTTAAAGTCTTTGTGTCTTGACCTCTTGAACTTTGTGAAGAGTTTTCCTGAGAAGATGGCTGTACTGTACTTAGTTGTGCTCTGGCTTGGCTTCGTGTATAGGGGCGAGCTGTGGTTTTGTGGCTTGTGTCAGCCAGATCTGTGTAGGGATTGCAGGGGGGTGCAGCATCCGGAGGTGCCACCATGGATTGGCTACTGGATGGTGTCTGTAATTCATCTGTGGAGAGGGTCTGGGTTTGGGTCTGGTGTGGTTGATTGGTGTTGGCGTATGTGTGTGTATACATACACACATACATACATACATACATACATACATAACCTCCAACATTTATCCCATGGAAAAGAAGGACGTCCTATTCCATCATCATCATCATCATCAAACACTTTCCCAGTATGCAACAGTGGCTGCCAGAACTCTAATAGCGCAGAATTGGAAGACATCAAAAATCCCAACTATAAACGAGTGGCAATCCAAACTATTTGATTATTTAGAATTGGCAAAAATGACACAGAAAATAAGAAACCGAAAAGGCATAAAGTTTAATAAAGAATGGAATAAATTTATGGTATATATGGAAACAGAGGTAAAAAATCTAAAAATCACAGTAGGTACGATATAACGCTTGCGACGTAAAGAGTTCTCTGAGGAAAAGAAACTGCAGATAGAAAAATTTTATAACACATTCCGAAACCGAGATGAAGGGAAGTCAATTTCTTTTATTTTCTTTATTATTATCTCCTTTTTTTTAAAGTATCTCTTCTTTGCGTGTTTGTGTTTTGTATGTTTATTTTGTTTGTTTTAATGTATGATGTAATATAATGAATTAAAATCAATAAAAAAAAAATCATCATTGCTATTCCATCATCATCATCCCATCCATTCCATTTATCCCATGGAAAAGAAGGACGTCCTATTCCATCATCATCATCAACATCATCCCATCCATTCCAAAGCACCCGCCTTTCCCTGCCTCGCCAGGCAGAGGGAAATTTTTATACACTATTTCTGGGTTAGCAGAGTCTGTAACCTGAAGCATATGTAACCTGAAGCGTATGTAACCCGAGGTACCACTGTATTATTATATAATGTGAACCCCTATAAATCGAGCATGCTTCTAATAGAGAAGTTATGGTAAGCTGTTGCTTTATGAAACTGATGTTTTTGCAAGGTCCCCCCCCCCCACTGGGGTAGAAGTACAGTGGTACCTCGGTTTACATACACTTCAGGTTACATACGCTTCAGGTTACAGACTCCGCTAACCCAGAAATAGTGCTTCAGGTTAAGAACTTTGCTTCAGGATGAGAACAGAAATCGTGCTCCGGCAGCGCAGCGGCAGCAGGAAGCCCCATTAGCTAAAGTGGTGCTTCAGGTTAAGAAGAGTTTCAGGTTAAGTACGGACCTCCGGTACGAATTAAGTACTTAACCTGAGGTACCACTGTACAGCTAATATATGAATTACAAAGATACAGCTCTAAAGCTAGAATGTAAGTTGATACATGGTGCAAATGGCTACACATAACACAGGTTCCCAACATGCATACTAACAAAATGTATCAGAAGTCAGAACTTTAACAAAGCGGTGGGAATCCGAACTGAATTGGCAGAAATTGCTAACGCTTATTGCGCATGCGTACTAAACACGAAATGAGGTAATGATGTGATTGGTGAAAATTGAAATGCTTTGTTTGAAATGTTATAAATACCACTGCCCAACCCTTGGGCGTGGTTGCAGTTGCGAAAAGATTCGACTGTAACCTATTGCTTTGCAATAAACAATGGACTCCTAACTCCTCTTGTTTTATTGGTGTAAACTCAGAAGATAAGCCATTTTTGGCTTACAACACCCCTACCATTAACAGTTTTGTCTTTTCCTGTATGCAATGATATGCCCCTCCATGTCCAAAGAGATCACACACCTGTGACATGCATAGCAGTGCCATGACACTTGAAATAAAAAAAATAAGGTCATAGATAGATAGATAGATAGATAGATAGATAGATGATAGATAGATAATAAATGTTCATAAATGTACCAACCAAGCACGTACATAGATATGTGGATCACATGTCTGGACCGTCCTGAAACCATTTTGACTCCCAAACTGACCAAATGTTTTCTCTGCAAGGAGGGAGGGGGTGAGGGAACCTTCCCACTGTCTCAGGAATTGAGAATTGGGTAATACATCTCAAAGAAATGGCCAGACTACCAGGAAAGGCAATCAGATAAGGCATTATCAGATAACCTGGCAGACAGGAAAAACAGCAACATTCAAACTTCTGTTGTAGACCACCTTTTCTGTGATGTAGGTATGATGTTTGTGGGGGGGTGGTTTTGGGTTACATCCCTTCTGTGATGTATATATGATGCATGGAGGGGTGGTCTTGAGCTCCAGGGAAGGCAATTTAAAATGTCTATATAAGGGCAGGCACACCTTTGCTCTGGGTCCTCCTCCTCCTGTGTGTGAGGGGAGCAGCCTGTTGCAACAGTTCAATAAAGATCAGGCTTACCAGCTGCTTTGCTTCTCAGTATTCTCTGGTTGGCCTCTGTTATTTTCTCCTACCGATGGAGAACCTACAAGGGCTCTTCCGCAGTGGCGTAGCGTGGGTTGTCAGCACCCGGGGCAAGGCAAGTAATTTGCGCACCCTAACCCATGGATTTGCGCCCCCTAACCCGTGGATTTGTGCCCCCTAACCCTAACCCCCAGATGTTGCGCCCGGTGCGGCCGGCCCCCCCTGCACCCCCCACGCTACGCCACTGCTCTTCCGTCCCCCATAAGGGAATAAGGACTGAAATATACTCGGATTCGAGAGTGGATTTCATGCTCTTTATTCAGCTCGTAGTGGTGAGGAGGAATGGAAGTTCCCCCAGAATGTCTGCCTTATATACATTATTTACATAATGGGCCCTACTTGATTGGCTAATTCCGGGATTCTCCTGTAGGCCAATCAAGTTGCGGATTCACTTCCACCTGAAGCTAGATTGGGTGGCTCCTGTGGACCAATCAGACTGCTGCATTCTGGATCCTATTGTTCTAGGACCAATCAGACTGCTGCCTTTTGGATCCTATTCAACTCAGTACATAACAAGGACAAATTTTGTTTACAACACACTGAACTGCAGGGAGATGGCCGATGACAAAGAGGCTGTTCCTAAAATGAAGTGGTCTGTTCTCTGCAGAAAAAAAGCCATCAACCTGTGAGGAGAAGTGGGGGAAATCTGTCCCGAGGAAGAAGACAAGCAAGCCATTGCTGAGGAAATGGGTCATTTCCAAAGGTCTCTGTACCAGTGTGGAAGTTTGCAGGTACAAAGGGCTTTGGGCAAATAGTTATCGTAAGGTAAAGGTAAAGGGACCCCTGACCATTAAGTCCAGTCGTGACCGACTCTGGGGTTGCGGCGCGCATCTTGCTTTATTGGCCAAGGGAGCCAGCCTACAGCTTCTGGGTCATGTGGCCAGCATGACTAAGCCGCTTCTGGCGAACCAGAGCAGTGCACAGAAACGCCGTTTACCTTCCCACTGGAGTGGTACCTATTTATCTACTTGGACTTTGACGTGCTTTCGAACTGCTAGGTTGGCAGGAGCTGGGACCGAGCAACGGGAGCTCACCCCATCGCAGGGATTTGAACCGCTGACCTTCTGATCAGCAAGTCCTAGGCTCTGTAGTTTAACCCACAGTGCCACCCGTGTCCCTAAAATAGTTATCGCGGGCGACGGCAAATTGTCACTCTCAAATACCAGTGCCAGACTCCAGGAGGAGAGTGGCATTGCTTAGAAACTCACACCAGCAGCACAAGAGGGAGATATCAGCAGTCTTGGGGAAACCTCAAGGCTTCCAAAAGTAGAACAAATTTTTAGGGAAAGAATAAAGGAGAGAGGAACATGGTGGTTGGAAGCATTTTCCTGCAGGTCCCCTGTAAATTAAGCATAAGATGCTGGTCTTCTTCTAGGTGTGTTCACTGGCCACAAGATTCACCAAATATCTGTCTCGGCTGATTTGGGAAGCAACTGTTTCAGGGCCAGTTCGACTCATCTGGGGCAGAATTTGATCTACTAAAAACAAGCGCAGTTCCACCTGCTTCCCCATTCACTACAGTGGGTAACTTTTAAAACTTTTTTACAGGAGGTGTAAAATTTACCGGCTTAACAGCTCCTCCAGAATAGATTAGGTCTGCCAAACTGTGGGTGGATATATTCAGGGCTTTTTCTGCAGAGAACCTTTACATCTGATTCCTTAGATCAAGGAAAAAATGGCTTTAAATTTTTCATATTGTGCCAGAATTGGATGTTGTTTGCATACGTATTCCTTCATGCTTCCGAGAGGATGAAATCTGGGAAATGTCAGAATAGCTCACCGTTCTGAACTTCTTGGAGTGGGATAAAAATAGTGGTGATCGTGATGGTGATACTACTACTAGCTACAGTGACTGTTTCTTCCAGTGGTTTTCTCAAATGAGGGCACTCCCAAATTGTTATTTTTGGGTAGGATTTAAATCACATACCAGAAAACTCAGGTTGTGCAATTAAAGTTGGTTTGAAACTCTTTTGCAACAAAGAAAATTGAACCTTTTGTGGAGACAAGAAAATTCCCTGGAAATGTGGGATAATAATAATAATAATAATAATAATAATAATAATAGTTACTATTTATAACCTGCCCATCTGGCTGGGTTTCCCCAGCCACTCTTGGCAGCTTCCAACAAAACATTAAAATAAAATAATTCATCAGATATTAAAAGCTTCCCTAAACACTTGGTTAATGCAATGGTGTGTAACCTCCGGACAAATATATCAGAATGATGCTCAATAAATATATGATATCATCCAACTTCCCCACAAGCTTTGCACAAATAATAAAACAGGTTACTTAGAGGTGACTTGAGACTTGCCACCCCTCTGCCTATGCAGGGAAAGTCAACAGAAGCAGCCAAACTGCCAGGAAGAATGGTGAGGTTAAAAAACATTGGACAAAGAGAAGACTTTTTGGGTACCACAAATTTCTGCACCACTCTCCTGGCGTCTGTGGACCCTAGTTGCGACTGGATTTCATTTTGTAGCTGCTGATGAGTCAAAAAGCTGGTGAGTAGGCTAGGAGTAGTGGTGTCCAAATTCTGAGTGAGAAGAAATTTATTGCATCCTCGTTATTTAAAAAATGGGGTCCGCCCATTGTGAGGGCCTAGGTAGTGCTACAGGGTTTGGCTGAGCGATGTGAGCTGCTTTGTTTCTCTCCTAGCCTGAAAGTGGGGAGGTGGGAAAAGATGTGTGACAGAATAGTGGCTCTTACCAGACCTCTTGGCTTCAACTATGAACTGCCTTCCTATTCTAGAAGGGGAAGAAACAAAGATGGCAGGTCAAGCCAGGTGAGGTATGGCAGTCTTCTCAGGGATGCTCTTGACCTCAGTCTTGTGGATCCAGGCTGCAAGAAAACCATAGCCCAAGTCCCCTGCCCGAAATAGCACCTTGGCCCAGCCTGCTCAAACGATGTACCGTATTTTTCGCTCTATAGGACGCACTTTTTCCCCTCCAAAAATTAAGGGGAAATGTGTTTGCGTCCTATGGAGCAAATGCAGGTTCCTTGGCTTCAGCGATAGCAACGCGAAGCCTCCGAAGCTCAGAGGGAGCGCTCCCTCCGTGCTCTGGAGGCTACGTGTTACTTTCGCTGAAGCCTGGATTTAAAGCTTAGGGATTTTTTTAAAAAAAAGTTTTTCCGCAAGGTCAGTCGTCGAGGGCTAATTTTTTTCCGATGATAAAAAACATTCTGTTTCCACCGGAAAAACCTCTCAATGGAGCATTTGCAACAGTTTGGCACTATTTTTGAGTAAATTGCAGAATGTCAGATTTTTGCTGAAATTGTGACAGCCCAGTTTAGGGATTTTTTCAAAAAAAGGTTTTTTTCTGCAAGTTCAGTCGTCGAGGGCTAATTCTTTTTCCGATGATAAAAAATATTCTGTTTCCACCCAAAAACCTCTCAGGGGAGCATTTGCAAGAGTGTGGCAGCATTTTTGAGTAAATTGCAGAATGTCAGATTTTTGCTGAAATTGTGACCGCACGGCTTAGGGATTTTTTTTTGGAAAAAAAGTTTTTTTCGCAAGTTCAGTCATCGAGGGCTAATTCTTTTTCTGGTGATAAAAACCCATCTGTTTCCACCCAAAAACCTCTCAGGGGAGCATTTGGAAGAGTTTGGCACGATTTTTGAGTAAATCGCAGAACGTCAGATTTTTGCTGAAATTGTGACCGCACGGATTAGGGATTTTTTTTGAAAAAAAAAAAGGTTTTTCCGCATGTTCAGTCGTTGAGGGCTAATTCTTTTTCTGATGATAAAAACAACTCTGTTTCCACCGTAAAATCTCTCAGGGGAAACAGTTTGGCACTTTTTTTGAGAGAATTGCAGAATGTCAGATTTTTGCTGAAATTGTGACCGTATGGCCTAGGGATTTTTTTAAAAGAAGGTTTCTCCGCAATTTCAGTCGTCGAGGGCTAATTCTTTTTCCGATGATAAAAATCCTTCTGTTTCCACCGAAAAACCTCTCAGGGGAGCATTTGCAACTGTTTGGCACTATTTTTGAGAAAATTGCAGAATGTCAGATTTTTGCTGAAATTGTGACCGCCCGGCTTAGGGTTTTTTTTTTGAAAAAAAAAGGTTTTTTCGCAAGTTCAGTCATCGAGGGCTAATTCTTTTTCCGATGATAAAAACAACTCTGTTTCCACCGTAAAACCTCTCAGGGGAAACAGTTTGGCACTTTTTTTTGAGAGAATTGCAGAATGTCAGATTTTTGCTGAAATTGTGACCGCATGGCTTAGGGATTTTTTCAAAAGAAGGTTTCTCTGCAAGTTCAGTCGTCGAGGGCTAATTCTTTTTCCGGTGATAAAAACGATTCTGTTTCCATCGAAAAACCTCTCAGGGGAGCATTTGCAAGAGTTTGGCACCATTTTTGAGTAAATTGCAGAACGTCAGATTTTTGCTGAAATTGTGACCGCACGGCTTAGGGTTTTTTTTTATAAAACATTTTTCCGCAAAGTCAGTCGTCGAGGGCTAATTCTTTTTCCGATGATAAAAACAACTCTGTTTCCACCGTAAAACCTCTCAGGGGAAACAGTTTGGCACTTTTTTTTGAGAGAATTGCAGAATGTCAGATTTTTGCTGAAATTGTGACCGCATGGCTTAGGGATTTTTTCAAAAGAAGGTTTCTCTGCAAGTTCAGTCGTCGAGGGCTAATTCTTTTTCCGGTGATAAAAACGATTCTGTTTCCATCGAAAAACCTCTCAGGGGAGCATTTGCAAGAGTTTGGCACCATTTTTGAGTAAATTGCAGAACGTCAGATTTTTGCTGAAATTGTGACCGCACGGCTTAGGGTTTTTTTTTATAAAACATTTTTCCGCAAAGTCAGTCGTCGAGGGCTAATTCTTTTTCCGATGATAAAAACAACTCTGTTTCCACCGTAAAACCTCTCAGGGGAAACAGTTTGGCACTTTTTTTTGAGAGAATTGCAGAATGTCAGATTTTTGCTGAAATTGTGACCGCATGGCTTAGGGATTTTTTCAAAAGAAGGTTTCTCTGCAAGTTCAGTCGTCGAGGGCTAATTCTTTTTCCGGTGATAAAAACGATTCTGTTTCCATCGAAAAACCTCTCAGGGGAGCATTTGCAAGAGTTTGGCACCATTTTTGAGTAAATTGCAGAACGTCAGATTTTTGCTGAAATTGTGACCGCACGGCTTAGGGTTTTTTTTTATAAAACATTTTTCCGCAAAGTCAGTCGTCGAGGGCTAATTCTTTTTCCGATGATAAAAACGATTCTGTTTCCACCGAAAAACATCTCAGGGGAGCATTTGCAAGAGTTTGGCACCATTTTTGAGTAAATAGCAGAACATCAGATTTTTGCTGAAATTGTGACCGCGCAGCTTAGAGATTTTTTCAAAAGAAGGTTTTTCCGCATGGTCAGTCGTCGGGGGCTAATTATTTTTCCGATAATAAAAACAATTCTGTTTCCACCCAAAAACCCCTCAGGGGAGCATTTGGAAGAGTTTGGCACCATTTTTGAGAAAATTGCAGAACGTCAGATTTTTGCTGAAATTGTGACCATGCGGCTTAGGGGTTTTTTTTCAGAAAAAGGTTTTTTTTGCAAGTTCAGTCATCGAGGGCTAATTCTTTCTCCAATAATAAAAATCCTTCTGTTTCCACCGAAAAACCTCTCAGGGGAGCATTTGCAACAGTTTGGCACTATTTTTGAGAAAATTGCAGAATGTCAGATTTTTGCTGAAATTGTGTCCGCTCGGCTTAGGTTTTTTTTTTTTTTTTTTGAAAAAAAGTTTCTTTCGCAAGTTCAGTCATCGAGGGCTAATTCTTTTTCCGGTGATAAAAACCCATCTGTTTCCACCCAAAAACCTCTCAGGGGAGCATTTGGAAGAGTTTGGCACCATTTTTTAGTAAATTGCAGAACGTCAGTGACGGAAACCAGCCGTCATTAAATGGTGCTTAGCATAGAAAAAAGACACAGAGAGACAGCAGTATTCTCAGGATGGAGGGCAGCTCCTTCGACTTCTCTCCTCTCCGGTAATTTTTATTATCCTTTTTCTCCCAGCCTGCATGGCCGTCTGCCAATGTCTTACGTTACATGCTGAAAATGGCTTTACAACTCCCATCACCATATAAGGTAATACACTCTATACACTGCAAGGCACAGACATGCCAGTCACCGAGGTCAGGAGGCACCACACGGCAATACAAGCCTCTGCCATGGCTTTATGACTCCCACATGCCCTCTTTCTTTATTTTATTAATCAGAGTCATATATTTCATTACCAATACGGTTATACCGAGCACGATAGGCAACCCTTGTGAGGCCGGAAGCAGGCCGCTGACGGGAGAATCATGCAGTACATACAGAGATTAAAGAAGGAATACATTGTATACAGCAGCACAGAATAACACAAATAACTACTATAAGGATCACTAGAATCAATAAATGTCGAAGCCAACTCCCATCCGGAAGCCAAGAATATAACCATGCCCATGGATCAACGGAAGGAGGGCGGCAAACGGATTGTGAGATACCGTGGTTTCCATGTGATCGATCGTCGCAGATATGCTGACATTATTATCAGGAATAAACATACAACAATGAGAATGAACAAGTGCACATACCCCTCCTTTTGAGGCCAAAATGACATCCAAAACATAACGATTTTGTAAGACCACCTCTCTCATTTCAGATACCTCCTGGTTGAGATTCTTCAAAGCTTTTATGGTATCATTGAATAATCCTTCAGTCCAATTTGCTAGCCGATGGAGGTCCCTATAGTTCATTGCTGCGCCCACTGAGGGCAGCAAGGCCCAAGAAATCTGGGTACTGGGTATTGATTTATGGGTGAATTAACCTCCCGACGATTTTGTAGTCTAAGAGAAGATGGTAACTTATCAACCTTATACAACAACGGAACCACGATACCCAAGGTACATGTGCCTGTAAGATTTCGAGGAATGGCTTTGTATGCTTTTTCGCCACAAAGGAACCATAACTCTCTTTGGAGTAAATAGCTGATATTACTACTCTGTTGGGACCAATTAAAGGCTGCAGTAAATAAAGAAATGATATGAAATTGCTCATCGGTGGCATTTGCTAAGCCAGGGATAGAAGAATTCAGATTCCAAGCCGCATGGTAGGCTTCTTTTCTAGTTTTTAGCCATGCACTGGTGTCCCTCCTATAGCACTGAGATTGGTCACTGTATGTTCCTATAAGAGAACAAGAGCTATTAAAAGTGAAATTCAATGTATATTGACAGTTGGGATATATGCCCCATGATTCTTTCCCCTCTTCAATTTGAAAACAAATGGGGCAGGCTCATGGAGGGTTAATTGTACTGGAGGCCAAAAAGATTGCTTAGGGGATATAACATTTGTAAATTGAAAAGATCCATTAACAGGCACACCATGAAGCATTAAGCCTGAATGACGGGCAAAAGGGGGCATGTGCATACACAACCAACCTTTAGAAGCATGCAATAAACTGGTAAACATAATCATATCTTGTACAAAAATATTATCCCTCCAAATCTTATGATAATTTTCTCCCCTAAAAGTTTTATTCAACAATGCTGTTCTTCTAGTTCGAGAGTGGCTGAGCCGTGGATACTGCCAGCCAGAGTAGGATTCTGACGACAGCGGCTTGCCAGCTCATAAGGTGAAATATGGTGGTTTCAACTGGACTGGGTCATCTGCTTCTCTTCCTTGTATGACGGTGCAGCAAAGGATGACGAGGCAGATGGTGAGGAATGCGCTTCCGCAGTTGAAGGGACTCACCATGGCCATACGCATTGAGCTGGAACCCACAAAGGCTTGTCCTCGATGTCCACTGCCGCGTCCCCTCGTCCCCATGTGATCAGCGGGACAGGTCCATGCCACGCGGGATCAGGCAAGCGTCGGTACACCACCAAGGGGCGGGGGAGTGCCTCCTCCTTCCTAAAATGCAATTCAGCGGGGGTATGGGTCCTATTATGTGGATATAAAAGATGGTTAAGTACAAAAAGAACCTGGTGGACTGCCGAAGGGATATCTGCTGTTGGTATGCTTCGGCCGCCAAGCTGCTTAATCAATAGTGCTTTGAATGTCAGGTGAGCTCTTTCCACTATAGCTTGCTCTGTGGAGTTAAAGGGTATACCATGAGTTAATTTCACATTCCACAACATACAAAATTCCAAAAATGTTTTAGAAATATATGCTGGACCATTATCAGTTTTGATGCGTGCAGGTTTACCCATGACTGAGAAACAGCGAATAGTGTGCTGGATGACATGCCGAGCTGTTTCCCCCCTCATGGGCGTAGCCCATATGAATCCAGAGTGGGTGTCCACTGTGAGGGGAACCTTGGAGAGTGGAGCCAACACAGGTGTGTGTGTGACATCCATCTGCCAACACGCCAATGCAGACGTGCCCCTAGGATTGACAGCATCAAAAGGAATGGCCAGCGGTGATTTAGAACAAGAAGCACATTGGGAAACAATATCCCTTGCTTGGGCCAAAGGAATAGAAAACTGCTTTGCCAATGCTTTCGCAGGGAGGTGAAAGGTGTTATGACATAGTACAGGATCGGAAAAGAGAGAAAAGGCAGAAATGTCCCTCAGTGCTGCATCTGCTCTTGCATTGCCCTCTGCTAAATACCCTGGGTGTGACGTGTGGGAGCGAAGATGTGCAACATAATAAGGGAACTCTCTGTGCTGAAGTAAGGCTTGCAGGGCAAGAAACAAAGAAAACAAGTCAGAATTCAAGGAAGGAGTTATATAAGATATTGGTAAAACAGTAAAAATGTGATATACATACTGAGTATCCACAATAAGATTGAAAGGTTGAGTAGAAAAGGATTGGAAGGCAAGAATCACAGCCGCTAGCTCAGCTCGCTGAGCAGAAGACTGTGGAGGGGTAAATAAACATTTCCATTTTCCTCCCTCCTCCCATGTCACCACCCCCCTTGTTCTTGTTCCATCCGTGAAGAGGGTCAATGCAGAGGGAAGAGGTGTAAGAGACAAGGGGGTGGCCAAAACATAGGTGACCTGTGTCAGAAATGTCAAACGGTCATCCTTCGGAGGGTTAAAAATGAATACACCTATAAAATCAGCCAAAGCGATTTGCACGGCAGCATTAGTTATGAATAAGTGCTGCTGTTCAGTCTGTGAGAAAGGCAAATAAATTGATGCAACATCAAAACCGCTCAAGGCCATGGCATGAGAACGTCCTTTAATGACAATGTCTGATGTGGATTCAATTACTGAATAAATGTTTTTTGGTGGGGTATTTGGTAAATGTAGCCATTCTATAATGCAGATAGTCTTCCTCTTGTCCGTCTGAGCATATAAAATTCCTGTTGGCAACAATAGTGTAGCAAACACTGCCAGATGCAGCTCGTGTGCAGAGGCTTCTGTGATCCTGTCCACAAGAATAGATCGCAGGTGCTGATTAACGGTTTGTAATGCAGTGATCATTGCCGAAGTGACCTGGATTACATCTGCTGGATCCTTGTGTCCCGCGAGTGCCGAAAACTATGGTGATAATGTGCTGGTTTTTATTTAGCGCCGCCGCCAGCAGATGAGCCTTGTGGGTGGCTGTACCTACAGGCTGACAAATGCGAAGCATGGCTGCTGTGTCTGTGGAAGGATTGTGTATTATTGGTCGTAATGCAACTTTACAATCCTCATTGGCATTTTCAAAGGCCAATAGTTTGATAATTATTTGTTTGGCTTCAGGATTATCAACTTGGCGACTCATTGCTGTAAGCAGCCTGTCCATAAAGGAAGAATATTATTCTCTTGCCTCTTGCCTGATTGGACCCCATCTAGACTGAATACTGGTGGGTTCTGGAATTTTTCTCATTGCTTGTTTAGCAGCAAGGGCGGTATCCCTCAATAAGATGTGCAGCAGTGTGGCTTGCACCGAAGCCTGAACAAAGGGACCACGCCCCATCATGGCATCTATGACATCTGCGAGGGTAACATTAGGGTTATTCCCCCTGACTTGTTGTAATAAAGCCGGAGCATATGCACGGCAGGCAGTTTCCCATTTGTGGGCAAACAATACGCCCGCTGATGGAGGTAACACTGTACGGGCCAGAAGCTTTATGTCATCTTGAACCAAAAGCTGGGCTAATGTGGCTTCCAAAAGTGCCTGCATATATGGGGCTTGGAGTCCATTGGTCTTTACTGACAGCTGCAACTCTTTCAAAATCTTAAAGTCAAAAGGTTTATGTTGGGCTTGGGTGCCTGCCGGAGCGCCAGCAGGGGGCACTATAACGGGAAATGCCACAGTATCCTGAATTAAGGAACAGGCAAGGACTGCACATTGAAAAGGGGTGGCTGGTTCTGTTGGTGAGGGCATAGGATCTTTGCCAACCAGACCATAATATTTTTGCAGGATTGGATCCTCTGGCGAGGAACTATAGTCCGGAGGCTTGGGGTCTGGTGGTGCTGGCAAGGCGAGTGCCGGAAGAGACGGCAACACGGCAGGCTGGACTAAAGAAGCCAGAGGTGATGTTGGCAATACGGCCATAGAGATATTTTTTGGTGATAAAGAGCCCATGGCGTTACGAACCTTGCACCATGCATTCAGAACACGAACGCCAATGCTAGGGTGTCCATGAAAATGTGCTCCAATTTTGTCCCAGTGTTTTAATTCCCAAGTTCCATCCTGGGGTTACCAGAGGCAATGTTCATCGATGGCCAGAATAAGCTGTATCAAATCACCCTCAGGAACTTCCAATTTGTTGGAGGAGAGGAGAAATTTTAAGTCTTTAAAAAATATCTGTTGGGGAATAGACAAAGAGCTGCCCATTTTTCTAAAATCAAGATAAAAGGGATCGACTCACCGGGGATTCGAAGATGATTAGCGCTTGTAACCCTTGCCGGACGTGGTGAGTTGATGCCGTTGCGTGGATCGAAAAGCCTCATACGGTTTTCTTTTAGTCGAGCCTCAGACTCTTTTAGTCCCACACTGTTTTCTTTTAGTAGCCTCACACGTATTCTTTTAGTCAGCCTCAGAGAGGGCACCACTTGATGGAGATCAGCCGTCATTAAATGGTGCTTAGCAAAGGAAAAAAAACACAGAGAGGCAGCAGTAATCTCAGGATTCAACTTCCCTCTTGTCCGGTAATTTTTATTATCCTTTGTCTCTCTCAGCCTGCATGGCCGTCTGACAGTGTCTCACGTTACATCATCCGGTCATGGCTTTTACTACACCCATCACCATATAAGGTAATCACTGCCCAAAGGAAACACAACTCCATATAAGGTCAATACATTCAATATACTACAAGGTACAGACATGCTGGTGACCCAGGTCAGGAGGCACCAGGCAGCATTTACAAGGGTCTGCCATGGCTTTATGACTCCCACAGTCATTAAGGTCTGATGTCATGTCCTGTGATAAAAAGGCTTCTGTTTCCACCGCCAAACCTTTCAGGGGAGAATTTGAAACAGTTTGGCACTATTTTTGTGTGAATTGGAGAATTTAAGATTTTTGCTGAAATTGTGACCCCGGGGCTTAGAAATTTTTTTTCCACAGGTTAAGTTGTGGAGGGCTGATTTCTTGGCCTATGATAAAAAGGCTTCTGTTTCCACCGCCAAACCTTTCAGGGGAGAATTTGCAACAGTTTGGCACCATTTTTGAGTGAATTGGAGAATTTCATATTTTTGCTGAAATTGTGAACCCGGGGCTTAGAAATTTTTTTTTTCACAGGTTTTGTCTTTGAGGGCTGATTTCATTTCCTATGATAAAAAGGCTTCTGTTTCCACCGCCAAACCTTTCAGGGGAGAATTTGCAACAGTTTGGCACCATTTTTGAGTGAATTGGAGAATTTCAGATTTTTGCTGAAATTGTGACCCCGGGGCTTAGAAAATTGTTTTTTTCACAAGTTTTGTCTTCAGGGTCTGATTTCTTGGCCTATGATAAAAAGGCTTCTGTTTCCACCGCCAAACCTTTCAGGGGAGAATTTGCAACAGTTTGGCACCATTTTTGAGTGAATTGGAGAATTTCAGTTTTTTGCTGAAATTGTGACCCCGGGGCTTAGAAATTTTTGCTGAAATTGAAACCCCGGAGCTTAGAATTTTTTTTTCCACAGGTTTTGTCTTCAGGATCTGATTTCTTGTCCTATGATAAAAAGGCTTCTGTTTCCACCGCCAAATCTTTCAGGAGAGAATTTGCAACAGTTTGGCACCATTTTTGAGTGAATTGGAGAATTTCAGTTTTTTGCTGAAATTGTGACCCCGGGGCTTAGAATTTTTTCCCCCCACGGGTTTTGTCTTTGAGGGCTGATTTCATTTCCTATGATAAAAAGGCTTCTGTTTCCACTGCCAAACCTTTCAGGGGAGAATTTGGAACCGTTTGGCACCATTTTTGAGTGAATTGGAGAATTTCAGGTTTTTGCTGAAATTGTGACCCCGGGGCTTAGAAAATTTTTTTCCCACAAGTTTTGTCTTCACGGTCTGATTTCTTGGCGTATGATAAAAGGGCTTCTGTTTCCACCGCCAAACCTTTCAGGGGAGAATTTGCAACAGTTTGGCACCATTTTTGAGTGAATTGGAGAATTTCAGTTTTTTGCTGAAATTGTGACCCCGGGGCTTAGAATTTTTTCCCCCCACAGGTTTTGTCTTCGAGGGCTGATTTCATTTCCTATGATAAAAAGGCTTCTGTTTCCACTGCCAAACCTTTCAGGGGAGAATTTGGAACCGTTTGGCACCATTTTTGAGTGAATTGGAGAATTTCAGATTTTTGCTGAAATTGTGACCCCGGGGCTTAGAAATTTTTTCCCCCACAGGTTTTGTCTTCGAGGTCTGATTTCATTTCCTATGATAAAAAGGCTTCTGTTTCCACCGCCAAACCTTACAGGGGAGAATTTGCAACAGTTTGGCACCATTTTTGAGTGAATTGGAGGTTTTGTCTTCAGGGTCTGATTTCTTGGCCTATGATAAAAAGGCTTCTGTTTCCACCGCCAAATCTTTCAGGGGAGAATTTGCAACAGTTTGGCACCATTTTTGAGTGAATTGGAGAATTTCAGATTTTTGCTGAAATTGTGACCCCGGGGCTTAGAAATTTTTTCCCCCACAGGTTTTGTCTTCGAGGTCTGATTTCATTTCCTATGATAAAAGGGCTTCTGTTTCCACCGCCAAACCTTTCAGGGGAGAATTTGCAACAGTTTGGCACCATTTTTTAGTGAATTGGATAATTTCAGGTTTTTGCTGAAATTGTGACCCCGGGGCTTAGAAATTTTTTTTTTCACAAGTTTTGTCTTCAGGGTCTGATTTCTTGGCCTATGATAAAAAGGCTTCTGTTTCCACCGCCAAACCTTTCAGGGGAGAATTTGCAACTGTTTGGCACCATTTTTGAGTGAATTGGAGAATTTCAGATTTTTGCTGAAATTGTGACCCCGAGGCTTAGAATTTTTTCCCCCCACAGGTTTTGTGTTCGAGGGCTGATTTCATTTCCTATGATAAAAAGGCTTCTGTTTCCACTGCCAAACCTTTCAGGGGAGAATTTGCAACAGTTTGGCACCATTTTTGAGTGAATTGGAGAATTTCAGATTTTTGCTGAAATTGTGACCCCGGGGCTCAGACCTTAGAAAAATTTTTTTTCACAGGTTTTGTCTTTGAGGGCTGATTTCTTGGCCTATGATAAAAAGGATTCTGATTCCACCGCCAAACCTTTCAGGGGAGAATTTGCAACTGTTTGGCACCATTTTTGAGTGAATTGGAGAATTTCAGATTTTTGCTGAAATTGTGACCCCGAGGCTTAGAAAAAGTTTTTTTTACAGATTTTGTGTTCCACGGCTGATTTCATTTCCTATGATAAAAAGGCTTCTGTTTCCACCGCCAAACCTTTCAGGGGAGGATTTGCAACAGTTTGGCACCATTTTTGAGTGAATTGGAGAATTTCAGTTTTTTGCTGAAATTGTGACCCCGGGGCTTAGAAATTTTTTTCCCCACAGGTTTTGTCTTCGAGGTCTGATTTCTTGGCCTATGATAAAAAGCCTTCTGTTTCCACCGCCAAACCTTTCAGGGGAGAATTTGCAACAGTTTGGCACCATTTTTGAGTGAATTGGAGAATTACAGTTTTTTGCTGAAATTGTGACCCCGGGGCTTAGAATTTTTTTCCCCCACAGGTTTTGTCTTCGAGGTCTGATTTCATTTCCTATGATAAAAAGGCTTCTGTTTCCACCGCCAAACCGTTCAGGGGAGAATTTGCAACAGTTTGGCACCATTTTTGAGTGAATTGGAGAATTTCAGATTTTTCGCTGAAATTCTGACCGCGGGGCTTAGAAATTTTTTTCCCCACAGGTTTTGTCTTCGAGGTCTGATTTCTTGGCCTATGATAAAAAGCCTTCTGTTTCCACCGCCAAACCTTTCAGGGGAGAATTTGCAACAGTTTGGCACCATTTTTGAGTGAATTGGAGAATTTCAGATTTTTGCTGAAATTGTGACCCCGGGGCTTAGAAATTTTTTTCCCCACAGGTTTTGTCTTTGAGGTCTGATTTCTTGGCCTATGATAAAAAGGCTTCTGTTTCCACCGCCAAACCTTTCAGGGGAGAATTTGCAACAGTTTGGCACCATTTTTGAGTGAATTGGAGAATTACAGTTTTTTGCTGAAATTGTGACCCCGGGGCTTAGAATTTTTTTTCCCCACAGGTTTTGTCTTCGAGGGCTGATTTCATTTCCTATGATAAAAAGGCTTCTGTTTCCACCGCCAAACCTTTCAGGGGAGAATTTGCAACAGTTTGGCACCATTTTTGAGTGAATTGGAGAATTTCAGATTTTTGCTGAAATTGTGACCCCGGGGCTTAGAATTTTTTGCCCCACAGGTTTTGTGTTCGAGGGCTGATTTCATTTCCTATGATAAAAAGGCTTCTGTTTCCACCGCCAAACCTTTCAGGGGAGAATTTGCAACAGTTTGGCACCATTTTTGTGTGAATTGGAGAATTTCAGATTTTTGCTGAAATTGTGACCCCGGGGCTTAGAAATTTTTTCCCCCACAGGTTTTGTCTTCGAGGTCTTATTTCATTTCCTATGATAAAAAGGCTTCTGTTTCCACCGCCAAACCTTTCAGGGGAGAATTTGCAACAGTTTGGCACCATTTTTGAGTGAATTGGAGAAGTTCAGATTTTTGCTGAAATTGTGACCCCAAAGGTTTTGTCTTCGAGGTCTGATTTCATTTCCTATGATAAAAAGGCTTCTGTTTCCACTGCCAAACCTTTCAGGGGAGAATTTGCAACAGTTTGGCACCATTTTTGAGTGAATTGGAGAATTTCGGGTTTTTGCTGAAATTGTGACCCCGGGGCTTAGAATATTTTTTTTTCACAAGTTTTGTCTTCAGGGTCTGATTTCTTGGCCTATGATAAAAAGCCTTCTGTTTCCAACGCCAAACCTTTCAGGGGAGAATTTGCAACAGTTTGGCACCATTTTTGAGTGAATTGGAGAATTACAGTTTTTTGCTGAAATTGTGACCCCGGGGCTTAGAAATTTTTTCCCCCACAGGTTTTGTCTTCGAGGTCTGATTTCATTTCCTATGATAAAAAGGCTTCTGTTTCCACCGCCAAACCTTTCAGGGGAGAATTTGGAACCGTTTGGCACCATTTTTGAGTGAATTGGAGAATTTCAGATTTTTGCTGAAATTGTGACCCCGGGGCTTAGAAATTTTTTTCCCCACAGGTTTTGTCTTTGAGGTCTGATTTCTTGGCCTATGATAAAAAGGCTTCTGTTTCCACCGCTAAATCTTTCAGGGGAGAATTTGCAACAGTTTGGCACCATTTTTGAGTGAATTGGAGAATTTCAGATTTTTGCTGAAATTGTGACCCCGGCCGGGGCTTAGAAATTTTTTTCCCCACAGGTTTTGTCTTCGAGGTCTGATTTCTTGGCCTATGATAAAAAGCCTTCTGTTTGCACCGCCAAACCTTTCAGGGGAGAATTTGCAACAGTTTGGCACCATTTTTGAGTGAATTGGAGAATTACAGTTTTTTGCTGAAATTGTGACCCCGGGGCTTAGAATTTTTTTTCCCCACAGGTTTTGTCTTCGAGGGCTGATTTCATTTCCTATGATAAAAAGGCTTCTGTTTCCACCGCCAAACCTTTCAGGGGAGAATTTGCAACAGTTTGGCACCATTTTTGAGTGAATTGGAGAAGTTCAGATTTTTGCTGAAATTGTGACCCCAAAGGTTTTGTCTTCGAGGTCTGATTTCATTTCCTATGATACAAAGGCTTCTGTTTCCACTGCCAAACCTTTCAGGGGAGAATTTGCAACAGTTTGGCACCATTTTTGAGTGAATTGGAGAATTTCGGGTTTTTGCTGAAATTGTGACCCCGGGGCTTAGAATATTTTTTTTTCACAAGTTTTGTCTTCAGGGTCTGATTTCTTGGCCTATGATAAAAAGCCTTCTGTTTCCAACGCCAAACCTTTCAGGGGAGAATTTGCAACAGTTTGGCACCATTTTTGAGTGAATTGGAGAATTACAGTTTTTTGCTGAAATTGTGACCCCGGGGCTTAGAAATTTTTTCCCCCACAGGTTTTGTCTTCGAGGTCTGATTTCATTTCCTATGATAAAAAGGCTTCTGTTTCCACCGCCAAACCTTTCAGGGGAGAATTTGGAACCGTTTGGCACCATTTTTGAGTGAATTGGAGAATTTCAGATTTTTGCTGAAATTGTGACCCCGGGGCTTAGAAATTTTTTTCCCCACAGGTTTTGTCTTTGAGGTCTGATTTCTTGGCCTATGATAAAAAGGCTTCTGTTTCCACCGCTAAATCTTTCAGGGGAGAATTTGCAACAGTTTGGCACCATTTTTGAGTGAATTGGAGAATTTCAGATTTTTGCTGAAATTGTGACCCCGGCCGGGGCTTAGAAATTTTTTTCCCCACAGGTTTTGTCTTCGAGGTCTGATTTCTTGGCCTATGATAAAAAGCCTTCTGTTTGCACCGCCAAACCTTTCAGGGGAGAATTTGCAACAGTTTGGCACCATTTTTGAGTGAATTGGAGAATTACAGTTTTTTGCTGAAATTGTGACCCCGGGGCTTAGAAATTTTTTCCCCCACAGGTTTTGTCTTCGAGGTCTGATTTCATTTCCTATGATAAAAAGGCTTCTGTTTCCACCGCCAAACCTTTCAGGGGAGAATTTGGAACCGTTTGGCACCATTTTTGAGTGAATTGGAGAATTTCAGATTTTTGCTGAAATTGTGACCCCGGGGCTTAGAAATTTTTTTCCCCACAGGTTTTGTCTTTGAGGTCTGATTTCTTGGCCTATGATAAAAAGGCTTCTGTTTCCACCGCTAAATCTTTCAGGGGAGAATTTGCAACAGTTTGGCACCATTTTTGAGTGAATTGGAGAATTTCAGATTTTTGCTGAAATTGTGACCCCGGCCGGGGCTTAGAAATTTTTTTCCCCACAGGTTTTGTCTTCGAGGTCTGATTTCTTGGCCTATGATAAAAAGCCTTCTGTTTGCACCGCCAAACCTTTCAGGGGAGAATTTGCAACAGTTTGGCACCATTTTTGAGTGAATTGGAGAATTACAGTTTTTTGCTGAAATTGTGACCCCGGGGCTTAGAATTTTTTTTCCCCACAGGTTTTGTCTTCGAGGGCTGATTTCATTTCCTATGATAAAAAGGCTTCTGTTTCCACCGCCAAACCTTTCAGGGGAGAATTTGCAACAGTTTGGCACCATTTTTGAGTGAATTGGAGAAGTTCAGATTTTTGCTGAAATTGTGACCCCAAAGGTTTTGTCTTCGAGGTCTGATTTCATTTCCTATGATACAAAGGCTTCTGTTTCCACTGCCAAACCTTTCAGGGGAGAATTTGCAACAGTTTGGCACCATTTTTGAGTGAATTGGAGAATTTCGGGTTTTTGCTGAAATTGTGACCCCGGGGCTTAGAATATTTTTTTTTCACAAGTTTTGTCTTCAGGGTCTGATTTCTTGGCCTATGATAAAAAGCCTTCTGTTTCCAACGCCAAACCTTTCAGGGGAGAATTTGCAACAGTTTGGCACCATTTTTGAGTGAATTGGAGAATTACAGTTTTTTGCTGAAATTGTGACCCCGGGGCTTAGAAATTTTTTCCCCCACAGGTTTTGTCTTCGAGGTCTGATTTCATTTCCTATGATAAAAAGGCTTCTGTTTCCACCGCCAAACCTTTCAGGGGAGAATTTGGAACCGTTTGGCACCATTTTTGAGTGAATTGGAGAATTTCAGATTTTTGCTGAAATTGTGACCCCGGGGCTTAGAAATTTTTTTCCCCACAGGTTTTGTCTTTGAGGTCTGATTTCTTGGCCTATGATAAAAAGGCTTCTGTTTCCACCGCTAAATCTTTCAGGGGAGAATTTGCAACAGTTTGGCACCATTTTTGAGTGAATTGGAGAATTTCAGATTTTTGCTGAAATTGTGACCCCGGCCGGGGCTTAGAAATTTTTTTCCCCACAGGTTTTGTCTTCGAGGTCTGATTTCTTGGCCTATGATAAAAAGCCTTCTGTTTGCACCGCCAAACCTTTCAGGGGAGAATTTGCAACAGTTTGGCACCATTTTTGAGTGAATTGGAGAATTACAGTTTTTTGCTGAAATTGTGACCCCGGGGCTTAGAATTTTTTTTCCCCACAGGTTTTGTCTTCGAGGGCTGATTTCATTTCCTATGATAAAAAGGCTTCTGTTTCCACCGCCAAACCTTTCAGGGGAGAATTTGCAACAGTTTGGCACCATTTTTGAGTGAATTGGAGAATTTCAGATTTTTCGCTGAAATTCTGACCGCGGGGCTTAGAAATTTTTTTCCCCACAGGTTTTGTCTTCGAGGTCTGATTTCTTGGCCTATGATAAAAAGCCTTCTGTTTCCACCGCCAAACCTTTCAGGGGAGAATTTGCAACAGTTTGGCACCATTTTTTAGTGAATTGGAGAATTACAGTTTTTTGCTGAAATTGTGACCCCGGCCGGGGCTTAGAAATTTTTTCCCCCACAGGTTTTGTCTTCGAGGTCTGATTTCATTTCCTATGATAAAAAGACTTCTGTTTCCACAGCCAAACCTTTCAGGGGAGAATTTGGAACCGTTTGGCACCATTTTTGAGTGAATTGGAGAATTTCAGATTTTTGCTGAAATTGTGACCCCGGGGCTTAGAAATTTTTTTCCCCACAGGTTTTGTCTTTGAGGTCTGATTTCATTTCCTATGATAAAAAGCCTTCTGTTTCCACCGCCAAACCTTTCAGGGGAGAATTTGCAACAGTTTGGCACCATTTTTGAGTGAATTGGAGAATTTCAGATTTTTGCTGAAATTGTGACCCCGACCGGGGCTTAGAAATTTTTTTCCCCACAGGTTTTGTCTTCGAGGTCTGATTTCTTGGCCTATGATAAAAAGCCTTCTGTTTGCACCGCCAAACCTTTCAGGGGAGAATTTGCAACAGTTTGGCACCATTTTTGAGTGAATTGGAGAATTACAGTTTTTTGCTGAAATTGTGACCCCGGGGCTTAGAATTTTTTTTCCCCACAGGTTTTGTCTTCGAGGGCTGATTTCATTTCCTATGATAAAAAGGCTTCTGTTTCCACCGCCAAACCTTTCAGGGGAGAATTTGCAACAGTTTGGCACCATTTTTGAGTGAATTGGAGAATTTCAGATTTTTGCTGAAATTGTGACCCCGGGGCTTAAAAAAAGTTTTTTTTACAGATTTTGTGTTCGAGGGCTGATTTCATTTCCTATGATAAAAGGTCTTCTGTTTCCACCGCCAAACCTTTCAGGGGAGAATTTGCAACAGTTTGGCACCATTTTTGAGTGAATTGGAGAATTTCAGTTTTTTGCTGAAATTGTGACCCCGGGGCTTAGAATTTTTTTCCCCCACAGGTTTTGTCTTCGAGGTCTGATTTCTTGGCCTATGATAAAAAGCCTTCTGTTTCCACCGCCAAACCTTTCAGGGGAGAATTTGCAACAGTTTGGCACCATTTTTGTGTGAATTGGAGAATTTCAGATTTTTGCTGTAATTGTGACCCCGGGGCTTAGAAATTTTTTCCCCCACAGGTTTTGTCTTCGAGGTCTTATTTCATTTCCTATGATAAAAAGGCTTCTGTTTCCACCGCCAAACCTTTCAGGGGAGAATTTGCAACAGTTTGGCACCATTTTTGAATGAATTGGAGAAGTTCAGATTTTTGCTGAAATTGTGACCCCAAAGGTTTTGTCTTCGAGGTCTGATTTCATTTCCTATGATAAAAAGGCTTCTGTTTCCACTGCCAAACCTTTCAGGGGAGAATTTGCAACAGTTTGGCACCATTTTTGAGTGAATTGGAGAATTTCAGGTTTTTGCTGAAATTGTGACCCCGGGGCTTAGAATATTTTTTTTTCACAAGTTTTGTCTTCAGGGTCTGATTTCTTGGCCTATGATAAAAAGGCTTCTGTTTCCACCGCCAAACCTTTCAGGGGAGAATTTGCAACAGTTTGGCACCATTTTTGAGTGAATTGGAGAATTTCAGTTTTTTGCTGAAATTGTGACCCCGGGGCTTAGAATTTTTTTCCCCCACAGGTTTTGTCTTCGAGGGCTGATTTCATTTCCTATGATAAAAAGGCTTCTGTTTCCACTGCCAAACCTTTCAGGGGAGAATTTGCAACAGTTTGGCACCATTTTTGAGTGAATTGGAGAATTTCAGATTTTTGCTGAAATTGTGACCCCGGGGCTTAGAAATTTTTTCCCCCACAGGTTTTGTCTTCGAGGTCTGATTTCATTTCCTATGATAAAAAGGCTTCTGTTTCCACCGCCAAACCTTACAGGGGAGAATTTGCAACAGTTTGGCACCATTTTTGAGTGAATTGGAGGTTTTGTCTTCAGGGTCTGATTTCTTGGCCTATGATAAAAAGGCTTCTGTTTCCACCGCCAAATCTTTCAGGGGAGAATTTGCAACAGTTTGGCACCATTTTTGAGTGAATTGGAGAATTTCAGATTTTTGCTGAAATTGTGACCCCGAGGCTCAGAATTTTTTCCCCCCACAGATTTTGTGTTCGAGGGCTGATTTCATTTCCTATGATAAAAAGGCTTCTGTTTCCACCGCCAAACCTTTCAGGGGAGGATTTGCAACAGTTTGGCACCATTTTTGAGTGAATTGGAGAATTTCAGTTTTTTGCTGAAATTGTGACCCCGGGGCTTAGAAATTTTTTTCCCCACAGGTTTTGTCTTCGAGGTCTGATTTCTTGGCCTATGATAAAAAGGCTTCTGTTTCCACCGCCAAACCTTTCAGGGGAGAATTTGCAACAGTTTGGCACCATTTTTGAGTGAATTGGAGAATTACAGTTTTTTGCTGAAATTGTGACCCCGGGGCTTAGAAATTTTTTCCCCCACAGGTTTTGTCTTCGAGGTCTGATTTCATTTCCTATGATAAAAAGGCTTCTGTTTCCACCGCCAAACCTTTCAGGGGAGAATTTGCAACAGTTTGGCACCATTTTTGAGTGAATTGGAGAATTACAGTTTTTTGCTGAAATTGTGACCCCGGGGCTTAGAAATTTTTTCCCCCACAGGTTTTGTCTTCGAGGTCTGATTTCATTTCCTATGATAAAAAGGCTTCTGTTTCCACCGCCAAACCGTTCAGGGGAGAATTTGCAACTGTTTGGCACCATTTTTGAGTGAATTGGAGAATTTCAGATTTTTGCTGAAATTGTGACCCCGGGGCTCAGACCTTAGAAAAAATTTTTTTCACAGGTTTTGTCTTTGAGGGCTGATTTCTTGGCCTATGATAAAAAGGCTTCTGTTTCCACCGCCAAACCTTTCAGGGGAGAATTTGCAACTGTTTGGCACCATTTTTGAGTGAATTGGAGAATTTCAGATTTTTGCTGAAATTGTGACCCCGAGGCTTAGAAAAAGTTTTTTTTACAGATTTTGTGTTCGAGGGCTGATTTTATTTCCTATGATAAAAAGGCTTCTGTTTCCACCGCCAAACCTTTCAGGGGAGGATTTGCAACAGTTTGGCACCATTTTTGAGTGAATTGGAGAATTTCAGATTTTTGCTGAAATTGTGACCCCGGGGCTTAGAAATTTTTTCCCCCACAGGTTTTGTCTTTGAGGGCTGATTTCATTTCCTATGATAAAAAGGCTTCTGTTTCCACCGCCAAACCTTTCAGGGGAGAATTTGCAACAGTTTGGCACCATTTTTGAGTGAATTGGAGAATTTCAGATTTTTGCTGAAATTTTGACCCCGGGGCTTAGAAATTTTTTTCCCCACAGGTTTTGTCTTCGAGGTCTGATTTCATTTCCTATGATAAAAAGGCTTCTGTTTCCACCGCCAAACCTTTCAGGGGAGAATTTGCAACAGTTTGGCACCATTTTTGAGTGAATTGGAGAATTTCAGGTTTTTGCTGAAATTGTGACCCCGGGGCTTAGAAATTTTTTTTCCCACAAGTTTTGTCTTCACGGTCTGATTTCTTGGCGTATGATAAAAGGGCTTCTGTTTCCACCGCCAAACCTTTCAGGGGAGAATTTGCAACAGTTTGGCACCATTTTTGTGTGAATTGGAGAATTTCAGATTTTTGCTGAAATTGTGACCCCGGGGCTTAGAAATTTTTTCCCCCACAGGTTTTGTCTTTGAGGGCTGATTTCATTTCCTATGATAAAAAGGCTTCTGTTTCCACCGCCAAACCTTTCAGGGGAGAATTTGCAACAGTTTGGCACCATTTTTGTGTGAATTGGAGAATTTCAGATTTTTGCTGAAATTGTGACCCCGGGGCTTAGAAATTTTTTCCCCCACAGGTTTTGTCTTTGAGGTCTGATTTCATTTCCTATGAAAAAAAGGCTTCTGTTTCCACCGCCAAACCTTTCAGGGGAGAATTTGCAACAGTTTTTCACCATTTTTGAGTGAATTGGAGAAGTTCAGATTTTTGCTGAAATTGTGACCCCAAAGGTTTTGTCTTCGAGGTCTGATTTCATTTCCTATGATAAAAAGGCTTCTGTTTCCACTGCCAAACCTTTCAGGGGAGAATTTGCAACAGTTTGGCACCATTTTTGAGTGAATTGGAGAATTTCAGGTTTTTGCTGAAATTGTGACCCCGGGGCTTAGAAAATTGTTTTTTTCACAGGTTCTGTCTTCGAGGTCTGATTTCATTTCCTATGATAAAAAGGCTTCTGTTTCCACCGCCAAACCTTTCAGGGGAGAATTTGCAACAGTTTGGCACCATTTTTGAGTGAATTGGAGAATTTCAGATTTTTGCTGAAATTGTGACCCCGGGGCTTAGAAATTTTTTTTTTCACAAGTTTTGTCTTCAGGGTCTGATTTCTTGGCCTATGATAAAATGGCTTCTGTTTCCACCGCCAAACCTTTCAGGGGAGAATTTGCAACTGTTTGGCACCATTTTTGAGTGAATTGGAGAATTTCAGATTTTTGCTGAAATTGTGACCCCGAGGTTTAGAATTTTTTTTTTCACAGGTTTTGTCTTCAGGGTCTGATTTCTTGGCTTATGATAAAAAGGCTTCTGTTTCCACAGCCAAATCTTTCAGGGGAGAATTTGCAACAGTTTGGCACCATTTTTGAGTGAATTGGAGAATTTCAGATTTTTGCTGAAATTGTGACCCCGGGGCTTAGAAATTTTTTCCCCCACAGGTTTTGTCTTCGAGGTCTGATTTCATTTCCTATGATAAAAAGGCTTCTGTTTCCACCGCCAAACGTTTCAGGGGAGAATTTGCAACAGTTTGGCACCATTTTTGAGTGAACTGGATAATTTCAGATTTTTGCTGAAATTGTGAACCTGGGGCTTAGAAATTTTTTTTTTCACAGGTTCTGTCTTCGAGGTCTGATTTCATTTCCTATGATAAAAAGGCTTCTGTTTCCACCGCCAAACCTTTCAGGGGAGAATTTGCAACAGTTTGGCACCATTTTTGAGTGAATTGGAGAATTTCAGATTTTTGCTGAAATTGTGACCCCGGGGCTTAGAAATTTTTTTTTTCACAAGTTTTGTCTTCAGGGTCTGATTTCTTGGACTTTGATAAAATGGCTTCTGTTTCCACCGCCAAACCTTTCAGGGGAGAATTTGCAACTGTTTGGCACCATTTTTGAGTGAATTGGAGAATTTCAGATTTTTGCTGAAATTGTGACCCCGAGGTTTAGAATTTTTCCCCCCCACAGGTTTTGTGTTCGAGGGCTGATTTCATTTCCTATGATAAAAAGGCTTCTGTTTCCACTGCCAAACCTTTCAGGGGAGAATTTGCAACAGTTTGGCACCATTTTTGAGTGAATTGGAGAATTTCAGATTTTTGCTGAAATTGTGACCCCGAGGCTTAGAAAAAGTTTTTTTTACAGATTTTGTGTTCGAGGGCTGATTTCATTTCCTATGATAAAAAGGCTTCTGTTTCCACCGCCAAACCGTTCAGGGGAGAATTTGCAACAGTTTGGCACCATTTTTGAGTGAATTTGAGAATTTCAGATTTTTCTCTGAAATTCTGACCGCGGGGCTTAGAAATTTTTTCCCCCACAGGTTTTGTCTTCGAGGTCTGATTTCATTTCCTATGATAAAAAGGCTTCTGTTTCCACCGCCAAACCTTTCAGGGGAGAATTTGCAACTGTTTGGCACCATTTTTGAGTGAATTGGAGAATTTCAGATTTTTGCTGAAATTGTGACCCCGGGGCTTAGAAAAAGTTTTTTTTACAGATTTTGTGTTCGAGGGCTGATTTCATTTCCTATGATAAAAAGGCTTCTGTTTCCACCGCCAAACCTTTCAGGGGAGGATTTGCAACAGTTTGGCACCATTTTTGAGTGAATTGGAGAATTTCAGATTTTTGCTGAAATTGTGACCCCGGATCTTAGAAATTTTTTTCCCCACAGGTTTTGTCTTCGAGGTCTGATTTCTTGGCCTATGATAAAAAGCCTTCTGTTTCCACCGCCAAACCTTTCAGGGGAGAATTTGCAACAGTTTGGCACCATTTTTGAGTGAATTGGAGAATTACAGTTTTTTGCTGAAATTGTGACCCCGGGGCTTAGAATTTTTTTCCCCCACAGGTTTTGTCTTCGAGGTCTGATTTCATTTCCTATGATAAAAAGGCTTCTGTTTCCACAGCCAAACCTTTCAGGGGAGAATTTGGAACCGTTTGGCACCATTTTTGAGTGAATTGGAGAATTTCAGATTTTTGCTGAAATTGTGACCCCGGGGCTTAGAAATTTTTTTTCCCACAGGTTTTGTCTTTGAGGTCTGATTTCTTGGCCTATGATAAAAAGGCTTCTGTTTCCACCGCTAAACCTTTCAGGGGAGAATTTGCAACAGTTTGGCACCATTTTTGAGTGAATTGGAGAATTTCAGATTTTTGCTGAAGTTGTGACCCCGGCCGGGGCTTAGAATTTTTTTCCCCCACAGGTTTTGTCTTTGAGGTCTGATTTCTTGGCCTGTGATAAAAAGCCTTCTGTTTGCACCGCCAAACCTTTAAGGGGAGAATTTGCAACAGTTTGGCACCATTTTTGTGTGAATTGGAGAATTTCAGATTTTTGCTGAAATTGTGACCCCGGGGCTTAGAAATTTTTTCCCCCACAGGTTTTGTCTTTGAGGGCTGATTTCATTTCCTATGATAAAAAGGCTTCTGTTTCCACCGCCAAACCTTTCAGGGGAGAATTTGCAACAGTTTGGCACCATTTTTGTGTGAATTGGAGAATTTCAGATTTTTGCTGAAATTGTGACCCCGGGGCTTAGAAATTTTTTCCCCCACAGGTTTTGTCTTTGAGGTCTGATTTCATTTCCTATGAAAAAAAGGCTTCTGTTTCCACCGCCAAACCTTTCAGGGGAGAATTTGCAACAGTTTGGCACCATTTTTGAGTGAATTGGAGAAGTTCAGATTTTTGCTGAAATTGTGACCCCAAAGGTTTTGTCTTCGAGGTCTGATTTCATTTCCTATGATAAAAAGGCTTCTGTTTCCACTGCCAAACCTTTCAGGGGAGAATTTGCAACAGTTTGGCACCATTTTTGAGTGAATTGGAGAATTTCAGGTTTTTGCTGAAATTGTGACCCCGGGGCTTAGAAAATTGTTTTTTTCACAGGTTCTGTCTTCGAGGTCTGATTTCATTTCCTATGATAAAAAGGCTTCTGTTTCCACCGCCAAACCTTTCAGGGGAGAATTTGCAACAGTTTGGCACCATTTTTGAGTGAATTGGAGAATTTCAGATTTTTGCTGAAATTGTGACCCCCTTAGAAATTTTTTTTTTCACAAGTTTTGTCTTCAGGGTCTGATTTCTTGGCCTATGATAAAATGGCTTCTGTTTCCACCGCCAAACCTTTCAGGGGAGAATTTGCAACTGTTTGGCACCATTTTTGAGTGAATTGGAGAATTTCAGATTTTTGCTGAAATTGTGACCCCGAGGTTTAGAATTTTTTTTTTCACAGGTTTTGTCTTCAGGGTCTGATTTCTTGGCTTATGATAAAAAGGCTTCTGTTTCCACAGCCAAATCTTTCAGGGGAGAATTTGCAACAGTTTGGCACCATTTTTGAGTGAATTGGAGAATTTCAGATTTTTGCTGAAATTGTGACCCCGGGGCTTAGAAATTTTTTCCCCCACAGGTTCTGTCTTCGAGGTCTGATTTCATTTCCTATGATAAAAAGGCTTCTGTTTCCACCGCCAAACCTTTCAGGGGAGAATTTGCAACAGTTTGGCACCATTTTTGAGTGAATTGGAGAATTTCAGATTTTTGCTGAAATTGTGACCCCGGGGCTTAGAAATTTTTTTTTTCACAAGTTTTGTCTTCAGGGTCTGATTTCTTGGCCTTTGATAAAATGGCTTCTGTTTCCACCGCCAAACCTTTCAGGGGAGAATTTGCAACTGTTTGGCACCATTTTTGAGTGAATTGGAGAATTTCAGATTTTTGCTGAAATTGTGACCCCGAGGTTTAGAATTTTTCCCCCCCACAGGTTTTGTGTTCGAGGGCTGATTTCATTTCCTATGATAAAAAGGCTTCTGTTTCCACTGCCAAACCTTTCAGGGGAGAATTTGCAACAGTTTGGCACCATTTTTGAGTGAATTGGAGAATTTCAGATTTTTGCTGAAATTGTGACCCCGAGGCTTAGAAAAAGTTTTTTTTACAGATTTTGTGTTCGAGGGCTGATTTCATTTCCTATGATAAAAAGGCTTCTGTTTCCACCGCCAAACCGTTCAGGGGAGAATTTGCAACAGTTTGGCACCATTTTTGAGTGAATTTGAGAATTTCAGATTTTTCGCTGAAATTCTGACCGCGGGGCTTAGAAATTTTTTCCCCCACAGGTTTTGTCTTCGAGGTCTGATTTCATTTCCTATGATAAAAAGGCTTCTGTTTCCACCGCCAAACCTTTCAGGGGAGAATTTGCAACTGTTTGGCACCATTTTTGAGTGAATTGGAGAATTTCAGATTTTTGCTGAAATTGTGACCCCGGGGCTTAGAAAAAGTTTTTTTTACAGATTTTGTGTTCGAGGGCTGATTTCATTTCCTATGATAAAAAGGCTTCTGTTTCCACCGCCAAACCTTTCAGGGAGCTGTGATGAGGGGGTTCTTGATACAACAGAACACTGTAAAGAAAAGAACACAAAATGAAAGGAAAGATAAGATTTTGCAGAAAATTAAAGAATTGGAGAAGAAATTAAGATCAAACCCGAAGTCACAGCCGATTCTGAGAGAAATTAAACTATATCAAGCCCAATATTCTAAATTGATAAACCAAGAAATAGAATGGAAGATTAAATTAATGAAACAAAAAACTTTTGAATCGGCAAATAAATGTGGAAAACTGCTAGCTTGGCAGTTGAAGAAGAGACAGAAATTAAATATAGTTACAAACCTAGAAATTGAAGGAAGAAATATCCAGAACCCCATGGAAATTAGAAAGTGCTTCCAGAGATACTTTAAAAAATTATACACTCAAGGGCCGCAAGATGAGGTTGAGATTAAACAATTTCTGGAAAGAAATGGATTAACAAAGTTGTCACAAAAAAACAGATTAATCCTGAACAACAAAATAACACAACAAGAGATTGAACAAGCTATTCAGAACATGCAACTGGGCAAATCTCCAGGGCCAGACGGTTTGACCTCCAAGTATTACAAGACATTAAAAGACTATCTGACCCAACCAATGATGGAGGTCTGTAATGAAATTATGGAAGGGAAGAAGGCGCCGGAATCGTGGAAGGAAGCCTTTATCACATTGATACCAAAATCTGAAGCTGAAAAGACACAACTCAAAAACTATCGTCCCATCTCCCTTTTGAATGTGGATTACAAAATATTTGCAGACATTTTGGCAAGTAGATTCAAAAGAGTGCTTAATGAAGTAATTCATAAAGACCAGGCAGGCTTTCTCCCAGGTAGACATATGTTTGCAAATACTAGGAACATTATTGACGTTTTGGAACTTTTGCAAACAGACATAAATACAAAAGCAGTGTTAATTTTCATAGATGCGGAGAAGGCCTTTGACAATATTTCTTGGAAATTTATGAAGGGAAATTTGAATGAAATGGGAGTGGGACGGGGGTTTGAGAATGGGATTGACGCAATATATTCAGAACAAAAGGCCAAACTGATAGTTAACAATGTGGTTACAGAAGAGTTCAAAATTGAAAAAGGAACACGACAAGGCTGCCCGATTTCCCCTTTGTTATTCATTTCGGTTCTGGAGGTGCTCTTGAACTTGATCAGAGGGGACCGGTTGGTGGAAGGGATTCAGGTCGGAGCGAAACAATACAAATTGAAAGCTTTTGCAGATGACCTAGTTTTGACTCTGCAGGAGCCAGAATCTAGTACGAAAAGAGTATTACAACTGATACAGGATTTTGGTCGGGTGGCAGGATTTAAATTAAATAAACAGAAAACTAAAGTGTTGGGAAAAAATTTGACAGATACAGAGTCGGAAAGGTTTCAGAGAGAAACAGAACTAACTATGGTTAAAAAAGTAAAATACCTAGGGGTAAACATAACAGCAAAAAACCTGAGTCTATTTAAGGACAATTATGAAAAATGTTGGTCTGAAATTAAGAGAGACTTGGATAGTTGGACAAAATTGAAGCTTTCTTTGTTAGGCCGAATTGCTGCTATTAAGATGAATGTATTGCCAAAAATGTTGTTTTTGTTTCAAACATTACAGATTGTGGACAAAACGGAGTGCTTCCGGAAGTGGCAGAAAGATATATCTAAATTTGTCTGGCAGGGCAAAAAGCCCAGAATTAAGTTTAAGATATTAACAGATGCGAAAGAAAGAGGTGGCTTTGCCCTGCCAGACTTAAAGTTGTACTATGAAGCCGCAGCTTTCTGCTGGCTAAAAGATTGGCTACTTCTCGAAGACACTGACGTGCTGGACTTGGAAGGTTTTAACAATGCTTTTGGTTGGCATGCATACTTATGGTATGACAAAGTTAAGATCAATAAGGCCTTTAAGAACCATATTGTCAGGAAAGCACTGTTCAATGTCTGGACGAAATATAAAGACTTATTGGAAAACAAAACTCCAAGGTGGCTCTCACCTCTGGAGGCTAAGGCCCGAAAAAGACCCAATATGGAGGCCAAATGGCCAAAATATTGGGAATTATTAGAAAAAGATGGAGACAATTGGAAATTGCAGAGTTTGGAGAAAATGAAGGATAAGGTGCGAGACTGGTTACATTATGCTCAGATTAAAGAAGTTTTTAAAAATGACAAAAAGTTAGGGTTCCAGGTGGAGAAATCGAAGTTAGAAACAGAATTGTTAGAACCCAAAACCAAGGTACTATCTAGAATGTATAACTTGCTGCTAAAATGGAACACACAAGACGAAATGGTTAAATCGGCTATGATAAAATGGGCACAGGATATTGGGCATAACATTATGTTCGAGGACTGGGAAAGGTTGTGGACCAATGGGTTGAACTTCACTGCATGTAATGCTCTGAAGGAAAATGTTATGAAAATGATATATAGATGGTACATGACCCCAGTTAAACTTGCCAAAATATACCATTCGTCTGACAATAAATGTTGGAAATGTAAAGAAAATGAAGGAACATTCTTCCACCTCTGGTGGACATGCCCTAAGGTGAAGGCCTTCTGGGAAATGATATACAATGAGCTGAAAAAGGTATTTAAGTATACCTTCACTAAGAAACCAGAGGCCTTCCTTCTGGGTATTGTCGGCCAGAAGGTGTTAAAGAAGGATCGAACATTTTTCATGTATGCAACAACGGCAGCAAGGATTCTCATCGCAAAAAATTGGAAAACTCAAGATTTACCCACACTGGAAGAGTGGCAGATGCAGCTGATGGACTATATGCAACTGGCCGAGATGACTGGCAGAATCCGAGACCTGGGAGAAGAAAAGATGGAGGAAGACTGGGAGAAATTCAAGATGTATCTACAAAAACATTGTAATTTGTTTGAATGTTAAGAAGGATGCTAGATTATAAAAAACTGGCCACCACTAAACTAGATTTAAATTTGATGATAAGTGAGACTAAAGAAAATATAAAAATTTTATTGGAAAAAGTGTTAAATCATATTGGAATGTGTGGACATGAGATTGTAAACAAGTTGATAATTTGTTTGGAAAAATTTTTTTCTTTTAATGATGTAAATGGGAGAGGGGGACGTGAGGGAGTCCAAAGAAGTGAAGAATTTGTTGTTATAAAAGTAAGATTGTTTTATGTGTGCATTTATATTTTAAAAGGATTTGCAACAGTTTGGCACCATTTTTGAGTGAATTGGAGAATTTCAGATTTTTGCTGAAATTGTGACCCCGGATCTTAGAAATTTTTTTCCCCACAGGTTTTGTCTTCGAGGTCTGATTTCTTGGCCTATGATAAAAAGCCTTCTGTTTCCACCGCCAAACCTTTCAGGGGAGAATTTGCAACAGTTTGGCACCATTTTTGAGTGAATTGGAGAATTACAGTTTTTTGCTGAAATTGTGACCCCGGGGCTTAGAATTTTTTTCCCCCACAGGTTTTGTCTTCGAGGTCTGATTTCATTTCCTATGATAAAAAGGCTTCTGTTTCCACAGCCAAACCTTTCAGGGGAGAATTTGGAACCGTTTGGCACCATTTTTGAGTGAATTGGAGAATTTCAGATTTTTGCTGAAATTGTGACCCCGGGGCTTAGAAATTTTTTTTCCCACAGGTTTTGTCTTTGAGGTCTGATTTCTTGGCCTATGATAAAAAGGCTTCTGTTTCCACCGCTAAACCTTTCAGGGGAGAATTTGCAACAGTTTGGCACCATTTTTGAGTGAATTGGAGAATTTCAGATTTTTGCTGAAGTTGTGACCCCGGCCGGGGCTTAGAATTTTTTTCCCCCACAGGTTTTGTCTTCGAGGTCTGATTTCTTGGCCTGTGATAAAAAGCCTTCTGTTTGCACCGCCAAACCTTTAAGGGGAGAATTTGCAACAGTTTGGCACCATTTTTGAGTGAATTGGAGAATTTCAGATTTTTGCTGAAATTGTGACCCCGGGGCTTAGAAAAAGTTTTTTTTACAAATTTTGTGTTCGAGGGCTGATTTCATTTCCTATGATAAAAAGGCTTCTGTTTCCACCGCCAAACATTTCAGGGGAGAATTTGCAACAGTTTGGCACCATTTTTGAGTGAATTGGAGAATTTCAGATTTTTGCTGAAATTGTGACCCCGGCCGGGGCTTAGAAATTTTTCCCCCCACAGGTTTTGTCTTTGAGGGCTGATTTCTTGGCCTATGATAAAAAGGCTTCTGTTTCCACCGCCAAACCTTTCAGGGGAGAATTTGCAACAGTTTGGCACCATTTTTGAGTGAATTGGAGAATTTCAGATTTTTGCTGAAATTGTGACCCCGGGGCTTAGAATTTTTTTCCCCCACAGGTTTTGTCTTCGAGGTCTGATTTCTTGGCCTATGATAAAAAGGCTTCTGTTTCCACCGCCAAACCTTTCAGGGGAGAATTTGCAACTGTTTGGCACCATTTTTGAGTGAATTGGAGAATTTCAGATTTTTGCTGAAATTGTGACCCCGGGGCTTAGAAATTTTTTCCCCCAAAGGTTTTGTCTTCGAGGTCTGATTTCATTTCCTATGATAAAAAGGCTTCTGTTTCCACAGCCAAACCGTTCAGGGGAGAATTTGGAACAGTTTGGCACCATTTTTGAGTGAATTGGAGAATATCAGATTTTTGCTGAAATTGTGACCCCGGGGCTTAGAAAATTTTTTTTCCACAAGTTTTGTCTTTGAGGGCTAATTTCTTGGCCTATGATAAAAAGGCTTCTGTTTCCACCGCCAAACCTTTCAGGGGAGAATTTGGAACAGTTTGGCACCATTTTTGGGTGAATTGGAGAATTTCAGATTTTTGCTGAAATTGTGACCCCGGGGTTTAGAAAAAGTTTTTTTTACAGGTTTTGTCTTCGAGGGCTGATTTCATTTCCTATGATAAAAAGGCTTCTGTTTCCACCGCCAAACCTTTCAGGGGAGAATTTGCAACAGTTTGGCACCATTTTTGAGTGAATTGGAGAATTTCAAATTTTTGCTGAAATTGTAATCCCGGGGCTTAGAAATTATTGTTTCAACAGGTTTTGTCTTCGAGGGCTGATTTCATTTCCTATGATAAAAAGGCTTCTGTTTCCACCGCCAAACCTTTCAGGGGAGAATTTGCAACAGTTTGGCACCATTTTTGAGTGAATTGGAGAATTTCAGATTTTTGCTGAAATTGTGACCCCGAGGTTTAGAAAAAGTTTTTTTTACAGATTTTGTGTTCGAGGGCTGATTTCATTTCCTATGATAAAAAGGCTTCTGTTTCCACCGCCAAACCTTTCAGGGGAGGATTTGCAACAGTTTGGCACCATTTTTGAGTGAATTGGAGAATTTCAGATTTTTGCTGAAATTGTGACCCCGGGGCTTAGAAATTTTTTTCCCCACAGGTTTTGTCTTCGAGGTCTGATTTCTTGGCCTATGATAAAAAGCCTTCTGTTTCCACCGCCAAACCTTTCAGGGGAGAATTTGCAACAGTTTGGCACCATTTTTGAGTGAATTGGAGAATTACAGTTTTTTGCTGAAATTGTGACCCCGGGGCTTAGAAATTTTTTCCCCCACAGGTTTTGTCTTCGAGGTCTGATTTCATTTCCTATGATAAAAAGGCTTCTGTTTCCACAGCCAAACCTTTCAGGGGAGAATTTGGAACCGTTTGGCACCATTTTTGAGTGAATTGGAGTATTTCAGATTTTTGCTGAAATTGTGACCCCGGGGCTTAAAAAAAGTTTTTTTTTCAGATTTTGTGTTCAAGGGCTGATTTCATTTCCTTTGATAAAAAGGCTTCTGTTTCCACCGCCAAACCTTTCAGGGGAGAATTTGCAACAGTTTGGCACCATTTTTGAGTGAATTGGAGAATATCAGATTTTTGCTGAAATTGTGACCCCGGGGCTTAGAAATTTTTTTCACAGGTTTTGTCTTTGAGGGCTGATTTCATTTCCTATGATAAAAAGGCTTCTGTTTCCACCGCCAAACCTTTCAGGGGAGAATTTGCAACAGTTTGGCACCATTTTTGAGTGAATTGGAGAATTTCAGATTTTTGCTGAAATTGTGACCCCGGGGCTCAGACCTTAGAAAAAATTTTTTTCACAGGTTTTGTCTTTGAGGGCTGATTTCTTGGCCTATGATAAAAAGGCTTCTGTTTCCACCGCCAAACCTTTCAGGGGAGAATTTGCAACTGTTTGGCACCATTTTTGAGTGAATTGGAGAATTTCAGATTTTTGCTGAAATTGTGACCCCGAGGCTTAGAAAAAGTTTTTTTTACAGATTTTGTGTTCGAGGTCTGATTTCATTTCCTATGATAAAAAGGCTTCTGTTTCCACAGCCAAACCTTTCAGGGGAGAATTTGGAACCGTTTGGCACCATTTTTGAGTGAATTGGAGAATTTCAGATTTTTGCTGAAATTGTGACCCAGGGGCTTAGAAATTTTTTTTCCCACAGGTTTTGTCTTTGAGGTCTGATTTCTTGGCCTATGATAAAAAGGCTTCTGTTTCCACCGCTAAACCTTTCAGGGGAGAATTTGCAACAGTTTGGCACCATTTTTGAGTGAATTGGAGAATTTCAGATTTTTGCTGAAGTTGTGACCCCGGCCGGGGCTTAGAAATTTTTTTCCCCACAGGTTTTGTCTTCGAGGTCTGATTTCATTTCCTATGATAAAAAGGCTTCTGTTTCCACCGCCAAACCTTTCAGGGGAGAATTTGCAACAGTTTGGCACCATTTTTGAGTGAATTGGAGAATTTCAGATTTTTGCTGAAATTGTGACCCCGGGGCTTAGAAATTTTTTTCACAGGTTTTGACTTTGAGGGCTGATTTCATTTCCTATGATAAAAAGGCTTCTGTTTCCACCGCCAAACCTTTCAGGGGAGGATGTGCAACAGTTTGGCACCATTTTTGAGTGAATTGGAGAATTTCAGATTTTTGCTGAAATTGTGACCCCGGGGCTTAGAAATTTTTTCCCTCACAAGTTTTGTCTTCGAGGTCTGATTTCATTTCCTATGATAAAAAGGCTTCTGTTTCCACAGCCAAACCTTTCAGGGGAGAATTTGGAACCGTTTGGCACCATTTTTGAGTGAATTGGAGAATTTCAGATTTTTGCTGAAATTGTGACCCCGGGGCTTAGAAATTTTTTTTTCCACAGGTTTTGTCTTTGAGGTCTGATTTCTTGGCCTATGATAAAAAGGCTTCTGTTTCCACCGCTAAACCTTTCAGGGGAGAATTTGCAACAGTTTGGCACCATTTTTGAGTAAATTGGAGAATTTCAGATTTTTGCTGAAGTTGTGACCCCGGCCGGGGCTTAGAAATTTTTTTCCCCACAGGTTTTGTCTTCGAGGTCTGATTTCATTTCCTATGATAAAAAGGCTTTTGTTTCCACCGCCAAACCTTTCAGGGGAGAATTTGCAACAGTTTGGCACCATTTTTGAGTGAATTGGAGAATTTCATATTTTTGCTGAAATTGTGACCCCGGGGCTTAGAAAAAGTTTTTTTTACAGATTTTGTGTTCGAGGGCTGATTTCATTTCCTATGATAAAAAGGCTTCTGTTTCCACCGCCAAACCTTTCAGGGGAGGATTTGCAACAGTTTGGCACCATTTTTGAGTGAATTGGAGAATTTCAGTTTTTTGCTGAAATTGTGACCCCGGGGCTTAGAAAATTTTTTCCCCACAGGTTTTGTCTTCGAGGTCTGATTTCTTGGCCTATGATAAAAAGCCTTCTGTTTCCACCGCCAAACCTTTCAGGGGAGAATTTGCAACAGTTTGGCACCATTTTTGAGTGAATTGGAGAATTACAGTTTTTTGCTGAATTTGTGACCCCGGGGCTTAGAATTTTTTTGCCCCACAGGTTTTGTCTTCGAGGTGTGATTTCATTTCCTATGATAAAAAGGCTTCTGTTTCCACAGCCAAACCTCTCAGGGGAGAATTTGCAACAGTTTGGCACCATTTTTGAGTGAATTGGAGAATTTCAGATTTTTGCTGAAATTGTAATCCCGGGGCTTAGAAATTATTGTTTCAACAGGTTTTGTCTTCGAGGGCTGATTTCATTTCCTATGATAAAAAGGCTTCTGTTTCCACCGCCAAACCTTTCAGGGGAGAATTTGCAACAGTTTGGCACCATTTTTGAGTGAATTGGAGAATTTCAGATTTTTGCTGAAATTGTGACCCCGAGGTTTAGAAAAAGTTTTTTTTACAGATTTTGTGTTCGAGGGCTGATTTCATTTCCTATGATAAAAAGGCTTCTGTTTCCACCGCCAAACCTTTCAGGGGAGGATTTGCAACAGTTTGGCACCATTTTTGAGTGAATTGGAGAATTTCAGATTTTTGCTGAAATTGTGACCCCGGGGCTTAGAAATTTTTTTCCCCACAGGTTTTGTCTTCGAGGTCTGATTTCTTGGCCTATGATAAAAAGCCTTCTGTTTCCACCGCCAAACCTTTCAGGGGAGAATTTGCAACAGTTTGGCACCATTTTTGAGTGAATTGGAGAATTACAGTTTTTTGCTGAAATTGTGACCCCGGGGCTTAGAAATTTTTTCCCCCACAGGTTTTGTCTTCGAGGTCTGATTTCATTTCCTATGATAAAAAGGCTTCTGTTTCCACAGCCAAACCTTTCAGGGGAGAATTTGGAACCGTTTGGCACCATTTTTGAGTGAATTGGAGTATTTCAGATTTTTGCTGAAATTGTGACCCCGGGGCTTAAAAAAAGTTTTTTTTTCAGATTTTGTGTTCAAGGGCTGATTTCATTTCCTTTGATAAAAAGGCTTCTGTTTCCACCGCCAAACCTTTCAGGGGAGAATTTGCAACAGTTTGGCACCATTTTTGAGTGAATTGGAGAATATCAGATTTTTGCTGAAATTGTGACCCCGGGGCTTAGAAATTTTTTTCACAGGTTTTGTCTTTGAGGGCTGATTTCATTTCCTATGATAAAAAGGCTTCTGTTTCCACCGCCAAACCTTTCAGGGGAGAATTTGCAACAGTTTGGCACCATTTTTGAGTGAATTGGAGAATTTCAGATTTTTGCTGAAATTGTGACCCCGGGGCTCAGACCTTAGAAAAAATTTTTTTCACAGGTTTTGTCTTTGAGGGCTGATTTCTTGGCCTATGATAAAAAGGCTTCTGTTTCCACCGCCAAACCTTTCAGGGGAGAATTTGCAACTGTTTGGCACCATTTTTGAGTGAATTGGAGAATTTCAGATTTTTGCTGAAATTGTGACCCCGAGGCTTAGAAAAAGTTTTTTTTACAGATTTTGTGTTCGAGGTCTGATTTCATTTCCTATGATAAAAAGGCTTCTGTTTCCACAGCCAAACCTTTCAGGGGAGAATTTGGAACCGTTTGGCACCATTTTTGAGTGAATTGGAGAATTTCAGATTTTTGCTGAAATTGTGACCCAGGGGCTTAGAAATTTTTTTTCCCACAGGTTTTGTCTTTGAGGTCTGATTTCTTGGCCTATGATAAAAAGGCTTCTGTTTCCACCGCTAAACCTTTCAGGGGAGAATTTGCAACAGTTTGGCACCATTTTTGAGTGAATTGGAGAATTTCAGATTTTTGCTGAAGTTGTGACCCCGGCCGGGGCTTAGAAATTTTTTTCCCCACAGGTTTTGTCTTCGAGGTCTGATTTCATTTCCTATGATAAAAAGGCTTCTGTTTCCACCGCCAAACCTTTCAGGGGAGAATTTGCAACAGTTTGGCACCATTTTTGAGTGAATTGGAGAATTTCAGATTTTTGCTGAAATTGTGACCCCGGGGCTTAGAAATTTTTTTCACAGGTTTTGACTTTGAGGGCTGATTTCATTTCCTATGATAAAAAGGCTTCTGTTTCCACCGCCAAACCTTTCAGGGGAGGATGTGCAACAGTTTGGCACCATTTTTGAGTGAATTGGAGAATTTCAGATTTTTGCTGAAATTGTGACCCCGGGGCTTAGAAATTTTTTCCCTCACAAGTTTTGTCTTCGAGGTCTGATTTCATTTCCTATGATAAAAAGGCTTCTGTTTCCACAGCCAAACCTTTCAGGGGAGAATTTGGAACCGTTTGGCACCATTTTTGAGTGAATTGGAGAATTTCAGATTTTTGCTGAAATTGTGACCCCGGGGCTTAGAAATTTTTTTTTCCACAGGTTTTGTCTTTGAGGTCTGATTTCTTGGCCTATGATAAAAAGGCTTCTGTTTCCACCGCTAAACCTTTCAGGGGAGAATTTGCAACAGTTTGGCACCATTTTTGAGTAAATTGGAGAATTTCAGATTTTTGCTGAAGTTGTGACCCCGGCCGGGGCTTAGAAATTTTTTTCCCCACAGGTTTTGTCTTCGAGGTCTGATTTCATTTCCTATGATAAAAAGGCTTTTGTTTCCACCGCCAAACCTTTCAGGGGAGAATTTGCAACAGTTTGGCACCATTTTTGAGTGAATTGGAGAATTTCATATTTTTGCTGAAATTGTGACCCCGGGGCTTAGAAAAAGTTTTTTTTACAGATTTTGTGTTCGAGGGCTGATTTCATTTCCTATGATAAAAAGGCTTCTGTTTCCACCGCCAAACCTTTCAGGGGAGGATTTGCAACAGTTTGGCACCATTTTTGAGTGAATTGGAGAATTTCAGTTTTTTGCTGAAATTGTGACCCCGGGGCTTAGAAAATTTTTTCCCCACAGGTTTTGTCTTCGAGGTCTGATTTCTTGGCCTATGATAAAAAGCCTTCTGTTTCCACCGCCAAACCTTTCAGGGGAGAATTTGCAACAGTTTGGCACCATTTTTGAGTGAATTGGAGAATTACAGTTTTTTGCTGAATTTGTGACCCCGGGGCTTAGAATTTTTTTGCCCCACAGGTTTTGTCTTCGAGGTGTGATTTCATTTCCTATGATAAAAAGGCTTCTGTTTCCACCGCCAAACCTTTCAGGGGAGAATTTGCAACAGTTTGGCACCATTTTTGAGTGAATTGGAGAATTTCAGATTTTTGCTGAAATTGTGACCCCGGGGCTTAGAAATTTTTTTCACAGGTTTTGTCTTTGTTGGCTGATTTCATTTCCTATGATAAAAAGCCTTCTGTTTCCACCGCCAAACCTTTCAGGGGAGAATTTGCAACTGTTTGGCACCATTTTTGAGTGAATTGGAGAATTTCAGTTTTTTGCTGAAATTGTGACCCCGGCCTGGGCTTAGAAATTTTTTCCCCCACAGGTTTTGTCTTTGAGGGCTGATTTCTTGGCCTATGATAAAAAGGCTTCTGTTTCCACCGCCAAACCTTTCAGGGGAGAATTTGCAACAGTTTGGCACCATTTTTGAGTGAATTGGAGAATTTCAGATTTTTGCTGAAATTGTGACCCCGGGGCTTAAAAAAAGTTTTTTTTTCAGATTTTGTGTTCAAGGGCTGATTTCATTTCCTTTGATAAAAAGGCTTCTGTTTCCACCGCCAAACCTTTCAGGGGAGAATTTGCAACAGTTTGGCACCATTTTTGAGTGAATTGGAGAATATCAGATTTTTGCTGAAATTGTGACCCCGGGGCTTAGAAATTTTTTTCACAGGTTTTGTCTTTGAGGGCTGATTTCATTTCCTATGATAAAAAGGCTTCTGTTTCCACCGCCAAACCTTTCAGGGGAGAATTTGCAACAGTTTGGCACCATTTTTGAGTGAATTGGAGAATTTCAGATTTTTGCTGAAATTGTGACCCCGGGGCTCAGACCTTAGAAAAAATTTTTTTCACAGGTTTTGTCTTTGAGGGCTGATTTCTTGGCCTATGATAAAAAGGCTTCTGTTTCCACCGCCAAACCTTTCAGGGGAGAATTTGCAACTGTTTGGCACCATTTTTGAGTGAATTGGAGAATTTCAGATTTTTGCTGAAATTGTGACCCCGAGGCTTAGAAAAAGTTTTTTTTACAGATTTTGTGTTCGAGGGCTGATTTCATTTCCTATGATAAAAAGGCTTCTGTTTCCACAGCCAAACCTTTCAGGGGAGAATTTGGAACCGTTTGGCACCATTTTTGAGTGAATTGGAGAATTTCAGATTTTTGCTGAAATTGTGACCCCGGGGCTTAGAAATTTTTTTTCCCACAGGTTTTGTCTTTGAGGTCTGATTTCTTGGCCTATGATAAAAAGGCTTCTGTTTCCACCGCTAAACCTTTCAGGGGAGAATTTGCAACAGTTTGGTACCATTTTTGAGTGAATTGGAGAATTTCAGATTTTTGCTGAAGTTGTGACCCCGGCCGGGGCTTAGAAATTTTTTTCCCCACAGGTTTTGTCTTCGAGGTCTGATTTCATTTCCTATGATAAAAAGGCTTCTGTTTCCACCGCCAAACCTTTCAGGGGAGGATTTGCAACAGTTTGGCACCATTTTTGAGTGAATTGGAGAATTTTAGACTTTTGCTGAAATTGTGACCCCGGGGCTTAGAAAATTTTTTCCCCACAGGTTTTGTCTTCGAGGTCTGATTTCTTGGCCTATGATAAAAAGCCTTCTGTTTCCACCGCCAAACCTTTCAGGGGAGAATTTGCAACAGTTTGGCACCATTTTGGAGTGAATTGGAGAATTACAGTTTTTTGCTGAAATTGTGACCCCGGGGCTTAGAATTTTTTTGCCCCACAGGTTTTGTCTTCGAGGTGTGATTTCTTGGCGTATGATAAAAAGCCTTCTGTTTCCACCGCCAAACCTTTCAGGGGAGAATTTGCAACAGTTTGGCACCATTTTTGAGTGAATTGGAGAATTTCAGATTTTTGCTGAAATTGTGACCCCGGGGCTTAGAAATTTTTTTCACAGGTTTTGTCTTTGTTGGCTGATTTCATTTCCTATGATAAAAAGCCTTCTGTTTCCACCGCCAAACCTTTCAGGGGAGAATTTGCAACTGTTTGGCACCATTTTTGAGTGAATTGGAGAATTTCAGTTTTTTACTGAAATTGTGACCCCGGGGCTTAAAAAAAGTTTTTTTTACAGATTTTGTGTTCAAGGGCTGATTTCATTTCCTATGATAAAAAGGCTTCTGTTTCCACCGCCAAACCTTTCAGGGGAGAATTTGCAACAGTTTGGCACCATTTTTGAGTGAATTGGAGAATTTCAGATTTTTGCTGAAATTGTGACCCCGGGGCTTAGAAATTTTTTTCACAGGTTTTGTCTTTGAGGGCTGATTTCTTGGCCTATGATAAAAAGGCTTCTGTTTCCACCGCCAAACCTTTCAGGGGAGAATTTGCAACAGTTTAGCACCATTTTTGAGTGAATTGGAGAATTTCAGATTTTTGCTGAAATTGTGACCCCGGGGCTTAAAAAAAGTTTTTTTTACAGATTTTGTGTTCAAGGGCTGATTTCATTTCCTATGATAAAAAGGCTTCTGTTTCCACCGCCAAACCTTTCAGGGGAGAATTTGCAACAGTTTGGCACCATTTTTGAGTGAATTGGAGAATATCAGATTTTTGCTGAAATTGTGACCCCGGGGCTTAGAAATTTTTTTCACAGGTTTTGTCTTTGAGGGCTGATTTCATTTCCTATGATAAAAAGGCTTCTGTTTCCACCGCCAAACCTTTCAGGGGAGAATTTGCAACAGTTTGGCACCATTTTTGAGTGAATTGGAGAATTTCAGATTTTTGCTGAAATTGTGACCCCGGGGCTTAGAAAATTTTTTCCCCACAGGTTTTGTCTTCGAGGGCTGATTTCTTGGCCTATGATAAAAAGGCTTCTGTTTCCACCGCCAATCCTTTCAGGGGAGAATTTGCAACTGTTTGGCACCATTTTTGAGTGAATTGGAGAATTTCAGTTTTTTACTGAAATTGTGACCCCGGGGCTTAGTAATTTTTCCCCCCAAAGGTTTTTCTTCGAGGTCTGATTTCATTTCCTATGATAAAAAGGCTTCTGTTTCCACAGCCAAACCTCTCAGGGGAGAATTTGGAACAGTTTGGCACCATTTTTGAGTGAATTGGAGAATTTCAGATTTTTGCTGAAATTGTAATCCCGGGGCTTAGAAATTATTTTTTCAACAGGTTTTGTCTTCGAGGGCTGATTTCATTTCCTATGATAAAAAGGCTTCTGTTTCCACCGCCAAACCTTTCAGGGGAGAATTTGCAACAGTTTGGCACCATTTTTGAGTGAATTGGAGAATTTCAGATTTTTGCTGAAATTGTGACCCCGGGGCTTAGAAATTTTTTTCACAGGTTTTGTCTTTGAGGGCTGATTTCATTTCCTATGATAAAAAGGCTTCTGTTTCCACCGCCAAACCTTTCAGGGGAGAATTTGCAACAGTTTGGCACCATTTTTGAGTGAATTGGAGAATTTCAGATTTTTGCTGAAATTGTGACCCCGGGGCTTAGAAAATTTTTTCCCCACAGGTTTTGTCTTCGAGGGCTGATTTCTTGGCCTATGATAAAAAGGCTTCTGTTTCCACCGCCAATCCTTTCAGGGGAGAATTTGCAACTGTTTGGCACCATTTTTGAGTGAATTGGAGAATTTCAGTTTTTTACTGAAATTGTGACCCCGGGGCTTAGTAATTTTTCCCCCCAAAGGTTTTTCTTCGAGGTCTGATTTCATTTCCTATGATAAAAAGGCTTCTGTTTCCACAGCCAAACCTCTCAGGGGAGAATTTGGAACAGTTTGGCACCATTTTTGAGTGAATTGGAGAATTTCAGATTTTTGCTGAAATTGTAATCCCGGGGCTTAGAAATTATTTTTTCAACAGGTTTTGTCTTCGAGGGCTGATTTCATTTCCTATGATAAAAAGGCTTCTGTTTCCACCGCCAAACCTTTCAGGGGAGAATTTGCAACAGTTTGGCACCATTTTTGAGTGAATTGGAGAATTTCAGATTTTTGCTGAAATTGTGACCCCGGGGCTTAGAAAAAGTTTTTTTTACAGATTTTGTGTTCGAGGGCTGATTTCATTTCCTATGATAAAAAGGCTTCTGTTTCCACCGCCAAACCTTTCAGGGGAGGATTTGCAACAGTTTGGCACCATTTTTGAGTGAATTGGAGAATTTCAGTTTTTTGCTGAAATTGTGACCCCGGGGCTTACAAAATTTTTTCCCCACAGGTTTTGTCTTCGAGGTCTGATTTCTTGGCCTATGATAAAAAGGCTTCTGTTTCCACCGCTAAACCTTTCAGGGGAGAATTTGCAACAGTTTGGCACCATTTTTGAGTGAATTGGAGAATTTCAGATTTTTGCTGAAGTTGTGACCCCGGCCGGGGCTTAGAAATTTTTTTCCCCACAGGTTTTGTCTTCGAGGTCTGATTTCATTTCCTATGATAAAAAGGCTTCTGTTTCCACCGCCAAACCTTTCAGGGGAGAATTTGCAACAGTTTGGCACCATTTTTGAGTGAATTGGAGAATTTCAGATTTTTGCTGAAATTGTGACCCCGGGGCTTAGAAATTTTTTTCACAGGTTTTGACTTTGAGGGCTGATTTCATTTCCTATGATAAAAAGGCTTCTGTTTCCACCGCCAAACCTTTCAGGGGAGGATGTGCAACAGTTTGGCACCATTTTTGAGTGAATTGGAGAATTTCAGATTTTTGCTGAAATTGTGACCCCGGGGCTCAGACCTTAGAAAAATTTTTTTTCACAGGTTTTGTCTTTGAGGGCTGATTTCTTGGCCTATGATAAAAAGGCTTCTGTTTCCACCGCCAAACCTTTCAGGGGAGAATTTGCAACTGTTTGGCACCATTTTTGAGTGAATTGGAGAATTTCAGATTTTTGCTGAAATTGTGACCCCGGGGCTTAGAAATTTTTTCCCCCACAGGTTTTGTCTTCGAGGTCTGATTTCTTGGCCTATGATAAAAAGCCTTCTGTTTCCACCACCAAACATTTCAGGGGAGAATTTGCAACAGTTTGGCACCATTTTTGAGTGAATTGGAGAATTACAGTTTTTTGCTGAAATTGTGACCCCGGGGCTTAGAAATTTTTCCCCCCACAAGTTTTGTCTTCGAGGTCTGATTTCATTTCCTATGATAAAAAGGCTTCTGTTTCCACAGCCAAACCTTTCAGGGGAGAATTTGGAACCGTTTGGCACCATTTTTGAGTGAATTGGAGAATTTCAGATTTTTGCTGAAATTGTGACCCCGGGGCTTAGAAATTTTTTTTCCCACAGGTTTTGTCTTTGAGGTCTGATTTCTTGGCCTATGATAAAAAGGCTTCTGTTTCCACCGCTAAACCTTTCAGGGGAGAATTTGCAACAGTTTGGCACCATTTTTGAGTGAATTGGAGAATTTCAGATTTTTGCTGAAGTTGTGACCCCGGGGCTTAGAAAAAGTTTTTTTTACAGATTTTGTGTTCGAGGGCTGATTTCATTACCTATGATAAAAAGGCTTCTGTTTCCAGCGCCAAACCTTTCAGGGGAGAATTTGCAACAGTTTTGCACCATTTTTGAGTGAATTGGAGAATTTCAGATTTTTGCTGAAATTGTGACCCCGGGGCTTAGAAAAAGTTTTTTTTACAGATTTTGTGTTCGAGGGCTGATTTCATTTCCTATGATAAAAAGGCTTCTGTTTCCACCGCCAAACCTTTCAGGGGAGGATTTGCAACAGTTTGGCACCATTTTTGAGTGAATTGGAGAATTTCAGTTTTTTGCTGAAATTGTGACCCCGGGGCTTACAAAATTTTTTCCCCACAGGTTTTGTCTTCGAGGTCTGATTTCTTGGCGTATGATAAAAAGCCTTCTGTTTCCACCGCCAAACCTTTCAGGGGAGAATTTGCAACAGTTTGGCACCATTTTTGAGTGAATTGGAGAATTTCAGATTTTTGCTGAAATTGTGACCCCGGGGCTTAGAAATTTTTTTCACAGGTTTTGTCTTTTTTGGCTGATTTCATTTCCTATGATAAAAAGCCTTCTGTTTCCACCGCCAAACCTTTCAGGGGAGAATTTGCAACTGTTTGGCACCATTTTTGAGTGAATTGGAGAATTTCAGTTTTTTGCTGAAATTGTGACCCCGGCCGGGGCTTAGAAATTTTTTCCCCCACAGGTTTTGTCTTTGAGGGCTGATTTCTTGGCCTATGATAAAAAGGCTTCTGTTTCCACCGCCAAACCTTTCAGGGGAGAATTTGCAACAGTTTGGCACCATTTTTGAGTGAATTGGAGAATTTCAGATTTTTGCTGAAATTGTGACCCCGGGGCTTAAAAAAAGTTTTTTTTACAGATTTTGTGTTCGAGGGCTGATTTCATTTCCTATGATAAAAAGGCTTCTGTTTCCACCGCCAAACCTTTCAGGGGAGAATTTGCAACAGTTTGGCACCATTTTTGAGTGAATTGGAGAATTTCAGATTTTTGCTGAAATTGTGACCCCGGGGCTTAGAAAATTTTTTCCCCACAGGTTTTGTCTTCGAGGGCTGATTTCTTGGCCTATGATAAAAAGGCTTCTGTTTCCACCGCCAAACCTTTCAGGGGAGAATTTGCAACTGTTTGGCACCATTTTTGAGTGAATTGGAGAATTTCAGTTTTTTACTGAAATTGTGACCCCGGGGCTTAGTAATTTTTCCCCCCAAAGGTTTTTCTTCGAGGTCTGATTTCATTTCCTATGATAAAAAGGCTTCTGTTTCCACAGCCAAACCTCTCAGGGGAGAATTTGGAACAGTTTGGCACCATTTTTGAGTGAATTGGAGAATTTCAGATTTTTGCTGAAATTGTAATCCCGGGGCTTAGAAATTATTTTTTCAACAGGTTTTGTCTTCGAGGGCTGATTTCATTTCCTATGATAAAAAGGCTTCTGTTTCCACCGCCAAACCTTTCAGGGGAGAATTTGCAACAGTTTGGCACCATTTTTGAGTGAATTGGAGAATTTCAGTTTTTTGCTGAAATTGTGACCCCGGGGCTTAGAAATTTTTTCCCCCCACAGGTTTTGTGTTCGAGGGCTGATTTCATTTCCTATGATAAAAAGGCTTCTGTTTCCACTGCCAAACCTTTCAGGGGAGAATTTGCAACAGTTTGGCACCATTTTTGAGTGAATTGGAGAATTTCAGATTTTTGCTGAAATTGTGACCCTGGGGCTTAGAAATTTTTTCCCCCACAGGTTTTGTCTTCGAGGTCTGATTTCATTTCCTATGATAAAAAGGCTTCTGTTTCCACCGCCAAACCTTTCAGGGGAGAATTTGCAACAGTTTGGCACCATTTTTGAGTGAATTGGAGAATTTCAGATTTTTGCTGAAATTGTGACCCCGGGGCTTAGAAAAAGTTTTTTTTACAGATTTTGTGTTCGAGGGCTGATTTCATTTCCTATGATAAAAAGGCTTCTGTTTCCACCGCCAAACCTTTCAGGGGAGGATGTGCAACAGTTTGGCACCATTTTTGAGTGAATTGGAGAATTTCAGATTTTTGCTGAAATTGTGACCCCGGGGCTTAGAAATTTTTTCCCCCACAGGTTTTGTCTTCGAGGTCTGATTTCTTGGCCTATGATAAAAAGCCTTCTGTTTCCACCACCAAACATTTCAGGGGAGAATTTGCAACAGTTTGGCACCATTTTTGAGTGAATTGGAGAATTACAGTTTTTTGCTGAAATTGTGACCCCGGGGCTTAGAAATTTTTCCCCCCACAAGTTTTGTCTTCGAGGTCTGATTTCATTTCCTATGATAAAAAGGCTTCTGTTTCCACAGCCAAACCTTTCAGGGGAGAATTTGGAACCGTTTGGCACCATTTTTGAGTGAATTGGAGAATTTCAGATTTTTGCTGAAATTGTGACCCCGGGGCTTAGAAATTTTTTTTCCCACAGGTTTTGTCTTTGAGGTCTGATTTCTTGGCCTATGATAAAAAGGCTTCTGTTTCCACCGCTAAACCTTTCAGGGGAGAATTTGCAACAGTTTGGCACCATTTTTGAGTGAATTGGAGAATTTCAGATTTTTGCTGAAGTTGTGACCCCGGCCGGGGCTTAGAAATTTTTTTCCCCACAGGTTTTGTCTTCGAGGTCTGATTTCATTTCCTATGATAAAAAGGCTTCTGTTTCCACCGCCAAACCTTTCAGGGGAGAATTTGCAACAGTTTGGCACCATTTTTGAGTGAATTGGAGAATTTCAGATTTTTGCTGAAATTGTGACCCCGGGGCTTAGAAAAAGTTTTTTTTACAGATTTTGTGTTCGAGGGCTGATTTCATTTCCTATGATAAAAAGGCTTCTGTTTCCACCGCCAAACCTTTCAGGGGAGAATTTGCAACAGTTTGGCACCATTTTTGAGTGAATTGGAGAATTTCAGATTTTTGCTGAAATTGTGACCCCGGGGCTTAGAAAAAGTTTTTTTTACAGATTTTGTGTTCGAGGGCTGATTTCATTTCCTATGATAAAAAGGCTTCTGTTTCCACCGCCAAACCTTTCAGGGGAGGATTTGCAACAGTTTGGCACCATTTTTGAGTGAATTGGAGAATTTCAGTTTTTTGCTGAAATTGTGACCCCGGGGCTTACAAAATTTTTTCCCCACAGGTTTTGTCTTCGAGGTCTGATTTCTTGGCGTATGATAAAAAGCCTTCTGTTTCCACCGCCAAACCTTTCAGGGGAGAATTTGCAACAGTTTGGCACCATTTTTGAGTGAATTGGAGAATTTCAGATTTTTGCTGAAATTGTGACCCCGGGGCTTAGAAATTTTTTTCACAGGTTTTGTCTTTGTTGGCTGATTTCATTTCCTATGATAAAAAGCCTTCTGTTTCCACCGCCAAACCTTTCAGGGGAGAATTTGCAACTGTTTGGCACCATTTTTGAGTGAATTGGAGAATTTCAGTTTTTTGCTGAAATTGTGACCCCGGCCGGGGCTTAGAAATTTTTTCCCCCACAGGTTTTGTCTTTGAGGGCTGATTTCTTGGCCTATGATAAAAAGGCTTCTGTTTCCACCGCCAAACCTTTCAGGGGAGAATTTGCAACAGTTTGGCACCATTTTTGAGTGAATTGGAGAATTTCAGATTTTTGCTGAAATTGTGACCCCGGGGCTTAAAAAAAGTTTTTTTTACAGATTTTGTGTTCGAGGGCTGATTTCATTTCCTATGATAAAAAGGCTTCTGTTTCCACCGCCAAACCTTTCAGGGGAGAATTTGCAACAGTTTGGCACCATTTTTGAGTGAATTGGAGAATTTCAGATTTTTGCTGAAATTGTGACCCCGGGGCTTAGAAAATTTTTTCCCCACAGGTTTTGTCTTCGAGGGCTGATTTCTTGGCCTATGATAAAAAGGCTTCTGTTTCCACCGCCAAACCTTTCAGGGGAGAATTTGCAACTGTTTGGCACCATTTTTGAGTGAATTGGAGAATTTCAGTTTTTTACTGAAATTGTGACCCCGGGGCTTAGTAATTTTTCCCCCCAAAGGTTTTTCTTCGAGGTCTGATTTCATTTCCTATGATAAAAAGGCTTCTGTTTCCACAGCCAAACCTCTCAGGGGAGAATTTGGAACAGTTTGGCACCATTTTTGAGTGAATTGGAGAATTTCAGATTTTTGCTGAAATTGTAATCCCGGGGCTTAGAAATTATTTTTTCAACAGGTTTTGTCTTCGAGGGCTGATTTCATTTCCTATGATAAAAAGGCTTCTGTTTCCACCGCCAAACCTTTCAGGGGAGAATTTGCAACAGTTTGGCACCATTTTTGAGTGAATTGGAGAATTTCAGTTTTTTGCTGAAATTGTGACCCCGGGGCTTAGAAATTTTTTCCCCCCACAGGTTTTGTGTTCGAGGGCTGATTTCATTTCCTATGATAAAAAGGCTTCTGTTTCCACTGCCAAACCTTTCAGGGGAGAATTTGCAACAGTTTGGCACCATTTTTGAGTGAATTGGAGAATTTCAGATTTTTGCTGAAATTGTGACCCTGCGGCTTAGAAATTTTTTCCCCCACAGGTTTTGTCTTCGAGGTCTGATTTCATTTCCTATGATAAAAAGGCTTCTGTTTCCACCGCCAAACCTTTCAGGGGAGAATTTGCAACAGTTTGGCACCATTTTTGAGTGAATTGGAGAATTTCAGATTTTTGCTGAAATTGTGACCCCGGGGCTTAGAAAAAGTTTTTTTTACAGATTTTGTGTTCGAGGGCTGATTTCATTTCCTATGATAAAAAGGCTTCTGTTTCCACCGCCAAACCTTTCAGGGGAGGATTTGCAACAGTTTGGCACCATTTTTGAGTGAATTGGAGAATTTCAGTTTTTTGCTGAAATTGTGACCCCGGGGCTTAGAAAATTTTTTCCCCACAGGTTTTGTCTTCGAGGTCTGATTTCTTGGCCTATGATAAAAAGCCTTCTGTTTCCACCGCCAAACCTTTCAGGGGAGAATTTGCAACAGTTTGGCACCATTTTGGAGTGAATTGGAGAATTACAGTTTTTTGCTGAAATTGTGACCCCGGGGCTTAGAATTTTTTTTCCCCACAGGTTTTGTCTTCGAGGGCTGATTTCATTTCCTATGATAAAAAGGCTTCTGTTTCCACCGCCAAACCTTTCAGGGGAGAATTTGCAACAGTTTGGCACCATTTTTGAGTGAATTGGAGAATTTCAGATTTTTGCTGAAATTGTGACCCCGGGGCTTAGAAATTTTTTTCACAGGTTTTGTCTTTGTTGGCTGATTTCATTTCCTATGATAAAAAGCCTTCTGTTTCCACCGCCAAACCTTTCAGGGGAGAATTTGCAACTGTTTGGCACCATTTTTGAGTGAATTGGAGAATTTCAGTTTTTTGCTGAAATTGTGACCCCGGCCGGGGCTTAGAAATTTTTTCCCCCACAGGTTTTGTCTTTGAGGGCTGATTTCTTGGCCTATGATAAAAAGGCTTCTGTTTCCACCGCCAAACCTTTCAGGGGAGAATTTGCAACAGTTTGGCACCATTTTTGAGTGAATTGGAGAATTTCAGATTTTTGCTGAAATTGTGACCCCGGGGCTTAGAAATTTTTTTCACAGGTTTTGTCTTTGAGGGCTGATTTCATTTCCTATGATAAAAAGGCTTCTGTTTCCACCCCCAAACCTTTCAGGGGAGAATTTGCAACAGTTTGGCACCATTTTTGAGTGAATTGGAGAATTTCAGATTTTTGCTGAAATTGTGACCCCGGGGCTTAGAAAATTTTTTCCCCACAGGTTTTGTCTTCGAGGGCTGATTTCTTGGCCTATGATAAAAAGGCTTCTGTTTCCACCGCCAAACCTTTCAGGGGAGAATTTGCAACTGTTTGGCACCATTTTTGAGTGAATTGGAGAATTTCAGTTTTTTTCTGAAATTGTGACCCCGGGGCTTAGTAATTTTTCCCCCCAAAGGTTTTTCTTCGAGGTCTGATTTCATTTCCTATGATAAAAAGGCTTCTGTTTCCACAGCCAAACCTCTCAGGGGAGAATTTGGAACAGTTTGGCACCATTTTTGAGTGAATTGGAGAATTTCAGATTTTTGCTGAAATTGTAATCCCGGGGCTTAGAAATTATTTTTTCAACAGGTTTTGTCTTCGAGGGCTGATTTCATTTCCTATGATAAAAAGGCTTCTGTTTCCACCGCCAAACCTTTCAGGGGAGAATTTGCAACAGTTTGACACCATTTTTGAGTGAATTGGAGAATTTCAGATTTTTGCTGAAATTGTGACCCCGGGGCTTAGAAAAAGTTTTTTTTACAGGTTTTGTCTTCGAGGGCTGATTTCATTTCCTATGATAAAAAGGCTTCTGTTTCCACCGCCAAACCTTTCAGGGGAGAATTTGCAACAGTTTGGCACCATTTTTGAGTGAATTGGAGAATTTCAGATTTTTGCTGAAATTGTGACCCCGGGGCTTAGAAAAAGTTTTTTTTACAGATTTTGTGTTCGAGGGCTGATTTCATTTCCTATGATAAAAAGGCTTCTGTTTCCACAGCCAAACCTTTCAGGGGAGAATTTGGAACCGTTTGGCACCATTTTTGAGTGAATTGGAGAATTTCAGATTTTTGCTGAAATTGTGACCCCGGGGCTTAGAAATTTTTTTTTCCACAGGTTTTGTCTTTGAGGTCTGATTTCTTGGCCTATGATAAAAAGGCTTCTGTTTCCACCGCTAAACCTTTCAGGGGAGAATTTGCAACAGTTTGGCACCATTTTTGAGTGAATTGGAGAATTTCAGATTTTTGCTGAAGTTGTGACCCCGGCCGGGGCTTAGAAATTTTTTTCCCCACAGGTTTTGTCTTCGAGGTCTGATTTCATTTCCTATGATAAAAAGGCTTCTGTTTCCACCGCCAAACCTTTCAGGGGAGAATTTGCAACAGTTTGGCACCATTTTTGAGTGAATTGGAGAATTTCAGATTTTTGCTGAAATTGTGACCCCGGGGCTTAGAAATTTTTTTCACAGGTTTTGACTTTGAGGGCTGATTTCATTTCCTATGATAAAAAGGCTTCTGTTTCCACCGCCAAACCTTTCAGGGGAGGATGTGCAACAGTTTGGCACCATTTTTGAGTGAATTGGAGAATTTCAGATTTTTGCTGAAATTGTGACCCCGGGGCTCAGACCTTAGAAAAATTTTTTTTCACAGGTTTTGTCTTTGAGGGCTGATTTCTTGGCCGATGATAAAAAGGCTTCTGTTTCCACCGCCAAACCTTTCAGGGGAGAATTTGCAACTGTTTGGCACCATTTTTGAGTGAATTGGAGAATTTCAGATTTTTGCTGAAATTGTGACCCCGAGGCTTAGAAAAAGTTTTTTTTACAGATTTTGTGTTCGAGGGCTGATTTCATTTCCTATGATAAAAAGGCTTCTGTTTCCACCGCCAAACCTTTCAGGGGAGGATGTGCAACAGTTTGGCACCATTTTTGAGTGAATTGGAGAATTTCAGATTTTTGCTGAAATTGTGACCCCGGGGCTTAGAAATTTTTTCCCCCACAGGTTTTGTCTTCGAGGTCTGATTTCTTGGCCTATGATAAAAAGCCTTCTGTTTCCACCACCAAACATTTCAGGGGAGAATTTGCAACAGTTTGGCACCATTTTTGAGTGAATTGGAGAATTACAGTTTTTTGCTGAAATTGTGACCCCGGGGCTTAGAAATTTTTCCCCCCACAAGTTTTGTCTTCGAGGTCTGATTTCATTTCCTATGATAAAAAGGCTTCTGTTTCCACAGCCAAACCTTTCAGGGGAGAATTTGGAACCGTTTGGCACCATTTTTGAGTGAATTGGAGAATTTCAGATTTTTGCTGAAATTGTGACCCCGGGGCTTAGAATTTTTTTTTCCCACAGGTTTTGTCTTTGAGGTCTGATTTCTTGGCCTATGATAAAAAGGCTTCTGTTTCCACCGCTAAACCTTTCAGGGGAGAATTTGCAACAGTTTGGCACCATTTTTGAGTGAATTGGAGAATTTCAGATTTTTGCTGAAGTTGTGACCCCGGCCGGGGCTTAGAAATTTTTTTCCCCACAGGTTTTGTCTTCGAGGTCTGATTTCATTTCCTATGATAAAAAGGCTTCTGTTTCCACCGCCAAACCTTTCAGGGGAGAATTTGCAACAGTTTGGCACCATTTTTGAGTGAATTGGAGAATTTCAGATTTTTGCTGAAATTGTGACCCCGGGGCTTAGAAAAAGTTTTTTTTACAGATTTTGTGTTCGAGGGCTGATTTCATTACCTATGATAAAAAGGCTTCTGTTTCCACCGCCAAACCTTTCAGGGGAGAATTTGCAACAGTTTGGCACCATTTTTGAGTGAATTGGAGAATTTCAGATTTTTGCTGAAATTGTGACCCCGGGGCTTAGAAAAAGTTTTTTTTACAGATTTTGTGTTCGAGGGCTGATTTCATTTCCTATGATAAAAAGGCTTCTGTTTCCACCGCCAAACCTTTCAGGGGAGGATTTGCAACAGTTTGGCACCATTTTTGAGTGAATTGGAGAATTTCAGTTTTTTGCTGAAATTGTGACCCCGGGGCTTAGAAAATTTTTTCCCCACAGGTTTTGTCTTCGAGGTCTGATTTCTTGGCGTATGATAAAAAGCCTTCTGTTTCCACCGCCAAACCTTTCAGGGGAGAATTTGCAACAGTTTGGCACCATTTTTGAGTGAATTGGAGAATTTCAGATTTTTGCTGAAATTGTGACCCCGGGGCTTAGAAATTTTTTTCACAGGTTTTGTCTTTGTTGGCTGATTTCATTTCCTATGATAAAAAGCCTTCTGTTTCCACCGCCAAACCTTTCAGGGGAGAATTTGCAACTGTTTGGCACCATTTTTGAGTGAATTGGAGAATTTCAGTTTTTTGCTGAAATTGTGACCCCGGCCGGGGCTTAGAAATTTTTTCCCCCACAGGTTTTGTCTTTGAGGGCTGATTTCTTGGCCTATGATAAAAAGGCTTCTGTTTCCACCGCCAAACCTTTCAGGGGAGAATTTGCAACAGTTTGGCACCATTTTTGAGTGAATTGGAGAATTTCAGATTTTTGCTGAAATTGTGACCCCGGGGCTTAAAAAAAGTTTTTTTTACAGATTTTGTGTTCGAGGGCTGATTTCATTTCCCATGATAAAAAGGCTTCTGTTTCCACCGCCAAACCTTTCAGGGGAGAATTTGCAACAGTTTGACACCATTTGTGAGTGAATTGGAGAATTTCAGTTTTTTGCTGAAATTGTGACCCCGGGGCTTAGAAAAAGTTTTTTTTACAGGTTTTGTCTTCGAGGGCTGATTTCATTTCCTATGATAAAAAGCCTTCTGTTTCCACCGCCAAACCTTTCAGGGGAGAATTTGCAACAGTTTGGCACCATTTTTGAGTGAATTGGAGAATATCAGATTTTTGCTGAAATTGTGACCCCGGGGCTTAGAAATTTTTTTCCCCACAGGTTTTGTCTTCGAGGGCTGATTTCATTTCCTATGATAAGAAGGCTTCTGTTTCCACCGCCAAACCTTTCAGGGGAGAATTTGGAACAGTTTGCCACCATTTTTGAGTGAATTGGAGAATTTCAGTTTTTTGCTGAAATTGTGACCCCGGGGCTTAGAAATTTTTTCCCCCACAGGTTTTGTCTTCAAGGTCTGATTTCATTTCCTATGATAAAAAGGCTTCTGTTTCCTCCGCCAAACCTTTCAGGGGAGAATTTGCAACAGTTTGGCACCATTTCTGAGTGAATTGGAGAATTTCAGATTTTTGCTGAAACTGTGACCCCGGGGCTTAGAAATTTTTTTTTTTTTACAGGTTAAGTTGTCGAGGGCTGATTTCTTGGCCTATGATAAAAAGGCTTCTGTTTCCACCGCCAAACCTTTCAGGAGAGAATTTGCAACAGTTTGACACCATTTTTGAGTGAATTGGAGAATTTCAGTTTTTTGCTGAAATTGTGACCCCGGGGCTTAGAAATTTCTTCCCCCACAGGTTTTGTCTTCGAGGTCTGATTTCATTTCCTATGATAAAAAGGCTTCTGTTTCCACCGCCAAACCTTTCAGGGGATAATTTGGAACAGTTTGGCACCATTTTTGAGTGAATTGGAGAATTACAGTTTTTTGCTGAAATTGTGACCCCGGGGCTTAGAATTTTTTTTTTTTCACAGGTTTTGTCTTCGAGGGCTGATTTCATTTCCTATGATAAAAAGCCTTCTGTTTCCACCGCCAAACCTTTCAGGGGAGAATTTGTAACTGTTTGGCACCATTTTTGAGTGAATTGGAGAATTTCAGTTTTTTGCTGAAATTGTGACCCCGGGGCTTAGTAATTTTTCCCCCCACAGGTTTTGTCTTCGAGGTCTGATTTCATTTCCTATGATAAAAAGGCTTCTGTTTCCACAGCCAAACCTTTCAGGGGAGAATTTGCAACAGTTTGGCACCATTTTTGAGTGAATTGGAGAATTACAGTTTTTTGCTGAAATTGTGACCCCGGGGCTTAGAAATTTGGTTTTTCACAGGTTTTTTCTTCGAGGGCTGATTTCATTTCCTATGATAAAAAGGCTTCTGTTTCCACCGCCAAACCTTTCAGGGGAGAATTTGCAGCAGTTTGGCCCCATTTTTGAGTGAATTGGAGAATATCAGATTTTTGCTGAAATTGTGACCCCGGGTCTTAGAATTTTTTTCCCCCACAGGTTTTGTCTTCGAGGTCTAATTTCATTTCCTATGATAAAAAGGCTTCTTTTTGCACCGCCAAACCTTTCAGGGGAGAATTTGTAACTGTTTGGCACCATTTTTGAGTGAATTGGAGAATTTCAGTTTTTTGCTGAAATTGTGACCCCGGGGCTTAGTAATTTCCCCCCCGACAGGTTTTGTCTTCGAGGTCTGATTTCATTTCCTATGATAAAAAGGCTTCTGTTTCCACAGCCAAACCTTTCAGGGGAGAATTTGCAACAGTTTGGCACCATTTTTGAGTGAATTGGAGAATTTCAGTTTTTTACTGAAATTGTGACCCCGGGGCTTAGAAATTTTTTTCCCCACAGGTTTTGTCTTTGAGGGCTGATTTCATTTCCTATGATAAAAAGGCTTCTGTTTCCACCGCCAAACCTTTCAGGGGAGAATTTGCAACATTTTGGCACCATTTTTGAGTGAATTGGAGAATAACAGTTTTTTGCTGAAATTGTGACCCCGGGGCTTAGAAATTTTTTTTTCACAGGTTTTGTCTTCGAGGGCTGATTACATTTCCTATGATAAAAAGGCTTCTGTTTCCACCGCCAAACCTTTCAGGGAAGAATTTGCAACAGTTTGGCACCATTTTTGAGTGAATTGGAGAATTACAGTTTTTTGCTGAAATTGTGACCCCGGGGCTTAGAAATTTTTTCCCCCACAGGTTTTGTCTTCGAGGGCTGATTTCATTTCCTATGATAAAAAGGCTTCTGTTTCCACCGCCAAACCTTTCAGGGGAGAATTTGCAACAGTTTGGCACCATTTTTGAGTGAATTGGAGAATTTCAGATTTTTGCTGAAATTGTGACCCCGGGGCTTAGAAATTTTTTTCCCCACAGGTTTTGTCTTCGAGGGCTGATTTCATTTCCTATGATAAAAAGGCTTCTTTTTGCACCGCCAAACCTTTCAGGGGAGAATTTGTAACTGTTTGGCACCATTTTTGAGTGAATTGGAGAATTTCAGTTTTTTGCTGAAATTGTGACCCCGGGGCTTAGTAATTTCCCCCCCCACAGGTTTTGTCTTCGAGGTCTGATTTCATTTCCTATGATAAAAAGGCTTCTGTTTCCACAGCCAAACCTTTCAGGGGAGAATTTGCAACAGTTTGGCACCATTTTTGAGTGAATTGGAGAATTTCAGTTTTTTGCTGAAATTGTGACCCCGGGGCTTAGAAATTTTTTTCCCCACAGGTTTTGTCTTTGAGGGCTGATTTCATTTCCTATGATAAAAAGGCTTCTGTTTCCACCGCCAAACCTTTCAGGGGAGAATTTGCAACATTTTGGCACCATTTTTGAGTGAATTGGAGAATAACAGTTTTTTGCTGAAATTGTGACCCCGGGGCTTAGAAATTTTTTTTTCACAGGTTTTGTCTTCGAGGGCTGATTACATTTCCTATGATAAAAAGGCTTCTGTTTCCACCGCCAAACCTTTCAGGGAAGAATTTGCAACAGTTTGGCACCATTTTTGAGTGAATTGGAGAATTACAGTTTTTTGCTGAAATTGTGACCCCGGGGCTTAGAAATTTTTTCCCCCACAGGTTTTGTCTTCGAGGGCTGATTTCATTTCCTATGATAAAAAGGCTTCTGTTTCCACCGCCAAACCTTTCAGGGGAGAATTTGCAACAGTTTGGCACCATTTTTGAGTGAATTGGAGAATTTCAGATTTTTGCTGAAATTGTGACCCCGGGGCTTAGAAATTTTTTTCCCCACAGGTTTTGTCTTCGAGGGCTGATTTCATTTCCTATGATAAGAAGGTTTCTGTTTCCACCGCCAAACCTTTCAGGGGAGAATTTGCAACAGTTTGGCACCATTTTTGAGTGAATTGGAGAATTTCAGTTTTTTGCTGAAATTGTGACCCCGGGGCTTAGAAATTTTTTTCCCCACAGGTTTTGTCTTCGAGGGCTGATTTCATTTCCTATGATAAAAAGGCTTCTGTTTGCACAGCCAAAGCTTTCAAAGGGGGAGAATTTGCAACAGTTTGGCACCATTTCTGAGTGAATTGGAGAATTTCAGATTTTTGCTGAAACTGTGACCCCGGGGCTTAGAAAATTTTTTTTTTTTACAGGTTAAGTTGTCGAGGGCTGATTTCTTGGCCTATGATAAAAAGCCTTCTGTTTCCACCGCCAAACCTTTCAGGAGAGAATTTGCAACAGTTTGACACCATTTGTGAGTGAATTGGAGAATTTCAGTTTTTTGCTGAAATTGTGACCCCGGGGCTTAGAAATTTCTTCCCCCACAGGTTTTGTCTTCGAGGTCTGATTTCATTTCCTATGATAAAAAGGCTTCTGTTTCCACTGCCAAACCTTTCAGGGGATAATTTGGAACAGTTTGGCACCATTTTTGAGTGAATTGGAGAATTACAGTTTTTTGCTGAAATTGTGACCCCGGGGCTTAGAATCTTTTTTTTTTCACAGGTTTTGTCTTCGAGGGCTGATTTCATTTCCTATGATAAAAAGCCTTCTGTTTCCACCGCCAAACCTTTCAGGGGAGAATTTGCAACAGTTTGGCACCATTTTTGAGTGAATTGGAGAATTTCAGATTTTTGCTGAAACTGTGACCCCGGGGCTTAGAAATTTTTTTTTTTTTACAGGTTAAGTTGTCGAGGGCTGATTTCTTGGCCTATGATAAAAAGCCTTCTGTTTGCACCGCCAAACCTTTAAGGGAAGAATTTGCAACAGTTTGGCACCATTTTTGAGTGAATTGGAGAATTACAGTTTTTTGCTGAAATTGTGACCCCGGGGCTTAGAAATTTTTTTTTTCACAGGTTTTGTCTTCGAGGGCTGATTTCATTTCCTATGATAAAAAGCCTTCTGTTTCCACCGCCAAACCTTTCAGGGGAGAATTTGCAACAGTTTGGCACCATTTTTGAGTGAATTGGAGAATTTCAGTTTTTTGCTGAAATTGTGACCCCGGGGCTTAGAAATTTTTTTCCCCACAGGTTTTGTCTTCGAGGGCTGATTTCATTTCCTATGATAAAAAGGCTTCTGTTTCCACCGCCAAACCTTTCAGGGGAGAATTTGGAACAGTTTGGCACCATTTTTGAGTGAATTGGAGAATTTCAGATTTTTGCTGAAATTGTGACCCCGGACCTTAGAAATTTTTTTTTTTTACACAGGTTTTGTCTTTGAGGGCTGATTTCATTTCCTATGATAAAAAGGCTTCTGTTTCCACCGCCAAACCTTTCAGGGGAGAATTTGCAACAGTTTGGCACCATTTTTGAGTGAATTGGAGAATATCAGATTTTTGCTGAAATTGTGACCCCGGGGCTTAGAAATTTTTTTCCCCACAGGTTTTGTCTTCGAGGGCTGATTTCATTTCCTATGATAAAAAGGCTTCTGTTTGCACAGCCAAAGCTTTCAAAGGGGGAGAATTTGCAACAGTTTGGCACCATTTCTGAGTGAATTGGAGAATTTCAGATTTTTGCTGAAACTGTTAACCCGGGGGCTTAGAAAATTTTTTTTTTTTACAGGTTAAGTTGTCGAGGGCTGATTTCTTGGCCTATGATAAAAAGCCTTCTGTTTCCACCGCCAAACCTTTTAGGAGAGAATTTGCAACAGTTTGACACCATTTGTGAGTGAATTGGAGAATTTCAGTTTTTTGCTGAAATTGTGACCCCGGGGCTTAGAAATTTCTTCCCCCACAGGTTTTGTCTTCGAGGTCTGATTTCATTTCCTATGATAAAAAGGCTTCTGTTTCCACTGCCAAACCTTTCAGGGGAGAATTTGCAACAGTTTGGCACCATTTTTGAGTGAATTGGAGAATTACAGTTTTTTGCTGAAATTGTGACCCCGGGGCTTAGAATCTTTTTTTTTTCACAGGTTTTGTCTTCGAGGGCTGATTTCATTTCCTATGATAAAAAGCCTTCTGTTTCCACCGCCAAACCTTTCAGGGGAGAATTTGCAACAGTTTGGCACCATTTTTGAGTGAATTGGAGAATTTCAGATTTTTGCTGAAACTGTGACCCCGGGGCTTAGAAATTTTTTTTTTTTTACAGGTTAAGTTGTCGAGGGCTGATTTCTTGGCCTATGATAAAAAGCCTTCTGTTTGCACCGCCAAACCTTTAAGGGGAGAATTTGCAACAGTTTGGCACCATTTTTGAGTGAATTGGAGAATTACAGTTTTTTGCTGAAATTGTGACCCCGGGGCTTAGAAATTTTTTTTTTCACAGGTTTTGTCTTCGAGGGCTGATTTCATTTCCTATGATAAAAAGCCTTCTGTTTCCACCGCCAAACCTTTCAGGGGAGAATTTGCAACAGTTTGGCACCATTTTTGAGTGAATTGGAGAATTACAGTTTTTTGCTGAAATTGTGACCCCGGGGCTTAGAAATTTTTTTTCCCACAGGTTTTGTCTTCGAGGTCTGATTTCATTTCCTATGATAAAAAGGCTTCTGTTTCCACCGCCAAACCTTTCAGGGGAGAATTTGCAACAGTTTGGCACTATTTTTGAGTGAATTGGAGAATTTCAGATTTTTGCTGAAATTGTGACCCCGGGGCTTAGAAATTTTTTCCCCCACAGGTGTTGTCTTCGAGGTCTGATTTCATTTCCTATGATAAGAAGGCTTCTGTTTCCACCGCCAAACCTTTCAGGGGAGAATTTGCAACAGTTTGGCACCATTTTTGAGTGAATTGGAGAATTTCAGTTTTTTGCTGAAATTGTGACCCCGGGGCTTAGAAATTTTTTTCCAAACAGGTTTGGTCTTCGAGGGCTGATTTCATTTCCTATGATAAAAAGGCTTCTGTTTCCACCGCCAAACCTTTCAGGGGAGAATTTGCAACAGTTTGGCACCATTTCTGAGTGAATTGGAGAATTTCAGATTTTTGCTGAAACTGTGACCCCGGGGCTTAGAAATTTTTTTTTTTTTACAGGTTAAGTTGTCGAGGGCTGATTTCTTGGCCTATGATAAAAAGGCTTATGTTTCCACCGCCAAACCTTTCAGGAGAGAATTTGCAACAGTTTGACACCATTTTTGAGTGAATTGGAGAATTTCAGTTTTTTGCTGAAATTGTGACCCCGGGGCTTAGAAATTTTTTTCCCCACAGGTTTTGTCTTCGAGGGCTGATTTCATTTCCTATGATAAAAAGGCATCTGTTTCCACCGCCAAACCTTTCAGGGGAGAATTTGGAACAGTTTGGCACCATTTTTGAGTGAATTGGAGAATTTCAGATTTTTGCTGAAATTGTGACCCCGGATCTTAGAATTTTTTTTTTTCCACAGGTTTTGTCTTTGAGGGCTGATTTCATTTCCTATGATAAAAAGGCTTCTGTTTCCACCGCCAAACTTTTCAGGGGAGAATTTGCAACAGTTTGGCACCATTTTTGAGTGAATTGGAGAATTTCAGTTTTTTGCTGAAATTGTGACCCCGGGGCTTAGAAATTTTTTCCCCCACAGGTTTTGTCTTCGAGGGCTGATTTCATTTCCTATGATAAGAAGGCTTCTGTTTACACCGCCAAACCTTTCAGGGGAGAATTTGCAACAGTTTGGCACCATTTTTGAGTGAATTGGAGAATTTCAGATTTTTGCTGAAATTGTGACCCCGGGGCTTAGAAAAAGTTTTTTTTACAGGTTTTGTCTTCGAGGGCTGATTTCATTTCCTATGATAAAAAGCCTTCTGTTTCCACCGCCAAACCTTTCAGGGGAGAATTTGCAACAGTTTGGCACCATTTTTGAGTGAATTGGAGAATATCAGATTTTTGCTGAAATTGTGACCCCGGGGCTTAGAAATTTTTTTCCCCACAGGTTTTGTCTTCGAGGGCTGATTTCATTTCCTATGATAAAAAGGCTTCTGTTTCCACCGCCAAACCTTTCAGGGGAGAATTTGCAACAGTTTGGCACCATTTCTGAGTGAATTGGAGAATTTCAGATTTTTGCTGAAACTGTGACCCCGGGGCTTAGAAAAAAATTTTTTTTTACAGGTTAAGTTGTCGAGGGCTGATTTCTTGGCCTATGATAAAAAGGCTTCTGTTTCCACCGCCAAACCTTTCAGGAGAGAATTTGCAACAGTTTGACACCATTTGTGAGTGAATTGGAGAATTTCAGTTTTTTGCTGAAATTGTGACCCCGGGGCTTAGAAATTTCTTCCCCCACAGGTTTTGTCTTCGAGGTCTGATTTCATTTCCTATGATAAAAAGGCTTCTGTTTCCACCGCCAAACCTTTCAGGGGATAATTTGGAACAGTTTGGCACCATTTTTGAGTGAATTGGAGAATTACAGTTTTTTGCTGAAATTGTGACCCCGGGGCTTAGAAATTTTTTCCCCCACAGGTTTTGTCTTCGAGGTCTGATTTCTTGACCTATGATAAAAAGCCTTCTGTTTGCACAGCCAAAGCTTTCAAAGGGGGAGAATTTGCAACAGTTTGGCACCATTTTTGAGTGAATTGGAGAATTACAGTTTTTTGCTGAAATTGTGACCCCGGGGCTTAGAAATTTTTTTTTCCACAGGTTTTGTCTTCGAGGTCTGATTTCATTTCCTATGATAAAAAGGCTTCTTTTTCCACCGCCAAACCTTTCAGGGGAGAATTTGCAACAGTTTGGCACCATTTTTGAGTGAATTGGAGAATTTCAGATTTTTGCTGAAATTGTGACCCCAGGGCTTAGAATTTTTTTTTTTTTTACAGGTTAAGTTGTCGAGGGCTGATTTCTTGGCCTATGATAAAAAGCCTTCTGTTTGCACCGCCAAACCTTTAAGGGGAGAATTTGCAACAGTTTGGCACCATTTTTGAGTGAATTGGAGAATTACAGTTTTTTGCTGAAATTGTGACCCCGGGGCTTAGAAATTTTTTTTCCCACAGGTTTTGTCTTCGAGGGCTGATTTCATTTCCTATGATAAAAAGGCTTCTGTTTCCACCGCCAAACCTTTCAGGGGAGAATTTGCAACAGTTTGGCACTATTTTTGAGTGAATTGGAGAATTTCAGATTTTTGCTGAAATTGTGACCCCGGGGCTTAGAAATTTTTTTCCCCACAGGTTTTGTCTTCGAGGTCTGATTTCTTGGCCTATGATAAAAAGCCTTCTGTTTGCACAGCCAAAGCTTTCAAAGGGGGAGAATTTGCAACAGTTTGGCACCATTTTTGAGTGAATTGGAGAATTACAGTTTTTTGCTGAAATTGTGACCCCGGGGCTTAGAAATTTTTTTTTCCACAGGTTTTGTCTTCGAGGTCTGATTTCATTTCCTATGATAAAAAGGCTTCTTTTTCCACCGCCAAACCTTTCAGGGGAGAATTTGCAACAGTTTGGCACCATTTTTGAGTGAATTGGAGAATTTCAGATTTTTGCTGAAACTGTGACCCCGGGGCTTAGAAATTTTTTTTTTTTTACAGGTTAAGTTGTCGAGGGCTGATTTCTTGGCCTATGATAAAAAGCCTTCTGTTTGCACCGCCAAACCTTTAAGGGGAGAATTTGCAACAGTTTGGCACCATTTTTGAGTGAATTGGAGAATTACAGTTTTTTGCTGAAATTGTGACCCCGGGGCTTAGAAATTTTTTTTTTCACAGGTTTTGTCTTCGAGGGCTGATTTCATTTCCTATGATAAAAAGCCTTCTGTTTCCACCGCCAAACCTTTCAGGGGAGAATTTGCAACAGTTTGGCACCATTTTTGAGTGAATTGGAGAATTACAGTTTTTTGCTGAAATTGTGACCCCGGGGCTTAGAAATTTTTTTCCCCACAGGTTTTGTCTTCGAGGTCTGATTTCATTTCCTATGATAAAAAGGCTTCTGTTTCCACCGCCAAACCTTTCAGGGGAGAATTTGCAACAGTTTGGCACTATTTTTGAGTGAATTGGAGAATTTCAGATTTTTGCTGAAATTGTGACCCCGGGGCTTAGAAATTTTTTTCCCCACAGGTGTTGTCTTCGAGGTCTGATTTCATTTCCTATGATAAGAAGGCTTCTGTTTCCACCGCCAAACCTTTCAGGGGAGAATTTGCAACAGTTTGGCACCATTTTTGAGTGAATTGGAGAATTTCAGTTTTTTGCTGAAATTGTGACCCCGGGGCTTAGAAATTTTTTTCCAAACAGGTTTGGTCTTCGAGGGCTGATTTCATTTCCTATGATAAAAAGGCTTCTGTTTCCACCGCCAAACCTTTCAGGGGAGAATTTGCAACAGTTTGGCACCATTTCTGAGTGAATTGGAGAATTTCAGATTTTTGCTGAAACTGTGACCCCGGGGCTTAGAAATTTTTTTTTTTTTACAGGTTAAGTTGTCGAGGGCTGATTTCTTGGCCTATGATAAAAAGGCTTCTGTTTCCACCGCCAAACCTTTCAGGAGAGAATTTGCAACAGTTTGACACCATTTTTCAGTGAATTGGAGAATTTCAGTTTTTTGCTGAAATTGTGACCCCGGGGCTTAGAAATTTTTTTCCCCACAGGTTTTGTCTTCGAGGGCTGATTTCATTTCCTATGATAAAAAGGCTTCTGTTTCCACCGCCAAACCTTTCAGGGGAGAATTTGGAACAGTTTGGCACCATTTTTGAGTGAATTGGAGAATTTCAGATTTTTGCTGAAATTGTGACCCCGGATCTTAGAATTTTTTTTTTTCCACAGGTTTTGTCTTTGAGGGCTGATTTCATTTCCTATGATAAAAAGGCTTCTGTTTCCACCGCCAAACTTTTCAGGGGAGAATTTGCAACAGTTTGGCACCATTTTTGAGTGAATTGGAGAATTTCAGTTTTTTGCTGAAATTGTGACCCCGGGGCTTAGAAATTTTTTCCCCCACAGGTTTTGTCTTCGAGGGCTGATTTCATTTCCTATGATAAGAAGGCTTCTGTTTACACCGCCAAACCTTTCAGGGGAGAATTTGCAACAGTTTGGCACCATTTTTGAGTGAATTGGAGAATTTCAGATTTTTGCTGAAATTGTGACCCCGGGGCTTAGAAAAAGTTTTTTTTACAGGTTTTGTCTTCGAGGGCTGATTTCATTTCCTATGATAAAAAGCCTTCTGTTTCCACCGCCAAACCTTTCAGGGGAGAATTTGCAACAGTTTGGCACCATTTTTGAGTGAATTGGAGAATATCAGATTTTTGCTGAAATTGTGACCCCGGGGCTTAGAAATTTTTTTCCCCACAGGTTTTGTCTTCGAGGGCTGATTTCATTTCCTATGATAAAAAGGCTTCTGTTTCCACCGCCAAACCTTTCAGGGGAGAATTTGCAACAGTTTGGCACCATTTCTGAGTGAATTGGAGAATTTCAGATTTTTGCTGAAACTGTGACCCCGGGGCTTAGAAAAATTTTTTTTTTTACAGGTTAAGTTGTCGAGGGCTGATTTCTTGGCCTATGATAAAAAGGCTTCTGTTTCCACCGCCAAACCTTTCAGGAGAGAATTTGCAACAGTTTGACACCATTTGTGAGTGAATTGGAGAATTTCAGTTTTTTGCTGAAATTGTGACCCCGGGGCTTAGAAATTTCTTCCCCCACAGGTTTTGTCTTCGAGGTCTGATTTCATTTCCTATGATAAAAAGGCTTCTGTTTCCACCGCCAAACCTTTCAGGGGATAATTTGGAACAGTTTGGCACCATTTTTGAGTGAATTGGAGAATTACAGTTTTTTGCTGAAATTGTGACCCCGGGGCTTAGAAATTTTTTCCCCCACAGGTTTTGTCTTCGAGGTCTGATTTCTTGGCCTATGATAAAAAGCCTTCTGTTTGCACAGCCAAAGCTTTCAAAGGGGGAGAATTTGCAACAGTTTGGCACCATTTTTGAGTGAATTGGAGAATTACAGTTTTTTGCTGAAATTGTGACCCCGGGGCTTAGAAATTTTTTTTTCCACAGGTTTTGTCTTCGAGGTCTGATTTCATTTCCTATGATAAAAAGGCTTCTTTTTCCACCGCCAAACCTTTCAGGGGAGAATTTGCAACAGTTTGGCACCATTTCTGAGTGAATTGGAGAATTTCAGATTTTTGCTGAAATTGTGACCCCAGGGCTTAGAATTTTTTTTTTTTTTACAGGTTAAGTTGTCGAGGGCTGATTTCTTGGCCTATGATAAAAAGCCTTCTGTTTGCACCGCCAAACCTTTAAGGGGAGAATTTGCAACAGTTTGGCACCATTTTTGAGTGAATTGGAGAATTACAGTTTTTTGCTGAAATTGTGACCCCGGGGCTTAGAAATTTTTTTTCCCACAGGTTTTGTCTTCGAGGTCTGATTTCATTTCCTATGATAAAAAGGCTTCTGTTTCCACCGCCAAACCTTTCAGGGGAGAATTTGCAACAGTTTGGCACTATTTTTGAGTGAATTGGAGAATTTCAGATTTTTGCTGAAATTGTGACCCCGGGGCTTAGAAATTTTTTTCCCCACAGGTTTTGTCTTCGAGGTCTGATTTCTTGGCCTATGATAAAAAGCCTTCTGTTTGCACAGCCAAAGCTTTCAAAGGGGGAGAATTTGCAACAGTTTGGCACCATTTTTGAGTGAATTGGAGAATTACAGTTTTTTGCTGAAATTGTGACCCCGGGGCTTAGAAATTTTTTTTCCCACAGGTTTTGTCTTCGAGGTCTGATTTCATTTCCTATGATAAAAAGGCTTCTTTTTCCACCGCCAAACCTTTCAGGGGAGAATTTGCAACAGTTTGGCACCATTTTTGAGTGAATTGGAGAATTTCAGATTTTTGCTGAAATTGTGACCCCGGGGCTTAGAATTTTTTTTTTTTTTACAGGTTAAGTTGTCGAGGGCTGATTTCTTGGCCTATGATAAAAAGCCTTCTGTTTGCACCGCCAAACCTTTAAGGGGAGAATTTGCAACAGTTTGGCACCATTTTTGAGTGAATTGGAGAATTACAGTTTTTTGCTGAAATTGTGACCCCGGGGCTTAGAAATTTTTTTCCCCACAGGTTTTGTCTTCGAGGTCTGATTTCATTTCCTATGATAAAAAGGCTTCTTTTTCCACCGCCAAACCTTTCAGGGGAGAATTTGCAACAGTTTGGCACCATTTTTGAGTGAATTGGAGAATTTCAGATTTTTTCTGAAATTGTGACCCCGGGGCTTAGAATTTTTTTTTTTTTTTACAGGTTAAGTTGTCGAGGGCTGATTTCTTGGCCTATGATAAAAAGCCTTCTGTTTGCACCGCCAAACCTTTAAGGGGAGAATTTGCAACAGTTTGGCACCATTTTTGAGTGAATTGGAGAATTACAGTTTTTTGCTGAAATTGTGACCCCGGGGCTTAGAAATTTTTTTTTTCACAGGTTTTGTCTTCGAGGGCTGATTTCATTTCCTATGATAAAAAGCCTTCTGTTTCCACCGCCAAACCTTTCAGGGGAGAATTTGCAACAGTTTGGCACCATTTTTGAGTGAATTGGAGAATTACAGTTTTTTGCTGAAATTGTGACCCCGGGGCTTAGAAATTTTTTTCCCCACAGGTTTTGTCTTCGAGGTCTGATTTCATTTCCTATGATAAAAAGGCTTCTGTTTCCACCGCCAAACCTTTCAGGGGAGAATTTGCAACAGTTTGGCACTATTTTTGAGTGAATTGGAGAATTTCAGATTTTTGCTGAAATTGTGACCCCGGGGCTTAGAAATTTTTTTCCCCACAGGTGTTGTCTTCGAGGTCTGATTTCATTTCCTATGATAAGAAGGCTTCTGTTTCCACCGCCAAACCTTTCAGGGGAGAATTTGCAACAGTTTGGCACCATTTTTGAGTGAATTGGAGAATTTCAGTTTTTTGCTGAAATTGTGACCCCGGGGCTTAGAAATTTTTTTCCAAACAGGTTTGGTCTTCGAGGGCTGATTTCATTTCCTATGATAAAAAGGCTTCTGTTTCCACCGCCAAACCTTTCAGGGGAGAATTTGCAACAGTTTGGCACCATTTCTGAGTGAATTGGAGAATTTCAGATTTTTGCTGAAACTGTGACCCCGGGGCTTAGAAATTTTTTTTTTTTTACAGGTTAAGTTGTCGAGGGCTGATTTCTTGGCCTATGATAAAAAGGCTTCTGTTTCCACCGCCAAACCTTTCAGGAGAGAATTTGCAACAGTTTGACACCATTTTTCAGTGAATTGGAGAATTTCAGTTTTTTGCTGAAATTGTGACCCCGGGGCTTAGAAATTTTTTTCCCCACAGGTTTTGACTTCGAGGGCTGATTTCATTTCCTATGATAAAAAGGCTTCTGTTTCCACCGCCAAACCTTTCAGGGGAGAATTTGGAACAGTTTGGCACCATTTTTGAGTGAATTGGAGAATTTCAGATTTTTGCTGAAATTGTGACCCCGGATCTTAGAATTTTTTTTTTTCCACAGGTTTTGTCTTTGAGGGCTGATTTCATTTCCTATGATAAAAAGGCTTCTGTTTCCACCGCCAAACCTTTCAGGGGAGAATTTGCAACAGTTTGGCACCATTTCTGAGTGAATTGGAGAATTTCAGATTTTTGCTGAAACTGTGACCCCGGGGCTTAGAAAAAATTTTTTTTTTACAGGTTAAGTTGTCGAGGGCTGATTTCTTGGCCTATGATAAAAAGGCTTCTGTTTCCACCGCCAAACCTTTCAGGAGAGAATTTGCAACAGTTTGACACCATTTGTGAGTGAATTGGAGAATTTCAGTTTTTTGCTGAAATTGTGACCCCGGGGCTTAGAAATTTCTTCCCCCACAGGTTTTGTCTTCGAGGTCTGATTTCATTTCCTATGATAAAAAGGCTTCTGTTTCCACCGCCAAACCTTTCAGGGGATAATTTGGAACAGTTTGGCACCATTTTTGAGTGAATTGGAGAATTACAGTTTTTTGCTGAAATTGTGACCCCGGGGCTTAGAAATTTTTTCCCCCACAGGTTTTGTCTTCGAGGTCTGATTTCTTGGCCTATGATAAAAAGCCTTCTGTTTGCACAGCCAAAGCTTTCAAAGGGGGAGAATTTGCAACAGTTTGGCACCATTTTTGAGTGAATTGGAGAATTACAGTTTTTTGCTGAAATTGTGACCCCGGGGCTTAGAAATTTTTTTTTCCACAGGTTTTGTCTTCGAGGTCTGATTTCATTTCCTATGATAAAAAGGCTTCTTTTTCCACCGCCAAACCTTTCAGGGGAGAATTTGCAACAGTTTGGCACCATTTCTGAGTGAATTGGAGAATTTCAGATTTTTGCTGAAATTGTGACCCCAGGGCTTAGAATTTTTTTTTTTTTTACAGGTTAAGTTGTCGAGGGCTGATTTCTTGGCCTATGATAAAAAGCCTTCTGTTTGCACCGCCAAACCTTTAAGGGGAGAATTTGCAACAGTTTGGCACCATTTTTGAGTGAATTGGAGAATTACAGTTTTTTGCTGAAATTGTGACCCCGGGGCTTAGAAATTTTTTTTCCCACAGGTTTTGTCTTCGAGGTCTGATTTCATTTCCTATGATAAAAAGGCTTCTGTTTCCACCGCCAAACCTTTCAGGGGAGAATTTGCAACAGTTTGGCACTATTTTTGAGTGAATTGGAGAATTTCAGATTTTTGCTGAAATTGTGACCCCGGGGCTTAGAAATTTTTTTCCCCACAGGTTTTGTCTTCGAGGTCTGATTTCTTGGCCTATGATAAAAAGCCTTCTGTTTGCACAGCCAAAGCTTTCAAAGGGGGAGAATTTGCAACAGTTTGGCACCAGTTTTGAGTGAATTGGAGAATTACAGTTTTTTGCTGAAATTGTGACCCCGGGGCTTAGAAATTTTTTTTCCCACAGGTTTTGTCTTCGAGGTCTGATTTCATTTCCTATGATAAAAAGGCTTCTTTTTCCACCGCCAAACCTTTCAGGGGAGAATTTGCAACAGTTTGGCACCATTTTTGAGTGAATTGGAGAATTTCAGATTTTTGCTGAAATTGTGACCCCGGGGCTTAGAATTTTTTTTTTTTTTACAGGTTAAGTTGTCGAGGGCTGATTTCTTGGCCTATGATAAAAAGCCTTCTGTTTGCACCGCCAAACCTTTAAGGGGAGAATTTGCAACAGTTTGGCACCATTTTTGAGTGAATTGGAGAATTACAGTTTTTTGCTGAAATTGTGACCCCGGGGCTTAGAAATTTTTTTCCCCACAGGTTTTGTCTTCGAGGTCTGATTTCATTTCCTATGATAAAAAGGCTTCTTTTTCCACCGCCAAACCTTTCAGGGGAGAATTTGCAACAGTTTGGCACCATTTTTGAGTGAATTGGAGAATTTCAGATTTTTGCTGAAATTGTGACCCCGGGGCTTAGAATTTTTTTTTTTTTTTACAGGTTAAGTTGTCGAGGGCTGATTTCTTGGCCTATGATAAAAAGCCTTCTGTTTGCACCGCCAAACCTTTAAGGGGAGAATTTGCAACAGTTTGGCACCATTTTTGAGTGAATTGGAGAATTACAGTTTTTTGCTGAAATTGTGACCCCGGGGCTTAGAAATTTTTTTTTTCACAGGTTTTGTCTTCGAGGGCTGATTTCATTTCCTATGATAAAAAGCCTTCTGTTTCCACCGCCAAACCTTTCAGGGGAGAATTTGCAACAGTTTGGCACCATTTTTGAGTGAATTGGAGAATTACAGTTTTTTGCTGAAATTGTGACCCCGGGGCTTAGAAATTTTTTTTCCCACAGGTTTTGTCTTCGAGGTCTGATTTCATTTCCTATGATAAAAAGGCTTCTGTTTCCACCGCCAAACCTTTCAGGGGAGAATTTGCAACAGTTTGGCACTATTTTTGAGTGAATTGGAGAATTTCAGATTTTTGCTGAAATTGTGACCCCGGGGCTTAGAAATTTTTTTCCCCACAGGTGTTGTCTTCGAGGTCTGATTTCATTTCCTATGATAAGAAGGCTTCTGTTTCCACCGCCAAACCTTTCAGGGGAGAATTTGCAACAGTTTGGCACCATTTTTGAGTGAATTGGAGAATTTCAGTTTTTTGCTGAAATTGTGACCCCGGGGCTTAGAAATTTTTTTCCAAACAGGTTTGGTCTTCGAGGGCTGATTTCATTTCCTATGATAAAAAGGCTTCTGTTTCCACCGCCAAACCTTTCAGGGGAGAATTTGCAACAGTTTGGCACCATTTCTGAGTGAATTGGAGAATTTCAGATTTTTGCTGAAACTGTGACCCCGGGGCTTAGAAATTTTTTTTTTTTTACAGGTTAAGTTGTCGAGGGCTGATTTCTTGGCCTATGATAAAAAGGCTTCTGTTTCCACCGCCAAACCTTTCAGGAGAGAATTTGCAACAGTTTGACACCATTTTTCAGTGAATTGGAGAATTTCAGTTTTTTGCTGAAATTGTGACCCCGGGGCTTAGAAATTTTTTTCCCCACAGGTTTTGTCTTCGAGGGCTGATTTCATTTCCTATGATAAAAAGGCTTCTGTTTCCACCGCCAAACCTTTCAGGGGAGAATTTGGAACAGTTTGGCACCATTTTTGAGTGAATTGGAGAATTTCAGATTTTTGCTGAAATTGTGACCCCGGATCTTAGAATTTTTTTTTTTCCACAGGTTTTGTCTTTGAGGGCTGATTTCATTTCCTATGATAAAAAGGCTTCTGTTTCCACCGCCAAACTTTTCAGGGGAGAATTTGCAACAGTTTGGCACCATTTTTGAGTGAATTGGAGAATTTCAGTTTTTTGCTGAAATTGTGACCCCGGGGCTTAGAAATTTTTTCCCCCACAGGTTTTGTCTTCGAGGGCTGATTTCATTTCCTATGATAAGAAGGCTTCTGTTTACACCGCCAAACCTTTCAGGGGAGAATTTGCAACAGTTTGGCACCATTTTTGAGTGAATTGGAGAATTTCAGATTTTTGCTGAAATTGTGACCCCGGGGCTTAGAAAAAGTTTTTTTTACAGGTTTTGTCTTCGAGGGCTGATTTCATTTCCTATGATAAAAAGCCTTCTGTTTCCACCGCCAAACCTTTCAGGGGAGAATTTGCAACAGTTTGGCACCATTTTTGAGTGAATTGGAGAATATCAGATTTTTGCTGAAATTGTGACCCCGGGGCTTAGAAATTTTTTTCCCCACAGGTTTTGTCTTCGAGGGCTGATTTCATTTCCTATGATAAAAAGGCTTCTGTTTCCACCGCCAAACCTTTCAGGGGAGAATTTGCAACAGTTTGGCACCATTTTTGAGTGAATTGGAGAATATCAGATTTTTGCTGAAATTGTGACCCCGGGGCTTAGAAATTTTTTTCCCCACAGGTTTTGTCTTCGAGGTCTGATTTCATTTCCTATGATAAAAAGGCTTCTGTTTCCACCGCCAAACCTTTCAGGGGATAATTTGGAACAGTTTGGCACCATTTTTGAGTGAATTGGAGAATTACAGTTTTTTGCTGAAATTGTGACCCCGGGGCTTAGAAATTTTTTCCCCCACAGGTTTTGTCTTCGAGGTCTGATTTCTTGGCCTATGATAAAAAGCCTTCTGTTTGCACAGCCAAAGCTTTCAAAGGGGGAGAATTTGCAACAGTTTGGCACCATTTTTGAGTGAATTGGAGAATTACAGTTTTTTGCTGAAATTGTGACCCCGGGGCTTAGAAATTTTTTTTTCCACAGGTTTTGTCTTCGAGGTCTGATTTCATTTCCTATGATAAAAAGGCTTCTTTTTCCACCGCCAAACCTTTCAGGGGAGAATTTGCAACAGTTTGGCACCATTTCTGAGTGAATTGGAGAATTTCAGATTTTTGCTGAAATTGTGACCCCAGGGCTTAGAATTTTTTTTTTTTTTACAGGTTAAGTTGTCGAGGGCTGATTTCTTGGCCTATGATAAAAAGCCTTCTGTTTGCACCGCCAAACCTTTAAGGGGAGAATTTGCAACAGTTTGGCACCATTTTTGAGTGAATTGGAGAATTACAGTTTTTTGCTGAAATTGTGACCCCGGGGCTTAGAAATTTTTTTTCCCACAGGTTTTGTCTTCGAGGTCTGATTTCATTTCCTATGATAAAAAGGCTTCTGTTTCCACCGCCAAACCTTTCAGGGGGGAATTTGCAACAGTTTGGCACTATTTTTGAGTGAATTGGAGAATTTCAGATTTTTGCTGAAATTGTGACCCCGGGGCTTAGAAATTTTTTTCCCCACAGGTTTTGTCTTCGAGGTCTGATTTCTTGGCCTATGATAAAAAGCCTTCTGTTTGCACAGCCAAAGCTTTCAAAGGGGGAGAATTTGCAACAGTTTGGCACCATTTTTGAGTGAATTGGAGAATTACAGTTTTTTGCTGAAATTGTGACCCCGGGGCTTAGAAATTTTTTTTCCCACAGGTTTTGTCTTCGAGGTCTGATTTCATTTCCTATGATAAAAAGGCTTCTTTTTCCACCGCCAAACCTTTCAGGGGAGAATTTGCAACAGTTTGGCACCATTTTTGAGTGAATTGGAGAATTTCAGATTTTTGCTGAAATTGTGACCCCGGGGCTTAGAATTTTTTTTTTTTTACAGGTTAAGTTGTCGAGGGCTGATTTCTTGGCCTATGATAAAAAGCCTTCTGTTTGCACCGCCAAACCTTTAAGGGGAGAATTTGCAACAGTTTGGCACCATTTTTGAGTGAATTGGAGAATTACAGTTTTTTGCTGAAATTGTGACCCCGGGGCTTAGAAATTTTTTTTTTCACAGGTTTTGTCTTCGAGGGCTGATTTCATTTCCTATGATAAAAAGCCTTCTGTTTCCACCGCCAAACCTTTCAGGGGAGAATTTGCAACAGTTTGGCACCATTTTTGAGTGAATTGGAGAATTACAGTTTTTTGCTGAAATTGTGACCCCGGGGCTTAGAAATTTTTTTTCCCACAGGTTTTGTCTTCGAGGTCTGATTTCATTTCCTATGATAAAAAGGCTTCTGTTTCCACCGCCAAACCTTTCAGGGGAGAATTTGCAACAGTTTGGCACTATTTTTGAGTGAATTGGAGAATTTCAGATTTTTGCTGAAATTGTGACCCCGGGGCTTAGAAATTTTTTTCCCCACAGGTGTTGTCTTCGAGGTCTGATTTCATTTCCTATGATAAGAAGGCTTCTGTTTCCACCGCCAAACCTTTCAGGGGAGAATTTGCAACAGTTTGGCACCATTTTTGAGTGAATTGGAGAATTTCAGTTTTTTGCTGAAATTGTGACCCCGGGGCTTAGAAATTTTTTTCCAAACAGGTTTGGTCTTCGAGGGCTGATTTCATTTCCTATGATAAAAAGGCTTCTGTTTCCACCGCCAAACCTTTCAGGGGAGAATTTGCAACAGTTTGGCATCATTTCTGAGTGAATTGGAGAATTTCAGATTTTTGCTGAAACTGTGACCCCGGGGCTTAGAAATTTTTTTTTTTTTACAGGTTAAGTTGTCGAGGGCTGATTTCTTGGCCTATGATAAAAAGGCTTCTGTTTCCACCGCCAAACCTTTCAGGAGAGAATTTGCAACAGTTTGACACCATTTTTGAGTGAATTGGAGAATTTCAGTTTTTTGCTGAAATTGTGACCCCGGGGCTTAGAAATTTTTTTCCCCACAGGTTTTGTCTTCGAGGGCTGATTTCATTTCCTATGATAAAAAGGCTTCTGTTTCCACCGCCAAACCTTTCAGGGGAGAATTTGGAACAGTTTGGCACCATTTTTGAGTGAATTGGAGAATTTCAGATTTTTGCTGAAATTGTGACCCCGGATCTTAGAATTTTTTTTTTTCCACAGGTTTTGTCTTTGAGGGCTGATTTCATTTCCTATGATAAAAAGGCTTCTGTTTCCACCGCCAAACTTTTCAGGGGAGAATTTGCAACAGTTTGGCACCATTTTTGAGTGAATTGGAGAATTTCAGTTTTTTGCTGAAATTGTGACCCCGGGGCTTAGAAATTTTTTCCCCCACAGGTTTTGTCTTCGAGGGCTGATTTCATTTCCTATGATAAGAAGGCTTCTGTTTCCACCGCCAAACCTTTCAGGGGAGAATTTGCAACAGTTTGGCACCATTTTTGAGTGAATTGGAGAATTTCAGTTTTTTGCTGAAATTGTGACCCCGGGGCTTAGAAATTTTTTTCCAAACAGGTTTGGTCTTCGAGGGCTGATTTCATTTCCTATGATAAAAAGGCTTCTGTTTCCACCGCCAAACCTTTCAGGGGAGAATTTGCAACAGTTTGGCACCATTTCTGAGTGAATTGGAGAATTTCAGATTTTTGCTGAAACTGTGACCCCGGGGCTTAGAAATTTTTTTTTTTTTACAGGTTAAGTTGTCGAGGGCTGATTTCTTGGCCTATGATAAAAAGGCTTCTGTTTCCACCGCCAAACCTTTCAGGAGAGAATTTGCAACAGTTTGACACCATTTTTGAGTGAATTGGAGAATTTCAGTTTTTTGCTGAAATTGTGACCCCGGGGCTTAGAAATTTTTTTCCCCACAGGTTTTGTCTTCGAGGGCTGATTTCATTTCCTATGATAAAAAGGCTTCTGTTTCCACCGCCAAACCTTTCAGGGGAGAATTTGGAACAGTTTGGCACCATTTTTGAGTGAATTGGAGAATTTCAGATTTTTGCTGAAATTGTGACCCCGGATCTTAGAATTTTTTTTTTTCCACAGGTTTTGTCTTCGAGGGCTGATTTCATTTCCTATGATAAGAAGGCTTCTGTTTCCACCGCCAAACCTTTCAGGGGAGAATTTGCAACAGTTTGGCACCATTTTTGAGTGAATTGGAGAATATCAGATTTTTGCTGAAATTGTGACCCCGGGGCTTAGAAATTTTTTTCCCCACAGGTTTTGTCTTCGAGGGCTGATTTCATTTCCTATGATAAAAAGGCTTCTGTTTCCACCGCCAAACCTTTCAGGGGAGAATTTGCAACAGTTTGGCACCATTTGTGAGTGAATTGGAGAATTTCGGATTTTTGCTGAAACTGTGACCCCGGGGCTTAGAAAAATTTTTTTTTTTACAGGTTAAGTTGTCGAGGGCTGATTTCTTGGCCTATGATAAAAAGGCTTCTGTTTCCACCGCCAAACCTTTCAGGAGAGAATTTGCAACAGTTTGACACCATTTGTGAGTGAATTGGAGAATTTCAGTTTTTTGCTGAAATTGTGACCCCGGGGCTTAGAAATTTCTTCCCCCACAGGTTTTGTCTTCGAGGTCTGATTTCATTTCCTATGATAAAAAGGCTTCTGTTTCCACCGCCAAACCTTTCAGGGGATAATTTGGAACAGTTTGGCACCATTTTTGAGTGAATTGGAGAATTACAGTTTTTTGCTGAAATTGTGACCCCGGGGCTTAGAAATTTTTTCCCCCACAGGTTTTGTCTTCGAGGTCTGATTTCTTGGCCTATGATAAAAAGCCTTCTGTTTGCACAGCCAAAGCTTTCAAAGGGGGAGAATTTGCAACAGTTTGGCACCATTTTTGAGTGAATTGGAGAATTACAGTTTTTTGCTGAAATTGTGACCCCGGGGCTTAGAAATTTTTTTTTCCACAGGTTTTGTCTTCGAGGTCTGATTTCATTTCCTATGATAAAAAGGCTTCTTTTTCCACCGCCAAACCTTTCAGGGGAGAATTTGCAACAGTTTGGCACCATTTTTGAGTGAATTGGAGAATTTCAGATTTTTGCTGAAATTGTGACCCCAGGGCTTAGAATTTTTTTTTTTTTTACAGGTTAAGTTGTCGAGGGCTGATTTCTTGGCCTATGATAAAAAGCCTTATGTTTGCACCACCAAACCTTTAAGGGGAGAATTTGCAACAGTTTGGCACCATTTTTGAGTGAATTGGAGAATTACAGTTTTTTGCTGAAATTGTGACCCTGGGGCTTAGAAATTTTTTTCCCCACAGGTTTTGTCTTCGAGGTCTGATTTCATTTCCTATGATAAAAAGGCTTCTGTTTCCACCGCCAAACCTTTCAGGGGAGAATTTGCAACAGTTTGGCACTATTTTTGAGTGAATTGGAGAATTTCAGATTTTTGCTGAAATTGTGACCCCGGGGCTTAGAAATTTTTTTCCCCACAGGTTTTGTCTTCGAGGTCTGATTTCTTGGCCTATGATAAAAAGCCTTCTGTTTGCACAGCCAAAGCTTTCAAAGGGGGAGAATTTGCAACAGTTTGGCACCATTTTTGAGTGAATTGGAGAATTACAGTTTTTTGCTGAAATTGTGACCCCGGGGCTTAGAAATTTTTTTTTCCACAGGTTTTGTCTTCGAGGTCTGATTTCATTTCCTATGATAAAAAGGCTTCTTTTTCCACCGCCAAACCTTTCAGGGGAGAATTTGCAACAGTTTGGCACCATTTTTGAGTGAATTGGAGAATTTCAGATTTTTCCTGAAATTGTGACACCGGGGCTTAGAATTTTTTTTTTTTTTACAGGTTAAGTTGTCGAGGGCTGATTTCTTGGCCTATGATAAAAAGCCTTCTGTTTGCACCGCCAAACCTTTAAGGGGAGAATTTGCAACAGTTTGGCACCATTTTTGAGTGAATTGGAGAATTACAGTTTTTTGCTGAAATTGTGACCCCGGGGCTTAGAAATTTTTTTTCCCACAGGTTTTGTCTTCGAGGTCTGATTTCATTTCCTATGATAAAAAGGCTTCTGTTTCCACCGCCAAACCTTTCAGGGGAGAATTTGCAACAGTTTGGCACTATTTTTGAGTGAATTGGAGAATTTCAGATTTTTGCTGAAATTGTGACCCCGGGGCTTAGAAATTTTTTTCCCCACAGGTGTTGTCTTCGAGGGCTGATTTCATTTCCTATGATAAGAAGGCTTCTGTTTCCACCGCCAAACCTTTCAGGGGAGAATTTGCAACAGTTTGGCACCATTTTTGAGTGAATTGGAGAATTACAGTTTTTTGCTGAAATTGTGACCCCGGGACTTAGAATTTTTTTTTTTTCACAGGTTTTGTCTTCGAGGGCTGATTTCATTTCCTATGATAAAAAGCCTTCTGTTTCCACCGCCAAACCTTTCAGGGGAGAATTTGCAACAGTTTGGCACCATTTTTGAGTGAATTGGAGAATTTCAGATTTTTGCTGAAATTGTGACCCCGGGGCTTAGAAATTTTTTTTTTCCACAGGTTTTGTCTTTGAGGGCTGATTTCATTTCCTATGATAAAAAGGCTTCTGTTTCCACCGCCAAACCTTTCAGGGGAGAATTTGCAACAGTTTGGCACCATTTTTGAGTGAATTGGAGAATTACAGTTTTTTGCTGAAATTGTGACCCCGGGGCTTAGAATTTTTTTTTTTCACAGGTTTTGTCTTCGAGGGCTGATTTCATTTCCTATGATAAAAAGGCTTCTGTTTCCACCGCCAAACCTTTCAGGGGAGAATTTGCAACAGTTTGGCACCATTTTTGAGTGAATTGGAGAATTTCAGATTTTTGCTGAAATTGTGACCCCGGGGCTTAGAAATTTTTTTTTTTTTACAGGTTAAGTTGTCGAGGGCTGATTTCTTGGCCTATGATAAAAAGGCTTCTGTTTCCACCGCCAAACCTTTCAGGAGAGAATTTGCAACAGTTTGACACCATTTTTGAGTGAATTGGAGAATTTCAGTTTTTTGCTGAAATTGTGACCCCGGGGCTTAGAAATTATTTTCCCCACAGGTTTTGTCTTCGAGGTCTGATTTCATTTCCTATGATAAAAAGGCTTCTGTTTCCACCGCCAAACCTTTCAGGGGAGAATTTGGAACAGTTTGGCACCATTTTTGAGTGAATTGGAAAATTTCAGTTTTTTGCTGAAATTGTGACCCCGGGGTTTAGAAATTTTTTTCCCCACAGGTTTTGTCTTCGAGGTCTGATTTCTTGGCCTATGATAAAAAGCCTTCTGTTTGCACCGCCAAACGTTTAAGGGGAGAATTTGCAACAGTTTGGCACCATTTTTGACTGAATTGGAGAATTACAGTTTTTTGCTGAAATTGTGACCCCGGGGCTTAGAAATTTTTTTTTTCACAGGTTTTGTCTTCGAGGGCTGATTTCATTTCCTATGATAAAAAGCCTTCTGTTTCCACCGCCAAACCTTTCAGGGGAGAATTTGCAGCAGTTTGGCCACATTTTTGAGTGAATTGGAGAATATCAGATTTTTGCTGAAATTGTGACCCCGGGGCTTAGAAATTCCCCCCCCCACAGGTTTTGTCTTCGAGGTCTAATTTCATTTCCTATGATAAAAAGGCTTCTTTTTCCACCGCCAAACCTTTCAGGGGAGAATTTGTAACTGTTTGGCACCATTTTTGAGTGAATTGGAGAATTTCAGTTTTTTGCTGAAATTGTGACCCCAGGGCTTAGTAATTTTTTCCCCCACAGGTTTTGTCTTCGAGGTCTGATTTCATTTCCTATGATAAAAAGGCTTCTGTTTCCACAGCCAAACCTTTCAGGGGAGAATTTGCAACAGTTTGGCACCATTTTTGAGTGAATTGGAGAATTACAGTTTTTTGCTGAAATTGTGACCCCGGGGCTTAGAAATTTTTTTTTTCACAGGTTTTTTCTTCGAGGGCTGATTTCATTTCCTATGATAAAAAGCCTTCTGTTTCCACCGCCAAACCTTTCAGGGGAGAATTTGCAGTAGTTTGGCCCCATTTTTGAGTGAATTGGAGAATATCAGATTTTTGCTGAAATTGTGACCCCGGGGCTTAGAAATTTTTTCCCCCACAGGTTTTGTCTTCGAGGTCTAATTTCATTTCCTATGATAAAAAGGCTTCTTTTTCCACCGCCAAACCATTCAGGGGAGAATTTGTAACTGTTTGGCACCATTTTTGAGTGAATTGGAGAATATCAGTTTTTTGCTGAAATTGTGACCCCGGGGCTTAGTAATTTCCCCCCCCACAGGTTTTGTCTTCGAGGTCTGATTTCATTTCCTATGATAAGAAGGCTTCTGTTTGCACCGCCAAACCTTTAAGGAGAGAATTTGCAACAGTTTGACACCATTTTTGAGTGAATTGGAGAATTTCAGTTTTTTGCTGAAATTGTGACCCCGGGGCTTAGAAATTTTTTTCCCCACAGGTTTTGTCTTCGAGGTCTGATTTCATTTCCTATGATAAAAAGGCTTCTGTTTCCACCGCCAAACCTTTCAGGGGAGAATTTGCAACAGTTTGGCACCATTTCTGAGTGAATTGGAGAATTTCAGATTTTTGCTGAAACTGTGACCCCGGGGCTTAGAAATTTTTTTTTTTTTACAGGTTAAGTTGTCGAGGGCTGATTTCTTGGCCTATGATAAAAAGGCTTCTGTTTCCACCGCCAAACCTTTCAGGAGAGAATTTGCAACAGTTTGACACCATTTTTGAGTGAATTGGAGAATTTCAGTTTTTTGCTGAAATTGTGACCCCGGGGCTTAGAAATTTCTTCCCCCACAGGTTTTGTCTTCGAGGTCTGATTTCATTTCCTATGATAAAAAGGCTTCTGTTTCCACCGCCAAACCTTTCAGGGGATAATTTGGAACAGTTTGGCACCATTTTTGAGTGAATTGGAGAATTACAGTTTTTTGCTGAAATTGTGACCCCGGGGCTTAGAATTTTTTTTTTTTCACAGGTTTTGTCTTCGAGGGCTGATTTCATTTCCTATGATAAAAAGGCTTCTGTTTCCACCGCCAAACCTTTCAGGGGAGAATTTGCAACAGTTTGGCACCATTTTTGAGTGAATTGGAGAATTTCAGATTTTTGCTGAAATTGTGACCCCGGGGCTTAGAAATTTTTTTTTTTTTACAGGTTAAGTTGTCGAGGGCTGATTTCTTGGCCTATGATAAAAAGGCTTCTGTTTCCACCGCCAAACCTTTCAGGAGAGAATTTGCAACAGTTTGACACCATTTTTGAGTGAATTGGAGAATTTCAGATTTTTGCTGAAATTGTGACCCCGGGGCTTAGAAATTATTTTCCCCACAGGTTTTGTCTTCGAGGTCTGATTTCATTTCCTATGATAAAAAGGCTTCTGTTTCCACCGCCAAACCTTTCAGGGGAGAATTTGGAACAGTTTGGCACCATTTTTGAGTGAATTGGAAAATTTCAGTTTTTTGCTGAAATTCTGACCCCGGGGCTTAGAAATTTTTTTTTCACAGGTTTTGTCTTCGAGGGCTGATTTCATTTCCTATGATAAAAAGCCTTCTGTTTCCACCGCCAAACCTTTCAGGGGAGAATTTGCAGCAGTTTGGCCACATTTTTGAGTGAATTGGAGAATATCAGATTTTTGCTGAAATTGTGACCCCGGGGCTTAGAAATTCCCCCCCCCACAGGTTTTGTCTTCGAGGTCTAATTTCATTTCCTATGATAAAAAGGCTTCTTTTTCCACCGCCAAACCTTTCAGGGGAGAATTTGTAACTGTTTGGCACCATTTTTGAGTGAATTGGAGAATTTCAGTTTTTTGCTGAAATTGTGACCCCGGGGCTTAGTAATTTTTTCCCCCACAGGTTTTGTCTTCGAGGTCTGATTTCATTTCCTATGATAAAAAGGCTTCTGTTTCCACAGCCAAACCTTTCAGGGGAGAATTTGCAACAGTTTGGCACCATTTTTGAGTGAATTGGAGAATTACAGTTTTTTGCTGAAATTGTGACCCCGGGGCTTAGAAATTTTTTTTTTCACAGGTTTTTTCTTCGAGGGCTGATTTCATTTCCTATGATAAAAAGCCTTCTGTTTCCACCGCCAAACCTTTCAGGGGAGAATTTGCAGTAGTTTGGCCCCATTTTTGAGTGAATTGGAGAATATCAGATTTTTGCTGAAATTGTGACCCCGGGGCTTAGAAATTTTTTCCCCCACAGGTTTTGTCTTCGAGGTCTAATTTCATTTCCTATGATAAAAAGGCTTCTTTTTCCACCGCCAAACCATTCAGGGGAGAATTTGTAACTGTTTGGCACCATTTTTGAGTGAATTGGAGAATATCAGTTTTTTGCTGAAATTGTGACCCCGGGGCTTAGTAATTTCCCCCCCCACAGGTTTTGTCTTCGAGGTCTGATTTCATTTCCTATGATAAGAAGGCTTCTGTTTGCACCGCCAAACCTTTAAGGAGAGAATTTGCAACAGTTTGACACCATTTTTGAGTGAATTGGAGAATTTCAGTTTTTTGCTGAAATTGTGACCCCGGGGCTTAGAAATTTTTTTCCCCACAGGTTTTGTCTTCGAGGTCTGATTTCATTTCCTATGATAAAAAGGCTTCTGTTTCCACCGCCAAACCTTTCAGGGGAGAATTTGCAACAGTTTGGCACCATTTCTGAGTGAATTGGAGAATTTCAGATTTTTGCTGAAACTGTGACCCCGGGGCTTAGAAATTTTTTTTTTTTTACAGGTTAAGTTGTCGAGGGCTGATTTCTTGGCCTATGATAAAAAGGCTTCTGTTTCCACCGCCAAACCTTTCAGGAGAGAATTTGCAACAGTTTGACACCATTTTTGAGTGAATTGGAGAATTTCAGTTTTTTGCTGAAATTGTGACCCCGGGGCTTAGAAATTTCTTCCCCCACAGGTTTTGTCTTCGAGGTCTGATTTCATTTCCTATGATAAAAAGGCTTCTGTTTCCACCGCCAAACCTTTCAGGGGATAATTTGGAACAGTTTGGCACCATTTTTGAGTGAATTGGAGAATTACAGTTTTTTGCTGAAATTGTGACCCCGGGGCTTAGAATTTTTTTTTTTTCACAGGTTTTGTCTTCGAGGGCTGATTTCATTTCCTATGATAAAAAGCCTTCTGTTTCCACCGCCAAACCTTTCAGGGGAGAATTTGTAACTGTTTGGCACCATTTTTGAGTGAATTGGAGAATTTCAGTTTTTTGCTGAAATTGTGACCCCGGGGCTTAGTAATTTTTCCCCCCACAGGTTTTGTCTTCGAGGTCTGATTTCATTTCCTATGATAAAAAGGCTTCTGTTTCCACAGCCAAACCTTTCAGGGGAGAATTTGCAACAGTTTGGCACCATTTTTGAGTGAATTGGAGAATTACAGTTTTTTGCTGAAATTGTGACCCCGGGGCTTAGAAATTTGGTTTTTCACAGGTTTTTTCTTCGAGGGCTGATTTCATTTCCTATGATAAAAAGGCTTCTGTTTCCACCGCCAAACCTTTCAGGGGAGAATTTGCAGCAGTTTGGCCCCATTTTTGAGTGAATTGGAGAATATCAGATTTTTGCTGAAATTGTGACCCCGGGTCTTAGAATTTTTTTCCCCCACAGGTTTTGTCTTCGAGGTCTAATTTCATTTCCTATGATAAAAAGGCTTCTTTTTGCACCGCCAAACCTTTCAGGGGAGAATTTGTAACTGTTTGGCACCATTTTTGAGTGAATTGGAGAATTTCAGTTTTTTGCTGAAATTGTGACCCCGGGGCTTAGTAATTTCCCCCCCCACAGGTTTTGTCTTCGAGGTCTGATTTCATTTCCTATGATAAAAAGGCTTCTGTTTCCACAGCCAAACCTTTCAGGGGAGAATTTGCAACAGTTTGGCACCATTTTTGAGTGAATTGGAGAATTTCAGTTTTTTGCTGAAATTGTGACCCCGGGGCTTAGAAATTTTTTTCCCCACAGGTTTTGTCTTTGAGGGCTGATTTCATTTCCTATGATAAAAAGGCTTCTGTTTCCACCGCCAAACCTTTCAGGGGAGAATTTGCAACATTTTGGCACCATTTTTGAGTGAATTGGAGAATAACAGTTTTTTGCTGAAATTGTGACCCCGGGGCTTAGAAATTTTTTTTTCACAGGTTTTGTCTTCGAGGGCTGATTACATTTCCTATGATAAAAAGGCTTCTGTTTCCACCGCCAAACCTTTCAGGGAAGAATTTGCAACAGTTTGGCACCATTTTTGAGTGAATTGGAGAATTACAGTTTTTTGCTGAAATTGTGACCCCGGGGCTTAGAAATTTTTTCCCCCACAGGTTTTGTCTTCGAGGGCTGATTTCATTTCCTATGATAAAAAGGCTTCTGTTTCCACCGCCAAACCTTTCAGGGGAGAATTTGCAACAGTTTGGCACCATTTTTGAGTGAATTGGAGAATTTCAGATTTTTGCTGAAATTGTGACCCCGGGGCTTAGAAATTTTTTTCCCCACAGGTTTTGTCTTCGAGGGCTGATTTCATTTCCTATGATAAGAAGGTTTCTGTTTCCACCGCCAAACCTTTCAGGGGAGAATTTGCAACAGTTTGGCACCATTTTTGAGTGAATTGGAGAATTTCAGTTTTTTGCTGAAATTGTGACCCCGGGGCTTAGAAATTTTTTTCCAAACAGGTTTTGTCTTCGAGGTCTGATTTCATTTCCTATGATAAAAAGGCTTCTGTTTCCACCGCCAAACCTTTCAGGGGAGAATTTGCAACAGTTTGGCACCATTTCTGAGTGAATTGGAGAATTTCAGATTTTTGCTGAAACTGTGACCCCGGGGCTTAGAATTTTTTTTTTTTTTTACAGGTTAAGTTGTCGAGGGCTGATTTCTTGGCCTATGATAAAAAGGCTTCTGTTTCCACCGCCAAACCTTTCAGGAGAGAATTTGCAACAGTTTGACACCATTTTTGAGTGAATTGGAGAATTTCAGTTTTTTGCTGAAATTGTGACCCCGGGGCTTAGAAATTTTTTTCCCCACAGGTTTTGTCTTCGAGGTCTGATTTCATTTCCTATGATAAAAAGGCTTCTGCTTCCACCGCCAAACCTTTCAGGGGAGAATTTGCAACAGTTTGGCACCATTTTTGAGTGAATTGGAGAATTTCAGATTTTTGCTGAAATTGTGACCCCGGGGCTTAGAAATTTTTTCCCCCACAGGTTTTGTCTTCGAGGGCTGATTTCATTTCCTATGATAAGAAGGTTTCTGTTTACACCGCCAAAACTTTCAGGGGAGAATTTGCAACAGTTTGGCACCATTTTTGAGTGAATTGGAGAATTTCAGATTTTTGCTGAAATTGTGACCCCGGGGCTTAGAAAAAGTTTTTTTTACAGGTTTTGTCTTCGAGGTCTGATTTCATTTCCTATGATAAAAAGCCTTCTGTTTCCACCGCCAAACCTTTCAGGGGAGAATTTGCAACAGTTTGGCACCATTTTTGAGTGAATTGGAGAATTACAGTTTTTTGCTGAAATTGTGACCCCGGGGCTTAGAAATTTTTTTTTTCACAGGTTTTGTCTTCGAGGGCTGATTTCATTTCCTATGATAAAAAGGCTTCTGTTTCCACCGCCAAACCTTTCAGGGGAGAATTTGCAACAGTTTGGCACCATTTTTGAGTGAATTGGAGAATTTCAGATTTTTGCTGAAATTGTGACCCCGGGGCTTAGAAATTTTTTTCCCCTCAGGTTTTGTCTTCGAGGGCTGATTTCATTTCCTATGATAAGAAGGTTTCTGTTTACACCGCCAAACTTTCAGGAGAGAATTTGCAACAGTTTGACACCATTTGTGAGTGAATTGGAGAATTACAGTTTTTTGTTGAAATTGTGACCCCGGGGCTTAGAAATTTTTTTTTTTTTACAAGTTAAGTTGTCGAGGGCTGATTTCTTGGCCTATGATAAAAAGGCTTCAGTTTCCACCGCCAAACTTTCAGGAGAGAATTTGCAACAGTTTGACACCATTTGTGAGTGAATTGGAGAATTACAGTTTTTTGTTGAAATTGAGACCCCGGGGCTTAGAAATTTTTTCCCCCACAGGTTTTGTCTTCGAGGTCTGATTTCATTTCCTATGATAAAAAGGCTTCTGTTTCCACTGCCAAACATTTCAGGGGATAATTTGGAACCGTTTGGCACCATTTTTGAGTGAATTGGAGAATTTCAGTTTTTTGCTGAAATTGTGACCCCGGGGCTTAGAAATTTTTTCCCCCACAGGTTTTGTCTTCGAGGTCTGATTTCTTGGCCTATGATAAAAAGCCTTCTGTTTGCACCGCCAAAGCTTTCAAAGGGGGAGAATTTGCAACAGTTTGGCACCATTTTTGAGTGAATTGGAGAATTTCAGTTTTTTGCTGAAATTGTGACCCCAGGGCTTAGAAATTTTTTTCCCCACAGGTTTTGTCTTCGAGGTCTGATTTCATTTCCTATGATAAAAAGGCTTCTGTTTCCACCGCCAAACCTTTAAGGGGAGAATTTGCAACAGTTTGGCACCATTTTTGAGTGAATTGGAGAATTTCAGTTTTTTGCTGAAATTGTGACCCCGGGGTTTAGAAATTTTTTTCCCCACAGGTTTTGTTTTCGAGCTCTGATTTCTTGGCCTATGATAAAAAGCCTTCTGTTTCCACCGCCAAACCTTTAAGGGGAGAATTTGCAACAGTTTGGCACCATTTTTGAGTGAATTGGAGAATTACAGTTTTTTGCTGAAATTGTGACCCCGGGGCTTAGAAATTTTTTTTTTCACAGGTTTTGTCTTCGAGGGCTGATTTCATTTCCTATGATAAAAAGCCTTCTGTTTCCACCGCCAAACCTTTCAGGGGAGAATTTGCAGCAGTTTGGCCCCATTTTTGAGTGAATTGGAGAATATCAGATTTTTGCTGAAATTGTGACCCCGGGGCTTAGAAATTTTTTCCCCCACAGATTTTGTCTTTGAGGGCTGATTACATTTCCTATGATAAGAAGGCTTCTGTTTCCACCGCCAAACCTTTCAGGGTAGAATTTGTAACTGTTTGGCACCATTTTTGAGTGAATTGGAGAATTTCAGTTTTTTGCTGAAATTGTGACCCCGGGGCTTAGAAATTTTTTTCCCCACAGGTTTTGTCTTCGAGGTCTGATTTCATTTCCTATGATAAAAAGGCTTCTGTTTCCACCGCCAAACCTTTCAGGGGAGAATTTGCAAAAGTTTGGCACCATTTCTGAGTGAATTGGAGAATTTCAGATTTTTGCTGAAACTGTGACCCCGGGGCTTAGAAATTTTTTTTTTTTTACAGGTTAAGTTGTCGAGGGCTGATTTCATTTCCTATGATAAAAAGGCTTCTGTTTCCACCGCCAAACCTTTCAGGGGAGAATTTGCAACAGTTTGGCACCATTTTTGAGTGAATTGGAGAATTTCAGATTTTTGCTGAAATTGTGACCCCGGGGCTTAGAATTTTTTTTCCCCACAGGTTTTGTCTTCGAGGTCTGATTTCTTGGCCTATGATAAAAAGGCTTCTGTTTCCACCGCCAAACCTTTCAGGGGAGAATTTGCAACAGTTTGGCACCATTTTTGAGTGAATTGGAGAATTTCAGATTTTTGCTGAAATTGTGACCCCGGGGCTTAGAAATTTTTTTCCCAACAGGTTTTGTCTTCGAGGGCTGATTTCATTTCCTATGATAAGAAGGTTTCTGTTTACACCGCCAAACCTTTCAGGGGAGAATTTGCAACAGTTTGGCACCATTTTTGAGTGAATTGGAGAATATCAGATTTTTGCTGAAATTGTGACCCCGGGGCTTAGAAATTTTTTTCCCCACAGGTTTTGTCTTCGAGGTCTAATTTCATTTCCTATGATAAAAAGGCTTCTGTTTCCACCGCCAAACCTTTCAGGGGAGAATTTGCAACGGTTTGGCACCATTTTTGAGTGAATTGGAGAATTTCAGTTTTTTGCTGAAATTGTGACCCCGGGGCTTAGAAATTTTTTTCCCCACAGGTTTTGTCTTCGAGGTCTGATTTCATTACCTATGATAAAAAGGCTTCTGTTTCCACCGCCAAACCTTTCAGGGGAGAATTTGCAACAGTTTGGCACCATTTCTGAGTGAATTGGAGAATTTCAGATTTTTGCTGAAACTGTGACCCCGGGGATTAGAATTTTTTTTTTTTTTATAGGTTAAGTTGTTGAGGGCTGATTTCTTGGCCTATGATAAAAAGGCTTCTGTTTCCACCGCCAAACCTTTCATGGGAGAATTTGCAACAGTTTGGCACCATTTCTGAGTGAATTGGAGAATTTCAGATTTTTGCTGAAACTGTGACCCCGGGGATTAGAATTTTTTTTTTTTTACAGGTTTTGTCTTCGAGGGCTGATTTCATTTCCTATGATAAAAAGGCTTCTGTTTCCACCGCCAAACCTTTCAGGTGAGAATTTGCAACAGTTTGACACCATTTGTGAGTGAATTGGAGAATTTCAGATTTTTGCTGAAATTGTGACCCCGGGGCTTAGAAATTTTTTTCCCCACAGGTTTTGTCTTCGAGGGCTGATTTCATTTCCTAAGATAAGAAGGTTTCTGTTTACACCGCCAAACCTTTCAGGGGAGAATTTGCAACAGTTTGGCACCATTTTTGAGTGAATTGGAGAATTTCAGATTTTTGCTGAAATTGTGACCCCGGGGCTTAGAAAAAGTTTTTTTTACAGGTTTTGTCTTCTAGGGCTGATTTCATTTCCTATGATAAAAAGCCTTCTGTTTCCACCGCCAAACCTTTCAGGGGAGAATTTGCAACAGTTTGGCACCATTTTTGAGTGAATTGGAGAATATCAGATTTTTGCTGAAATTGTGACCCCGGGGCTTAGAAATTTTTTTCCCCACAGGTTTTGTCTTCGAGGTCTGATTTCATTTCCTATGATAAAAAGGCTTCTGTTTCCACCGCCAAACCTTTCAGGGGAGAATTTGCAACAGTTTGGCACCATTTCTGAGTGAATTGGAGAATTTCAGATTTTTGCTGAAACTGTGACCCCGGGGATTAGAATTTTTTTTTTTTTTACAAGTTAAGTTGTCGAGGGCTGATTTCTTGGCCTATGATAAAAAGGCTTCTGTTTCCACCGCCAAACCTTTCAGGGGAGAATTTGCAACAGTTTGGCACCATTTTCGAGTGAATTGGAGAATTTCATATTTTTGCTGAAATTGTGACCCCGGGGCTTAGAAATTTTTTTCCCCACAGGTTTTGTCTTCGAGGGCTGATTTCATTTCCTATGATAAGAAGGTTTCTGTTTACACCGCCAAACCTTTCAGGGGAGAATTTGCAACAGTTTGGCACCATTTTTGAGTGAATTGGAGAATTTCAGATTTTTGCTGAAATTGTGACCCCGGGGCTTAGAAAAAGTTTTTTTTACAGGTTTTGTCTTCGAGGGCTGATTTCATTTCCTATGATAAAAAGCCTTCTGTTTCCACCGCCAAACCTTTCAGGGGAGAATTTGCAACAGTTTGGCACCATTTTTGAGTGAATTGGAGAATATCAGATTTTTGCTGAAATTGTGACCCCGGGGCTTAGAAATTTTTTCCCCCACAGGTTTTGTCTTCGAGGTCTGATTTCATTTCCTATGATAAAAAGGCTTCTGTTTCCACCGCCAAACCTTTCAGGGGAGAATTTGCAACAGTTTGGCACCATTTTTGAGTGAATTGGAGAATTTCAGATTTTTGCTGAAATTGTGACCCCGGGGCTTAGAATTTTTTTTTTTCACAGGTTTTGTCTTCGAGGGCTGATTTCATTTCCTATGATAAAAAGGCTTCTGTTTCCACCGCCAAACCTTTCAGGGGAGAATTTGCAACAGTTTGGCACCATTTTTGAGTGAATTGGAGAATTTCAGATTTTTGCTGACATTGTGACCCCGGGGCTTAGAAATTTTTTTTTCCACAGGTTTTGTCTTTGAGGTCTGATTTCATTTCCTATGATAAAAAGGCTTCTGTTTCCACCGCCAAACCTTTCAGGGGAGAATTTGCAACAGTTTGGCACCATTTTTGAGTGAATTGGAGAATTTCAGATTTTTGCTGAAATTGTGACCCCGGGGCTTAGAAATTATTATTTTTTTACAGGATAAGTTGTCGAGGGCTGATTTCATTTCCTATGATAAAAAGGCTTCTGTTTCCACCGCCAAACCTTTCAGGGGAGAATTTGCAACAGTTTGGCACCATTTTTGAGTGAATTGGAGAATTTCAGATTTTTGCTGAAATTGTGACCCCGGGGCTTAGAAATTTTTTTTCCCACAGGTTTTGTCTTTGAGGTCTGATTTCATTTCCTATGATAAAAAGGCTTCTGTTTCCACCGCCAAACCTTTCAGGGGAGAATTTGCAACAGTTTGGCACCATTTTTGAGTGAATTGGAGAATTTCAGATTTTTGCTGAAATTGTGACCCCGGGGCTTAGAAATTATTATTTTTTTACAGGATAAGTTGTCGAGGGCTGATTTCTTGGCCTATGATAAAAAGGCTTCTGTTTCCACCGCCAAACCTTTCAGGGGAGAATTTGCAACAGTTTGGCACCATTTTTGAGTGAATTGGAGAATTTCAGTTTTTTGTTGAAATTGTGACCCCGGGGCTTAGAATTTTTTTTTTCACAGGTTTTGTCTTTGAGGTCTAATTTCATTTCCTATGATAAAAAGGCTTCTGTTTCCACCGCCAAACCTTTCAGGGGAGAATTTGCAACAGTTTGGCACCATTTTTGAGTGAATTGGAGAATTTCAGATTTTTGCTGAAATTGTGACCCCGGGGCTTAGAAATTATTATTTTTTTACAGGATAAGTTGTCGAGGGCTGATTTCTTGGCCTATGATAAAAAGGCTTCTGTTTCCACCGGCAAACCTTTCAGGGGAGATTTCGCAACAGTTTGGCACCATTTTTGAGTGAATTGGAGAATTTCAGTTTTTTGCTGAAATTGTGACCCCGGGACTTAGAAATTTTTTTTTTCACAGGTTTTGTCTTCGAGGTCTGATTTCTTGGCCTATGATAAAAAGGCTTCTGTTTCCACCGCCAAACCTTTCAGGGGAGAATTTGCAACAGTTTGGCACCATTTTTGAGTGAATTGGAGAATTACAGTTTTTTGCTGAAATTGTGACACCGGAGCTTAGAAAATTTTTTTCCCACAGGTTTTGTCTTTAAGGTCTGATTTCATTTCCTATGATAAAAAGGCTTCTGTTTCCACCGCCAAACCTTTCAGGGGAGAATTTGCAACAGTTTGGCACCATTTTTGAGTGAATTGGAGAATTTCAGATTTTTGCTGAAATTGTGACCCCGGGGCTTAGAAATTATTATTTTTTTACAGGATAAGTTGTCGAGGGCTGATTTCATTTCCTATGATAAAAAGGCTTCTGTTTCCACCGCCAAACCTTTCAGGGGAGAATTTGCAACAGTTTGGCACCATTTTTGAGTGAATTGGAGAATTTCAGATTTTTGCTGAAATTGTGACCCCGGGGCTTAGAATTTTTTTTCCCCACAGGTTTTGTCTTTGAGGTCTGATTTCATTTCCTATGATAAAAAGGCTTCTGTTTCCACCGCCAAACCTTTCAGGGGAGAATTTGCAACAGTTTGGCACCATTTTTGAGTGAATTGGAGAATTTCAGATTTTTGCTGAAATTGTGACCCCGGGGCTTAGAAATTATTATTTTTTTACAGGATAAGTTGTCGAGGGCTGATTTCTTGGCCTATGATAAAAAGGCTTCTGTTTCCACCGCCAAACCTTTCAGGGGAGAATTTGCAACAGTTTGGCACCATTTTTGAGTGAATTGGAGAATTTCAGATTTTTGCTGAAATTGTGACCCCGGGGCTTAGAATTTTTTTTTTCACAGGTTTTGTCTTTGAGGTCTAATTTCATTTCCTATGATAAAAAGGCTTCTGTTTCCACCGCCAAACCTTTCAGGGGAGAATTTGCAACAGTTTGGCACCATTTTTGAGTGAATTGGAGAATTACAGTTTTTTGTTGAAATTGTGACCCCGGGGCTTAGAATTTTTTTTTTCACAGGTTTTGTCTTTGAGGGCTGATTTCTTGGCCTATGATAAAAAGGCTTCTGTTTCCACCGCCAAACCTTTCAGGGGAGAATTTGCAACAGTTTGGCACCATTTTTGAGTGAATTGGAGAATTTCAGATTTTTGCTGAAATTGTGACCCCGGGGCTTAGAAATTATTATTTTTTTACAGGATAAGTTGTCGAGGGCTGATTTCTTGGCCTATGATAAAAAGGCTTCTGTTTCCACCGGCAAACCTTTCAGGGGAGATTTCGCAACAGTTTGGCACCATTTTTGAGTGAATTGGAGAATTTCAGTTTTTTGCTGAAATTGTGACCCCGGGACTTAGAAATTTTTTTTTTCACAGGTTTTGTCTTCGAGGTCTGATTTCTTGGCCTATGATAAAAAGGCTTCTGTTTCCACCGCCAAACCTTTCAGGGGAGAATTTGCAACAGTTTGGCACCATTTTTGAGTGAATTGGAGAATTTCAGATTTATGCTTTGAATTCTTTTCCCCCACAGGTTTTGTCTTCGAGGTCTGATTTCTTGGCCTATGATAAAAAGGCTTCTGTTTCCACCGCCAAACCTTTCAGGGGAGAATTTGCAACAGTTTGGCACCATTTTTGAGTGAATTGGAGAATTACAGTTTTTTGCTGAAATTGTGACCCCGGAGCTTAGAAATTTTTTTTCCCACAGGTTTTGTCTTTGAGGTCTGATTTCATTTCCTATGATAAAAAGGCTTCTGTTTCCACCGCCAAACCTTTCAGGGGAGAATTTGCAACAGTTTGGCACCATTTTTGAGTGAATTGGAGAATTTCAGATTTTTGCTGAAATTGTGACCCCGGGGCTTAGAAATTATTATTTTTTTACAGGATAAGTTGTCGAGGGCTGATTTCATTTCCTATGATAAAAAGGCTTCTGTTTCCACCGCCAAACCTTTCAGGGGAGAATTTGCAACAGTTTGGCACCATTTTTGAGTGAATTGGAGAATTTCAGATTTTTGCTCAAATTGTGACCCCGGGGCTTAGAATTTTTTTTTTCCACAGGTTTTGTCTTTGAGGTCTGATTTCATTTCCTATGATAAAAAGGCTTCTGTTTCAACCGCCAAACCTTTCAGGGGAGAATTTGCAACAGTTTGGCACCATTTTTGAGTGAATTGGAGAATTTCAGATTTTTGCTGAAATTGTGACCCCGGGGCTTAGAAATTATTATTTTTTTACAGGATAAGTTGTCGAGGGCTGATTTCTTGGCCTATGATAAAAAGGCTTCTGTTTCCAGCGCCAAACCTTTCAGGGGAGAATTTGCAACAGTTTGGCACCATTTTTGAGTGAATTGGAGAATTTCAGATTTTTGCTGAAATTGTGACCCCGGGGCTTAGAATTTTTTTTTTCCACAGGTTTTGTCTTTGAGGTCTAATTTCATTTCCTATGATAAAAAGGCTTCTGTTTCCACCGCCAAACCTTTCAGGGGAGAATTTGCAACAGTTTGGCACCATTTTTGAGTGAATTGGAGAATTTCAGATTTTTGCTGAAATTGTGACCCCGGGGCTTAGAAATTATTATTTTTTTACAGGATAAGTTGTCGAGGGCTGATTTCTTGGCCTATGATAAAAAGGCTTCTGTTTCCACCGGCAAACCTTTCAGGGGAGATTTCGCAACAGTTTGGCACCATTTTTGAGTGAATTGGAGAATTTCAGTTTTTTGCTGAAATTGTGACCCCGGGACGTATAAATTTTTTTTTTCACAGGTTTTGTCTTCGAGGTCTGATTTCTTGGCCTATGATAAAAAGGCTTCTGTTTCCACCGCCAAACCTTTCAGGGGAGAATTTGCAACAGTTTGGCACCATTTTTGAGTGAATTGGAGAATTTCAGATTTATGCTTTGAATTTTTTTCCCCCACAGGTTTTGTCTTCGAGGTCTGATTTCATTTCCTATGATAAAAAGGCTTCTGTTTCCACCGCCAAACCTATCAGGGGAGAATTTGCAACAGTTTGGCACCATTTTTGAGTGAATTGGAGAATTTCAGAATTTTGCTGAAATTGTGACCCCGGGGCTTAGAATTTTTTTCCCCACAGGTTTTGTCGTCGAGGGCTGATTTCATTTCCTATGATAAAAAGTCTTCTGTTTCCACCGCCAAACCTTTCAGGGGAGAATTTGCAACAGTTTGGCACCATTTTTGAGTGAATTGGAGAATTTCAGATTTTTGCTGAAATTGTGACCCCGGGGCTTAGAATTTTTTATTTTCACAGGTTTTGTCTTCGAGGGCTGATTTCATTTCCTATGATAAAAAGGCTTCTGTTTCCACCGCCAAACCTTTCAGGGGAGAGTTTGCAACAGTTTGGCACCATTTTTGAGTGAATTGGAGAATTTCAGATTTTTGCTGAAATTGTGACCCCGGGGCTTAGAAAATTTTTTTTTCACAGGTTTTGTCTTCGAGGGCTGATTTCATTTCCGATGATAAAAAGGCTTCTGTTTCCACCGCCAAACCTTTCAGGGGAGAGTTTGCAACAGTTTGGCACCATTTTTGAGTGAATTGGAGAATTTCAGATTTTTGCTGAAATTGTGACCCCGGGGCTTAGAAAATTTTTTTTTCACAGGTTTTGTCTTCGAGGGCTGATTTCTTGGCCTATGATAAAAAGGCTTCTGTTTCCACCGCCAAACCTTTCAGGGGAGAATTTGCAACAGTTTGGCACCATTTTTGAGTGAATTGGAGAATTTCAGATTTTTGCTGAAATTGTGACCCCTGGGCTTAGAATTTTTTTTTTTCACAGGTTTTGTCTTTGAGGTCTGATTTCATTTCCTATGATAAAAAGGCTTCTGTTTCCACCGCCAAACCTTTCAGGGGAGAATTTGCAACAGTTTGGCACCATTTTTGAGTGAATTGGTGAATTTCAGATTTTTGCTGAAATTGTGACACCGGGGCTTAGAAATTATTATTTTTTTACAGGATAAGTTGTCGAGGGCTGATTTCATTTCCTAGGATAAAAAGGCTTCTGTTTCCACCGCCAAACCTTTCAGGGGAGAATTTGCAACAGTTTGGCACCATTTTTGAGTGAATTGGAGAATTTCAGATTTTTGCTGAAATTGTGACCCCGGGGCTTAGAATTTTTTTTTCCCACAGGTTTTGTCTTTGAGGTCTGATTTCATTTCCTATGATAAAAAGGCTTCTGTTTCAACCGCCAAACCTTTCAGGGGAGAATTTGCAACAGTTTGGCACCATTTTTGAGTGAATTGGAGAATTTCAGATTTTTGCTGAAATTGTGACCCCGGGGCTTAGAAATTTTTTTTTTCACAGGTTTTGTCTTTGAGGTCTGATTTCTTGGCCTATGATAAAAAGGCTTCTGTTTCCACCGCCAAACCTTTCAGGGGAGAATTTGCAACAGTTTGGCACCATTTTTGAGTGAATTGGAGAATTTCAGATTTTTGCTGAAATTGTGACCCCGGGGCTTAGAAATTATTATTTTTTTACAGGATAAGTTGTCGAGGGCTGATTTCTTGGCCTATGATAAAAAGGCTTCTGTTTCCACCGGCAAACCTTTCAGGGGAGAATTTGCAACAGTTTGGCACCATTTTTGAGTGAATTGGAGAATTTCAGTTTTTTGCTGAAATTGTGACCCCGGGATTTAGAAAATTTTTTTTTCACAGGTTTTGTCTTCGAGGTCTGATTTCTTGGCCTATGATAAAAAGGCTTCTGTTTCCACCGCCAAACCTTTCAGGGGAGAATTTGCAACAATTTGGCACCATTTTTGAGTGAATTGGAGAATTTCAGATTTATGCTTTGAATTTTTTTCCCCCACAGGTTTTGTCTTCGAGGGCTGATTTCTTGGCCTATGATAAAAAGGCTTCTGTTTCCAGCGCCAAACCTTTCAGGGGAGAATTTGCAACAGTTTGGCACCATTTTTGAGTGAATTGGAGAATTTCAGATTTTTGCTGAAATTGTGACCCCGGGGCTTAGAAATTATTATTTTTTTACAGGATAAGTTGTCGAGGGCTGATTTCTTGGCCTATGATAAAAAGGCTTCTGTTTCCACCGCCAAACCTTTCAGGGGAGAATTTGCAACAGTTTGGCACCATTTTTGAGTGAATTGGAGAATTTCAGATTTTTGCTGAAATTGTGACCCCGGGGCTTAGAATTTTTTTTTTTCACAGGTTTTGTCTTCGAGGGCTGATTTCATTTCCTATGATAAAAACCTTCTGTTTCCACCGCCAAACCTTTCAGGGGAGAATTTGCAACAGTTTGGCACCATTTTTGAGTGAATTGGAGAATTTCAGATTTTTGCTGAAATTGTGACCCCGGGGCTTAGAAAATTTTTTTTTCACAGGTTTTGTCTTCGAGGGCTGATTTCTTGGCCTATGATAAAAAGGCTTCTGTTTCCACCGCCAAACCTTTCAGGGGAGAATTTGCAACAGTTTGGCACCATTTTTGAGTGAATTGGAGAATTACAGTTTTTTGCGGAAATTGTGACCCCGGGGCTTAGAATTTTTTTTTTTCACAGGTTTTGTCTTCGAGGGCTGATTTCATTTCCTATGATAAAAAGGCTTCTGTTTCCACCGCCAAACCTTTCAGGGGAGAATTTGCAACAGTTTGGCACCATTTTTGAGTGAATTGGAGAATTTCAGATTTTTGCTGACATTGTGACCCCGGGGCTTAGAAATTTTTTTTTCACAGGTTTTGTCTTTGAGGGCTGATTTCTTTGCCTATGATAAAAAGGCTTCTGTTTCCACCGCCAAACCTTTCAGGGGAGAATTTGCAACAGTTTGGCACCATTTTTGAGTGAATTGGAGAATTTCAGTTTTTTGCTGAAATTGTGACCCCGGGGCTTAGAAACTTTTTTTTCACAGGTTTTGTCTTCGAGGGCTGATTTCATTTCCGATGATAAAAAGGCTTCTGCTTCCACCGCCAAACCTTTCAGGGGAGAGTTTTCAACAGTTTGGCACCATTTTTGAGTGAATTGGAGAATTTCAGATTTTTGCTGAAATTGTGACCCCGGGGCTTAGAAAATTTTTTTTTCACAGGTTTTGTCTTCGAGGGCTGATTTCTTGGCCTATGATAAAAAGGCTTCTGTTTCCACCGCCAAACCTTTCAGGGGAGAATTTGCAACAGTTTGGCAGCATTTTTGAGTGAATTGGAGAATTACAGTTTTTTGCGGAAATTGTGACCCCGGGGCTTAGAATTTTTTTTTTCACAGGTTTTGTCTTTGAGGTCTGATTTCATTTCCTATGATAAAAAGGCTTCTGTTTCCACCGCCAAACCTTTCAGGGGAGAATTTGCAACAGTTTGGCACCATTTTTGAGTGAATTGGAGAATTTCAGTTTTTTGCTGAAATTGTGACCCCGGGACTTAGAAATTCTTTTTTTTCACAGGTTTTGTCTTCGAGGTCTGATTTCTTGGCCTATGATAAAAAGGCTTCTGTTTCCACCGCCAAACCTTTCAGGGGAGAGTTTGCAACAGTTTGGCACCATTTTTGAGTGAATTGGAGAATTTCAGTTTTTTGCTGAAATTGTGACCCCGGGGCTTAGAAACTTTTTTTTCCACAGGTTTTGTCTTCGAGGGCTGATTTCATTTCCGATGATAAAAAGGCTTCTGCTTCCACCGCCAAACCTTTCAGGGGAGAGTTTTCAACAGTTTGGCACCATTTTTGAGTGAATTGGAGAATTTCAGATTTTTGCTGAAATTGTGACCCCGGGGCTTAGAAAATTTTTTTTTCACAGGTTTTGTCTTCGAGGGCTGATTTCTTGGCCTATGATAAAAAGGCTTCTGTTTCCACCGCCAAACCTTTCAGGGGAGAATTTGCAACAGTTTGGCACCATTTTTGAGTGAATTGGAGAATTACAGTTTTTTGCGGAAATTGTGACCCCGGGGCTTAGAATTTTTTTTTTTCACAGGTTTTGTCTTCGAGGGCTGATTTCATTTCCGATGATAAAAAGGCTTCTGTTTCCACCGCCAAACCTTTCAGGGGAGAATTTGCAACAGTTTGGCACCATTTTTGAGTGAATTGGAGAATTTCAGATTTTTGCTGAAATTGTGACCCCGGGGCTTAGAAATTTTTTTCCCCACAGGTTTTGTCTTTGAGGTCTGATTTCATTTCCTATGATAAAAAGGCTTCTGTTTCCACCGCCAAACCTTTCAGGGGAGAATTTGCAACAGTTTGGCACCATTTTTGAGTGAATTGGAGAATTTCAGATTTTTGCTGAAATTGTGACCCCGGGGCTTAGAAATTATTATTTTTTTACAGGATAAGTTGTCGAGGGCTGATTTCTTGGCCTATGATAAAAAGGCTTCTGTTTCCACCGCCAAACCTTTCAGGGGAGAATTTGCAACAGTTTGGCACCATTTTTGAGTGATTGGAGAATTTCAGATTTTTGCTGAAATTGTGACCCCGGGGCTTAGAATTTTTTTTTTTCACGGGTTTTGTCTTTGAGGGCTGATTTCTTGGCCTATGATAAAAAGGCTTCTGTTTCCACCGCCAAACCTTTCAGGGGAGAATTTGCAACAGTTTGGCAGCATTTTTGAGTGAATTGGAGAATTACAGTTTTTTGCTGAAATTGTGACCCCGGGGCTTAGAATTTTTTTTTTCACAGGTTTTGTCTTTGAGGTCTGATTTCATTTCCTATGATAAAAAGGCTTCTGTTTCCACCGCCAAACCTTTCAGGGGAGATTTTGCAACAGTTTGGCACCATTTTTGAGTGAATTGGAGAATTTCAGTTTTTTGCTGAAATTGTGACCCCGGGACTTAGAAATTCTTTTTTTTCACAGGTTTTGTCTTCGAGGTCTGATTTCTTGGCCTATGATAAAAAGGCTTCTGTTTCCACCGCCAAACCTTTCAGGGGAGAGTTTGCAACAGTTTGGCACCATTTTTGAGTGAATTGGAGAATTTCAGATTTTTGCTGAAATTGTGACCCCGGGGCTTAGAAAATTTTTTTTTCACAGGTTTTGTCTTCGAGGGCTGATTTCTTGGCCTATGATAAAAAGGCTTCTGTTTCCACCGCCAAACCTTTCAGGGGAGAATTTGCAACAGTTTGGCACCATTTTTGAGTGAATTGGAGAATTACAGTTTTTTGCGGAAATTGTGACCCCGGGGCTTAGAATTTTTTTTTTTCACAGGTTTTGTCTTCGAGGGCTGATTTCATTTCCTATGATAAAAAGGCTTCTGTTTCCACCGCCAAACCTTTCAGGGGAGAATTTGCAACAGTTTGGCACCATTTTTGAGTGAATTGGAGAATTTCAGATTTTTGCTGACATTGTGACCCCGGGGCTTAGAAATTATTATTTTTTTACAGGATAAGTTGTCGAGGGCTGATTTCTTGGCCTATGATAAAAAGGCTTCTGTTTCCACCGCCAAACCTTTCAGGGGAGAATTTGCAACAGTTTGGCACCATTTTTGAGTGAATTGGAGAATTTCAGATTTTTGCTGAAATTGTGACCCCGGGGCTTAGAATTTTTTTTTCCCACAGGTTTTGTCTTTGAGGGCTGATTTCTTGGCCTATGATAAAAAGGCTTCTGTTTCCACCGCCAAACCTTTCAGGGGAGAATTTGCAACAGTTTGGCACCATTTTTGAGTGAATTGGAGAATTACAGTTTTTTGCTGAAATTGTGACCCCGGGGCTTAGAATTTTTTTTTTCACAGGTTTTGTCTTTGAGGTCTGATTTCATTTCCTATGATAAAAAGGCTTCTGTTTCCACCGCCAAACCTTTCAGGGGAGAATTTGCAACAGTTTGGCACCATTTTTGAGTGAATTGGAGAATTTCAGATTTTTGCTGAAATTGTGACCCCGGGGCTTAGAAATTATTATTTTTTCACAGGTTTTGTCTTCGAGGGCTGATTTCATTTCCTATGATAAAAAGGCTTCTGTTTCCACCGCCAAACCTTTCAGGGGAGATTTCGCAACAGTTTGGCACCATTTTTGAGTGAATTGGAGAATTTCAGTTTTTTGCTGAAATTGTGACCCCGGGACTTAGAAATTTTTTTTTTCACAGGTTTTGTCTTCGAGGTCTGATTTCTTGGCCTATGATAAAAAGGCTTCTGTTTCCACCGCCAAACCTTTCAGGGGAGAATTTGGAACAGTTTGGCACCATTTTTGAGTGAATTGGAGAATTTCAGATTTATGCTTTGAATTTTTTTCCCCCACAGGTTTTGTCTTCGAGGTCTGATTTCATTTCCTATGATAAAAAGGCTTCTGTTTCCACCGCCAAACCTTTCAGGGGAGAATTTGCAACAGTTTGGCACCATTTTTGAGTGAATTGGAGAATTTCAGATTTTTGCTGAAATTGTGACCCCGGGGCTTAGAATTTTTTTCCCCACAGGTTTTGTCGTCGAGGGCTGATTTCATTTCCTATGATAAAAAGTCTTCTGTTTCCACCGCCAAACCTTTCAGGGGAGAATTTGCAACAGTTTGGCACCATTTTTGAGTGAATTGGAGAATTTCAGATTTATGCTTTGAATTTTTTTCCCCCACAGGTTTTGTCTTCGAGGTCTGATTTCATTTCCTATGATAAAAAGGCTTCTGTTTCCACCGCCAAACCTTTCAGGGGAGAATTTGCAACAGTTTGGCACCATTTTTGAGTGAATTGGAGAATTTCAGATTTTTGCTGAAATTGTGACCCCGGGGCTTAGAAATTATTATTTTTTTACAGGATAAGTTGTCGAGGGCTGATTTCATTTCCTATGATAAAAAGGCTTCTGTTTCCACCGCCAAACCTTTCAGGGGAGAATTTGCAACAGTTTGGCACCATTTTTGAGTGAATTGGAGAATTACAGTTTTTTGCTGAAATTGTGACCCAGGACCTTAGAAAAATTTTTTTTCACAGGTTTTGTCTTTGAGGGCTGATTTCTTGGCCTATGATAAAAAGGCTTCTGTTTCCACCGCCAAACCTTTCAGGGGAGAATTTGCAACAGTTTGGCACCATTTTTGAGTGAATTGGAGAATTACAGTTTTTTGCTGAAATTGTGACCCCGGGACTTAGAAACTTTTTTTTTCACAGGTTTTGTGACGACGCGGCTTAGGGATTTTTTCAAAAAAAGGTTTTTCCGCAAGGTCAGTCGTCGAGGGCTAATTATTATTCCGATGATAAAAAGCCTTCTGTTTCCTCCCGAAAACCTCTCAGGAGAGCATTTGCAAGAGTTTGGCACCATTTTTGAGTAAACTGCAGAACGTCAGATTTCCGGGATAGCCGCCTGAAGCCTTTGGAGTGCAGCGGGAACTCGCGCTGCGCTCTGAAGGCTTCGGGCTCCTTTTGCTGAAGCTGGGAGATCAAGGCTCTCCTGGCGTCAGCAGAGAGGGAGAGCTGCGCAGCGCCCCTTCAGCGAAGCGGGAGGAGAAATAGAAGGGGCTTCGTTTCTCCTGCCACTTCGCTGAAGGGGCGCTGAGCAGAGAGGGGAATATATATTTTTTCCTTATTCTCCCCCTCTAAAACAAGGTGCGTCCTATGGTCGAGTGCATCCTATAGAGCGAAAAATAAGGTAAGAAGAAGAAGAGTTTGGATTTGATATCCCGCTTTATCACTCCCCTTCAGGAGTCTCAAAGCGGCCAACATTCTCCTTTCCCTTCCTCCCCCACAACAAACACTCTGTGAGGTGAGTGAGGCTGAGAGACTTCAGAGAGAAGTGTGACTAGCCCAAGGTCACCCAGCAGCTGCATGTGGAGGAGCGGGGAAGCGAACCCCGTTCACCAGATTACGAATCTACCACCCTTAACCACTGCACCACACTGGCTCTCACACTGGTAAGCTGCTGAAGCAAATTTCAAATGGTGTCACAAAAGCTCAGGCATGCCCGACTGAGGCCAGAACTTTGCTGATAGTTCTCCACTGTCACGTTAGCAGAGACTGCAATTCTTGCCAGACAGCCCTGCCCTAAATCAATAACAAAGTCTGCCCCCAACTCAAAATCACCGAAAAATTAATTTTTGGATGGATCCTTGAATTTTTTGACTATGCGAGAGAGAGAGAGAGAGAGAGGAAGCAATCAAAATGCCACAAATAAAAGACATTATGATTAAATTAATGCAGCTGGCTCACACAAATAAATGCAACAAAATATATTCTTTTATTATTCTTAACCATTATATTTTTACACTACAACAAAGCAATATAATTTTTTTTGGTACAAAATTAATGTTACTGAACATACAATGCTTAAGAATGCCACACCAAACATTAATTTAGCTTGTTGCCTAATCCTCTCCAAAATTCCCTGCAAAGAATGAGATATTCTCTCTGGCAATCCCAGCATGGCTATGAATGTTGTGAGACATGAACTATCGTTTTTGTGGAACTGTATAACTCTGATAATTATGGCTGGTTTTCTGAGCATATCCACGTCGCCGGGACCCACTGGGGCTCATCTTGCGCTCGGCGCACAGCTGACAGTAGCTGCATGCAAGCCTCCTGTAAATTGTCGTTCACAATCACGTGATCAAAGAACTGACCAAACTGAGCTTCCATTTTCTTAGCTGACTCTTCCATCTCCTGCAGATCTTCTTCCTATAGAGAGCAAAGCAACAAGAAGCTCAAGGCAGAACTTATAGGCATGGCGAATAATATTTCAAGACCAACAGGGTGACTACTCTTAACATTTCTCAAGGTAAGAAGTCAGAAAACTGCACAGTATTTTTTTTTATAGGGCAGATCCATGTACAGTGATACCTCGGGTTACATACGCTTCAGGTTACAGACTCTGCTAACCCAGAAATAGTACCTCGGGTTAAGAACTTTGCTTCAGGATGAGAACAGAAATTGTGCTTCAGTGGCACGGCATAAGCAGGAGGCCCCATTAGCTAAAGTGGTGCTTCAGGTTAAGAACGGTTTCAGTTTAAGTTCAGACCTCCAGAACGAATTAAGTACTTAACCCGAGGTACCACTGTATACTGTACCTGTGTAAAAATTGTAACTTGGTGTAAATAAAACCCATAAACCTCCAACATGTATCCATAAAGAGATAAGAGTCCAGTTGTACTTCAAAATTGTTCATGAACTACAACTTCCATTCTGCTTTTCAATATCGGCTGAATAGAGTGCTAATCCAATGCCCATTTTGATAGCTGTGTTCTTCTTGAGTCTAGTAATACAGAATAAGCATGTGTGCTAATACACAGTTTATAGCACCTCCACATGGGGCTGTCTACTTGGCTGCCGTGATTAGTGTGGTTGTGGAAACCCAGTCTGAAGACCTGCAAATCACACAAACCACATTTGCTGAATGAAATTGTGGAGCTGGCTTTCACAAATGGCACGTCCATACAGGTGCTGCGAGGTTGTAAGGCATTGGTAAAGGTAAAGGTAAAGGTAAAGGTAAAGGTAAAGGTAAAGGTAAAGGTAAAGGTAAAGGTAAAGGTAAAGGGACCCCTGACCGTTAGGTCCAGTCATGACAGACTCTAGGGTTGCGGCCCTCATCTCGCTTTACTGGCCAAGGGAGCCGGCGTACAGCTTCCAAGTCATGTGGCCAGCATGACTAAGCAGCTTCTGGTGAACCAGAGCAGCACACAGAAACGCCGTTTACCTTCCCGCCGGAGCAGTACCTATTTATCTACTTGCACTTTGACATGCTTTCGAACTGATAGGTTGGCAGGAGCAGGGACCGAGCAACGGGAGATCACATCGTCACGGGGATTCGAACCACCGACTTTCTGATGAGAAAGTCCTAGACTCTGTGGTTTAGACTCTATCCTAAACACTCTCCCTGCTGTTGTATTTGAACTAGACTCAAGGAAAAAAAAAAGAAGAACTGAATACTGGAGAAGGGAGACACAGAAATCAAGGTTCTCCTGCTGGGTAGGCTACAAAGAGGGAGGCATAACCATATTTAAAGAGGCCAAATAAAACTATTAAATTATTATTATCATCATCATCATCATCATCATCATCATCATCATCATCCACCCATCTGACTGGGTTTCCTCAGCCACTGAGTGGCTCCCAACTACATATTCAAAACACAATAAAACATAAACCTCTAAATGTCAAAATTCTTTTACTCCCACAATGTTGACCCAAAGAGGTTTTTTAAAAATGTGTGATGTGATAAATATGAGGCTTTTAAAAAGTTAAAGAGTACTAGTGTGTGTAACAGTGGACTTGGATTAATTGACTTCAGATCTGACTTCAAGCTTAATTGTCAGGGTAATTTTAGGGATTTCACTATTTCAGAGTCACCCCCCCCCCCACAATATCATCCATAAAATTGAAATGATTATCTTCCTCGCAGCATGGATTTGAAGATATTTTGCATACAAAGGCATATCAAGGAGGTGGTTGGGTTTCACACTATATCACATCAATCCATCCCCACCTCTCTCCTCTCCTTCTCTCACCTTAAATTTCATATTCACATAGTAGTCTGTGATCATCCGAGCATTTTTCCGGGACTGCTTCATACAGCTCAAGCTTGATGGCTTAATAAATATAATGTAGGGCTTTAGTTCATGAGTACGAGCCAGTGGAATACTCTGCAAGAGAAAAATACAATACAAAAAACCCCACGGCCATTTCAACTTGATGCATTGCATTCAGACAAGAAAAATGCATTTATCTTTTTCAGGTTTTATTCTGATTAAAAATAACTGTATATTTAAAAGACAGAGGCTACAATTCAAATATGCAATTGCACTGACTTCAACAGGACTGGATCTATCCTCTCTGTGGTTTACAGTCATTAAAGAAAGCCAGCGACAAAAAAATAGTATTACTGACCATTTGTAGTCCAGGTATCCTTCGGTAGCAATGCCATATTAATTTACAAACAGAATTAAATCATGACTTTAAAAAAGGTAAAGGTAAAGGGACCCCTGACCGTTAAGTCCAGGTTGCGGCGCTCATCTCGCTTTACTGGCCGAGGGAGCCGGCGTACAGCTTCCGGGTCATGTGGCCAGCATGACTAAGCCGCTTCTGGCGAACCAGAGCAGCGCACGGAAATGCTGTTTACCTTCCTGCCGGAGCGGTACCTATTTATCTACTTCCACGTTGATGTGCTTTCAAACTGCTAGGTGGGCAGGAGCTGGGACCGAGCAACGGGAGCTCACCCCTCGCAGGGATTTGAACCGCCGACCTTCTGATCGGCAAGTCCTAGGCTCTGTGGTTTAACCCACAGTGCCACCCGCATCCCTAACATTATATATATTATATACATGGATATTATTCACCCCTAGCCTTGTCATATTTGTATTTTATTTGTGCTCCAGACCACCTTTGTTTCAAATTTCATTTCAGATTCTCCCTAGTCTCCAAATACGGAACCAAAGAGCTTTGCACATGACCTGTAGACGGTAACATTATTTTCTCCATAACTCACCTGAGGCTCCAAGTCCACTATACAGATCTTCCCTTCATCAAGCACTGCACGTACGGCATCAATGCTCGTGCCGTAGAGATTCCCCTTGTACTCTCCATACTCCATCATTCTGCAAATGCGATCGACAAGGGAGGAGGAGACGGGCAAGGTGAGAGCGGCCTGCTTCAAGCAAAAGGTATTTAAAACCTTCACACCCTGTGCTTCAGGTGAACAATATGTGTTGGGGAGGGTAGCAAAAACATTTCCTTCCGGGGTCCCACCAAAACTTGTGTTTTGCTTTTTGCTGCTGTATTCTGCAACATGTCGCCGATGCCGCAATAGTGCACTGGCGGCGGCACATTCTCACGTCATTCTGTCCCAGAAACTCCAGCGGGTGCAGAATGCTGCAGCGAGGCTCCTCACGGGGTCTCTGCCATGGGAGCATATTCACCCAGTGCTTTTCCAGCGGCAAAACTAAGAACTGGCAATTGTTACTGGTTTGAGAAACATAACAGTGATCTCAGCCAACAGCTGCTAGTCAGTGTAGACCAGGGGTCAGCAAACTTTTTCAGCAGGGGGCCGGTCCACTGTCCCTCAGACCTTGTGGGGGGCTGGACTATATTTTGGAAAAAAACCGCCACTATGCCCCACAAATAACCCAGAGATGCATTTTAAATAAAAGGACACTTTCTACTCATGTAAAAACACGCTGATTCCCAGACCGTCAGCGGGCTGGATTTAGAAGGCGATTGGGCTGGATCTGGCCCCCGGGCCTTAGTTTGCCTACCCATGGTATAGACAGTTCTGCACTTGTGAACTAAGGGACTGCCCAATGCTTTTTTTGTGGACAAAAAGGTGCTGGAACACACTTGCCCCAGAAGACCCACCCCAGAGCCCAAAGAGGATCAGATGATTGTTGAGGCTGCTCAGCTGAGGCTCAGCTTTCCCGCATGTCAGCTGTTCGCTGGGTGGCTGAAGAACCTTAGCAAAGGCCACCTGTACCTGTGGCTTGCAAGGAGATCTTCTCCAGAACCCATAGAGGATGTCCACTTTGGGCTCCAGGGAGGGTCTGCTTATGAGCCAGAGGCGCAGTGGGGCTTTGCTGAGGCTGGTCAGGTCTCTCCTCCCCCCCCACTTCCGGGGACCACCCAGTGGCGTAGCGTGGGGGTGCAGGGGGCCCGGCCGCACCGGGCACAACATCTGGGGGGCGCGCTCGCCGCCTCCGGAGTCGCCGAAGAGCCTTGGGCGCAGGCTGTAGCAGAGCCCCATGTCTCGCGGAACCGACGAGCTGAGCGCACATCCGGGCTGAAGGCGTCCGGCAGGCAGCGGCTCTCAGCACTCGCCACGGTCCCGCGCATCAGGCCCGCGGATGGTGCGCCAGGCAGCCCCTCCTCACAGCCCCGCCGCCACCGCCGCCACTGCTGCTGCAGCTGCTGGACCATGTTGCATTTTCCTCGCCTCTCTGCCCTCCTCCTCCGGGCAAGTGGCGTCGTTTGGGCGGCAGCGCCAGCGGCAACTCGCCTCAGATCACCTGACACGGAGCCGCCGCCGCCGCCGTGGCTACCTTACCGTAAGTACCCCAGCCCAGGCAGCAGCAAGAAGAAGCTGGCAGCGATGGCAGGTTAGGGGTTAGGGGCGCAAATTACTTGCCTTGCCCCGGGTTGGGGGCGCAAATTACTTGCCTTGCCCCGGGTGCTGACAACTCATGCTACGCCGCTGGGACCACCTGAGAGGTGCAAGAGCCGTTCCGGTGTGTTCTGGCTGAAAAAAAGCCCGAGGTCTGCCTTGTTGTAAGGCAGTTCCCTATGTTCCAGACGGAACATATGGCAGAGAATGACAAGGTGCTTTGAAACCAGCAGCAATTGCTTAGCAAAGCGTCTTTCACACACTGTCCAAGTTTCATTGCAGCCCTTGATAGATAGCCACTTTGGCATGACCACTGCATGTTTGAAGGCATGCATCTCCTCCGGCACACATGTTCACAACAGCAAGCAGTTGTGCAGCCAAGATGGAAATTATACACATGTATAGCACAGCTCTTCCGTGTCAAATAGGAAGTCTTTCTCAGAGCTCGGTACAGTGGTACCTCGGGTTTCATACGCTTCAGGTTACAAACTCCGCTAACCCAGAAATAGTACCTCGGGTTAATAATAATAATAATAATAATAATAATAATAATAATAATAAATATTATTATTATTATTATTATTATTATTATTATTATTATTATTATTATTTATACCCCGCCCTCCCCAGCCAAGGCCGGGCTCAGGGCGGCTAACAAGCAATAATAAAAAGAAGTTGAATGAATACTGTTATGTACTGAAGTTCTCACCCTGGGCCAGCAGGGGGATACTGTAGATAGTTATGCAAATGAAGGATCGAAAAGTGACGTTCAGTGATTGGATAGTTTTGTATGCAAATGAAGGATCGAAAAGTGACGTTCAGTGATTGGATAGTTTTAGAAAATGGCAACAGTTACATTGTTCTGGAGCTCTATATAAGCAGGCTGACTGAGCTCCTCAATTTAGTTCTGTTCCAGCTTACAAAATAAAGAGCTGCTTTGGAGAAATCACTGTGTCGTCTGCTATGTCAACTCACAACTTGACAAATACAACTTAAAAACAAAATTAAATACAACATTAAAATATTGAAACATTAAAATATTAAGAACTTTGCTTCAGGTTGAGAACAGAAATCATGCTCCGGCGGCGTGGCATGAGCAGGAGGCCCCGTTAGCTAAAGTGGTGCTTCAGGTTAAGAACAGTTTCAGGTTAAGAACGAATTAAGTTCTTAACCTGAGGTACCACAGTACTTCACTCCACTGACTGTTAGTTCTGGTGCTCGACCACATGATTTTGAAACATATGGAGAAAGGGCAAGAAATGTAAATCTAAGGATTACCTGTGACCATATACCATATTTTCAAAGGTTTCCTTCAACACATAGTGGTACTCTCGGCCATTCTCTTCATAGCTCTTTTGAGCACGAGTTGTGTCTGTTTAAAAAGAATAAAAATGGCAACGCTATTATAAAACTGTCAATTCCCTGGTAAATAATTACAGTGGTACCTCGGTTTTCGAACAGCTTAGTTCACGAACAACTTGGAACCCAAAGGCTGCAAAACCAGAAGTAGGTGTTCTGGGTTTTGAACTTTTTTTTCAGAAGCCGAACGTGCTCTGTTTTGAGTCCCCCTGTTTTTCCTGTTGCGCTGCTAATTCCCCCCCCCCCCCATTGTAATTCGAGCCTTCCGTTTCCGATTGCAGTGTTCTGAGGTGATATTTGGTACTTTTGTTTTTGCTATTTATTTTGCGGTTTTTCTTTCGGTTTTTTTTTTATAAATATTTATTAAAGTTTTTAAATATAAATGCACACATAATAAACGATCTTACTTCTATCACAACAATTTCATCACTTCTTTGGACTCCCTCACGTCTCCCGCTCCCATTTACATCGTTAAAAATTTTTTCCAAACAAATTATCAACTTGTTTACAATCTCATGTCCATTCATTCAAATATAATCTAGCACTTCTTCCAAAGAATTTTATATTTTCTTTAGTCTCACTTATCATCAAATTTAAATCTAGTTTAGTGGTGGCCAGTTTTTTATAATCTAGCATCCTTCTTAACATTCAACCAAATTACAATGTTTTTGTAGATACATCTTGAATTTCTCCCAGTCTTCCTCCATCTTCTCTTCTCCCAGATCATGGATTCTGCCGGTCATCTCGGCCAGTTGCATATAGTCCATCAGCTGCATCTGCCACTCTTCCAGTGTGGGTAGATCTTGAGTTTTCCAGTTTTTTGCGATAAGAATCCTTGCTGCCGTTGTTGCATACATAAAAAATGTTCGATCCTTCTTTAACACCTTCTGGCCGACAATACCCAGAAGGAAGGCCTCTGGTTTCTTTGTGAAGGTATACTTAAATACCTTTTTCAGCTCATTATATATCATTTCCCAGAAGACCTTCACCTTAGGGCATGTCCACCAGAGGTGAAAGAATGTTCCTTCATTTTCTTTACATTTCCAACATTTATTATCAGACGAATGGTATATTTTGGCAAGTTTAACTGGGGTCATGTACCATCTATATATCATTTTCATTACATTTTCCTTCAGAGCATTACATGCGGTGAAGTTCAGCCCAGTGGTCCACAACCTTTCCCAGTCCTCGAACATAATGTTATGCCCAATGTCCTGTGCCCATTTTATCATAGCCGATTTAACCATTTCGTCTTGTGTATTCCATTTTAGCAGCAAGTTATACATTCTAGATAGTACCTTGGTCTTTGGTTCTAACAATTCTGTTTCTAACTTCGATTTCTCCACCTGGAACCCTAACTTTTTGTCATTTTTAAAAACTTCTTTAATCTGAGCATAATGTAACCAGTCTCGCACCTTATCCTTCATTTTCTCTATTTTGAGGTTTTTCTTTTGAGGCTTTTTCAGTTAATTTGTTTTTGTGACTGTGTGGATCCTAGTTCAGCTACTGATTGATTGATTGATGGTTTGTGTGACTGCGGAAATGGATAAAAGTCTCCCATCCAAACAATGACTATCATCAGTGCAGGTAAGAAATTTCTTAAATTTTTATTTTTATCATCTACAATACTGTTTTATCTATTTTATAGTACAGTAAATTGATAATTGCTTTCATTTTATGGATCAATGGTCTCATTATATAGTAAAATTCATGTCAAATTGCTGTTTTAAGGGTTGTTTTTAAAAGTCTGGAACGGATTAATCCGTTTTGCATGACCTTCTATGGGAAAGCGAGCCTTGATTTTGGAACACTTTGGTTTTGGAACAGGCTTCCGGAACGGATTAAGTTTGAGAACCAAGGTACCACTGTACTTGGATGAAACCTTTTGGCAAAGCTTCCCCTCTCCTCCTACTGCTAGAATTAAGGATACATGAAAAATGTCACGTACGTGGCACGGCACTTTGAAAGTGATGAGGGTTTATACCAATAAGCCGCCGCCGTAGTTCATTCACTCCCACACCTGAAGGACCTGTTTCGAGAAAGGAAACAGGTAAGTGCCCAATGAATGCATCATGTCCGCAGTACAGTGTGTCCTATTTGTAACAGAAGAAGTGTAGTTTCACATGACCAGTAATGCTCATCACAATTCCTCAAAGTTACTGCATTTTTCGCTCTATAGGACGCACCGGACCATAGGAGGGGGAGAACAGGGGGAAAAAATTCTCCCCCTCTCTGCTCAGCGCCCCTTCAGCGAAGTGGCAGGAGAAATGGAGCCCCTTCCATTTCTCCTCCCACTTCGTTGAAGGGGCGCTGCGCAGAGAGGGAAAACTGTGCAGCGCCTCTCCAGCGAAGCCTGGAGAGCAAGAGGGATCGGTGTGCACCGACCCCTCTCGCTCTCCAGGCTTCAGGCGGCTATCCGCAAGCCTTTGGAGCACAACGAGAACTCCTGCTGCGCTCCGAAGGCTTGCGGATAGCTGCCCAAAGCCCCCGGAGCCCAGCGGGAGTTCCCGGGGGCTTCAGGCGGCTTCAGCAAAAGCAACGCGTAGCCTCCAGAGCGCGGGGGGAGCGCTCCCTCTGCACTTTGGAGGCTTCGCGTTGCTATCGCTGAAGCCAAGGAGCCTGCATTCGCTCCATAGGATGCATGCACATTTCCCCTTAATTTCTGGAGGGGGGAAATTCCCCCCCCCCATAGAGTGAAAAATACGGTAGATAAAGAATAGGAAAACAGATTTATTTGCAGAGGTGGTAGTGAGCACCTGCCTTTCTGAAGAGATGCCAATCCAAGAATTACAGGTGTACCTCATTTTATTGCACTTTGCATGATTGCGCTTCATATATACATTGCTCCTTACAAGGACTTGGGTTCAGTTGCAGGCAGCCTGGCTGCTCCCCGGAGAAGGAAGCTCCAATGCTCCTCTTCTGGCCACAGGGCTAGGGCTACAGCTGGATCCCAACCCACCCCCCACAGCCAGGGGGGCCTGGCTTAATAAGACTACAGTATAAAGGTAAAGGGACCCCTGACCATTAGGTCCAGTCGTGGCCAACTCTGGGGTTGCGGCGCTCATCTCGCTTTATTGGCCGAGGGAGCCAACGTATGGCTTCCAGGTCATGTGGCCAGCATGACTAAGCCGCTTCTGGAGAACCAGAGCAGCGCATGGAAATGCTGTTTACCTTCCCGCCGGAGCGGTACCTATTTATCTACTTGCACTTTGACGTGCTTTCGAACTGCTAGGTTGGCAGGAGCAGGGACCGAGCAACGGGATTCGAACCGCCGACCTTCTGATCAGCAAGTCCTAGGCTGTGGTTTAACCCACAGCACCACCCACGTCCCTTAAGACTACAGTATAGTGTAAACATAAATTTTACATGCACTGGGAAACAAAAAAAAGTGACTTGCTTTATTGCAATATTCATTTTATTGCAGTCTGGAACTGAACTTGCGATATCTCCAAGGTACGCCTGTACTTTCTCTGTACAAATTCAAGGGAAGTTACGTGGTGAGGTGAGTCCCACGGATACAGTGAAGGGCGTGCGCCTGATGTGCAGATCTTAGGCAGCTACCACCAGGTATGCGCAGGAGTTTGCTAACACAGCTGTTGCAGATTTAGCTGTGGCTAGTGGCTCAACACAGATCTTGGAACCCAAAGTCTTGAAAGGGGTACAGGGTTTGTCCTCAAAGGATGGGAAACCACGCCAAAGGCCGTGTGTGTCAACACCGATTCCTCAGAGAGGAACAAAGCTAGGGTTCGAGTCCCAACAAAGCCAGTTATGAAACTTCTTGATAGTCAGGAGAGCTATGACTCCAAGACTAGTCAGAAGTGCAAGATGGTAAAGGCCCAAGGCCAATCCAGTTGCAGGTAGTACCAAGAGTGGAACGGGTGACACAGGGGTATACTGTGTGTATGACATCTCTATGGTTGTTGCAGTTACACTGATGACTACAACACAGTTCATGAATCGGGGGAGGATGTTGGAGATTCATTCCCTGTGTCTGCAGTCATGAGATTGTTGTCTATCACATGACGGTGTATGTTTTCATTCCACAGTGTGGGAAGTGACGGAGACAGGATGTTTGGTATTACTGTGTTCCGTGAAGTGGGACTATTGTCCTTTGTTCTTTCTCTCTTTCTGTCTGTTGAGAAAGAGGAAGGAGCTAAGTCAGAATGCTCTGAGTGTATTATATGTAAATAAACGTAGATTAGCCAAAATGCTGTGCTACTGAGTTCTGTTACGCAAACTGCAAATACTCTGTGGATCCCTAAGCGTGCTAATGTCTTTTGGCATCAGTTGCTGTGATGTTCGGGCAGAAGAAAGATTTTGAAGCTCCCGACCGACTGACCAGGTGGAAGAGAACATGCCAGTCGGGCATGTGTCTCTACCAGGGTCCTACACGAGAGCAGGACGATCCTAACAGTAACTAGGTAAGTTGTAGGCAACTTGTTGTAACTCACCTACAAGCACAATTAATCTGTTTCGGTCGCCAGGGTGCCTCTGGTACCTCACCACCTCTTCATAAGGTGCTGCTGCAGCACTGTAGCAGCCGCTGGGGCACCGGGTGTAGCATGGCAGGTGGCTGTTACGGCATTTCCTGCGGCACAGGCGCATACTTCTCCGGAAACCGGCTGAGAATGGAGAACGGAGCACTGGTCACGGAAGGAATGTGATGGGCACACTTGATCGGTTAGCAGGGCCAGCCTGCAATATTTTTGGCGCCTCAGGTGGCCTCCCCACCCCGTCACATCATAACCTGAAACTCCCCATCCTAGCAGACAGATAGACCATTATTGTCTTTGGCCTCTCAAGTCCAAGACAGAGCTGCTCTCCCCCCACATTTCTACAACTCATAGGATTGTAGAGTTGGAAGAGTAATCTCGGCTAAAGCATCCACTCGTTCGAGTCCTGCCCTCCAGAGCAGAAGAAAGCAAGTTTGCTCCATCTTCAATGTTTAGATATTTGAAGATTGCTTGTGACAAGCTCCCTAATTACTTAAATACAGTCATACCGCGTGTCATACCGCGTGTCATACCGCTGTGTCTTTTCAGCTTGCAGCGCTCTGTCTCGCTGTTCTAGCTTGGGGATGGCTGCGCAAAGCCTCCGCAGGGCAGCCTTTGGGCTGTTCCCTGACCTGCTCTTTGGGGCTGGCAGTGGCAGAAAGCAGCGCTTCCCCCCGCCAGCCCCAAAGAGCAGGTCGAAAGGAACCTGAAGCCTCCGGAGCCTGGCGGGAGGCTTCGGGTTGCCTTCACTGAAGCCTGGAGAGCAAGAGGGGTCAGTGCGCACCGACCCCTCTCACTCTCCAGGCTTCCAAGGTAGCCGCCTGAAGCCTCCCGAGTGCAGTGGGAACTCCCACTGTGCTTTGAAGGCTTTGGGTGAATGCACCTTGAACGCACCTTGATTTAGAGGGGGAGAACAAGAAATTTTTTTTTTCTCCCCTGTTCTCCCCCTTCTATTGTCCAGTGTGTCCTATAGAGCGGAAAAATACAGTGAATCCCTGCATGCCATTTGGCGAGCCTTGGAAGCTGATGGCAGTTTCTGTGAAAATAACATTTGCTGGAATAGACTGTGGTCCATCTCAATGGCTGCTCCATTCCAACAGCAGCTAGCCAAAGGCCTCTGAACAGTTGACGAGCTGGCCATGGAAGTGATGCTTAGTCCCTATTTTTTCTACAGAAGGGGTGAGGAGATGTTGTTGGGCTCTCATCATTCCTGACCGTTTGGCCATTTGGCTGGGGTGGGTAAGAGCTGGAGCCCCAACCACATCGGGAGGGCTACAAATTTTTCATCTCTGACCTGCAACATCTGATATTCAGAACTATGCTCTCCCTGAAGACACGGGTTCTTCTTAGATCTGATGGCCAATATCCGTGGGTCTAGTTCTCACTGAGGTGGTAAAACTTGTAAACCACTTCCAACTACAGCTATGTCAACATTTAATGCAATTCTCAGGATGGTTTAGATTAGAATGAATTCATAGGAATTAGTGGGTCTTTCTAATTAGCCCATAATAAAAAGCTAAGCAATTTGGAGTCAAAAGCCTCTGAAGTTGGTGGAAATTCGCCCATTTTTATCAGGCAGAGGGAACCACGAGAGCTATAAACTTATTGGAGAGGTGGCTTGGCAGGGACGAATACCTTCAGTATACCTGAAGGAGCGTCTCTACCCCCATCGTTCAACCTGAGGTCCAGCGCCGAGGGCCTTCTGGCGGTTCCCTCACTGTGAGAAGCGAGGTTACAGGGAAACAGGCAGAGGGCCTTCTCGGTAGTGGCGCCCGCCCTGTGGAACGCCCTCCCATCAGATGTCAAGGAAATAAACAACTATCTGACATTTAGAAGACATGTGAAGGCAGCCCTGTTCAGGGAAGTTTTTAATGACTGATGTTTTAATGTATTTTTAATCTTTTGTTGGAAGCTGCCCAGAGTGGCTGGGGAAACCCAGCCAGATGGATGGGGTAGAAATAATAAAATTACTACTACTACTACTACTACTTGAACTACAAAACAGAACTGTACAGAAGAGTGGCTGGTTAGAGGCTTAAAATGAAACAGTGGACTTGGATTAACTGACTTCAGATCTTACTTCAAGCTTAATGGTCAGGATAATATTAGGGATTTCACTAAAATTGAAATGATCTTCTCCCTCGCAGCAAAGAGGGAGCCAGCGTGGTGTAGTGGTTAAGAGCGGTGGACTCGTAATCTGGGGAACTGGGTTCGCTTCCCCGCTCCTCCACATTCAGCTGCTGGGTGACCCTGGGCTAGTCACACTTTTCTGAAGTCTCTCAGCCTCACTCACCTCACAGAGTGTTTGTTGGGGGGGGAGGAAGGGAAAGGAGAAGGTTAGCTGCTTTGAGACTCCTTCGGGTAGTGATAAAGCGGGATATCAAATCCAAATCCAAGTAAAGGAACATTCAGGAAGAAAGCACAAGGTGAATGCACCTCAAATACAACGACAAGGAACTACTTTCATAGGCAGCAACAGAACACAGCAATTCTCCAGTCTCTCAATACAACTACGTACTAATGAAGACCCGCTTGCCAGATCCACTGAATTCTTCCTCTTCTGCAATGTGAAAAAAGCAACATTTTTTTTTTAAGTCAGACAAATTATGAAAAGCCAGACTGATTATTAAACTTCAGGATTTTACCTGTTTTTTCATACAAAAGATGCAGCTAGTATCGTTTTAATGCCTAAGAGTGCCACCCAAAAGGTGTAAGAGACCAGATTTACTACACCCAAAACACCGTCAACAAAGCTATACTTTAAAAACAACAACAACACAACGGAAGCAGTCCTTCACAACAGCACATTTTAAGCTCTTGTTTCTTACATGCCTGTCTCACGTCAGTTTTAAGAAATAGCTCTCTCTCGATTTGTGCTTTGCTTGCTAGGTAAAGGTAAAGGGACCCCTGACCATTAGGTCCAGTCGTGACCAACTCTGGGGTTGCGGCGCTCATCTTGCTTTACTGGCCAAGGGGGCCGGCGTACAGCTTCCAGGTCATGTGGCCACCATGACTAAGCCGCTTCTGGCGAACCAGAGCAATGCACGGAAACGCCGTTTACCTTCCCGCCGGAGCGGTACCTATTCATCTACTTGCACTTTGTCGTGCTTTCGAACTGCTAGGTTGGCAGGAGCAGGGACTGAGCAATGGGAGCTCACCCAGTCGCGGGGATTGGAACCGCCAACCTTCTGATCGACAAGTCCTAGGCTCTGTGGTTTAACCCACAGCGCCACCCACATCCCGCTTTGCTTGCTAGTTAAAGGTAAAATTTAAAAAGTGCTTTCCAAATTGTCAGTTAGGTTGGCCTATGTAAAAGAAAGCACACAAGGGTAGAGAATTGTTATGAAATTGGCTTGCCCAGCCTAGGTGTGGGCCCAGTGGCCAAATAATGGCAGCTGAATGTGGCTACAGAAGCCATGTGGCTTCTGATTCTGTTTTGAGTCTGCCTACTCTTGATAGATATTACTCAGTTTTATGATCAATTTTTATTGGTTTGGTTTTTTGCCCACAATCACAATACTAAAGCAATATCTAACTAGCTAAAATAAATATATTTTAAAACAAACCTCTTTCTTTTTTTTAACAGAAGGCACCAGTTATCTTCAATATGACACCTGAGATTCGTGTGTTTTCAATACCCACCCTATTCCCCTGACTGCAGTTTTTGCTGTTTTTAATTCTGAACCTTAATTATATATTTTATTGCATAAAATTAATACCCCTCAAAGCAGTTTTTAAAAAGAACAAAGCAACAAAATTATTAGTAAAAACAGTTACCGTATTTTGTGTGTGCGTCCTATGGGGCGAATGCAGGCTTCGTCCTATGGGGCGAATGCAGGTGCGCAACGACCCCTCTCACTCTCCAGGCTTCAGGAGAGCCCCACCGCCAGCCCCGTAAGCTCGGGGGACAGCGGGGAGGCACAGCGCGCCATCCTGCTGTCTCCCGATGCGGTTTCAAGGCTGGCAGCGGGCTTCCCCCGCCTCCAGCCCTGCATGCTCCCAGAGCGGACTTCGCGCAGCTCTCCGCAAGCTGTCGGAGCCCGGCCCGACTTCACACTGTGCTCCCACGGCTTGCGGAGAGCTACCTGTTCTGGGGGCTGGGGTCGGGGGAAGCTCGGGCTTCCCCCGCCCCAGCCCCGCACCTGGGGAAAAAAATAATTTCACCCCCTTTATTTCCCCCCCCCCAAAATCTAGGTGCGTCCTATGGGCCGGTGCGTCCTATAGGGTGAAAAATATGGTAATTGAAAGTACTATTTAAAATTGTAAATGGTTGTCAGCGCCCTGGGACCTGCTGGTGAATATTGCCCTGCTGAGCAATAATAAAACTATCTATTAATAATGACACCTTCTCTTTCTAAGGACTCAGGCTGCGTAAGTTGCCCTGAAATATCCTTCCAAGTAGGAGAGAAAGAAATATGGAACCATTTTTTACGTGTTAAAAACTGGCTGAGGACTGTATTTATTTTCTGACCACACATCAAATATGCCACGGAAGCACTCAGGTGCCAAAATAAGCAGCTAATATATTTGTCCACCATCCTAACATGCTAACCAAATAGTCAAAGCACACACACACACACAGAGCACAAAACCTTTCCTCATATTTCCAAAGAGGCTGTGTAGAACCTTAACTTACATAAGGGTTGGTTAGTGCTTAGTTCATACAAATGTGTTATGTTTTGGTAAACATACATTTGCTAAGTGTGTATCCATGTCCCTGCTCGGGTCCCTCCCATAATTTCTCTGCATATATACCTGACATGACTAGGAGGCAATTCAATATATAAGTCTCTGACATCTCTAGCCATAAAGAAATGACCAACATTTGGAGGGAAAGGGGGGAAATTCAAAGTTACCTTCTTTAAGTTCCTCTGGCATTGTTGCATAAAAAAATAAAAACAGGAGGGCATATTAAAAATTACGTCTGTGAAATTCACATCCAAAGCAATGTAGATAATTCAAGTATGACTAGAGCTACTTTGTACAAAAGCAAGCATTTCTTACTAGTACTTTCAAAATATCTAGCAACCATACACACCCACCATCTTTCTCCAGGGACTGTAGACTTTGCAACCTGCTTCAGATCCCCCTCAGTGTGAACATTTCACATCCCAGCTCTTCATATGCCACTTATCAATGCTTCTTAACAGATGTCCTCTGTCTCATATCACACCTCACCATTTTGAAAAATCCCTATGACTTCTAAAATTTGGGTGCTATTTTGAGGTGGGATTCCATCCCATACCAGTTCAGGTTGTGCGATTGCAGTTGGCCGAGAGATCTTGCACAATAAACTCGCTTCCTTACTTTTTGCAGTAAGGAAAGTGATGGAGAATGGCGAGAAAGATGCTTGATGTAACGTCATCTAACCTCCCCACAAATAAGTCAGGATGAATGCTCAGGGAACAGGTTTGTCTGGAAGCGTCCTTCACCTCTTAGGCTATGGACATGCCAAAGCTTTAAAGCATATTTGAAACATGTTTTCCCCCTCAAAGAATTCTGGGTAATGTAGTTTAAAGGTAAAGGTAAAGGGTAAAGGGACCCCTGACCATTAGGTTCAGTTGTGACCAACTCTGGGGTTGCGCGCTCATCTCGCTCTATAGGCCGAGGGAGCTGGCGTTTGTCCGCAGACAGCTTCTAGGCCATGTGGCCAGCATGACTAAGCCGCTTCTGGCAAACCAGAGCAGCGCACGGAAACGCCGTTTACCTTCCCGCCGGAGCGGTACCTAGACCCTGTGGTTTAACCCACAGCGCCACCCACGTCTCGTACTGTAGTTTACGCCTCACAAAATTGCAATTCCCAGCAAGCCTTAACAAACTACAGTGCCCAGAATTGAGGGAAAGAATGTGCTTTAAAGGTATTGTGTGTACAGAGTTCTTTCCACAAGCTGCCTTAAAACTTATGAAAATCAGTCTCCCAGCTTTATCAGTTATGGTCTCCACACAGCTTTGTGGATTGCAGTGTATTGAAGTCACTGCAGATGCACTGGAAAACTACAAGCATACCTTCTGATTTGTTCTAACAATCTGAACCATGTAAAAAAAAAAAAAAACCCAGGACCACCGCTCAAGATTTGCTTGTTAAGGAAGCATGATCTCACTGCTGGGTGTTCTCAGTTGCTTTAAGCCCGATCTGCTCAGTTTACAGACAGATAAGCTTCACATAAACCTGCCCTACTTTTGTATATAATGTGCAAATTCATCCTAGTATCCAAGTGTCAAAAGGGATGCTCCTCCATCATCAGGAGTAATAAGGAGGCCATGAAGTAGATTAGCTCTTCAATCACACTTATATAATGTAATCTCATTATCTTCCAGCTGTCCTCTCATAACACGTGCGTGGTTTGGCAGTTTTCACCGTATGTATGGGAGTCATTCAAAACTGAACGAACGCGGCGAGGATAACCCAATTGGTCTCAAATGTGTTTTCATTTTGGTGATTAAAATCTCCAGATCTGGCTCAGAAAAGCCTGAGACAGCAAGCGGCTTTCCAAACGCACAAATGGATCCGGCAGTACACTTTTAAAATGAAACTGATCACCTCCACCACATGCTTATTATCATTAGGAAAAGTATAGTCAGCAACACAAAATTGCCAAAAGAAGCATACTCACCAGACTCAAAAGTCTCCTCGTCTTTTAAGTCACCCAGGGAGCAAAAATGGCAAATACATTTCAGTATTATCCTCATCTAAGATAATTAAAACTCACCCCATCAGAAAGGTCTTCCCAACCCCACAACAACAAGACACATTTAGTTTCTCATTTCCTCCTCTGATCCGTGCTTAGGGGCCAAAGTGCACATTACAGGGCAGAGCCATAATTGGATCTTATTTTTAGTTAAAAGCAACTGTGCTGTGGGGATGGGCGCCAAATTGGATTGCAGCAGCGGCACTGAGGAGACAGGGCACTTAAACCTTTTGCCCCACACTTATTTCAATCCAAACTGCATCCCCAACACAGGTGTTACAGCCCGAGTAAAAGAGGGGGGAAAGAAGAGTTCCAGAATATTTTGATTCAGTGTTGGGTAACATCATTCATCGCAACATACAAAGCCCTCCAAGGTTTTATATCTAGAGAGACAATGAATATGAAATGGCTTTGTAAAATTGGTGGTGGCTTTGATCTTAAGAGGAATGTTATGTACTGAAATTCTCACCCTGGGCCAGCAGGGGGATACTGTAGATAGTTATGCAAATAAGGGATCGAAAGTGACGTTCAGTGATTGGATAGTTTTAGAAAATTGTTACAGTTACATTGTACTGGAGCTCTATATAAGCAGGCTGACTGAACTCTTCAGTTCAGTTCTGTCCTGGCCTATGAATAAACAAGAGCTGTTTGAAGAATCGCTGTGTCGTCTGATATGTTCACCCACAACTTAACAAGGAATGCTCTGATTTCACACTCATTCGACAATCTGAACTAGAAGCATTTTCCACTGAATTAGGAATAACAGACTCAGCATATTAGATCAGAGGTACAGTCCCCACTGTCCATGCTCATGCAAGTTTGGCCAATTTCAGAGAGTCTGCTTAAACTCATCCTTAGCTCAAAGGATTGTTCCCAGAGTTCCCTTTCACAAACAGAAGGGACAGGACTTCATGAGAAAGGCAGGTGATTTTCATCAAATCCTCCTTTCCACTGCAGTCATTCATGCTGTCTCCCTTACTCGCCCAACCCTGCAGAGAAGCTTTTCAAGGTGCACAAGGAATCGGTTGACATTTCCTTCTAGAGAGAGCATCTCAGGAGCAGAACTCCTCTTGTTGAAACTCTACATCCAGCCCATATTATCCCTTCTCCATTTATGAGCGAGCAGGTCAGAAGATGCAATTTAGCATGAGGTTCCCCAGCTCAAAAGACTATGGTCCCTTACCTTTCCCGCCCCGACCTGGCCACAGTGATCCATGCGACGGTCACCTCCAGGCTTGACTACTGTAATTCGCTCTATGCAGGGCTGCCCTTGAAGCTGTCCCAGAAACTCCAGCGGGTGCAGAATGCTGCAACGAGGCTCCTCAGCGGTCTCTGCCATGGAAGCATATTCACCCAGTGCTTTTCCAGCTGCACTGGCTCCCGGTGGAGTACAGGGTCAGGTTTAAGGTGCTGGTTTAGACCTTTAAAGCCCTTTATGGCTTAGGACCCTTGTACCTACGGGACCGCCTCTCCTGGTATGACCAACGGAGAGCCTCAAGGTCCATATATAGCAAAACCCTAGTGGTCCCGGGCCCTAAGGAAGTTAGATTAGCTTCAACCAGAGCAAGGGCTTTTTCAACACTGGCTCCAGCCTGGTGGAACGCTCTGCCTCATGAGACCAGGGCCCTGCAGGATCTGATTTCTTTCCGCAGGGCCTGTAAGACAGAGTTGTTCCACCTGGCCTTTGGCTTGGAGTCAATTTGATTCCCTCCCCCTCTTTCTTTTTTCTTTTTCCTTTCTCCTCCTGTGATGAGGCTGCATTTTAATGTTTCAATGTTTTAATGTTGTATTTTAATCTTGTTTTTAAGTTGTATTCATTCAACTTGTTTTTATTATTGCTTGTTAACCGCCTTGAGCCCGGCCTTGGCTGGGGAGGGTGGGGTATAAATAAAAATTATTATTATTATTATTATTATTATTATTATTATTTCGTTTTTGCATTTTTCCATATTCAGTAATGTAAGTCACACAAACCCACATTCTGCTTATCCAGGTACTGTACTCTTAGAATTGCCACCCTCTATACGTTTTAGGCACGGCAGGAGAAGGCATCCTTTAGCTGGAGGTTCTGCAAGGTATGTGTCTCCTATATAACAAAAATGGTAGCTATGACTACTCTTGTGCCTCCTTAGATCTGTAGAGGAACAGGGAAACGCTAACGCTTCAGCCCATTTGAATTCCTTGCTGTACAAATAATATCCATAAGCTCAAAAAACAGCTTGGTAGGGAGGAAAGCTTTTTAGCTTGTGAGACTTACTGTATTTTTTGCTCTATAAGACTCACTTTTCCCCCTCCTAAAAAGTAAGGGGAAATGTGTGTGCGTCTTATGGGGCGGATGCAGGCTGCGCAGCTATCCCAGAAGCCAGAACAGCAAGAGGGATCGCTGCTTTCGCTGCACAGAGATCCCTCTCGCTGTTCTGGCTTCTGAGATTCAGAATACTTTTTTTCTTGCGTCTTATAGAGCGAAAAATACGGTAACTTGTGAAACAGTCACAAGAGAGGCTTAAACTGTGTAATCAAGCGTTCCTTACAAAACTTATACTTCTCCTGCTGGCTATCTTTATTATGAGCATCACTTGATAAAACCAGAATGGTAACACGTTAAAAAAAATTAAAACACACACTTTGTTTTGCATATTCCATCAGAGATAATTTAACAGAACATTTCACTTATACCCAGGTTTGTGGTCCCTTTTGCACAACAACAACCACCCACCCAAACCCAAAGTCAATTACCTGTTTCTACACACTTCTCATCAATCTGCATGTCTTCTTCTGTTCGTTGTATGAAAAAAATGGCAAGCGGAAACAAAAACAGGCCATGAGTTTGTTTGCTTTTAACCTCACACAATGATAGAAACAAATCACTAATCCAACCAGAGATCCAATTTCTATCGATTTTCTCTGGCGTTTCAGTATTGTACCATGGGGCAATACAGGGGTGGGGAACATTAACAGGTATGTCTAAATTCAGGTAGGTAGCCGTGTTGGTCTGATGCAGTCGAAATAAATTAAAAAATTAAAAAACTGTCCAGTAGCACCTTAGAGACCAACTAAGTTTGTTCTGGATATAAGCTTTCGTGTGCATGCACACTTCTTCACGTATTAGGTACATCTAATTTTCTTTTAGACTGAGGCTACATTTCACTAGGGATGGAAAAACCAGTCCATTTCAGTTTTCTCAGTTGCTCCCCCTTAAATTGGAATTTAAACTGAGTCTTAAATTCAGTTCCCTGTTTTTCTGCAGAAGTTTGCCCTTTTTAAAAAAAATCCGCATGAAAATCTTCCAGCATTTCACTGCAAATTTCTCCGAACAAACACGTTTTTGTACGCAGCTTTTACTAAATGTGCTCATTTTTGCAAGCGATTTCTCCTAACAGAATGCATTTTAGTGTGTCATTTTTTACTAATATATTCATTTTTTTAATGCACACGTTCTCCTAATGTATGCAGCTTTGTAAGCATTGTTTGGTTGGACAACAACACTGCAAAATTCAGATAGGTGCAAATACTGAAGGGTGGCTGTAATTCAGTTCTCAGGTTGCTTCCAAAAGTGCAGATTTAATCTGGCTTTAAATGTGAGGGAAGAGTGCTGGGTCCCACGCAGGAGGAGGAGAAGGAGGGTCACAAAATGAAATAAGGCTGGCTTGACACATTTCAAAGTAAATGTGTACCATACCTTCCAACCTTTCTCTGGTGAAAATAGGGACATCCAATTCCATAATAATAATTTTATTATTTGTGCCCCGCCCATCTGACTGGGTTGCCCCAGCCACTCTGGGCAGCTTCCAACACACACACACATATAAATAATAAAACATTAAACATTTAAAAACAGGGCTGCCTTCAGATGTCTTCTAAAAGTTGTATAGTTACATCTCCTTGGCTCCAGGGTCGCATAACTCAACATTTCTCTGATGAAAATAGGGACGTCCTAAGGAAAAGTGGGACATTCTGGGATCAAATCAGAAACCGGGACGACTTCTATAAATCCAGGACTGTCCCTGGAAAATAGGGACACTTGGAAGGTCTGTGTACATTACCATCTAACGATCTCTCCTCCATGAGACCATTCGGTCTAGAGATGAAAATTACCTAACTGCACCACTGCCTGTCATATCTAAAAGGAAATATATGACATCAAGATGCCTGTGCTTACCTTCTTCCACAGTACTTACTACTCACAGAAAATCCATGGAGGAAATTAAAAAGAAAGTAAACAGGAGAGTTAAGGAGACTGCCAGAACTTTTGCTCTACACACACACACACACACACACACACAGAGAGAGAGAGAGAGAGATTCCAACAGATGAAAATATACCAGGAAGACCCATAACTCAGCAACTGCTTTGCAAGCAGAAGTTTGCTGGTTCAGTCTTCCACAGCTAGGATTTCCCTGTCTGAAACTCCAGAAAGCTGCACCCAGTTTGACTTCCAAAACGTTTGGAAACCAAGGTGCGGCTTCCGATTGGAGTTTCCTGCAGCCTATCAGAAACCCCATCAGATGTTTGGGTTCCATTTGCAAACTGGAACAGTCACGTTCAAGTTGCAAGGCATTCATCAACCAAGGTACGGCTGTATTGAGCTAGATGTACCCTATGGGTTTTGTCACCGCCCCTCAATGTATGGTGGGGTCTGATTTGTGCTCTAGTCAATGGTGGGAGAAAACTCAGCAGTGGCCAGAGGATTGGAGAAGATCAGTCTACATCCCAATCCCAAAGAAGGGCAGTGCCAAAGAATGCTCCAACTACCACACAATTGCACTCATTTCACACGCTAGCAAGGTTATGCTTAAAATTCTACAAGGTAGGCTCAAGCAGTATGTGGACCGAGAACTCCCAGAAGTGCAAACTGGATTTAGAAGAGGCAGAGGAACCAGAGACCAAATTGCAAACATGCGCTGGATTATGGGAAAAGCTAGAGAGTTCCAGAAAGACATCCACTTCTGACCAAACTGCAGGAGGCAGTGGAAGACAGAGGTGCCTGGCGTGCTCTGGTCCAGGGGATCAAGAAGAGTCAGACACGACTAAACGACTAAACAACAACAACAACAATGGTAGGAGGCCATACAGCAAATGAAGTAAGTATCAGAACAGCTTCCCCACCCGCTATTCACAACCAGAAGATCTTTCTACTCACGTATGGTTGATTTGAGGCAGGTGTGGGGTTGCAAGGGCTGAGACCACCAGAACTCTCGCTGCTTCCTTAAAAAGAGAATAAATGCAGTTTCCATGGATCCCATCAGACGGGGCATTTTTATTCCCTGTGCTCCAGAATGATAATAAGGTGGAAAACTAGCCTCTTCCACCCTATGTTTCAAAGAAGCCCAAAGCAACTGGAAAGGAACCAAATGAAGAACCTACGCGCTTTTTGCCTACACATCCTCATATGCTGGAATACAACCGCATTTCTTGTTTATACTGTTCTGAATGCTAGGATCCAACACTAAATGGGGTGAGCTCCCATTGCTCGGTCCCAGCTCCTGCCAACCTAGCAGTTCGAAAGCACATCAAAGTCAAGTAGATAAATAGGTACCGCTCTGGCGGGAAGGCGTTTCCATGTGCTGCTCTTTACCATTGCCCTATCAGCCCAGGCCACAGGGGAGAAGCATTTCTGCTCAGACCTCTTCACTCTGCTCCACTATGATTTACACAGCAAATCCCCTCCCTTGAGGCCCTTTCCCAAAATAGGAGCCAACCCCTTTGGGCTGCGGTCCCTTCACCTCCCCCCTGTAAAATATTTGAGGAGGCCTCCCCCCCCCCAAAGTTAAGGGGAATTCCCATTCAAATAGGTGTGTGTGTCATGTCATGTGATCAAATTATGCAGGACGAGGCTTACCTAGCCCCCAACTCAGTATTTTATTTAAGTTGGCACCCTGGTTTCCCAAGAAAGTATCTATAGGAATTAGACATGGCTGAACTATTTTGTTGAGTGGCCTGGATTAGCAGATTCTTTTCATGCTGTTGATGCACTTTTTAGACATGCATCATTTCACGACACAGGAATTTAGTCTTACTAGCACACCAGAGGTTAAACTAACCCCTTTCCAGCACGGGGAGTGTATGATTGACACACCTACACCCTGCAGGCAACACGCTAATGTGTTGTGACACACCGTTTGGGAGGTTCTGGGTTATTGTGTCATATTAGGGCTAGGTAAAGGGACGTGGGTTAAACCACAGAGCCTAGGACTTGCCGATCAGAAGGTCGGCGGTTCGAATCCCCGCGACGGGGTGAGCTCCCGTTTTTCGATCCCAGCTCCTGCCAACCTAGCAGTTCAAAAGCACGTCAAAAGTGCAAGTAGATAAATAGGTACCGCTCCTGCGGGAAGGTAAACAACGTTTCCGTGCGCTGCTCTGGTTTGCCAGAAGCGGCTTAGTCATGCTGGCCACATGACCCGGAAGCTGTACGCCGGCTCCCTCGGCCAATAAAGCGAGATGAGCGCCGCAACCCCAGAGTCGGCCACGACTGGACCTAATGGTCAGGCGTCCCTTTACCTTTACCTAGGGCTAGGTAGACTCTGGTTCGAATCCCCACTCAGCCACAAAGCCACCTTCTTCTCAGCTGACATGGGTTTTTCCTACCTCTTCAGAAGGTGGTTCGAGGGGATGAGTCCAGCACAGCCACTGAGGTCAGAGACTTTCCTCGCCTGCCACCACAGGGCATCGTTCTGGTCCACAATCTGAAGAATGTCTCCCTTTTTAAACGGCAGTCCTGCGTCAGCACACGGAATGGCGGGGTCCTGAAGGGGCCAGTAATCTGCCATGGCTCGCACATAGAGCTGATACAACCAAAGAGAAGGCTTATTGTAAATATTTACATCCCATCTGTCTGTGAACTGTGTTTAAGGCTGCTGTGTGTAAGGGAAGAACCCAACAGGCATGGCTAAAACATGATATGATAAAACATTAACACTGTAAACAGGATCAGGGGGGAATCTGGTCTTTCAAAATTTCAGCAGCACCCTGTGCGAGGTCAAAATTCAGTACCCAGTGCGGCAGAACAGGCTATGCTGCCCTAAATCCACCTTTGACAGTAGGGAGAGCATGAAATAAATAACCTTACAGGTCAAAGACCTGTCTGAAAGGAAGACCTGAAAATCGGCAATGGACAAGCCTCTCCAGGGACAGAATTCTGCAGCATGCGACAGCCAGAGAAAAGGCCTTTTATTTCTCATGCCTACCAAATGCAACTCCAAAACTGTCAGGGCACACCAGAGCTTTGCTCCTGAATATCATAAACTGTCAGGTTCATATAGAAGCCAGTGGGCCTTCAAGAATTTATATACTTCTGGTTGCACTGTAACATGTTTTATAAACAGCACAGATTTGACAGTCCTTAGATCATAGCAAACTAAGGTCCGGGGATCAAATCCGGCCCAATCACCTTCTAAATCCGGCCCACAGACGGTCCAGGAATCAGTGTGTTTTTACATGAGCAGAATGTGTCCTTTTATTTAAAATGCATCTCTGGGTTTTTTGTGGGGCATAGGAATTCTTTCATTCCCCCCCCCCAAAAAAAATATAGTTGATGCCCCCACAAGGTCTGAGGGACAGTGGACCAGCCCCCTGCTGAAAAAGTTTGCTGACCCCTGGTTTAGATGGAGTAATTTATGACATCATCCTTTTGAATACTAGCTGCTGGGAACAGGATAGCATGATTGCCCCCAGGTCTTGTTTGTGGGCTTTTCGGGAATGGGAGTTGAATTGACAGTACCAATTCTCCTTTTGGGATTAACTGGATTAGCCACACTTCCTTTGATTAACTCTCTGCAGCCACAGAGACCTGAAGAAATAAACACATCTTACCGTCGTTTGATTGCTGACTGGCCGATCAGAAACTGGAATCAGCTTGAACATAATAGTTCCCTGCGACAGTGCCTGCAAAAACGCCAAATGCATAGTATTTCAGCACCCAAACCAACATATTAGCAGTTCTAGATTTTTAAAAAGACACTTCTGTGAAGGCAGGATTAATAAAGTTCACAGCGACGCCATTTTAAGTGTGTAATTGTTGGTTTAAAAGGTAAAGGGACCCCTGACCATTAGGTCCAGTTGTGACCGACTCTGGGGTTGCGGCGCTCATCTCGCTTTATTGGCCGAGGGAGCCAGCATACAGCTTCCGGGTCATGTGGCCAGCATGACTAAGCCGCTTCTGGTGAACCAGAGCAGCACATGGAAACGCCGTTTACCTTCCTGCCGGAGTGGTACCTATTTATCTACTTGCACTTTGACGTGCTTTTGAACTGCTAGGTTGGCAGGAGCAGGGACCGAGCAACGGGAGCTCACCCCATCGCGGGGATTCGAACCGCTGACCTTCTGACCAGCAAGTCCTAGGCTCTGTGGTTTAACCCACAGCGCCACCCCCGTCCCATAATTGTTGCTTATCGGGGCTAATAAGGCTTTGAGCAGCAGAGATTCCCCCTGGGTGCATGAAAGGAAAACTGAGGCAGCTGCCACCTGACTCCTGATGATCGTCTTCCAAAGCAACTACTCTATTCCAAACTTAAAAATGGAAAGCGTAATGCAGGTCGTCAGCAAAAGAGGTTTAAAGACTGTCTCAAGGCAAATCTTAAAAAATGTAGTATAAACAGTGACAACTGGGAAACACTGGCCTGCGAGCGCTCCAGTTGGAGAACAGCCTTTACCAAAGGCGTCATGGGCTTTGAAGACACTCGAACTCAGGATGCAAGGGAGAAACGTGCTAAGAGGAAGGCACGCTTGGCAAACCCTCACCGTGATCAACTCCTGCCTGGAAACCAATGTCCCCACTGTGGAAGGACGTGTGGATCCAGAATTGGCCTCCACAGTCATTTACGGACTCATTGTTAAAACCATGTTTATGGAAGACAATCTTACTTGGCTACAAGTGATCGCCAAAGAAGAAGAGAAGAAGAAGAAAGAAGATGATGATACCTGAATTTGCTTATGCTGGCCTGCTTTCTGTTTTGTAGCGTGTCCACTGAATTGCCAGCCAGTATTTTAAACTGCAAACCATTTTGAGCAGATAGGCAGTATCCAAATAAAATGTTTAAAGTATCCCCAAGGCCTCTGACATTTATGCAATTTGTTTGCTAGCTGACATTTCTGGAGATTTTATTAATACGTCACCAAAGAACCCAGGAAGAATGCTATTGATTACACTGGGCAACAATTTTTTACTTTTTGAATGTTGTCTAGATTTCAACAACTGATTTAGGGTATTTTTGCACTGCTGAATCAGGAAATGGCATCCATTTCTCTCCATCAGGTCAGGTTTACAGTAAACTGAATGGTGGGCATTGATAAAGGTAAGTACACGTAAATTGCATGTTGCTTCACCATTTTTCAAACTTCAGGGCTTGAACTTCCGTTTCTTGGATCTCCTGGAATGCTCAGCGGCAGGGAGGTCTCTCTTCAGAGTCCAACAGTAGTCAGCCATCATGACTGCGTCCCAGACCCTAATACCTGGTCTCCATCTCCTTCATGTCCTGATGGAATCTCTCCCCCTGCTCGTCACTCATTGAACCCAGGTTCTCAGGAAACTGGTCCATATGTGAAAATAGGTAGTGCATCTTGACGCTCATGTTGCAGCCCAGGTTTCTGAAAGCAGTCAGCATGTTGTTGACAAGTTCTGCGTAGTTTCTGGCCTTATTGTTGCCAAGAAAGTTCTTCACTACCAGAACAAATGCCTTCCACGCTTCCAGTTCTACTTCATTCATTGACTTTCTGAACTCTGGATCTCTGATGAGCTGACGGATCTGAGGACCGTCAAAGATGCCGGCTTTCAACTTCTCCATGGTCAATCCTGGAAAAGCCTGGCACAAGTAAGTGAAGCAGTCACCATCCTTGTCCAGAGCCTTGGTGAACTGCTTGATTAAGCCGAGCTTGATGTGCAGCGGTGGGAAGAGTATTCTGTCTCTGTCCACCAGAGGGTCGTTGATGACGTTCCTTTTTTTGCAAGGCACCAATTCCTCCCGCACAGGCCAGTCCTTCTTCGTGTAATGCTGAGCACGGTCCCTACTATCCCACATGCACAGAAAACATGGGTACTTGGTGAAGCCAGACTGTTGTCCCAACAAAAAGTTCACCATCTTCAGGTCAACACAAATAAACCACTTATGCTGATCATAACCAATTTTCTCCAGCACATACTTCACCGCTTCATAGTTCTCCTTCAGTGTACTCGAGTGAGCCAGGGATATAGATTCAAACTGGTTGCCGTTGTGTAGCAGAACACATTTCAGTGATCGCTTGCTGCTATCAATGAACAGTCTCCAATCTTTGGGTTCGTACTGTGGCACTCCAAGCTTGAGCAGAAGCTGCACAATATCTGCACAGTACACCAAGTCCTTCTCTTCCGAGAAAAAACAGAGGTACTCTTGATGCCTGTTGCGGAAGAAGCTGATGCGAGCGCTGTCAGAGAGGAGGTTTTTTTCCTTCAATCTGGATGCCAACAGTTTGGCAGAGTCCTTTGACAAGCTGAGGTCGCAAACTAGATCATTCAACTCCTTTTGGGAAAATGGATGTGGAGCATCATCTTCAAGAACCACTTCCTCTTCTTCATGTCCTTCAACACTGGAGGCATCTTCCTCACTAATGTCAGGAAGTTCTCCGAAGATAGGCACTGGAATTTCATCACAATGAGCTACAGGATGACATGCTGACTGAAGATCAGGATACTTCGTGGGGCGGCTGCCCCATTAACTTAGTTTTGATCCCCCAACTTTATGCTTTGCTGCACCAGTTTATGGAAGATTTCGAGGTTTTATGACTTCAAACTGATCCCTTTTTGACATAATCACCCAGAACTATCGGACCTGAATACTTCTTGTCATTAAAATAATCATTTCCAATCAAAACAATTATTCAACATGGCCTTTTACCCCCACCAACTTCTTCTAAAATGCTCCACACAAGCGTACATGTGAACAAAAACGTAAAAAAACGACATGTGGCCAAAAACTCAAAAACTTGACCCGATTGAGAAAAACCAATGTGATTTTTGGATTCAGCGCATCAGATTCGTCCTAAATCAACTGAAAAAACGCAGACAACAAATTTGTTGTTGACCAGTGTTATGCATGGTGGTGGTGGAGAACAGTTCAGTTTTTAATAGGTTCATCTGAATTAACTTGTGTGGGCTTGCCAGTGGGGACCAATAAACATATTGTTTGCGTAGAAAGCTGTCCTTGTGGTTTTTTGGTGTTCGGTTTAATTATTACATTTTAATTATTACAATTTAATGCCATAGCACCATTGCAAATTAACCAGATGTCCAGGTATTCAGGTTAAGTGCTGTCCTTGACAACAACTGTGTTGATAACAACAGACGCCCTGGCACCGGAAATCCAATTTAACGCACATGGCAGAGTGAAAATCCGTTGTGTCTGGATTGTGTCAGTGGATTTTTAATCACACTGCATGTCTGATTGGCTTACCAATGCCAGCATTTACCGTATTTTTCGCTCTATAGGACGCACCAGACCACAAGACGCACCTAGTTTTTGGAGGAGGAAAAGAAGAAAAAATATATTCTGAATCTCAGAAGCCGGAACAGCAAGAGGGATCGCTGCGCAGTGAAAGCAGCAATCCCTCTTTCTGCTCTGGCCTCTGGGATAGCTGCGCAGCCTGCATTTGCTCAATAAGATGCACACACATTTCCCCTTACTTTTTAGGAGGGGAAAAGTGAGTCTTATAGAGCAAAAAATACGGTATGTGGTATCAACACAGCTGGATTTTTTTTGTGAATAACCACTGCTAATACCGCAATCATTGACTGGATTTTTCTGCATTTCCTTTCCTTTATGTCTTCCTGCTGACAATTCCCCCCCTCCCCCTGCATTATGTGTGTGTGTGTTCGTGTGTATATAATACAATATGTCCTGAAATTCAGCATAACTTGCATGAACCTTTAAGGTGTCACAAGATCAGGTCTGGTGTTTGCTTTTCCCCATGGACTGATCTGATTTGATATTCCCAGACCTGCTTGCAGATCAGAATGCAAGTATTGGCCGGATGATGCACCTTTCTAGATTTTTTGATGCAGTTCCGTTCCCCAAAATATTAACAGCAAAAGTATGTTGCGTTTAAAGAAATGCAGCCAAATGCATATTTCATATCAATGAAATTTACATGTATTTATGGGAAGATGGTATAAAAATTGCAAACCGTTTCCCTGCAAATCTTCCATGCTCCCTTTTTGCAAAGTTAAAAAAAGAAAAGGAGGGAAGGAATGGGTCTACAGGTGAGTGCCAAAGATGCAGGGATGGATGGACCAACTTAAGACCTTCTGATGTTCTCATTGGGAGGTATTAAAAATGTAAATATCATACCAGAATGTGAATTACTTGCTCTGGCTCCAAGCCTTCCACTGGAACTCCATTCACCTCGACCAGTTTGTCTCCAGCATATAACAGCCCTATGACAGCAAAGAGGGCATTGAGAGTTCTGCAAGAAAATAGGAGGGACAAAAATACTCTGCCCTTCTGAGGGATGCCTGCATCCTAGCCAGAGTTCTAGACAAGGGGAATCAATGATCATATGCGAGGCAATATTGGCAGAGAAGTCAATTTACAGAACCTAACACATGCACACACAAAAATCACCCCTAAACTACCATTCCTTCCTTGCTGTGTATTTTAGAATTCATCTTACCACTTCTATCTGCCAATCCACCATGGATTACTCTCGCTACAGTAATATCTCCTGTTAGCTCGTGGCGTTTAATAGTGGCACCCTAGGGTGGAAGAGAGAGAAAGAGAAAAGAAAAAGAGAAAGAGAGAGAGAGACTATCACTGAACAAGTGAATGAAATAGAAACAAAGAATTCAGAAACAAAGAATAATATTTAACTATTATTGCAAATGGTGAGAGATTGTTAGAAACATTAAGGCTGGAGTCTTCATTCCATGCACACACACTCCTTCTATAAGGATGTTGCTACCAGCTGGCATTCTTTTTACCTATACATCATGAAACAATTTTAATTACCTTACATTACATAAGCAAAATAATATGCTTAACTGCACTAGAGGGTTTTTTGTAAGGGAAAAATATGCAATAATCACAGTTGGATTTCCTCAATGTCTCCACCTCTTACATATAACCTTCAGTAACATTTCTAACCATATCATTTTTCTTCTGTAGCTTACATTACCCCCGAAACAGCCTTTTAATAAGCCTACACAGGTTGCTAGCACCCGCTGTGTAGGAGTGCAAATATCCAGAGTGTGGGGTCAGGCGGGATTACTATGAGGAATTATAAAATATGCATCAAGCCATTGTGTCCACGATGAATGCATTGTGTTGACTGGGTTTGATACATTGACAATAATTTCTGATCAAATCCCACTGCATCTCTGGCCATTTCCTCTACTCTTTCTTGACAAGTCAAGTATGCAGCCCAGTTGCTTCCAGTTGCTTGCCAGGAAGGCATCCTGGGCCATAAAGATAGTGGGCAGTTTCTTTAATGTAGCTTTTCTGATATGTTAATCTTAGGATGTTAATCTTAGGGCCAGGAAACAGATCTCACCTGAAGGTGATAATAATCACTGTCTTCCTGGCCATCCTTCTTATCATATGTATTGATTGTTTATGACCTCAGGGGTTGCCAAATGCTCTCCTTTGTAGTTCTGTTCTTAGTTTACTCCAGAAATATGTGTGCTTAATTAGTTTTGGTAGTTTTACTTTGTTCTCACGTGGGAACTCTGTAAAAAGTTCTTTGTGAATAAAATGACCAGGGCCGAGGGGTAGGGAAGGAGATTATTATACGCACCCTTCCCAGAGTCTTGCTGGTTCAAGCCTCTGTGTGTATTCTTATTAATCAGAGTTCAGTCCTTCCTTTACAGTGGTGCCCCGCAAGACGAACGCCTCGCAAGACGGAAAACCCGCTAGACGAAAGGGTTTTCCGTTTTGGAGGCGCTTCGCAAAACGAATTTCCCTATGGGCTTGCTTCGCAAGATGAAATGTCTTGCGAGTTCCTGCGGGTTTTTCCCCCTCCCCCCCTTTTCCTAAGCCGCTAAGCCGCTTATCAGCTGATCCGCTAAAAGCCACTAAACCGCTAATAGCGCTAATCCGCTAAGCTGTCAATGGGCTTGCTTCGCAAGACGAAAAAACCGCTATACGAAGAGCCTCACGGAACGGATTAATTTCGTCTTGCGAGGCACCACTGTACTTTGGAAACGCCTCACACTGGGGCTCTGTCTCTCCTGCAGCAGCCCATTGAATTTCTAAGTTGGGTAAGGAGCAGCAGGATTCTCTCCTCAGGCATTCTGTTTGACTTCCACATGGAATTCCTTGTCCACCTATGACTAACAGGCTAGTGCTTCACGACATCGCTGCCCTCAAAGCTCAGCAGATGTAACAACTTTCTAACAGTAGGGGAAAATACGCACCTCTCTGTATCTGAAAGCAAAGCAAATAATTCACATTACTCTGATCACTGCGGCGCTGCCTAAGCTCTCTTAAGCGCTACGTTGGGGAAGGAAGACTCTTACACGGTGAAATCTGTTCTTCATGAAAACCACCTCATGGGCATATCCTACTCCTTTCTCATATTTATAAAGCTCGTGTTAAAACTCTTCATTTGTGAAGCTGTCCTTCTAATCTGAAAAAAAAAGTTGCTTAAGCTGGCGGCACAAGTTTAGAATCAAATGTCCAGCTTACAAGGGGCTGCTTGTTTTTCACCAGGCAGACGATTCTCATCGCCTCCTCATTTTCAGGGATGTTATCTGGCAGAGGTGGGAGGATTGGTTCATAGTCCTTCTGGGCCACCGTATCATGAGCAGACAGAAAGGCCTGTGAGGAGGAGGAGGAGAAGAAGAAGAAGAAGAAGAAAGGGGCAAGCAATGTTCAGCATCATCTTTGCATTCAGATACTGTCATTTGTTTCTTTCTAATCCAGAATACGGCAGCTAGACTGGTGACTGTGGGCGGCTGCCAAGACCACATAACACCGGTCTTGAAAGACCTACACTGGGTCCCATTACGTTTCTGAGCACAATTCAAAGTGCTGGTGTTGACCTTTAAAGCCCTAAACGGCCTCGGTCCAGTATACCTGAAGGAACGTCTTCACCTCCATCATTCTGCCCGGACACTGAGGTCCAGCGCCAAGGGCCTTCTGGCTGTTCCCTCACTGCGAGAAGCCAAGTTACAGGGAACCAGGCAGAGGGCCTTCTCGGTAGTGGCACCCGCACTATGGAACGCCCTCCCACCAGATGTCAAAGAGAAAAAAAACTACCAAACTTTTAGAAGACATCTGAAGGCAGCCCTGTTTAGGGAAGCTTTTAATGTTTATTGTATTTTAGTGTTTTGTTGGAAGCCGCCCAGAGTGGCTGGGGAAACCCAGCCAGATGGGCGGGGTATAAATAATTAATAATAATAATAATAATAATAATAATAATAATAATAATAATAATTTCCATTCCGCCCAAAAGCTGATGCTCCAGAGCTAATCCTCACCTGGTATATGAATCTTGTCTTCATACAACATTCCTCCCAGTTGTCATTCTTTTACAAAAGGAGAACTAACAGATAATGAATCAATGGACTATTTGTGCAGGGATCTGAAGTGAGGCCTGCCAGTTTTAGCATGCTATCTGCTTTCCAAATATCAGATATGGTCTTTTTTGGGTTGTTGGAGAAGGGTGGCGGAGTTTCCATATTCGCTGAGTATGCTGCATATTAACAACCCAACCATGTTCTACTCCTAAAGGTAAAGGTAAAGGGACCCCTGACCATTAGGTCCAGTCGTGGCCGACTCTGGGTTTGCGGCACTCATCTCGCTTTATTGGTTGAGGGAGCCGGCGTACAGCTTCTGGGTCATGTGGCCAGCATGACTAAGCCGCTTCTGGCAAACCAGAGCAGCGCACGGAAACACCGTTTACCTTCCTATTTATCTACTTGCACTTTGACGTGCTTTCGAACTGCTAGGTTGGCAGGAGCAGGGACCGAGCAACGAGAGCTCACCCGTCGTGGGGATTCGAACCGCTGACCTTCTGATCGGCAAGTCCTAGGCTTTGTGGTTTAACCCACAGCGCCACCTACATCCCTCTACTCCTAAACTTTCTCCTTTAATGCTGAGTAATTTCATGGCCGGTACTCACCTTGAAGTGTGGTCCTCTGAGAAGTCGCCGTAGCTCTTTAACCTCTGGAGACTGTTGGACTCCCCGCAACAGCTCCACCACCTGAAGGTGACACAAAGAAGACAACCGTATTTTTTGCTCTATAAGACTCACTTTTTCCCTCTCAAAAAGTAAGGGGAAATGTGTGTGCGTCTCATGGAGCAAATGCAGGCTGCGAAGCTATCCCAGAAGCCAGAACAGCAAGAGGGATTGCTGCTTTCACTGCGCAGCAATCCCTCTTGCTGTTCTGGCTTCTGAGATTCAGAATATTTTTTTTCTTGTTTTCCTCCTCCAAAAACTAGGTGCGTCTTGTGGTCTGGTGCATCTTATAGAGCGAAAAATACTGTAATTTTGTTATGTACTGAAGTTCTCACCCTGGGCCAGCAAGGGGATACTGTAGATAGTTTTCACTCAGGTCCACATATGCAAATAAGGGATTGAAAGTGACATTCAGTGATTGGATAGTTACAGAAAATGGTTACTGTTGCATTCTAGTGGAGCTCTATATAAGCAGGCTGGCTGAACCCTTCAGTTCAGTTCTGTTCTGGCCTGTGAATAAACAAGAGCTGTTTGAAGAATCACTGGGTCATCTGATACGTTCACCCACAACCTAACAAATTTCATCTTGGAAATCTATAGAGCACCATCTTTTTGTTAACAGCTGAACGATGAGGCACATATTTGATCACCGATACGGAGAAAAACCAAATCACACGCTATCACGCTACTCCTCTGGAGATCATTAACTTTGAACAGAAAGCCCAAGCCCATCGAGCTGTTGGGTTATTTTCTGTTCCAGTGACTTGAGTCTGAATCTTATCTTGCAATCTCACCTCGTGGGTCAGCGGTCGTGCCTGTGGTGTGAGTGGAACTGGTCTTCTTTTGATATACAGATGAAGACATTCATAAACCTAGGAGTAGATGTGCTCAAGCTGAAAGATACCACTGACACAACATAGTAATATGGAACAAATCTCATAACATTGCTCACATTTCCCCTGAGGAAACCCACCCAGGTGGGAGGGGTATAAGTAATAAATTAAATTAAATTATAATTATAATTATATCTTAATACTCTCATGTTTAAATGGGAAACCTCCGGGATTGGGAAATGTTTGCAGACAGGAAGCTGGAAGGTTGATTGCCTGAGCTGGTTCGATCATTTTGAGAAGGCTTAAGTATCCTTCTGTATTTTATATCAGGAAAAAATTGCCGTATTTTTCCGTGTATAGGACGCCTCCATGTATAAGACGCCCTCTACTTTTAGGGACTCCAGCTTAATAAAACAGGGGGGGAGTGCCCCGTGTATAAGGCAACCCACAGTTTTTCACATACAGTGGTACCTCGGGTTACATACGCCTCAGGTTACAGACTACGTTAACCCAGAAATATTACCTCGGGTTAAGAACTTTGCTTCAGGATGAGAACAGAAATCGTGCTCTGGCGGCACGGCGGCAGCGGGAGGCCCCATTAGCTAAAGTGGTGCTTCAGGTTAAGAACAGTTTCAGGTTAAGAACGGACCTCCAGAACGAATTAAGTACTTAACCCGAGGTACCACTGTAATTTTAAAGTAAAAAACCCCTACTCTTATACACAGAAAAGTACGGTAATTTATACTTGCATCCACAGAATGGATCTGCAATGATTATTGATCATTGGCGGGGGGCTGCATTATCTCTCCATCCGTTGATTTACCATATTTTTTGCTCTATAAGACTCACTTTTTCCCTCCTAAAAAGTAAGGGGAAATGTGTGTGCATCTTATGGAGCGAATGCAGGCTGCGCAGCTATCCCAGAAGCCAGAACAGCAAGAGGGATTGCTGCTTTCACTGCGCAGCGATCCCTCTTGCTGTTCTGCCTTCTGAGATTCAGAATATTTTTTTGTTTGTTTGTTTTCCTCCTCCAAAAACTAGGTGCGTCTTGTGGTCTGGTGCGTCTTACAGAGCGAAAAATACGGTAATCACCCCAGCCCCCACATTGGAAAGAAATGGGTAGCTCTGAAGATATAGTCAATGTCTATATACTAACAGCTGCCAAATGACTTTGCTCGCACTGGAAAAGATCTTACCTTCAAGAGAGCCTGCAGCCACGGAGATCTCAGCAAGTCATACAAGACACCAACCCCATTGACATCTCTCTTATAGAACAGACTCAGTTCATGCAGGACCAGAGACAGAACGTGCGATAAACCTAGCCCACAGACAACATGCATGAATATTTATGGCATCATTTCTTTACCCAAATTACAGCTTCAATCAAACCCCCATGGAAATCAGGTTTACAGTGGTGCCCCGCAAGACGAACGCCTCGCAAGACGGAAAACCTGCTAGACGAAAGGGTTTTCCGTTTTGGAGGCGCTTCGCAAAACGAATTTCCCTATGGGCTTGCTTCGCAAGACGAAAATGTCTTGCGAGTTCCCACGGGTTTTTTTTCGCTTTTTTCGCCCTTTTCCTAAGCGCTAAGCCGCTTAACAGCTGATCCGCTGATAAGCCGCTTCTCAGCTGATCGCTAAAAGCCGCTAGACCGCTAATAGCGCTAATCCGCTAAGCTGTCAATGGGCTTGCTTCGCAAGACGAAAAAACCGCTAGACGAAGAGAATCACGGAACGGATTCTTTTCGTCTTGCGAGGCACCACTGTATTATCAAAATTTATAGACTTTCGGCTGCTTGCCATGATCAAATCAAACAAAGCGTGTTCTCCCTGAAATGAGAGCACGTGTTGCGGTGGGGTCTGCCAAGCCAACCCTCTGCTGCCAGGCAGGTAAAATTGGCTGGCCTGGGGCAACGATTTGGATGGCCGGGTTGCTGGGGCAAATTGCATGTTGCAATGTGGTGGGTGGGACCAAAGGCTTTAAATTTTGGGGCACTCAGCTTTAGCTTTTGCTTTCTCTTTTGCTGAGTGCATCGGATCACCCGCCCACCTTCGCTAATCTAGGGCTGTTGCGTTTTATCTTGCTATGCCTGTCATGGGGTCGTCTGCCATTGGGGCAGGGGCCTAGTAGGAATTTTGTCCATTTGGCTGATTGGCTGGTGCCATTTGGTTTTTGCCTACTACTTAGCAATTCGTCACAACTTGTAAGGTTGCGGTTAGGCATTGGTTATAAAAATTGGTGGAGGAGGGGTCAAGATAGGCTGGGCCTGCCCCTCCAATGGTGGTGTGGAAGGGAATTCCGTTAAAGGAATTCAGGGGCTTGCCATGATTTCGTCCAATCCCTGAAATGGGACCAGGGCCGGCAAGCCCTGGGGAGCAGATTGGGTGAGCGGTGAAGGACTGTTGCTCAGCTCAACTGCTCCCCAACATTGTTTTCCCTTCACTGGCTTCCAAGGGAGTTCGGAAGTCAGTTCTGTCCCTGGCGGGGGGACAGATAGTCTTAACCAATGCCTAAGCAACCACTCACAGATTATGTATTTTAATAAAGTTGTGGCCAAAATTATGCCAAAAACCTTGAACAAAAATTATGCGTGAACTGTGAATTATTTTGAGGGGTGGCTTGGGGACCTCCACACGCAAAAGCAATTGAAATAGCTCAAGACAGTGGATGCTTCAAGTGGTTTCTCCAAACTGAGCTGAAAATGCAACTTATTGGTTGCGTATTTCTTGTCTTCCTAGGTAATAAAAGCTTAGAGCTTTGCCTAAAGACAAGAGCCAAAAGATTCTCATTCTGTAGCTCTTCACTGGTGGGGCAGAGCCAGTGACCAAAAGGGGAGAAGAATGTCATCATTAGACTGCTTTGCTAATGCTGTCTGTCTTGAAACCCGAGACTGTGTAATATAAAAGGGTGTTCTTTGGACTTGGCAGGGGCACCCTAGATTCAGGTTTTCATGATTTGTTAATAAGTTAGCATTTCAATTTTGTAAACATTTTAGTAGTGGATTTGTCACAGTGCCTTTAATTTGTGAAGGCATCTTTATTAGTTGTTAACTTTTAATAAAAGGGAAAGATGATGAAACACCTAAGCAGTTAGGGACTTTCTCTCTCTATGCCTAAATCTAAACAAAGCAGAATTTATTCTCTTCTCATTTCTCAGCTGTTATCATCAACATAATTTCTCTTTAAATATTTAGATATTTTATACCTCGAAGAACAGCTTCATAGAATAAAACTAAAATAAGCAACAGCCATAAAACCACTACATCAGATTAAAATGCAATGGTGCTGCAGTATAAATACCCAAAGTAAATTGGCTGAAATACCAGTGTAAAAGAAACTGCATTATTCCCATTGGGATATCAGTCTTATAGAAGGGTCCAAATGCATATGATGAATTTATTTTGTTGACGCTAAGCCGATTTGATCAGACCAGTGGCTGAATGGGAGATTGCCTAGGAACTCCCCTTTGGGTTTTGAGCTCAGTCTCAAGTCTAGCCATTAGGCCTTTTGAAACAGATGTAAGCATTTCAATTAAAATAGGTATATACCGTATTTTTCGCTCTATAAGACTCAAATTTTCCCTCCTAAAAAGTAAGGGGAAATGTGTGTGCGTCTTATGGAGCGAATGCAGGCTGCGCAGCTATCCCAGAAGCCAGAACAGCAAGAGGGATTGCTGCTTTCACTGTGCAGTGATCCCTCTTGCTGTTCTGGCTTCTGAGATTCAGAATTCCACCCCCCATTGTTTTCCTCCTCCAAAAACTTGTGGTCTGCTGCGTCTTCTAGAGCGAAAAATACGGTATATATTTTCAAACAGACAACAGGCTTTCTAGTTTGTACAACTGGACAGCTCTGGTATGGTGGTCTGCAGTTGCGCAGATTTAAGTGAAAAGAAGAGGAATACATATCTACTATTACATTCATCTATTTTTTTTATTTAAAAAAGAGAATAAACCAATGGGTCGCACCGTTTTCATGGCTACGCAACAGGGCAGCTTTCTCCATCTTCTCCCTCATCCTTGGAGTTTCTGCACGTTTCTCTGAGTGGATCATCTGAGTTGTATAAAATCAGAAGCCGAACTGGAAAACAAAGCAAAAGAAATAGTTTATATAGTTAAATTTGAGTTTTTAATAACACTTGAGAATGAAGACTGCGGGGGAATTGAGGTGGATGCAGAATACCTTCTTTGAATTTTAACTGTTAGATGTGTAAAATTTTGGAACCCTCTGTCTGGAATAACAACACGAAGAAAATACCACAGGTCTCAGTACAGACTGGGATGCATTTACGACAAAAGTATTTCCAAACGTCATTAATGAAGCAAATAATAAAAGTTTGCTGTTGTACCCAATGCTTTTTTTCTATAGAAATGTTTAGGGGTACTCTCATTTTGACTCAAGAAAATCACCATTTTATACTTCAAATCAGGGAAAATAAATACAGTAAATGGACAAAAGTACAAATATTCACAAAATGTTTAAGGGTCTGCATACCCCTGCATCCCCCCTGAAAAAAGCACTGGTTGTACCTTTATACTGGCTATGTTATATTTAAGGAATATCAGATTGTTTTCATCTTGACATGTGGCTCATACCAATTAAAAACCCAATATTTATTTAGTGCTATACAGTACTTTTGACTAGTTTCTCTCTCTCTCTCTCTCTCTCTCTCTCTCTCTCTCTCTCACACACACACACACACACACACACACACACACGCACAAGATTTACACACTTTTGAGATTTTTAAAAAGTTTGCCTTGTTTGTAAAGAGGTAAAGGACCCCTGACAGTTAAGTCCAGTCGTGAACGACTCTGGGGTTGTGGTGCTCATCTCACTTTACTGGCCAAGGGAGCCGATGTTTGTCCGCAGACAGTTTTTCCAGGTCATGTGGCCAGCATGACTAAGCTGCTTCTGGCAAACCAGAGCAGCGCACAGAAACGCCGTTTACCTTCCCACCGGAGCGGTACCTATTTATCTACTTGCACTTTGACGTGCTTTTGAACTGCTAGGTTGGCAGGAGCAGGGACCGAGCAATGGGAGCTCACCCCGTTGCGGGGATTCGAACGGGCGACCTTCTGATCGGCAAACCCTAGGTTCTGTGATTTGGACCACAGCGCCACCCGTGTCCCGCCTTGTTTGTACTAAGACAGAAAAAGACACAAACGCAGAGAAGGGCAAGCAGTGTCCATTTTCACTCTTCAAAAGGTACCAGGTCAAACAGAAATTGCAACACATGGACTAGTTGGAATACAAGCAACTACATTGTGCAACAAACAAATATTGATGTTTCAAGACTCCGAAGAAGCACAATATCCCAGAAACACAGCCTTACGTTGTAGGTTTTCTAGAACCCCTACAATGTGACTAATGTGCCTTTGCCGTGTTAAAATGTTTGAAGCCTATGTTAAAAGAAACAGCAACTAAAGGAAAGCTCACAAGGACCATGTTAGAGAATGCGTGGCTAACATAAACTCAAAACCTATAAAAAGGACTTTCGTTTCAGAACAGAACATATACAGTGGTACCTCGGGTTACATACGCTTCAGGTTACAGACTCCGCTAACCCAGAAATAGTGCTTCAGGTTAAGAACTTTGCCTCAGGATGAGAACAGAAATTGTGCTCCGGCGGCGCGATGGCAGCAGGAGGCCCTATTAGCTTCAGGTTAAGAACAGTTTCAGGTTAAGAACAGACCTCCAGAACGAATTAAGTTCTTAACCCGAGGTACCACTGTAATGTTAAAATAACAACTACAGAAAAGAGGAGGCTACATTGCTCACTATTTCAAAAAGGCAAGTGTCAAGAGACCTATGCATGCAAACTTAATCTATTTTAAGGAATGGGTAAAAGAAGGAGAGAATATATTTCTCTAATACAGAGAAATCAGTGCCTAATTTGCTGTGAAAATGCTGCTAGAGGGTCACTGGTGTCAGAAGTGGTTTCTGGAAGGGTAAACAAACAGATAAAATAAGCAGCCATTTAGAGGGGGGGGGAATAAACTGAGGTTGACGTCCTCTCAACCTTTCCCAGCACAGATGATTTTGGACAGCTTGTGGTTCTGAAAGTACTGTATAAAGTCTTCAAAAAAATAGTAATTATCCAGGTCATAGCTATCAACTTACAGATTTGAAAATAAGGGACCAGCAACCTCGAAAATAAGGGATCAGCAGCCAAAATAAGGGATCAACAATTACTTTGATAAAATACATATTTTGTTGCCTGCAAATGGCTTTAGATACCTATTAGGTCCATAAATTACCATATAGCATATATTCAACACAAAAAAGCAACAATTGTTGTTGACAGAGCACAGCTGGACATAGAAAGGGCCCCATTACCTTCAGTAGCTTATTTAAGGGACATCATCAATAAGGGACAGCAGCGGGACATGGCGCTGGGATAAGGGACTGTCCCGCCAAATCAGGGACACTTGACAGCTATGATCCAGGTTCTTTGGAGGCAAGTGCAGCAAGACCCCTGGTCCTTTTGCAAAAATTCTCACTATCTGAGCTTGCCAGGAATTGCTCAGCTCCTAGTTAAAAGCTGTCATTGACCAGCTGAATTGCTTGAGGTAGAATTCTTTCCACTCACTCAGACAACACCATTACTGTAGAAAGCAGCAGTAGAAATATATATATACAGCCAGTTGTGCCACAACAATCACTCTCCTAGCTCCCCTAAAAAAGGGGTGGTGGTGCAAGAAATGTAACGTTATACCAACCTGGAAGAAAATACGCTGTATAATTTCTTATCTTCGGGTTTATCCACACAAGACAGCAGCCATTTTACGTGGCTTTGTTCTGCCGATGTATTACCCCAATCTTCTTATCGGAGGCAAAGGAATTACTGTCACTTTTACTGCCCTTCTTAGGACCTATATTTAGAACTCGCTTCCTTTCTTCTGCTGTTCTGGGTACTCCACCGTCATTAAAAGATAGCTAAGGAGAACAGAGAGAGATGGGAGGAAGATGCGAGAGGCAGGCGCAGTTGGGAGCGCGTGGAAAGCTGAGTGCATGTATCCCAGTGTCTGAAAAGTTAATACCATAAGATGGCAAATCGCTGCAGATAGGAGATAAGGATAGAAAGGGGAGGGAGTGTGAGAGGGGGGAGAGGGAGGGGAAAGAGGAATGGCTCGATAATGCAAACATGTGCCAGAGGCTGGAGAAGAGGTGGGGGAGACAGCAAGCAGTGTGGAATTTTGTACTTTGTGGCTGGTTCTTGAGTTCCTGGGGTGAGCCGGAAGTGATGGAATGGAATTGTTGCTTTGGTTCCACATTATCTTTTAAAAGCAGCAGCAGCAGCAGCAGCAGCAATGACTGCTTTTTTTCCTAAAAGAAATGTTTGGGGGTACAGTGGTACCTCGGGTTACATACGCTTCAGGTTACAGACTCCGCTAACCTAGAAACAGTGCTTCAGGTTAAGAACTTTGCTTCAGGATGAGAACAGAAATCGTGCGGCGGCAGCAGGAGGCCCCATTAGCTAAAGTGGTGCTTCAGGTTAAGAACAGTTTCAGGTTAAGAACGGACCTCCGGAACGAATTAAGTACTTAGCCCGAGGTACCACTGTACTCTCATTTTGACTCAAGAAAACCACCATTTTATAGTTCAAATCGGGAAAATTAAATACAGTAAATGGACAAAAGTACAAAAATTCACAAAATGTTTAGGGGTATGTGCCCCCCTGCATCCCCCCAGGAAAAAAAGGACTGCTAATAATAACTACAACAAAGATAATAATTCCACCCCCCTAAATAGCAAATGTTGGTTGTGAAATTTCTCTCTAAGATGGCGAGAGTGTGAGTTTTAGTAGGTTCCTGGCTGTGGTTTTTTTTACTAAAAAAAACTACAACTGCAAGATTTCTTTAAAAGTAAAGGCTGCACACTCGAGAGCTATACCCTCCAACATTTCTCAAATGAAAATAGGGATGTCCCGTTCCATAATGATAATTTTACTATTTATACCCTGCACACATCTTACTGGATTGCAGCAGCTACTCTGGGCAGCTTTCAACAGATATAAAAACATAACAAAACATTAAACATTAAAAAAAAAACACCCTTCCCTAAACAAGATTGCCTTCAGACTGTTCGGGAGTTGAATAACTCCATACCTCCAACATTTTTCCAATGAAAATAGGGGAAAGCGGGACATTCCAGGATCAAATCAGAAACCGGCTTCTCTAAATCAGGGATGTCACTGGAAAATAAGGACACTTGGAGGGTCCGAAATTCCCAGCACCCTTAACAAACCACAGTTCCCAGAATTATTGGGGAGGGCATCACATGCATTGAATGTATGGTGTCTATGCCGCTGTAGTCATTGCCTTTAACAGCTACATATTATTTGCACTTTTGTAAACGAACACAGTTATGCCTGCCTCTGATTAATATTTCCTTCCAGGTTTTCTTCCCACAAACCTGCACTAAAACACCTTCAACAGCAGCTATTCATATAGGTCTCCATCTATTTCCTGATTTCCTCATACAGTAGCTTCAGTTGCTGATATGTCAATATGGGGTAAATCCACATACACTCCTTTGACAACTCTATTTGCTAAGCAGAAGTAATCTGCCTATTTATCGCCAGCATTCAAACAAAGGAGTTACATAAATCAGATCAGAACCATCCATTTCCTAAAAATAACAAAGCATATGGGACATACAGAGTCAAGAAAGCTGGATAAAAATTGCAATGAATAAATCATTCAGAATAGGAGGAAAGCCCTTGTTGTTTTTAATAAATACAGCCTTTCTCAACCTTGGGTTGTCTAATTTTTAGATTACCTAATTTCTGAATTTCTATCCTGCCTGACAAAACTAACTGGTCTGTGCTAGGTTATCATTTGATTAGGCAGGGATAGAAACAAATGAATACTATACTTTCCATAGCTATATAGGTAACAGAGGTGACAACTTGAATAAAATATGGGAGGGGGCAGATAAGCCCTGCTCCACAAAATCAATCACAAGACCTGGCACACACACAATTTGAATGGTAATGCCCATAAATATTGGGGGGGGCAGTCCCTTAAAATATTTTATTGGGGGGACAGAGGGACCTCAGTCCCTAGGAGTTGGCTTCTATGATAGGTAGAAATGGAACCATGCAGAAAATAACTAGGTTTAGATCATTCAGTATTTGACAAGCCAAACAGAGGGGGTTTCTTGTTTTGTTTTCAACGGTAAAATACTGTTCAATGAATTTCAAACACCTAGCAATCTGTATATAATATAATCTGCTTACACATTATTAATGCTGCTCATCCAATATAGATTCCAGAGAACATCCCTTGAAAATTCATAGCCTTTGGTAAGAGTTCTTTATGGCTTGGGGAGAAATCAGCAATCAACTAAACAAGGAAACATACTAATTACATAAAGAGGAATGCAGTTTTAGGACTCAGAACTCAAATTTCCTTGGCATGCAGAACTTCAGAGGACTAGGCATAGCGGTTCCAAAGTTGAGCCCTAAAACCAGCATGCATAAAACTCATCCAAGCTTATCCTCTCACACTCCTGTATCACATGTGTGCCCTTCTGCGTAAGAGAGAGCCTGTGGTTCATGCATGTGCGCTGCCGCGACCCAGCTTAAGGACTCCTCTGTGCTTTTCTCACCTTTCTAATCTGACTCCTCACCTCCTCCCAGGAAAGATGCTGCAGCAGAGCTTAGACCCTCAGCCCCACCCCACGTCACAGTTGTGTGTCTAAGTAATCCAACTGACACAACCCAGTCTGGGGAAGAAGGCACTCTGCCAGCGCGGGCATCTAGATCTGTCTCGCATGCTCAAGGTCACCCAGCATCCTATCTGGGGGATTGTAGAAAGATGAAAAGTTTGCCTTCCAAACCCAGATCATATATGTGCCTTCCAGTATGGGACTGTTTATCTTATAGACTGTATTTTTTGCTCTATAAGACGTACTTTTTCCCCTCCCAAAATTATGGGGAAATGTGTGTGCGTCTTATAGAGCAAATGCAGGCTCCATGGCTTCAGGGAAAGCAATGCGAAGCCTACGAAGCGCAGTGGGAGCGCTCCCGCTGTGCTCCGGAGGCTTCGTGTTGCTTTCGCTGAAGCCAGGAGAGCGAGAGGGATCGGTCCACACCGATCCCTCTTACTCTCCTGGCTTCGCTTCGCTGGAGAGGCGCTGCGCAGCTTTCCCTCTCTGCACAGCGCCCCTTCAGCGAAGCGGGAGGAGAAATTGAAGGGGCTCCGTTTCTCCTGCTGCTTCGCTGAAGGGGCGCTGCGCAGAGAGGGAGAGAATTTTTTTTCTTGTTCTCCCCCTCTAAAACTAGGTGCGTCCTATGGAGCGAAAAATACGGTATATGCAGATTCTCCAGGTGTCCTCTTTTCCAGGGACAGTCACAGATTTACAGAAGCCATCCTGGTTCCTGATTTGATCCCAGAATGTCCCGCTTTTCCTTAGGACAGGTATGTCCAAAGTCCGTTTCGGGGGTCTAATCCGGTCCGCCCCCGTGATGGGGGCACCCCCAACATTTACTGTATTTTTCGCTCTATTAGGCACACTTTCCGCCTCCTAAAAAGTAAGGGGAAATGTGTGTGTGTGTGTTATGGAGCAAATGCAGACTGCACAGCTTTCGCTGAAGCCAGGAGAGCAAGAGGGATCGGTGCGCACCGATCCCTCTTGCTCTCCTGGCTTCAGGGATAGCCGTGCCAAGCCTGCAAAAGGCTTGGCATGGCTATCCCAGAAGCCAGAACAGCAAGAGGGATCGCTGCTTTCGCTGCGCAGCGATCCCTCTTGCTGTTCTGACTTTGGGTGGAGAGGCGCTGCGCAGCTTTCCATCTCTGCGCAGCGCCCCTTCAGCAAAGCGGAAGGAGAAACGGAGCCCCTTCCATTTCTCCTCCTGCTTTGCTGGAGAGGCGCTGTGCAGAGAGGGAGAGAATATTTTTTTCCTTGTTCTCCTCCTCTAAAACTAGGTGCGTCTTATGGTCGGGTGCGTCTTATAGAGCGAAAAATACATTAGTTCGGCCCCCATGGCAGTATATGTAAAAGCTAAACAACCTCGGTTGGCCCTCATGCATGTTCACTTCATCAAATCTGGCCCTCTTTGAAAAAATTTGGGCACCCGTGCCTTAGGACATCCCTATTTTCATCAGAGAAATGTTGGAGGGTATGGAGTTATGCGACCACTGAGCCAAGGAGAAAAGTAACTAGCCTTTAGAAGACATCTGAAGGCAGCCTTGTATGGGGAAGTTTTTTTTTTTTAAAAAAAAAAGCTTGATGTTTTATTATGTTTTTATATATGTTGAAAGCCCCCAGAGCGGCTAGGGCAACCCAGTCAGATGGGTGGGGGATAAATAGTAAATAAAATAATGACAATGACAATCTGACATTCCTGTTGTCATCAGCGAAATGTTGGTGGGTGTGATTTATGTGGTTGCTAACAGAGTCTTTTATCTTGTTGAGTTCACTTTCCTATGGAGAGACACAGGTGGGAACAAATACAACTTTAGGGGGAAAGTACTGTTGCCAAAACAAATATACTTTCATACAAAGAAAGGTTGCCATGACAGTCCTAAAAACATTTCAAAGTTCTTCAGGTGCTGTTTATCAGACCTACCACGTACTTGAGAGTTTGACTGTACAAAACTGAATCTATTTTTGTTGCATTGTGCAAAATATGAGCAAGCCAGGGCTGAACTGATACTACCCTTGCTGATACCTTTTCCCAGGAAAATCAGAGGCTCACTATGTCAGGTTCCTATTGGAAGATCGGACAAATGCTAGAACATTAGCAGTGGCAAAGTTTTTATCGGTGGTTGCAAGAACAAATGATCCCTATATTCTGAACAAAATGCTTGTTTGACCTGGAGCTGGGCTGTATGAATTGTGTATTGCTTTATAATGATTTGTTGGGTCTCTGGACCGTAATAAAGATTGATTGATTGATTGATTGATTGACATATATGCCCAAATAAATAGAAATGAAACAAAAATGCCTGGTAGTTTGCAGTGCCAAGTAGAAAGGAAAAAACATGCTCAGGTATCAACAACGCAATACAGTACCTGAACCTATCAGCACATCATGCTAGAGACAAATAGTTTTCCTTATGCGCACATTTCTAAGAAGAACACTTGACGGTGTCATGAAACAATGAAGAGGGACAAAGTAAGCCTGTAACCCCAAAACACAAAAGAAAATTCTATTTTGCAAAGGAAACCAAGCCTCATTAAATGTAGATAATTTGTGAATCTGCTTCCCATCATTATAAATGGGAGAAGGAGAGATATGTGAACATTTCACAAATGACACAGAAGTGGAAACATATTGCACTCTTCAGAATCTGAATGAACCTTAACAAAAATTTGTATAAATTAATATTCAGGTAGGACTTTAAACCACGGAGATTAAGCTGAATGTTTGCCACTAAAACAGACAGATGCCAGAGACATGATTCCATCTGCACTGATTTGTTTCATCTGGGCTTGTCCCATAATCAGAAACACCTGGATTTCAATAGTATACAAAAACCAAATTGATTCCTGGTTATGAGTTATTGATGGAACCTTTAATAATTATTTGAAGACATTTGAAGGACATAGTAACGCCCAATGACAGGGAAATGACTGTACGTTCACTGACAGTCACCCAGTTACAAATGGAAAAGGATTAACTCCCCTTTTCTAGCTAAAGGAGTTCAACTCCTTTGAAAATTATGATTATCCTTTATTTTTACAATTTTTAAGGATTCTAGACCCCCCCTTTTTTAATCTAGCAGGAGGATTAGTTGAACTATGGACCTGATTCGTTCATCATCAAGTCTCACAAGGAAAAAAACCCACTTACCAGGTATTAAACTGCAATTGAGTTTCACAGCTACTGTGGAGAAATTCTTCTACAGGATGTATTGCCGATTCTGAAAGGGACCAGAAGTTCCCATCAGAATTTACAACAGTCCAATCTTCTAGAATTGCCTAGAAGGAATTGCCTAGAAGGAAAACATTGGCTGGATATTAGTAACTTAAGTCACCTCACTGCTCTAGCTAATCTAGGGACATCCTTTCCTTTTTAATCCGTGGAAACGTAACCAGGACGACTCTTTTTATCAAGGAGAGAACAAAGCTTCTTAACTGTTTTCTCACTTAAAACTTGGCTTGAAACATTATTATTTTTGCCTAATTATATTGTACTTTCATCATTTGGAAAACCGTTCTATCATATGGATAGATCTGATCGCCTGTGTTTGTTTGTTTTTCCAAATCAGTAGCATGAGGCAATGAATAAAGATTAGGTAGCTGTCCTTTGGCAATTACACCCATATAGGCGAATAGAAGATATTCAAGTTCAGAGTCCAAAGAAAGTAAGGCAATCCATTTCTTTGTTAACCAGCAACAACATTAAAGCTGCTACAGAGCTTTCAAATGCAGCTCAGGGTACTGAAACAAATCTATGCCCGTTTAATTATGGGATTCTCTTCAGCTAATCATTACCTCATAATGAAATGGCCTAGGAATAATCCAACTCAAGACACGTAAGGGGCTTCTAGCAATTACTGATTGAAAGACAATTAAAGCATAGCATTCCACAAAGGAGTTATGAAAAGCAGGGTAAAAATATTTTAGGGTTTGGACATTTTAAGATGCAACAGCTATACAAGATTGTAAGCTGCATTGCTTCAAAATGTGCTAAGATACTGGGATAAGTGGGAATCTGGGCTTCTGCCCCAAAGGCCTATCCTGATGACATGGCTGGGGATCGGTGTTCATACTGAGGGTAAAACAATCCTATATTCAACACCAGGAATGTCAGAGAATTCTGATGGAAACAGAAATAGTAGTGGAAACGACCAATTGCTGCTTTTTCGTCCCATGTGTGAAATGGATAGCAATCCAGCAAATATGATCTATATTTCTGTTGTATTTTCTTCTCAAAGCATCTGACAATTATAAACGCATACATAATATAAAATACTTTTTTAAAAAATATTTTGTCTACAATGAGATTCCTCACCCTTTTAATTCCCTCTCTCCTTTTATACTTAGGACAGTATTAAATGCCCATTTCCAGATTGTGTATCTGTGTACGGCATGTCTGATGTAGGGGCCATGTATCATTTGAAATAGAAGCTTCAACCAATGTTTCCAATTTTGTGCGTTTCCAAGACTTTTTAAGTAGCTGGTTAGGATCTCGCTTAGAAGGTTTGAGACAGAGAAATAATCCTGAAAAAACAATTTGAGAAAAATGAAAACAAAATGTCAAAATTATGCTTTATCTCTCTGAAAGATTTCTTGGTATAATTTTGACAATTTGAGTTTTTCTCAAATTAATCAAGATCATTTCTCTGTCTCAAGCCTTCTGGGTGAGCTTTCCAGCTGTTTAAAAAGTCTTGGAAATGCACAAGGAGAACCCAACTCCTCTCTCATTTGAGCCAGAGATTTAACCTGGTTGTTAGAAATCCAGTCCGTAAATCTCAGTGCCAACTGGGGAATCAACTTAAATTGTGGGTGGAATAAAATGGAGGTAATGGGGGAAGTTGATGGGAACCAATAACTTTTAAGTACGTATGGTACCTTCCACAGAGCTGTAACTCACAAATTTTTAACAGAAAAACCACCTTGGAGTGATTAGCGAATAGCACCCAAATGGAATTTGTATTAATTGCCACAAAAGAAATGACAGAATTATTCTTTATTATGAAAATTGCTCCATTTACAGCCACTGATCCCACCATATATTTTTTTAAATAAAGGAGCTACACAAAAGCCATGATTCAGATTTCCAGAAGTTATCGGCATTGTCTGTATTAACTTGTTAATTCAACTAGAATATTTTTCACATCTCCCACATCTGTGACAGACATAGTGAAGGACAGCACCTGTTTTATCCAAGATGTCAGCTAACATTATCCACATACACCAAAGGAAAAGTCACAAGAACAATGGCATGACTGTTTTGTGGCTCTCTTCTTTAAACAATACTTCAACAAAAAAATAACATTTGAACAAAAAAAAAAAGTGTTTCCTTCCAGGTACTCTAGGTCCCTGCATACTATGCCAACATCTCAGGCATGACCAAGCATATACTTATTCCGACAGACCACATTGCTAGCCTTCTGTAATCTGTGTAATGAAACTGCTCCAGTCACATGAATTGTATATTCAGTACATCTTAAGTCTTGGATTGCCATGGATCAGAAGAAGTAGGAAAGCCATGAGTTCTGTAGACAGATCTTAGTGGATACATAGACCCAGGCAGTTTAACTTAGAAAGACACTGTGTGGTTCCATAGTGCACTTCAACCCTCCAGAAGCTCAGACAGTCTCTTCAGAATAACAAGTGGCATATTTCCGGACTACACTTTTATATGAATTCCATGTAGATGCCACACTACACATTGCTTTTGTTAAGAGATGGGGGGAAAACACTTTGCCACTTTGAAGGGCAAATATTTTTTCCCCAAGAGCTGCCTTGAAAACCTTATTTTTGCTTCTTATAAATTTTCTTTTCCCCCATTTATATTGGCCTCTGCTTTTTCTCCTTTTTAAAGGCCTCAGAACTGCATCCACCGCATAAAGATTTTCAGTCCATCGTAAGTGCATTTCTGTGAAGAAGACTAAAGCGGTGTTCATCGGTGTCTTCTATATTTAGGTGAATTATTTAGGTGAGCTTCTCGTGTTGAATCTGGTAATAACATGCCTGCAAATAAGGTTTTTTAAAAAAATGACAATTAGCATTCTTTTAAGTGGGTTGGATCCAGATTAAGCTACTTTAACAGGATTTACAATGGTACCTCGGGTTACATACGCTTCAGGTTACAGACTCCGCTAACCCAGAAATAGTACCTCAGGTTAAGAACTTTACTTCAAGATGAGAACAAAAATCGTGCGGTGGTGGTGTGGCAGCAGCGGGAGGCCCCATTAGTTAAGGTGGTGTTTCAGGTTAAGAACAGTTTCAGGTTAAAAACGGACCTCCGGAACGAATTAAGTACGTAACCAGAGGTACCACTGTATATACATCTTAATCATCAAAACCTTTAAGATGTTTACATGAAATACAATATTACCAATAAAGTCCGTTATCAGCAAGTTAGCACAGCTTTGTGGTTTTCAGATTTCCTAGTTAGCAGCTATTGCTGATTACAAAGATTAAGGACTAAAGGTAAGGACGTTGTATTTGCGATCAAAGCAGGTGAGAGATCTGACTGATAGTTCAAACAAGTCTAAATATAAATGGTGTATACAGAAAAAAATAGATAAACAATGTCTTAAATAAGGATATTATTTATAGGCTTGCCTTCAGAGTAGTGAACATAATGCCTTGCTCCCCATGTTGGAGATATGGATCCATGAGGTCCTCAATCAAATGCACTTCAGAACCCAAATTCCTGATCCTGCCACAAAAAGGGAACAGCTGTTTAAGTCAACCAGCCACTATTTCGCAAGACTTCACCAAGAGTACAGAGTGCACACCTACCAACATTGAAATACAATGAAATACAGGCTAACAAGATAGCTATTCCCCAGAGCAAAGGTATACCGCCCCCCTCATGTAACAGATGAAGAAGTATTGTGCTACTGCCACTGGATCAGAGCCAATAGTGGTGTTATCTCAGCCCCATGTAATCAATAAAATGTGAGTGGGACACACTATTTAGTCCACTTAGACCCAGAACTTTGATTAATTAGCATTTCACCTATCTTGGCTCAGTTGCCAGAACAGAAGATTCTTAATGTCAGGGTTATGGGTTAGAGCCCGACTTTGGGCAAAATATTTCTGCATTACAGAGGTTTGGACTGGATGTCCCTTGTGGTTCCTTCCAACTCTACAATTCTACGAGTACTCATTGCAATTGCAAATGACAAGATTCACTGCATTTGCAAAAATTAAACAGTTGCCCACCTGGCCCGTAGCACCACATACAGAAAAACAGGAAACAAATCATCCATCGACCAAAGGAAATCCTCATGAAGACTCTCAAGGACGCTCTGTGAGATTTCCTCAAAAGTCTGCTGGATCACCTTCAGTTTGTCAGCAGGTGTAAAAGTTGTACTATTAGGAAGACATTTTTTAAAAAAAGCAAAATTAAAGCATTTGTGATGCTGGCAGGGCAAATTCTCGAAAGATTTCAATAAGGCAGTAAAATAGTTGCGAGCAAATTCTGTTTTACCCCATTATCTAACAAGAAAATCAAACACACAACCCAAGTTTCCACTTTGAAGAAAACAGTAGTTTCTGATACCTTGATGCACACAAAGGATTTACCTATACAGAGAGGAAGCTGTCATAAAACCAGTACAAGACAACTGCACCTTTTAATTTGGCACATAAATGAAAGCAAGAAATAGGCCGAAGAACAAAACTCTGGTGCTTTTCATATGCTTTGGACTACAACTCCCATCAACCTTATCCATAGTGGCCAATGATCAGGGATGTTGGAAGTGGCAGTCCAAAATATCTAGAGGGCTCCAGTTGGAAAAGACTGCTCTACACAGTGACACATTAAATTGTGATACATTATATGCTTCCAGCTCACTCGGCAGTAAGTCTCTCTGTGTACAATGGGGCTTAAAGGTAAAGGTAAAGGGACCCCTGACCATTAGGTCCAGTCGTGGCCGACTCTGGGGTTGCGGCGCTCATCTCGCTTTATTGGCCGAGGGCGCCGGCATACAGCTTCCTGGTCATGTGGCCAGCAGGACTAAGCCGCTTCTGGAGAACCAGAGCAGCGCACGGAAACACCGTTTACCTTCCCATTGGAGCGGTACCTATTTATCTACTTGCACTTTGATGTGCTTTCAAACTGTTAGGTTGGCAAGAGCAGAGACTGAGCAACGGGAGCTCACCCGTCGCGGGGATTTGAACCTTCTGATTGGCAAGTCCTAGGCTCTGTGGTTTAATCCACAGCGCCACCTGCGTCCCTCACAATGGGGCTTGCTTCCTAGCAAATGCGTTACCACCGAAGCCTAAGACCACAATCCTCAGATCACCAAGTGGAAGTAGTGCTACTGACTAGGACCAGAAAGACAGGACAATAAAGAGTCAATGTTCAAGATTACCTGATCTGTTGTAAGCACTCCACTGCTGAAGCAAAACAGGCATCTTTTGTATTTGGCAATACCTAAGCATAAGAATGAAAACCTATGATTATGATTTCTAACAGCGTATTGGATAGAATAATTCACCAACACACCAATTTCAGAAGTAATTAGAGATGCTGGATTAAGACTGCAATAAATCTTAACTTCTAGAGCACCACAATAGTTCAGTTTCTGCATGAATTCCAATTTAGAGAAGGCTACTTCAAATGGGGGGCGGGGGGCGGGAATGATATTTTCAACAGTAAACATCAGGGCTGTGAGATTTATAGGGATGCTTGAGGAATTTGATTTCTGTGAAGTGCAGTGCAAACAGACCCGATCCTCACCTCCCGGATTAATGTTCCGATTAGAATGTTATTATATGTGACATAAGTAAAGTTTCAATTCTTAACACCTCTGAATTTAGTTACTCAATTATTGGTTTTGGGGGTGGGGGTGCGGAGTGTTTTCAGATGCATAAGTTAGGATAAAACATATTTTAGCCATGAGTACATTGTGAGAATTTTTAAATTTTTATTTTATGATAAAATATGTACTGTATTCAAACGGATTGTTTGTAGGATTTTTTTTAAATGTGCGTAACGTGGAAACAAGACAGAACAGACTTATGAATGAACACAAGCAAAACTGACAGGGAGTTTGATTGCTCTGCCCATCCCTACTTCTATATCGTCACTATATTAAAAATAGAATTAAAGTTGTGATTCTGGCCATGTGTAAATTTGATCAATTAAAATGAAAGATGAGGATCAACTTGAACAATTATCTAGTTAGTGATAGACATCTGCGCTTGAGAAATGCAACTCTCAAAATCCTCCAGTGAATATTATCATCTTACAAAATACTTTGGGTCCCCATTTTATGAAAACCAAGCCAAGACATAACTGTGGTTGGGAATATCAATTTGGTGACATGCTGCTGCCCTGTTCTTTCTGAGCCATGTCCAAAAATCTCAGCTTCATCATGGTTGCACACTTGTGCTCTACAGACGCTAGCAGTCAGGATGGGCACAAAATGATATCATCAGGCTGTGCTGGCCCAAAGGTGCCTAGTCTGCAAAACATAAAGTTTTCTCACTTTCCCCGTTTAGCAACAACATTGTGGCCTGCCTCTGGCATGCAGAATGTACCAACTGGACACCTGCACTTTGTAACTTCCATACGGAAGGATTATTGCTTTTGCTTTAATAGAGAAAGTGCAACTTAACCACATGCAGAATATGAACATAAAAGGAAACCACAGAAAGCCTCCACCCAAATCAATGAATAATTAGATTGTACTGTATCTTTTAATGAAGCAATGATTTGAGGATCATTTTTTAAAAAATCACTTAAGTGAAATAATGTCAGGAAAGATAACGATAAATATTACATGTCCTTGGAGTCATGCATCTAGAAGAACTGTACACTGTAAACTGTAAAAATGATTGACATATAAATGTCAAGTGCTAACCAAAACAGCAATGTATTAAAACTGACACACACACACAGTGACTGCAGTCTAGCTTTATTCAACTCAAAGGCTATCAAAGATATGCAGTTAAGAGAACTCCAGATGAAATATAGCATACCTTTTTATTTTCACCAAGAATACAGGTTTTCGTTGGCCAAAATTTCCTGAAAGAAGTACCATGAGTATAGTTAATTATTTTCCTATCGGGGAAGAAAGGATGTTAAACAAAAGAATTTGTTTTCTAACACACTTCCTTACAAATATATAACTGAGGTTTCAGGTTCTTAGCATAGTGGAATTTCCTCATATATCTGGATCAGTCAACTGAGGGGATAAAAGCAAAAACTTTTTGGCTCATCTTAATGCAAGCTTCCTGGACCTGCTGCCCTCCAGATGCCACTGGACTGGAACTTCCACTGATGCTGCTGGGAGTTGCTGTCTGAAACATCTGGGAGGACACCAGGTTGGGGAAGGTTGGCTTAAGAGCAAAGATGAGTTAAGTGAAGAATGCACATTTCTTTGTGGCATGGCCATTAGAAAACCAGCCTTCTGCCCAAAAGTCTTTGGGAAAGCTCTAAATCTCCTTTGTGAGAGGTGACAATTAATCCCCCGACAGTAACAAACAGGAAATAAGTACAGTGGTACCTTGGGTTACATATGCTAAGTGTTAGAAGTATCAGTTGGTTGCTCGAGAGCTATCAGGCAATAAGCTTCAATAGTCTGTTTTAAAAGGTTTCTTATTGATGATGAAAACCGTTAGAATGCAGAGCACCTCTATTCCGTGTCTTGCTCATTCACTGGCAGAATCAAAGAGTGGGCGGTCCTTAAACCTTCCCCAGCAGAGTAGTTTTTTGACGCCCAGTCTGCGCCTCCCCTCTCTGCGTGGAAGCCTACTGCGCAAGGAGGGTGTGGGTAACGGAGGACCTCTCTCCTCCCTGCTTTGCCCAGGCAAGGTGTCCTGGCACCGCCTCGCCTCCTCCGAGCCCTGAAGCTCCTCTCCACCGGAGGCGTGGTTACTCTCCTCCGCTGTGGAGATGCTGCTTCCCACAATCTTTGGGGGCTCTCTGTAATCTATCCGGCTTTGCCCCTCTCGCCCCTGAGCCGATGGCAGTTCCCTGACAATACGCTTCAGGTTACAGACTCCGTTAACCCAGAAATAGTACCACGGGTTAAGAACTTTGCTTCGGGGTGAGAACAGAAATTGTGCTCCGGCAGCAGCAGGAGGCCCCATTAGCTAAAGTGGTGCTTCAGGTTAAGAACAGTTTCAGGTTAAGAATGGACCTCCGGAACGAATTAGGTACTTAACCCAAGGCACCACTGTACTGCATTCTCTAGCCAGGAGAAACACATTGAAGCATGCTTACATTTGCACCCCCAAAAAGCTCAACAGAGCCATGTCTGGTTGTTTGTTCAGACGCAGGACGCACTCCCAGTAAACATCTTCCTCTCGCTCGTTGTCTAAGGCGTACAGCATGAACAAAGGAGGGTAAAGTCGTGGTAGCAACACAGGAAGCAGCAACCCAGAGCTTGTGACCACATAGCTGAAAAACACAAAACGAAGAAAGAGCTTTGGATGAACGAGGGGCAGCTCAAAGAAATCTTTATTATACGGGTCAGCTCTCCTCAACCTGTCCTATCTTTTTTTTTAAAAAAAAAAAATTCTTTATTTTGCTTTAAACAAATACATATAAATATAGACAACCAAAATTACAAAAGAAAATTCCTTAGTAATAATAACAATAATAATAATGAAAAAAGCTAAAAATCTACAAAAAATATCAAAGTACATGGCGTAAAACATAAGCCATTATGGGAAAGAAAAAAGAAAAAGGAAAGAAGAGAGGAAGATGAGCCAAAACAAGAAGGCTCATCTATTGGACGCTTCCATCAAGGTCACAATAGATTCTTATCAATTCTCTCTATCTGCATTCCAACAAATCCCTCATCTTGGTATCAGGGAACATTTGTCTATGCGGTATCATTCTAAACCTAACCAGGTCTTTCTTGTTGAACCCTCGTCCCCTAGACGTGTCCTATCAACAACACATGTTGAGGAAGAAAGGCAACCAGTCCAAGGAAAGGTGGGTGGGTGTGATAGGAAATTCACCCCCCAAACTTTCTGCTCCTTGTTCCACAAAGAGCAATCAATCCCCTGTTCAGTTCTTAAGCTCCTGAGCAGCTTAAATGTTTGCCCATGCTGAATGACATCACAGCCCCTAAATATGGAACAATTGTGTTCCATATTTGTGTGTGAGGAACAACTGACACTATGAGGTGTGCCCATGTACACACTGAGCTCAGGAATATCACCACAGAAAGGGGAGGACTAGTCTGGCCCTAGCCGTTGATCAGAGGAGTAGCAGCTGTGGAGAGCTTCCTCCCTGATCCTACCACCTCATGTCAAACATTTCTAAACAGATTTTTATCTACATACCCTGGTTCCGGAGATTCTGGCCTGGAGTCATTTTTTCCACTACAGAATGATCTCCTTCCTTTGGTCTCAGTCACCAAAAGTGGGATTGAACTGCCCTCTTCAGGAAGATCAGGGAACAGGAATCTTAAAACCAAAACGTGTGTAAAATTAACCACAACTCACCAAACTGCGTCAAAAATTCTTAACAAGGGTTGTTGTTACCATTTTTTCAAATATAATTCTCTTCGAATAATTCTCTTCAATTTTCTTTTTTGCAGGGGAACCTAGCAACAAGTCAAGAGCTGCTCCATGATCAGCTTTTCTGCACAAATGCATTTCTTTATGCATGTTTGTTAAAAGAGAAAGGTGGAAGTATAAAGGTTTTACACTAAATGAGAGACAAAGTTCACTGGTTTTTTCTTACCTGACTAGCTGGAAGATGCGTTTGAGGTAGGATTTAATTTCCCTGACTGCTTCCTGCAACAGCCGCCGATTAGCTCCCACGCCTACATACGTCATTCGGTATACAGCAACTAGGGTCTCAACAAGTTTTCCCAAAGGATGCAGGGGAGTATCACACGCCTAAAAAGAAAAGGGTCAGAGAATTAGGCAGCTACATAAAGAAGAAGAGTCTTGATTGCAACACTCATATTTATTTATTTATTTATTTATTTATTTATTTATTTATTTAAGGCTCTTTGTTTAAAGCAATGGCAGTTCAAACAATATACATAACCTACCCATCTTATGGGACGTGGGTGGCGCTGTGGGTTAAACCACAGAGCCTAGGACTTGCCGATCAGAAGGTTGGAGGTTCAAATCCCCGTGATGGGGTGAGCTCCTGTTGCTCGGTCTCTGCTCCTGCCCACCTAGCAGTTCGAAAGCACGTCAAAGTGCAAGTAGATAAATAGGTACCCCTCCGGCGGGAAGGTAAACGGCGTTTCTGTGCGCTGCTCTGATTCACCAGAAGCGGCTTAGTCATGCTGGCCACAGGACCCGGAAGCTGTACTCCGGCTCCCTCAGCCAATAAAGCGAGATGAGCACCGCAACCCCAGAGTTGGTCACGACTGGACCTAATGGTCAGGGGTCCCTTTACCTTTACCTTACCCATCTTATAGAAAAGAAGAACATTTATTCTACAATATTAGAGTACAGTTAGATTAGCCTCAACCAGAGCCAGGGCTTTTTCAACACTGGCTCTTGCCTGGTGGAACGCTCTGTCTCATGAGACCAGGGCCCTACAGGATCTGATTTCTTTCTGCAGGGCCTGTAAGACAGAGTTGATCCGCCTGGCCTTTGGCTTGGAGTCAATTTGATTCCCTCACCCTCTATCTTTTCACCTTTCTCCTCCTGTGATGAGGCTGCATTTTAATATTTCAATGTTTCAATGTTTTTAATATAAACTAAGGCTGGGAGGGCCGGATCTGGCCCAATCTCCTTCTAAATCTGGCCCGCAGATGGTCCGGGAATCAGCGTGTTTTTATATGAGTAGAATGTGTCTTTTTATTTAAAATGCATCTCTGGATTATTTGTGGGGCCTGCCTGGTGTTTTTACATGCATAGAATGTGTGCTTTTATTTAAAATGCATCTCTGGGTTATTTGAGGGCATAGGAATTTGTTCATTATTTTTCTTTAAAATATAGTCCGGCCCCTCACAAGGTCTGAAGGACAGTGGACTGGCCCCCTGCTGAAAAAGTTTGCTGACCCCTGCTCTAGTATCATCTGAAAATTATAACAAAGACTGCAATCTGTAGGAGTTTATAGAAGAACTGGAAATAGTGTTCTTACAAATTTATTGTTTGTGGAAAAAATCCTCACTATATAGTAGGAATGCATGCAGGTCCCGTTTACTGAACACAATGTGTTCCCTGCTTGTACCCCAGCTTATAGATAAGAACTTATTTAACAACAGTCACAATACCTTTATGAGATATTTCTTAATGTTGTCGTATTTTTCGAGTGTGAAGGCACCAACGTGTTTTGGAATGAACTCCAAGCTCTCCAAAGTTTGCGCATGAGATCTACTTAACAGTTCTGGGCTGCAACAATGGAAGCGATAGAGTTATAAGCTATATAGGAAACATGCATGGGTCAAGTAGCTACAAACCAACCAACTGTAAAGAGCTAAATAATAAGAAAGTCTTAAAAAAACACACACACACAAGAAAAGAAAAAATAATTACAAATCCTGAAAACCAGAGATACTGAAAAATGCAATAAATTATACTAGCAAAATGTTCTTAGCTCTTTCTGTCATCTTACTATTACAGGACCCATTATATTTGCCACACTCATTCCTTCCTCTCTCTCCAATAACTACACTATTGTTTCCCAATATCCCACAGGTACAGATTTTCTTAAGTGTACAAAAACAATACTTTTCTGCTTCTGTCACAGGGCTGCCCATGTAGATATCTCCCTTCCCTATTTAAAACAAAATAAAAAAAATCCTTCCAGTAGCACCTTAAAGACCAACTGAGTTAGTTCTAGGTATGAGCTTTCGTGTGCATGCACACTTCTTCAGATACCACTTCTTCAGGTATCTGAAGAAGTGTGCATGCACACGAAAGCTCATACCTAGAACTAACTCAGTTGGTCTTTAAGGTGCTACTGGAAGGATTTTTTTTATTTTGTTTTGACCATGGCAGACCAACACGGCTACCTATCTGTAACTTCCCTATTTAAAGTACAGGTGAAACTCGGAAAATTAGAATATCATGGAAAAGTTCATTTATTTCAGTAATTCAACTTAAAAGGTGAAACTAATATATGAGATAGACTCGTGACATGCAAAACAAGATATGCCAAGCCTTTCTTTGTTATAATTGTGAAGATCATGGCATACAACTGATGAAAACCCCAAATCAGCAATCTCAGAAAATTAGAATATTAAATGAAATCAGCAAAACAAGGACTGCAAATAGAGCAATATTGGACCTCTGAGAAGTAGAAGCATGCATATGTACTCAGTACTTGGTTTGGGCCCCTTTTGCATCATGACATGACTCCCCAAATCAACACAGACTGTGGAAACTTCACACTGGACTTCAAGCATCTGGCATTGTGTGCCTCCCCATTCTTCCTCCAGACTCTGGGTCCTTGGGTTTCCAAATGAGATGCAAATCTGCTCCCACCAGAAAAGAGATTTGGGGAGCAACGTCATCAGCTGGTGTTGGTCCACTGTGCTTCATTAAGTCCAGGGTCAACACAGCCATCTACCAGGAGATTTTGGAGCACTTCATGCTTCTTTCCGCAGACAAGCTATATGGGGATGCTGATTTCATTTTCCAGCAGGACTTTGGTACCTGCCCATGCTGCCAAAAGTACCAAAACCTGGTTCAATGCCCATGAGATTACTGTGCTTGATTGGCCAGCAAACTCGCCTGACCTGAACCCCAAGAGCAAGATGAGAGACATGAGACCGAGCAATGCAGAAGAGCTGAAGGCTGCTATTGAAGCATCCTGGTCTTCCATAACAGCTCAGCAGTGCCACAGGCCAATAGCATCCATGCCATGCCGCATTGAGGCAGTAATTGATAATATATTAGTTTCACTTTTTAAGTTGAATTTTTGAAATAAATGAACTTTTCCACAATATTCTAATTTTCTGAGTTTCACCTGTATGCCACTGTATAATGTACTTGCCTTTAATTCTTGCCAATTGAAATGGCTCTTTCTAGCCATTTGTTCTAACCTGCTGAAAACTTTCATATCTGCTCTGAAACATTTCCTCCTTTTTTACATCCATCTCCTCTCTTAAGAATTTTTTCCTATAGCTTACTAATTTAAAAATAATCCTGGGCAGTATGTGATCAACTATGCTAACTAAAGGCTCTTTCTACCACACTAACATTCTGTCAGTACCTAATAGATTCATAAAACACTAGAATTGCAGAAGTTTCCACACACAAAATGGCAGATTTTTCACATGTACACTTTTTTTTAATGTACACAAAAGCTGTGAAACTACATATATTACAATATATATCCATAGCAAACTTCAGTAAGATGTTTTTAAAAATCTTAATGTAAATTTAAAATGATGGCCGAACTTCACTTGATATTTTTTTCTGCTGTTTCTTGAAGTACAAGTGTCCCTCACTACTAACCTGTCTTTGTGTTGACGCCGATTGGTTGTCAGGGCAACAGCAATGTTATCCCAAGCTTTCCACCTGTCCCCTTGGCCTGGTTGCTCACAGCCTAGCTGATGCCAGCATTCCTCAAACACTGCCTTCCATTTTTCATCAGCAGGAACAGCAAGATTTCCAAGCTTCCGCCTGGGGACATTTTAACCACAAGAATCGCAATTCTCAATGAAACGCCTTAAGAGATGTGCGGACCAGAAATTTCTCCTAAGAGCATGCAGATCTAGAACATTATGGGGTGGAGCAGGGCAGAAACACCCCCCCCCCCACTCTTCAACATCTCAAGCTTGCTCTTAATTAATAAGACACATTAGCTAATGTTGGGCCGTCTGACAATTGCTGAAATTGTTTTTATCGTCCATCACTTGGGGGCGTTTCATGGGAGATGATTCATAATTGAATTGTTATTTATTATATCAATAACCAGGACAGTTAATAGTGCCCAAGCTGAAAACATGAGGTGGTAAGGATCAAAGGATTGTGGGATAAAGACCAGAAGCATTATTTTAATAATATCTTACGGTAACTTCAAGGCCTTTGCTTAAAAGCAGAGAATCTGATTCTCTCTGTGCTGCATTAGACAAGTGAGCAGAATAAACTATTTCTTAGGGAAAAAATCAAGCAATAAATTCTGAACTTAAGACAGCCAACAATCCTCGCTTCAGAGGCACCTGCATACATTTATTCATAGACCCCCTAGTGAGGTAAAAAGCAGCTCCCTAAGAAGTTTGTTAAGTTTGGCAGGGAAGCCTGATTCACAGTCAGATTTGGGCATCAGTGATGTCAAAAGCAATTAACAGTATCATAAATAAAAGCCAAGGCGGGTGGGGCAGGGAGAAATAAAGTCTTATGCTGTCCATAAATATAAAATAGACATACATTTTGTTTAACAATTTAAAAACAACCACAGCTATGTATAATGGGTACTGTATGACTTAAAACTGACAGCTACACCAGTGCTCTTCAGAGATGACAATCATGTACTGTTCCACAAGTCTGACAGGCACCTATTTCCCAAAAGCATCTCTCTGATGACTTATAAAAATGCCTGAAAACATCCATTATGAATCAAAATGGGCTGTGCAGTCCAACCACGGCACAGATGCATTTCCAGTTGTGTTTATGTAAAGGTAAACGTAAAGGGACCCCTGACGATTAGGTCCAGTCATGACCGACTCTGGGGTTGCAGTGTTCATCTCGCTTTATTGGCTGAGGGAGCCAGCGTACAGCTTCCGGGTCATGTGGCCAGCATGACTAAGCCGCTTCTGGCAAACCAGAGCAGCACACGAAAACACTGTTTACCTTCCCACTGGAGCGGTACCTATTTATCTACTTGCACTATGATGTGCTTTCGAACTCCTAGGTTGGCAGGAGCAGGGACTGAGCAACGGGAGCTCACCCCGTCGCAGGGATTCGAACCGCCAACCTTCTGATCGGCAAGTCCTAGGCTCTGTGGTTTAACCCACAGCGCCACCCGTGTCCCTTTCTGTTTACGTGTATATATATATATATATAAAGGTAAAGTTAAGTTCAGTCGTGGACGACTCTGGAGTTGCAGCGCTCATCTTGCTTTACAGGCCGAGGGATCCAGCGTTTGTCTGCAGACAGTTTTCCCAGGTCATGTGGCCAGTATGACTAAGCCACTTCTGGCGCAACGGAACACCGAAACCAGAGCAGGGCACAGAAATGCTGTTTACCTTCCTGCCAGAGCGGTACCTATTTATCTACAGTGGTACCTTGGGTTACATACGCTTCAGGTTACAGACTCCGCTAATCCAGAAATAGTACCTTGGGTTAAGAACTATGCTTCAGGATGAGAACAGAAATCGAGCGGCGGTGGGAGGCCCATTAGCTAAAGTGGTGCTTCAGGTTAAGAACAGTTTCAGGTTAAGAATGGACCACCGGAACGAATTAAGTACGTAACCAGAGGTACCACTGTACTTGCACTTTTGGGTGTGCTTTTGAACTGCTAGGTTGGCAGGAGCTGGGACCGAGCAATGGGAGCTCACCCTGTCGCGGGGATTCGAACCACCGACCTTCCGATCGGCAAGCCCAAGAGGCTCAGTGGTTTGCACCACAGTGCCACCTGCGTCCCACATTCTGTTTATAGGAACCTCCATTTCTACTGCCTGTGTAAGGGTAGAGGCCCTCACTCTTTAAGTGCCAGTGACCAATTGCAGCTCCGAAAATACAGCTGCTACGTTTTCACTTTCTTCACACTGGTCACCAGCTGCTCAGATATCATATGACTTACAGAATTTTCACCGCATTTAGCCTTTTCTAAAGATCAAGCATTGTATCTCTTGACCCCATTGTCTTCCAAGCACCTCAGACAAAACCTGTAGTGTTGCACTCAAATCTGAAATCCGCATGAGGACTTGGCAATGATGCTGTACTATTCCCCATTGCCTAACCAAGCAGAGGAGTTGAAATAAACAACTAGAGTTGGGCAAACAAGGCAATACAGGCTGTGATCTGCAACCTACTTTGCATTCAAATCAGTGCTAGGGCTCAGGTACCATGGCTAGCTACAGACAAAGACACGATACAGTCTAAACAGAAGCCAGTTCCCATTCACTCACAGGGTTTTGGGTCGGTCCTTCTCATGATCATACAAACTGGGTTTGAAGTAGGTTCCAGCAATCTTTATCCCAGATCCCCACTCGCCACTGAAAATACCTTCAATAGTGTCTCCATTTGGCAAAGTCAGTCTTCCCTTTGAAGAAGGGATGGAGGGGAGGGGAGAGAAGAGAGTAAAAGAAGAATGAAATCACTCATTTTTAAAAACTGCTCTACTCAAAAAAAGCAAACCCCCAAAATATGATTTACCAACCTTTCCATTAAGGGTCCAATTATCTGAAAACTCTCCTTCATACACTGTGTCATCTTCCGAAAGCAAGACACCAGTCCCCTGCATAAAGCAGTATCACAATCATTACAAGCCCTGTTCTGAATAGTTCACATAAACACAGAGTAGTATTAGGGAAGAAAAATGCAGGAAGATGTATATTTTTACAGTAGCCGTAACACAAAGATACAGAACAGTCAATGTGCTGGATCCAAACTTGTCCTTAGCGGGAAGGGCAGAGATCCAGTGGAGACTCATAATGGAAAAAGGTGGAGGAAGGAAGAAGGCAATTTTCACCTATTCCTTTTTCCTTCTGCACTGTCCTCTTCAGTCCCCCAACCCTCCAGAGCAGATTTTCATTGGGGTATAGGGGGTTGCAGGAAGAGGAGGGGTAACTAGCAAAAATTGCCTCCTCTGCTCTTCTACCATTGGGCGCACCCCAAGAGAGGAACTGCTCACAGGTAGTCTGGATCCAATCTGGCATAAATGCTACTTTGAAAAAAGGGGGTGAATTTTTATTTTTACACGTTGAGCACCAAAAAACAGAGTAAGGTTAGGGACTGCTCCTTCAACCGTAAGACACTGGTTTGTACAGTACTCACCATCATTTTATTGCTGCTAAAGGCTCCTTCATAATACAGTCCAAACTGTGTAACCACAACACCATTGCCCTGGCCGAGGTCATCTTGCCACATTCCCATATATTTTTCTCCCCTGAAGAGACAAGAAGGGATTAAGGGCCAAAGCAATCTAAATTTTAAGAAATAAGGCTCACCATACCATCTCCTGTTCTGTGACACTCTGACAACTAAACAACAGACATACTACCCTACCAGCTGAGAAGCCTTTTCGGCAATTAATAGGGTCATATCAGAGCTCTATAATGGGGTTGGCGGGAGGGCACAAACTAGTATACATCTTAACTGCAGTTTATGTATCATTTTCATAAGTTTGCCATTATTATTTTTAATTGTATGTTATTGCACTTTTCAGTATTTCCAAAGAGGACTTATATTAAGGTTTATGAAACATGAATGCTGAGCTAAAATATAAATTAGTAAGTTCAAAGGCAGGTGAGAGATAATTGAGATAATTTATTACGGTCAAAGACCAGCTCACATAACATAACACAATAAAAACAGCACTCATAAAGATAAAATATACAATCGGAGCAGATTGCAGCAATAGCTCATGAGTTAAAGCAATAGCTCATGAGTTAAACAAAGGCAGGTGATTGATTGCTGACATACAAGTTTTAGATTGCATTCCATGTCATCTTGTTAGTGATTTTATTCAAGTAAACTAGAGGGATAAGCAACTACTTAGCATAAGTTTTTAGAATGCTCAGAATCTATTTACCTTGTGATATCGTCAAATACTCCATATCCAGTCTTCTTATCCATCACCCACTGGCCAATGAACATACTGGGAGAGGTAGATGTCAGTTTCCCACTGCGCAGGAGACCATGCCCATGACGCATGTTATCCTGAAAGCTCCCTTCATACACTTCTCCAGTGGCATAGCTGAAATAAAAGAGTGTTATCTCTCTCCCCCTCTGCACACAGAAAACAACATTTTTGGCAGGAATGTGAAAACAGGACAATTATTTCCAGTGATGAGTTTAAGCGGGGGACGGGACGGAGATGTGTTGTATTGTGGATTATGTAGTTCTGTGCAAAAAGAGCATGAACAGATATGGTATCACATCTATGCACAGATTGTCGTGTGAAGCAACATGGGCACATGTATATTTCACTGCATGGACACAAGGCAAAATGCAACTTCCCAGGAGGTGTTCACACAATGAAATGTGTTTGTGAGTGACAACTGTCTCACATGGTGATCTTCATAGGGGTTTCAGTCTGTTCCTACCTGGAAAGGTTTTGCATAGAAAGAAATGGTTTGTGTGTGTGTTAAGTGGCCCTTTGAAGTGCATTGTGGGTTAAATGCTGCTCTCTTTTGGACCACACACGATGACCTTTAAAACAATACTCATGTTGTTTTGTATACTACCTGTAGATGCCTTGTCCACACATTTTGCCCTCCTTCCAATATCCAACATAGCGGTCACTCTTGTTCAGTATTTTGCTTGGTATTTTGTATTCACCGTACCTGCCAATTTGAAAACAATAACAGTCCTGAGCAACTAGAAAACAAGAATATAACATGAAGAGCAGCAATCCCATACACATCTACTTGGCAGTAGGACCCACTGAACACTGTAAGATTTACTTCTGAGTAAACATGTACAGTCATACCTTGGGTTACAAACGCTTCAGGTTGCGTGTTTTTGGGTTGTGCACTGCGCCGAACCCAGAAGTACCGGAACGGGTTACTTCTGGGTTTTGGAGCTTGCGCATGCGCAGAAGTGTTATTTTTTTTATATATAAATATTTATTAAAGTTTTTAAATATAAATGCACAAATAATAAACAGTCTTACTTCTATCACAGACATAATTTCATCACTTCTTTGGGCTCCCTCACGTCTCCCGCTCCCATTTACATCGTTAAAAGTTTTTTCCAAACAAATTATCAACTTGTTTACAATCTCATGTCCACTCATTCAAATATAATCTAGCACTTCTTTCCAAAAAATTTTATATTTTCTTTAGTCTCACTTATCATCAAATTTCAAATCTAATTTAGTGGTGGCCAGTTTTTTATAATCTAGCATCCTTCTTAGCATTCAACCAAATTACAATGTTTTTGTAGATACTTCTTGAATTTCTCCCAGTCTTCCTCCATCTTCTCTTCTCCCAGGTCACGGATTCTGCCAGTCATCTCGGCCAGTTGCATATAGTCCATCAGTTGCATCTGCCACTCTTCCAGTGTGGGTAGATCTTGAGTTTTCCAGTTTTTTGCGATGAGTATCCTTGCTGCCGTTGTTGCATACATAAAAAATGTTCGGTCCTTCTTTAACACCTTCTGGCCGACAATACCCAGAAGGAAGGCCTCTGGTTTCTTAGTGAAGGTATACTTAAATACCTTTTTCAGCTCATTATATATCATTTCCCAGAAGACCTTCACCTTAGGGCATGTCCACCAGAGGTGAAAGAATGTTCCTTCGTTTTCTTTACATTTCCAACATTTATTATCAGACGAATGGTATATTTTGGCAAGTTTAACTGGGGTCATGTACCATCTATATATCATTTTCATTACATTTTCCTTCAGAGCATTACATGCGGTGAAGTTCAGCCCAGTGGTCCACAACCTTTCCCAGTCCTCAAACATAATGTTATGCCCAATGTCCTGTGCCCATTTTATCATAGCCGATTTAACCATTTCGTCTTGTGTATTCCATTTTAACAGCAAGTTATACATTCTAGATAATACCTTAGTCTTTGGTTCTAACAATTCAGTTTCTAACTTCGATTTCTCCACCTGGAACCCTAACTTTTTATCATTTTTAAAAACTTCTTTAATCTGAGCATAATGTAACCAGTCTCGCACCTTATCCTTCATTTTCTCTAAACTCTGCAATTTCCAATTGTCTCCATCTTTTTCTAATATTTCCCAATATTTTGGCCATTTAGCCTCCATATTGGGTCTTTTTAGGGCCTTAGCCTCCAGAGGTGAGAGCCACCTTGGAGTTTTATTTTCCAGTAAGTCTTTGTATTTTGTCCAGACATTAAACACTGCTTTCCTGACAATATGGTTCTTAAAGGCCTTATTGATCTTAACTTTATCATACCATAAGTATGCATGCCAACCAAAAGCATTGTTAAAACCTTCCAAGTCCAACACATCAGTGTCTTCGAGAAGTAGCCAGTCTTTTAGCCAGCAAAAAGCTGCGGCTTCATAGTACAACTTTAAGTCTGGCAGGGCAAAGCCCCCTCTTTCTTTCGCATCTGTTAATATCTTAAACTTAATTCTGGGCTTTTTGCCCTGCCAGACAAATCTGGATATATCTTTCTGCCACTTCCGGAAGCACTCCGTTTTGTCCACAATCTGTAATGTTTGAAACAAAAACAACATTTTTGGCAATACATTCATCTTGATAGCAGCAATTCGGCCTAGCAAAGAAAGCTTCAATTTTGTCCAACTATCCAAGTCTCTCTTAATTTCAGACCAACATTTTTCATAATTATCCTTAAATAGACTCAGGTTTTTTGCTGTTATGTTTACCCCTAGGTATTTTACTTTTTTAACCATAGTTAGTTCTGTTTCTCTCTGAAACCTTTCCGACTCTATATCTGTCAAATTTTTTCCCAACACTTTAGTTTTCTGTTTATTTAATTTAAATCCTGCCACCCGACCAAAATCCTGTATCAATTGTAATACTCTTTTCGTACTAGATTCTGGCTCCTGCAGAGTCAAAACTAGGTCATCTGCAAAAGCTTTCAGTTTATATTGTTTCGCTCCGACCTGAATCCCTCGCATGCGCAGAAGTGTTAAATTGCGCTTTGTGCATGCACAGAAGCACCGAATCGCAAACCCGCGCGTACGCAGACACGGCACTGTGGGTTGCAAACGTGCCTCCCACACGGATCACGTTCGCAACCCAAGCATCCACTGTATTGAATAATACTAAAAATGTACTATGTATCTGTGAATTATGTGTAAAGGAGTAACGGTTAATGAATTATATGATATGCAATTATAAAACACCTATATATCACTTTTCTATACGTGTATATCTGGTGGTAGCTATATAAATTTAAGCACGCGTAACAGATTCAGCCAACAATTCCTAGCATGCAGTTCAAACTGTGACTGCTTTATTTTTGACACTGCATTGACTTCATGAGAGAACAAGTTTAGCTCTCCAGAATTTCATACAAATTTTGAATTGAAGGTAAAGTAATAAAAATCACTTGAGAAACAGCACTGGTATTTTCACCTGTGAAACAGAAGGCTAAATAGAAGTTTTAGGAAAGTGTCTTACAGACAAATCCCTAATACACTGTTTAAAAAAGTACACTACTACATAATAGAATTCTTTAGTTTAACACCATAGATGTCTCAAACCCAAACCCAACCCCCCCCCCAGGAGTGCACAGCTACAATCTTTCATGTTCAGGAGTTTCAGCTGCAAAGGATTACTATACTGCAACAGTTGCACAAGCACTGTATGGATGTACTTTTATTTTAGCACCATCCAGATTTCTAACATGCACACAAATCTGGCAAGGTGTTTGAACAGAAAAAAAGCACACGGGGGGTGAAGGAGAGGGTTTAATTTTACATTGCAAGCTGCTTGTTACAGTGATTAAAATGAAACCCTGAGTACCTGAGACTTACTCCCAGGTAAGCATGGGTTGAACCCAAGTTGCACTTTGAGCAGATCCATTGAAATTAATGGATATAAGTTAGTCATGCCCACTACATTTCAATGGTTCTACTATGAGTAAGATCAACACTGGATATAACCCAATATATGATGTGACAACTTAAGTTAGTTTCACAAAACTCCTAAAAACTATTTTGACAGCTAAATAAATCCATCAGCCAAAGGGAGGTTATCTAACATCTTGCTGGTGGTAAGACAATTTTAAGTAATAATTAGACTTCTCTTTCTCCAACCCCAAATTTGGTTTAACTCTTTGTACCTACCCATCTTCCAGGCCACTTCTGAACATGCCAGAATACATTCTTCCATCTGCCCATTTCAAAACTCCCCTGAAATATACAGAGTGCCATAGTTAGACCAGTTCCTCATTTGAATTAGCATAACACGTTTTATGCAAGACTATTACATCGTTCAAAGGACTACTGCATTTTTTCTGGCTAGGTTTTAGAGCTCAAGGTTAAGTGGTCATAGAATAGGCAGCTTTTCATTTATTGTACTCTGCTTTATTCAGATTTAAATACTTTTTACATGCCTTTTTTCACTTGTTACCTAGCTTTAAGCAAAAAGAAAGAAAGAGAAGAAGATGTAAAAGAAGAGAACAGGGGAAAACTTCAGGTGCTTGAAAAGATTTATTGCAAGTCCAATATGTTAAAGAAAAAATCCTTCCTCGTGAGGCGTGTTTTCAGCAGCAATTTTCACCAAATGCAAGCGATGATGTAACAACAGAAGTCAGCACATTTTCCATGCAATTAGTGAAAATCTCTCTCTTTTTTTGGCCTGTTATTATTGGTGCTTTTGTGCTTGGTTTTAAGTAAACAGGACAGCCTCTTAACTAGCGAACATGTACATAAGAACATCTGAACAGTTTCACCTTCCATGTGGTTTCCCGGAAAGCCATCGACCATTGTAAGTGGCGTCCTTAAGCCGAGGATCTTTGTAAAAGGTGTATTTGGCACTCCGTGAGATAGGGGGCTCTTGCCTCTGAATGTTTCCGCTAACTCCATAAGGAGGCAAGTCAGTCGTCCCTTTTAAGGCCTGATCCACTGCTTGGCTTATCGCTCTCAGCCATTTAGTCTGAAACAATTACAGTAAAAGTATTCAAGGTTTTGCCTACCCTTTGTGTTCCTCCTCTCTATTCATAACTACTTTTATGGGAATACTGAAGGAATCTCTTGGAGTTAGTCTGATAGGACTTATTGGTGCCACAGAATCAATAAATGATAAAAATCACAGAACTGCAAAAGTTCATCTGCTCCAGCAATCTTAACCTTTTCAGACTTGGGGCCCCATTTACCTTCTGCCTGGAACAAAGGGTCAGTTTTTAATACACCACCATATTATGGTCATCATTCTCTACGTCACTTAAAAACAAACTAAACTTAAATTTAAAAATACCGTATTTTTTGCTCTATAAGAGTCACTTTTTCCCTCCTAAAAAGTAAGGGGAAATGTGTGTGTGTCTTATGGAGCGAATGCAGGCTGCGCAGCTATCCCAGAAGCCAGAACAGCAAGAGGGATCGCTGCACAGCGATCCCACTTGCTGTTCTGGCTTCTGGGATTCAGAATATTTTTTTTCTTGTTTTCCTCCTCCAAAAACTAGGTGCGTCTTATGGCCTGGTGTGTCTTACAGAGCGAAAAATACGGTAATAATTGGCAATGAATGCATTGGCATGAACCATCTATGGGCCAACTATAGATCACAAGTCACTATTTGAAGACCAGTGATCTAGTCCTGGTCTCCTTCTAAACCATGATGCTACATACTCAGCTACAGCAATGTGGACCATACTCGCATGTCTTCTATACCATGGGCTACCGTCTACGAGCAAAACAATGTTAGTTTTGCTCCTCCCATTTGCACAGACAGGAAACAGACCGCAACTCCTGTCTTAGCGTTACATTTGATCCATGGATGATTTCACTCCCAACAAACTATGATCAGCCAAGAACAAACTTCGGCTTACAAGATTGTGTTGCAAAATGAACCATCATCTCTGATTTGAATGCAACACTAAATTGTGGCTTGTTTCATCCACATACAACCGGAAAGGAGGTGAACAACTCAGATAGGCATGTTTGCAGTATACCATTAACTATGGTTTGCCGTGCTGTGCAAGCAGGGTCACTGTATGTTGATTTCCCTTTGGTTACAGAGTGAAATAAGCAGAGAAAATAAGCTTACAAAGTACCGTATTTTTCCCTCTATAGGACGCACCAGACCATAGGACGCACCGGACCATAGGAGGGGGAGAACAGGGAAAAAAAATGTTTTTCTTGTTCTCCCCCTCTAAAACAGGGTGCGTTCAAGGTGCATTCACCCGAGCTTGTGGGGCTGGCGGTGGGGGGAAGCGCTGCTCTGTCTCCGTCTCACTGTTCTGGCTTGGGAACAGCCCTCCTTTGCACGCGGCCATCCCCAAGCTAGAACAGCGAGACGGAGTGCTCTGCAGCGCTCCGTCTCCCTGTTCTGGCTTTGGGCTTAGCTGTGCAGCCTGCATTCGCTCTATAGGATGCACACACATTTCCCCTTAATTTTTGGAGGGGGAAAAGTGTGTCCTATAGAGTGAGAAATACGGTACTCTATGTTCAAAGTAGCTAAGGCACTTAAGATGGCTCTCACAAGTAAGCCAAGCCCACATTCCTTGTGGGGAAGTAATGGAGGAAGACCACAACTCATGCACTATCTGGCATCTCCAAACAGGACTGGGGATGTATGCTGACTGGAGCCCTAAGAAATGCTGCTGGTCAGTGTACACAATAGAGTTAAACAGACCAATGGTTTGACTCGGTATAAGGCAGCTTCCTATGTTCCTGCCGCTAACCTACCTGGCAAGTGGTGCAAACAGGGGAGGAGAGAATGCAGTTTCTGTGCCTGCCTACCTTTTCCTGTGGTGTTGATGAAACAAGAATGAACTGTTCTTCTGGTGTAGTGACCCTCAAACCATTCCTAGTATGAAGAAAGACCAAAAAACCAAAAAGGTTCATGTAAAAAGAACATAAGAAAATAAAAAATAATTGAACAGATAACTGTAGCTAGCACAGGCAAAAATTAATACCAAAGCAAAGGGGCAGAGTTGCATTCTATTTTCTGTCCTTTTCCTTCTAGCCTCTGGCTTAAAGAAATGTTCAACCTTTCCCTAAATTCATGAGAAATGGAGAATCTCCATTTGCAACAGTAAAGTGCCATGTAATCTAACACCTTCCATCCTATTTCAGTCTCTTATCACTAGCGATTATAAGGAAGACTGTACTCTGTGCCAAAATAAAATGAAGAAGTTCCAAGTTATGCAAGTTAAGTAAAGTATTTATGCTTATCTGGCATCTTTTACTTTACCTATGCCAGATCCTGAAACCACTAGATTTATTCAGCCATCCTTTTGTTTCATAAGAAATTACCAAGCTGCCAAGCCTACACAGTAATACCTCCGCGAATGTTCGCCTTGTCTAGCGTCCATTCCAATGAATGTCCACGGCAAACCTGGAAGTACCGGAACGGGTTATTTCCAGGTTTGCATGCGCAGAAGCACAAACCGCTCCACATGTGTGCACAGACATGGCGCTTTGCCCTGCATCATTTTCGGCTAGCAGCCGGGGCTCCGGAATGGATCCCGGCTGCAAAACAAGGTACGACTGTACTCACATCCATATGGACTAGAAATGCTGCTTCAAGCTAAGAAAAAAGGTTGTAGGAAGCTGAATTCTGCACCAATATCACATTGCATAAATATTCTTCCCTGTCTAAACACAAGAAATGCCATGGCATTCTTCCTTACAAAAGTGACACTGGAATACTTCTTAGGGGTTTAGTCTAGTTTTAAATGTATTGACTGTTCTATGTTTTTGTTTTTAATTATCTAATATGTAAAATGGCTTAAGATAGTAATCTAGAGGGCAATTAATAAATCAAAAATGATGATGAGGATAATAATAAATAAATAAATAAATAAATAATACAGTGGTGCCTTGCAAGACGAAATTAATCCGTTCCGTGAGGCTCTTTGTATAGCGGTTTTTTCGTCTTGCGAAGCAAGCCCATTGACAGCTTAGCAGATTAGCGCTATTAGCGGTTTAGCGGCTTTTAGCGGATCAGCTGATAAGCGGCTTATCAGCGGATCAGCTGATAAGCGGCTTAGGGCTTAGGAAAAAGGGGGGGGAAGGGAAAAAACCCCGCAGGAACTCGCAAGACATTTTCGTCTTGCGAAGCAAGCCCATAGGGAAATTCGTTTTGCGAAGCGCCTCCAAAAGGGAAAACCCTTTCGTCTAGCGGGTTTTCCGTCTTGCGAGGCGTTCGTCTTGCGGGGCACCACTGTAATACAGATTAGACCGCACTGGTTTGAATGATTTCAGCATATCTGCATTTACAAGACTTAATGTCCAGCCAATACTGAATAAGTTAATTTTTCATGTTTATACTTCTGCTCTCTAGGTCTTTGGGGGAGTGTCTGTCATGTGACAAAGACACATGAGAGCAGAAGCAGCAAAGCAGGCTGGGAAGTGCTGGGACTGCACAATCATTTGGGCCTACTAAAGTTATTCAGGGCTAACTGCTAACTGTTGAGTCACTCTGGCATGTGACTTCATAGCCAGTTTCTCTTTTGTACTCTCTGTAAGATGACAGTGAGTGTTTGTCTGCTTCAGTTGTGAGCAGTATGTAATCTCAGTCAAACTGTTTGGAACCATGTTGTTTATGAAGAAGTTTATTTTAACTCAGTAAAGCTTTTATTCTTTGAAACTCTGCATTATTAATTTACGCTGCGTGTCAAATACATGCTTAAAATGAGCAACATCTACACCTGCGATAACTTTATCTCACTAACCACAAGCATGATAATCACATTATTGTGATTATTAACCACATTATTAACCTGTGGTCCTTCCAGCTGCTCCTGGATTATGATGAACATCATCCCTGGCCATTGGCTGGCTGAGGCTGATGGGAGTTGGAGTCAAAAAGCAGCTGGATAGGCCACAAGGTTCCCCACCACTGCCTTTAAGGGATGCATGTTGAGTAGCACTTCGGAGACAAAGAGCACAAAAGACCTGGAGTACCTAAGACGTTTCAAAAGAAAAACTCATCTCATCGACAACAGCAACAAAATAATTTCTATTTGAGGGATGGCCTTGACATACTTACATATTACCAGACTCTTCTGAAACAGGTTCTACCCACAATGTGGACAAGGAAAATATATGATGAGTTGAAAACTGCAAAGAAAAGCAAAAGAGGAAAAGCATCAACCTTCCTATTAGGATTAGATTCACTCTGTGTGTGCGTTCCTTCTTCAGTGTTTCTTCCCCTTTGGAAACAGAATGACATTAAGCCACACTGCTGAAATGCAACTGCTATATCTCCTAACGAGTTCCCATTCACCCCCCATTTGATAAGTTCAAATTGCACAGCTTGCAAAGCTGCAACCATATTTATGCCAAATAGCGGGCTCTATGAACCAGAGCTCAGTGCATAGGATACCCTGTTCCTACCGTTTGTTTAAGGGGCAGCAAAGGATAGTGCTGCTGTATGCTAGGGATGGAAGATATTTTCCAGTCTCGCCAGAAGACAGGGAGAAACTGTGCACAACTATTTTTTGTCTTTCAACTTTTTTTTGCAAGTGAGAGGCAATGCTGTTCAAAGACCCAAAACATAATGTTCCAAAACCTAATGCCGGCAATATCAATGGCACTAATGAGGTGGTGGCTGGGCAGGCAGAATAGACCCAATTCTGAATTGTGTTTCAGAACCCCAATAGAGAGAGGTGGGGAATGAGCTACATTGCACGGAAGACAGAACAGGCTTGGTATCCAAGGTTCTTGTCACCCATACGAGACCCAGTAGTGGAGGAAGGGGCTTCGGTACCCGGGGCGGCGGGGGCGTGGCACATCGCCTGGGGGTGTGTGGTACGTGGTACGTCGCCCGTGCGAGTGTCCCAAGGGGGAGGAGCCTGTCCGCGGCAATGTCACCCCCCCAGGCTGGCACCCAGGGTGACCTGCCCCCTTCCTCCGTCACTGACTAGACCTAGCGACAACCCATATGGACCTCATGTCGTCTTTGTATGTGTTCTTCTGAAGAGCGTGGGGAGAGAGTTCTGACTGCTACAGAACTCTGAAAATATCCTTTTACTGTGAGGTGCCCCATCCATTCAGGTATAACAGGAACAATTCAGCTCTAATCCCCAGTATGCGCTTACCTGAGCATGGACCAAGGCATCGTTAAAGAGGATGAACCAGTTTACTGAGAATCTCCCAGCATGCTGCAGTGACAGTCCCCGATTGCTGCTCTCACAGATTAGTCGCCGTTCGGGTTTCCTCAAGGAATCCTAGAATTGAGGAGTGAGGCAGGCACACAAATTAGGTCGACTATGCCTATTATCACCCCTGTGTCATTAACAGTAGTGCGCACTCATCACAGATGAGGTCTGAATTTGCATGCATCTCAGCCGTAACAGGAAATTAGGATTATTTGCTAAATACAATACTTTCTGAAATTGGAAGCACCGCAGCCATGAAGAGAGGGGAAGGGAAGGGAAGGAAACTACGGTGACATCACTGTGGGGAAAATGAAATCCTACAGTTGAAGAGTTGTGCTAGCAGAGACTACAGCAATGCCCACATACTGTCATTTTGCCAGGAAAGGTCTTCCAGAAGCCCAGCGTGTATTCAGCTTCTTTCCTTTTCCTGCTAAGATGGACAGCAAGGGTTTCATAACAAGAACTGGCATCCTGGAGGCTCTGGTATTCTGGAGATGTCTACAGAGAAGGAACAAACAAAACAAGGTTAGCAATTGATAGTTGCTTCCAGAGACCTATTGCAGTATTTCATTACAGTAATTGCAGTTTCTGAAAACGTTATATTTTAATCAGCTGAAACAACTTCTCTGTGATTGAACACTATGAATAATATTTAAGTAACTAAAAAGAACACAAATACAATGAAGAATAAACCGCTTAGTTATTGTAACAAATGCAACTGCATTTGCACTTTTTTTTTAACTGATTAAAAATATTACGCCGCCTGGAATGATTATGTTAGCAATGAGATCAAAAAAACAAACACAAAATGTCTCCTGTTTAGTGAAACTTTCTTATCCAACAACTTACCACTTCAAAACACGTAGCAAGCTTTAGTAAAGTTCTAGCGTAATTATGAAGTCGTCGGATTGGCAAGAAAAACAGAGTATTTAACACTTCTACCAATGGGAGAGCCTCCTCATTTGTCTCTGACAGATCCTGAAGCAATGCCTGGCTTTTAGTTAAGAAATCCCTACAGTATAAAGACAGATGTGTGTTAATGTTTTGACAATGCTTTCAGTGCAACACTTACTATACTTATGTCTGACTCTTCTTCTGTGGAACTCAGAACATATTTATATATGGTTTCCAGGTGTCCTTTCACCCAGGCAGCTTGCAAACTGGTTTGGATCTGCTTAGCTTCAGCTGCGGAACACCACCATCTGACTTTGGGCACAGATATACATGGTTACATGTCCTTTCAATGATACAGAGGTCAGGCAGTATGAGTTAGACCAGGCTTCCTCAACCTCGGCCCTCCAGATGATTTGAGACTACAATTCCCATCATTCCTGACCACTGGTCCTGATAGCTAGGGATCATGGGAGTTGTAGGCCAAAAACATCTGAAGGGCCGAGGTTGAGGAAGCCTGAGTTAGACCTACCCCAGGACTACTGCACTTAAAAAATACTCAAGGCTAATGTTTTGCATTAATTTCTAGGAGTCCTTAGAGCATGAAGCTTCACTTGTATAAAATACTACAGTTGCATTCACGCATAAAAGGTAAGCCAAGAAGCTTGGCTTAATAAACTATACTGTGCAAAAGCTGCATTCTTTGTGCAAGCACCTGAACATTCCTACTCTGCATAAACAAACTAGCAAGAGGATGACTTAAGTGCTAGGTTCCAACCCAAAACTGTGGTTTGTTTCTCTCTAAAACAGGCCATGATCCGTATGTAAACAGCAAACCATGACTCACAGCCTGTTTAGGGAGCAGCAAACCACATACCTGAGTTCAAATGTAACACTAAGCTATCACTTTCCTGGCTTGTTACCTGCTTGCACACAGTTCGGGCACGGTGTGGTTTATTACACCAAGCTTCTTGGTTTACAGCTGCTTGAGAACGCAGCCTGTGTGTTTTGCTATCTCTTGTTAGAAGTGATACGGATTTACTGGGAATCAAATACATAAATTGCTACTTATTAACAAGACTAGTTTCTTTATTTAAACTAGAGGTATCTAACCTGTGGACTATACACCACCCCCGCAATACGTTCTGGGTGTTCCCTGCCCCACCCTGTGGCATGTCTTTGAAATTTATTTTTTATTTAGATTTAAGCCATTTATATCCCTCCCTTCATCCAAAGATTGCAGAGCAGTAACAGCGTAAGTCAACAAAATGTTATATACATACATAAATATCATAGTGTCATCATAAGCAAAGCCTCTACTATGGACATATGAATAAGTATCAGTAACAATACCCCAAAGCCTACGTCAAAAGCCATGATTGAGTTGGCATCTGAATACCATCAGAGACCATGCTCAACCAAATTCAGTGGGCAGAGAGTTCCAGAGCTGACTGCTGCTAACCACTAGCCAAGTATATTTCCTGCATCACCGAAGGAAGTTGATACGCCCTTTGCCTATCAGCTGTATAAGGTAAAGGTAAAGGGACCCCTGACTATTAGGTCCAGTCGTGACCGACTCTGAGGTTGCGGCACTCATCTCGCTTTATTGGCCAAGGGAGCCGGCGTACAGCTTCCAAGTCATGTGGCCAGCATGACTAAGCCGCTTCTGGCAAACCAGAGCAGCGCACGAAAACGCCGTTTACCTTCCCGCCGGAGCGGTACCTATTCATCTACTTGCACTTTGACGTGCTTTCGAACTGCTAGGTTGGCAGGAGCTGGGACCGAGCAACGGAAGCTCACCCCGTCACGGGGATTCGAACTGCCGACTTTCTGATTGGCAAGTCCTAGGCTCTGTGGTTTAACCCACAGTGCCAGTGCCTCCAAAAATAGAGCCTTTCAAGTTTTCCAATGCAATTTTTAAGTGCTAAATTAAAAGTGGTGGAAAATCTACTCAAATATTACACGAGACTGCGTTGGTGAACGCAATCATTTACTGCTTTTGACTTCTTCTGTGCTGCTGTTTGCAACGAAACATCGAACTTACAATGAATTTGTACAGCTACGAAATAAGTTATGGTGGAAATTTGGAAAGGAAGGCTTGCAAGGCAGAGAAGAGCGACACATCAAAGCTTTGGGAACAAAGGAGTAGCTTAGTGAACTAAACAGCAGGGCCACTCTACATGATTAACGAGGTGCTGCCACAGAAGCATCAAACGCATCTACCTTGCCTAGTTCCACGACTTCTCATTTTCGAAGGAGCTTCAAGGGGGGGAAAGTGCTCTCTTTCTTTTTTTTTTAATCAGGATGCTCTTTTTCTCAGCCACCAGACTAACCATCTGGATGGTTTGCATTTTTAAAGTGCTTTGAGAGCAACACTTGGAAGTCACAATACACAAGCATCAAGGAGTATCAGAACTATCGTAAGACCAAGTCTCGGCTAATGTCTCAAAGGAAATGCCGCTAAGTTGCCTGACAATGAGGAGTCCTGGTGAGCTGCTGCTTCCCTTTTATGATGAATTACTTAAAAGGCTGTACAAAGGAATAGTCACAGAAGACCATCTCATATCATTAGCCACTGACATTGGTATCTTGCTGCAAAGATCTCATTTCCTGAATCAGTCATTCTAAGCATATAACCGTTATCTGGAGAGACACAGTCCTACATCCTTTGATACCCATAATGGAAGAAATGACTAATGCTTCAATGGTTTTCAACACAGATAATAAGAATAGAGCTACCTAATAGATCCTGACCACCATATAAGGCCCTTATTACTCCACACAATACCTGACATTAGGATCCAAATGTTATATATGCTTATTACAGGCTGACTGTTTGAGCCAGAATTTGGGATGAAACTTGGGACTTCTATTAAATTTGTCTCATTTCACCTGTTAAGGGGTAGGATCCTTTCCTGTGAGCAAAGCACTGATAGCTCACAATGACATCCTAAAAGGGTTTTCATTATTCTAAAGTGTAAGAAACTTTATTTCAGGGATTCATCTGACAAAGGGAAGGTAAGCAAGCAACTTTCATAATAATGAAAAAAACCTAGGAAGCTGGGAAGGTATTATTACAATTTGTTCCCCGTCCTTCACCCTATGATTCCAGGGTGTGTTATAACAATTAAAACATAACATTAACATTAAAATGCAATATTGGGTAAAGGTAAAGGTAAAGGGAGCCCTGACCATTAGGTCCAGTCGTGGCCGACTCTGGGGTTGCAACTCTAGGGTTGCGCCGCTCATCTCGCTTTATTGGCCGAGGGAGCCGGCGTACAGCTTCCGGGTCATGTGGCCAGCATGACTAAACCACTTCTGGAAAACCAGAGCAGCACACGGAAACGCTGTTTACCTTCCCACCGGAGCTGTACCTATTTATCTACTTGCACTTTGACGTGCTTTCAAACTGCTAGGTTCGCAGGAGCTGGGACCGAGCAACAAGAGCTCACCCCGTTGTGGGGATTCGAACCGCCAACCTTCTGATCGGCAAGTCCTAGGCTCTGTGGTTTAACCCACAGCGCCACCCGCATCCCTAAAATGCAATATTACACAATACTAAAAACTGTCTAAAACAACTTAAAATTGCAAACCTAAGGTGGGTCTTAAAAAATATACACCTCAAGAGCCAAAAGTGTGTGAACAGGTGCATTTGCAGGTACTGCAAGAGACACCAACTTCAGACACTAACAGACCACCCCTACCTACCTACCTACCTACCTTCCTTTCTCTCTCTATCTCTCTCTTTCTGTAGAACCGCTGCTAAGGATTGTACAAGATTCTATGCAGCTGCACTACTAACCATTATCTTAGCATTCACAGTAAGCAGAGCTACTAGATTCACACATGGATACATTGGTAATACACCAGGATTTGCAGACATTACTGTAACATCAAATCACCAGACTCAACATCCAGAAGGACTAACTTACATTGCTGGTTTGGAGAGAAGCGTAAATCCTCCCATCACCAGAAAGTTTGTCAAGGAAGTGCAGAACCTAAATCAGAGGCATTAATGAAGAAAAGTGAGAAAGCCTAGGCATTTCAAATGGAAATCAGCCTGATGAATTTGCTGGATGAAGGACCTAAGGAGCGAGTGTGAACAACCTCTTTTTGACTAATGGAAAACTTACATCACCACCTTACAGTCTCACATTGTGCTTACAGCATGATCTTTCTCTGCAGAATAGTTGCTTCAATAACCATTAACACCTTGTCCACACTGCAGCTTCCTCCCACACTAGTATTGCCACACACACCACAAAAAATGGGTGAAAATCTATTATAGGAAGACTCACAATGTGGGACTACAAGGGTAACACAAGAACACACAATGTGCCCCCTTTGAAATAATGGTGTTAGCTTATAGGATGCAGCCTTCAAAGAACTTTTTGCACAATGCCCATGTCAACAGGGCTTGCACAGTGAGCATCTGCCACAATGCATCAAAATGAACAGCAATTTCACACCACGAGTTCTGGTGGATTGCACCTTAAAGATTAAATGACTGGCAAGCTTTAACATTCCATCATATCCACAATAGTACATCAATGATGCCTGAGCATTTAACATGCCCAATCATTCCATTTCAGTGTCAACTCAGCCACAAATGTGGCTGTGTGACTTTTCTCTTGAAATTTTACATGAGGGAGAATTCAAGGAGGCTTGCAATCTGAAGTGGTACAGTCCAGAACAAACACTTGCCAACACTTGCCAACTGAATGCGTAAAGTTCAGCCCTACAGTACAAGTCAATAATTCAGGTGATAGCAAGTGTGCTGTTTCAAGTCTGTCTTTCTTTGTTTCATCTTAGTTTTTCCTTGTAACACGTCGTGCCTGAAACAATAAATCTCCAGAGAATAAAAAAGAGATACTTGCTCAGTGTAACTTTCCAAAAAGAGGCTTGAATGCTTCAGGACAGCCAAGTTCTTTGCCTCTTTTGACCCTTGAATAAAGCTTGTCAAAGAGGCTCCATGCTGACCGATTAGGTAACACAGCTTGCTGAACGTACTAGCCATTTCCTGCAACAGCTGCACTGTCGATGAAACACCTAAATTATCTGCAGGGGAGATGAGCAAAAAATATGCAGTGAGCTATTTGAGGCTGGGGTCTGCACTAAGGAGTGGAAACTTTTTTTAGTTCAATACATCATGAACAAGAATTAACCCAGGCTATCAAAACATGCAATAATTTTAAAGGAGATGGCAACAAATGTCATTAACCATTTTTCCACTCTCCTTGCAAAACAAAACCACACAACTTTCAAGGCTGCAATTCCTAAACCCCTTTACCTGAAATTAAGCCTTACTAAATTCAATAGGACTTGCTTCTGAGCAGACATGGTTAGGACTGTGTTGTTGTCAATTAGGATTAGAATTACAGGCAGGGACAATTTTGTGCACGACCAGCTGACGCATGACCGTCAATGCATGGGTACTTTTGGACCTGGAAGAGGTCAGACCGGGGTGTAACGGGGCGTCGTAGGCTTATGCATGCTCTGCCAATGCGAATGGAGGGCAGGAACCGAATCCCTGCACAAAATGGTCACCACCAGTATTGATAATCATTGTACTACTTATACAAGCTCAACATCAAGCAGCCACAACATTGTGTCCAGTCTTCCCTCTAAGTTTGCCAAATGTTGGTCTGACATTAGGCAAGTTTTTTCCACTATGGAATCATGGGTTTATGAATGTGTACTCTTAAAGAAGAGAGATCTATTACAGTTCTGAGTAATGCATCTGGTGTACTATGTCCAAGTTGTCCCATTTCTTTTCTAATGCTATTACAGGATATTTATGACATAAGATCCATTTTGTTGAAGATGCCAAAATGGACATTGTATTCTCCATATATTCAAAGTTATCTGACCATAAAAGGACTACTTGTGGAAATTAACCCGCCCCCCATTATACGAGCATTTACACAGCTTAATGTTCAAACTACACCCACCAAATATGTGACTTTAATTTTTTTTAAAGAAGCCAACAAACGATTGCCTTTGTAAATGTGGATCAGACCAGATCAAAGACATTGTGCATTGTATCATGTTTTAAATCTTGTGCAAGCTTGCTAGGGCAGGTGTGCTCAGCTGGTGGATGAGCCCATTATTTAACTTGCCTAGGAATAGATTCCTCTATTCATTTCAGAATTTTTTAGAAGGCCAATTGGATGATGTCAAAATTAGATGCAGACAAGCCTGGCCTGAGGCAAGGGTGGGTGGGCGGCAACGGCAACATGATGGAAGGCAGTCAAAAGATAGGACTGCTGCTTTATAGATACAGTGGTACCTCAAGATGCGAACGGGATCCATTCCGGAGCCCTGTTCGCATCTAGAAGCATACGTAACCCGTGTCTGCGCGTGCCACGTTTCAGCGCTTCTGCGCATGATGTCATTTTGAGTGTCTGTGCATGCACAAGCAGCAAAACCCGGAAGTACAGTGGTACCTCAGGTTACATACGCTTCAGGTTACATATGCTTCAGGTTACAGACTCCGCTAACCCAGAAATAGTGGTTCAGGTTAAGAACTCTGCTTCAGGATGAGAACAGAAATTGTGCTCCAGCGGCGCGGCGGCAGCAGGAGGCCCTATTAGTTAAAGTGGTGCTTCAGGTTCAGAACAGTTTCAGGTTAAGTACGGACCTCCGGAATGAATTTAGTACTTAACCTGAGGTACCACTGTAACGCGCGGAGCTCAACTCGAACCTGCTCATCCTGAAGCACATTCAACCCGAGGTATGACTGTACAGTCAGGGCTGCCAGCTGAGGCTCACCTGGAAGGGGGCTTGTGGTGTATTAAGTATTAAAAGAGCAGTGCTGTGTCTTGAGAAACAGCAGGAGATTCATTTTAGCACAAAGACAGCTTGCAGTGCTTTCCTTATCTGAACCTCTCAGCAAAACATCATGCATATGGGCAAAGAGGGGAGAGATATCTGATTACAGAGGTTTGGGTGCATAATGAAGTAGAAGACAAGATCATGGCAGGTACTGCCTTCCAGGAACATACAAACATCAAGAGGTTGTGTTTCTAAAGAAGTCACAATCAGAAAAGTGATGCTGCTTACCTAATCCCAAGAGGGGTCTGAGAACTTGAGATTTTATAGCACTCAGTTTGGAATAGAACTGTCTCTCCATCGAAGCCAACTCATGCAGACTTGCAATGTAGCCCATAATGTTTTTGTCCACTAAAGCCAAACAGTTATTCCCACCAGCCATCACACTGCTAATGTACCCTAGCTGGAGGGAAGACAGACTGTATTAAAAATCCCCTAGATAAGGGGTTTACAAATAACCATGACTAAATATCGAAATCAAGCTCTTCTGTGTTACACACCTTACACAATGGAACACTCACAAAATGCAGATAGGTTTCATTAACATGGGCTATGTATACATTCTGCCGTCTAATCGGAAACCTTGTTGTATAGCCAGAAATCAAGATATAAAAATAAATATAGCAGTCAAATGACTTATTAGATTGGCCCAATTCATATGCCACAATCTTGGACTGATAAAATATGCTTTATCAGTCCAAGAACAAGCTGGTGTCTCTGCCTAAACACTCTTCCCCCCCACCCCTGCAACACATACTCAGTTTGGGCACCAATATCCTGACACGTTATACCACAGTTTCCTGTGATATCCAGTGTGATCACATCAGCTCCTTCAAATTGCTGCCCTCCTTTTCTTATTGCCCTGCATGCTTGAAGCAGCCTCCTGGAACACCTTTATGAAGTCTCCTCTCTTACTGTACTATAACATAGCATGTAACGAAAACTTGACTAGTGATGGACAACACCTGTTCCTCAGCGTCATGTTATCCCAGCTAATTTCAAAGTTTGCCATGCCATGGTCTCACTGACAAGACCAGGAGTTCAGCAAAAGTCCAGAGACTTCATCACCTTTCTTTTTTTTATTTTAAAACTCCCATACCTATTAAAAGGAACAGGAATGCCACAGCAGAAGTACCCCAGGTGCAAGGAACTATGGGAAATGCAATTTCCATCATTAGTTGTGCCTGGCATACTGCTGCAGCAGGGTTGAGGGGCTAACAACAGCCCCTTCTCAAGGCCTTCCTGCTGCTGTAAGGTTGGTTTGATCAGGAGAGAGAAGGGAGCAGCTGGAGCAGAGAGGACTTTTGCAGGAGAATTTGAATTTTTTTGGGGAAAGGGGCTTGGGCTCACTGGGGAGATGAACTCCAGCTTACACTTTCCCAAAGCCTACCAATTAAGATGCCACTGCTAGGCCCTAAAGTTTTCTAGGACACAGAACTTAATTCATACCTTACTACAGTTTAGCAACAGTGTTGAATTTTTAAAGCAGCTATCTTCAGATGAAACATCACTCTCTTTCTTTTCTTCTCGACCACTATAGTATAATGAAGGTTGAAACTCTTCTCCATCTACTAGGAATAATGAATAATCTGGACCAGCTGCTATGTTCCAGATGCTTTTGTCATCGCACACCTAGAAGGAAGTAAAAAAAAAAAAGACATAATAATAAAGGGAAATCCTTGTTGACAATCAAAAATGGGCTTCTAAGGGGCTATCATCAAAGGACTTTAGTGTTTTACATGCGGAAATTTGACACCTGCTTAAAGCAGCAGGGACAGGTTTCAATCAATTAAGATGCTCTTGGCTGTGCAAGAATTTGGGAAGAATTTAAAATGTAACCCTGTACTGTTTCAATAGTTAAGTGCTATGCAATGGGATTTTAACAGCTTGTATGATTTCAGTTTTCAGGCTTATTTTGCCTATATCCAGCCTTCCAACATTTTCACTGGTCATGGTGAGTGCACCACCATAGTCTGATGGAATTCCAGCCTTCTTCCCAACTTTGGGAGCTCCATTAGGAGGACCTCATTTGCACAGACCTTTTGAGGCTCTCAGAAGCTCAAAGCAACTATGGGGATGATCCATAGTTTTGGGTAGGAGGAAATCTGGGGGTTATTTGGCTGCTGTGGAGGTATAGGGTCAAAAATACAAAAGCTTCTGCTTTCTGGCTCCGGTATTAGAAAGAGTGGTAAAGACTTGTTTGGCTGCTGCGTTTCTCAGATACTCAAATACCTGGCAAATGCTGAACCCAAACAAACCCCAGCCTTTCATTTTTAGAGCTCAAGAGGGCTGGGGCTTATTTTTAGTGCTGTGCTTCAAGTCCCAGCTTCTTTACGAAACCAAAGCTGCAGCGGGAGGGCAAGGATCATCCCCACATTTGCCTTGCACTTCCAAGGCCCTCTGAACTGCAATGCAACTGCAGGGTCATTTCAAATTCACTATAGCTGCAACCTGGCAGAAGTGGTAGGGAAGATTCTGCACCTTCTTTTGCTCAGCTTGATGCTTGAAGTTGGGGGTTGTTCCCGATTTGCACTGTTTGGGAGCAAGGAAAACCTCAATCCCTATCAAGAGAGACACAGGGTCCTGGAGCCTACAATTTTTTCTGTCCACAAAGATGAGCCAACACCCCTACCAATATAAACAATGCAAAGAGGAAAAACTGCTAGTTAAGATTGAAGTCCACATAAATAACCACCATTGCTCTAGGAGGAAGCTATGTCACAAATAGTACTGATTTTTTTTATATATAAAAAAGACACATATAGTACCTTTGCAAGGCGAGGGACTGTGGTTGGAGAACTTAAGTGACTAAGTTGCCCAAAGGTATTGCTGCCCCATGAATATACCTGTGTAAAAAGATCAAGGGGAAGGGGTGGGTGGGAAAGGATAGTCATTTTCAAATAATTAAGATTACAGTATGTTAGGAGACTACAGTATTATATGATTTAACAGAAGTCCATCCAAATATTATTCCTTACCTTTTGCAGAAGCAAATCTCCTTTTAGGAGCAGAATGGTAAATGCATGAAGCTGTGCAGTTCATCACCCTACAGATCAGAGGCCAGTTCATTTTAAGTACCTATTGCCCGCAGGAGCCATGGGCAGAATGCCCTTCCCTCACCACCCAATACTGTAACCTCAACCAGTGCTTCACAGTGGCAGGACTGAGTTCTGGAGCCCCCATTTTTGGAAGAAGAAGAAGAAGAAGAAGAAGAGGAGGAGGAGGAGGAGGAGGAGGTGGTGGTGGTGGTGGTGGTGGAGGAGGAGGAGGAGGAAGAAGAAAGAACACTAAAACTGTCTGGCTTGGTTCAGATGCAACAGGAAACCATTAGCTTCTCATTAATAAACATGTGCAAACCTCGGCAAGTTGTGGGCTCATCTTTCCACTTTTGATTTTGACCCAAAGCTTCCACTTTTGATTTTGATTTTAAAGCAAACCACGGTCACATCAGGGCTGAGGAACCTGAACCTTCCAGATGCTGTTGAACTCTCAACTTCCAGGCCAGCATGGCTAATGGACAGGAATTGGGGACGCTGCAGCATTTGGTGGGTCACAAGTTTCCCATCCCTGGTTTAAACCTCTAGTTAGCGGGAGCAAAGTAGGATCAGATTCCTTAGTCTCTCCCACCAGATATATTGCACATGTTTGACTTTCTGTCTCCATCTCTTCCCACCCTGCCTTTCATTATTATAGGTGTTCGAGGAAATTCTTGTGCATGTCCAGCCTCTCTCTTATTATCCCCTTTCTTTCTCTTCTTCTCTTCCTTCCCCTCCTTTAAACTACTGCCACTCTATTTCCTGGCATTTCTGCCACTGTTCCTTATCTGCCTGTCATTTCCAAGTTCCTTGCTGCTGCCCATTCTTACAGGGGAAGAATTATACCAGCGCTCATCCCCAAAAACATTGAGGAATGAGGACAAGCCAGAACAAATGTCATCTGGTAGTTCATATCCTACACACAAATCACTAGCTAGTTACCTCTGCTTTTGGAGAGGTGTACACCAATCTTTTTCTATATTTCAGTAGAAGTATTGATATAGATGTGCATGCTTTTTAAAAAAAGTGTAAGCTCAGATGCACACATTCATACAAAATATATACACCTATGTAAAAAGGCCCTGTGTGTACTGCTCAAGTTTCCTTTTCCCAAAAGTGAAATGAGAGTTTGACCCAGGAAAAACAAGCAGATCCCACTATAACCCCTTGGAAAAGAAGCAAACAGTATTTCACCCTCATACCTGCGATTTGGCAGTGAGTGCCAAGGAATGGTGGCCACCAGCAGACAAATGAATTACTTCCTTCCCATCAAGACTTTTTACACAAAGTGGTTGGAGCCTATGAACCCACAAAACAGAATCAGGACCCACAAGGTAAGCACACAGGAAATCTACACACAGCAAATGATATATTCCATAGGCTTAATAAGGAGAAAGATTTCAATGCATCTAAGGTATCGGTAGCAATATAGATGAAAATATCACGCAAATCTTGATCCCAAGTTGTTGTGTTGTTAGATGTTTGTCATCTAAGGATTGCAGAGGGTTGGACTAGATGGCCCCATGGGGGTCCCTTCCAGCTCTATGATTCTATGATATAATGAAGCCTTCAACAGAACATAGACAAACAGCTATAGAAGATCAACCCCAAATATCACTGCTTATTGGCATGGAACAGATTTCCTCAGTGAAAGCTTACCTTGGCAGAGTATCACCATGTCCTAGCTGGCCTTCTTTTCCTTTACCCCAGCTCCACACCTCAGTTCGCAGAGATGGGAGAAGGGCATCTGCTTCACCACTGTAGGTTGGTGTGAGGGCCACGGTCCTCATCTTGGCTCGTCCAACTTTCCTCAAGAGCCTTGGAGAAACTTTTAACACGGGAAACAAAAATAAATCCTTAAGTGTACAGACACTAAAATAAAATATTTCAGTCAAACAAAGAAGGCTGATTCACAAAGTCATTGGGGAACATCAGGATGTTATGAAGATGCAACAAGCATGGCTTGGTCAAACAGTGCCGTTTCATTTTAAACTGAAAAGGCAATATGTGCAGCACCTTCACGTTGTCACCCTGTCAATCCAGGTCAACAAACCCAAAATAAACTCCAAGATTAACACAGACACATACACGTAAGGGCAACTCACACCTGTAATTCAGAGCACACTGGGTAGTTAATTTGAATGAGATCTGTCATTTTGTTCTCAGAGAATGGAATGTGATTGTGAGGACAGAAGGTGCACCACGCTTCCTAAGTGCCACATAAGGAGGAGGAAACTGCAGCTTAACAACAATCTAGTCTTCTACAAATTTCAGGGAAGATGACGGCTGGTCATTTTCCATGGTAGTTAGCTCTGTGTCTGAAAAAGAATTCTAGCCTAGGTAATACCTTAAGGCAGGGTCTCCAGTTGTTTTTGGACTACAATTCCCATCATCCCTGACCACTGGATGATGGGAGTTCCAACAGCAGCTGGAGCCAAGTATGGGAAACCTTGCCTTAAGGTTATCCTAGGTTTGAAATGCCACTCCTCATTTGCGGAAACAGAATTCAGAGACAAGAGTCAGGGCACTAGTGTGTTATTAAACCTCGTTTACCTACTACATGCTTAAGACTAAAGGGAAACATTAAGGAACGTTGTAAACACAGGAGACTGCATCAATACTTTTACAGCAACCTCTGCTTTACATAAAACACTTGCTTTAGGTAGGAAAGGGATAATGTTAAGTAGCTTTCTTCCTTCCTCTTTAATTTCTGGCACAAGATGGATTACCAAATTGATTGTCAACCTGCCTTAGCAATTCACAACGCAAGGCAATGCACTTGGGTAAATATTTTAAAGCACTCTGCAAATTAAAAGTGCTGCATAAATGAATAATCGTATGCAGAATACAAGAGGGCAGTTCCTGGCCCCCTGCCCTTAGACTGCACTTGTCCCAAGAGTTCCTTAAGTTAGGGAAACTCCTCTTTAAGGGTGCAAGTGAAAAAAACTCTTACTGTTAAGACAACTGCTTATCTAAAAAAATGCATGCACTGCTGTTATTAGTGCACCACTGTTTTGAGATCAACAGTTGTCTTAACAGTGACAGTATTTGCACTTGCAGCCCCTAAAAAGGAGCTTTTGTGATTTTTCTACAGCTATATGAATGATGTGCATGTTGCAGCAGTTGGTGTTTTGTGTGTGTTTATGTATCTTTGGGAGCTCAATGTGGTGATTAGACCTATTTCAGGGGGTGGATGAGTTGTTTATATGATTTTATTACCTTGCATTGTGCTTTGCTTTTAATTATTTTGGCTTTTACATACTGCACTGTGTATTTTACTATATTTGTGAACAGCTTTGAGGTGCTTGTGTAAAAATGAGTGACAAGCTTAATAAACAAGAACAAAGTAACACTATGCACTTTTTTTAAAATGATGGACAATCAATGTAAGGAAAAATATGTGTGCCCTGTCGCACACAGAAATTACACATCAAGAAAGAACCAAAATCCCCAAGATGTATAACGCTGGAACCACCTGTGAGCATCTCACCTTGGGAGAGCAAACCAGGTAAGGAAAGCCTTCGACAGACTCCTTCAGATTCCTCTTCTCGAATATCCACCAAGCTGGAACTCTTCTTTCCCTGCATTGACTCCAGCCTGACCTGCTCCTCTCGGCTGTCCTTCACCCCATCCAGGCTTGGAGAGCCAGCGCTAGGTGGGGATACTGTGTCTCCTGGAACTGTGCCATAGAAGTTCATTACCTTCTTCAGTGACAAGGCCCCAGCTTCACACGTAGCAGCAACTCTTACGCCAACTGCTGATGCACAAGAAACTACCAGGCTGTTAAGGGCAGATGTGCCTGGACCTGGTGGACTGGGTAGGCAAGCGGTGAGGTCTTCTTCTTGAGATTGCTGGAAATATAGTAACAGAAACCCCACAAAATCTAATTAGAACAAGCAAACCCAGAGTAAGGAAGCTTTAAAATAAGATCATAACCTCTACTCTTCTGCTTGATTACCATCCAAACCTGGTTTGCATGACAAGGTAAACCAAACTATGGCTTACAGGGACTGTGCAAACATGAGGGGTCTTGGGAAGTAGTTTGTTTCGCTCCTCCCTGGTTCTTTTTGGTCCCACACCGAAAGGAGCTAAGACAAGGTTTTGGCCAAAAGGCTACAGCTCATAGTGAGGAGGGACTTGGGTTCAGTGTGGGAGCAAGTAGAACCAGGAAGAGCAAAATGAAAGCAAGCTCCTTTCTAAGAGCTTGCATGTTCGTGCAGTTCCAGTAAGCCATTGTTTGGTTGACTGCGAAATGCAAACCAGGCCAAAATCATATTGAGCATGTGTACTTTTCATAATTTTATTCAAGCCTGAATCGAGGATTGGTTATTTGACTTACATTGTTTATAACATTACATATTTGGTTAGCGTAAAGGTCTGTTCGCTGGAGATATGGTCGCCCCCCACATTAACTTTTTTGACCTCAGTTTAAGACAGCTTTTCCTTCAGGCCTATGGAAGTGGTCAGTTGAAAGAATCTGTTTCTCTGCTGCTGTATTAGTGCTTTAGGGTGTCTAATGGTTTTATTTTATATTTTTAATGAAATGCTGTGCACCACACTGAAAACCTTGTGGCTGAAGGGCAGGTTATAAATATAATAAATGCAATTATATTAGAATGCCAGCTATTGCAGTCACTAGCTTATTTAAGACATTAATAACAACAATAATGAAGTGAGTTAGCCAAGGATCAATACTTCAAGGGTTGTACAAGATTCAGACCCAGGTTAGAAGAAAATGTGGCATAAGTTTAATTAGGAAAAAACAACAACTGTGAAATTATGTCTCTGAATAGTTTCAGAGCAATTGTGCAATTGTGAAGCATTCTTCCACCCTCTCCAAAGAGTAGCATTACTTTTGTATGCAGTTCTTGACTCACTGCAGGGCTCCTATTTCTTAGTACTCACATGCTATGCTTGTTTACCTCATTTGTTTTGGACAGAGTGTGTGTTAATATGATGTGTTGGGAGTCTAAGGATGCTGTATTTTATGTTTCGAGGGAGACTAGGTTAGAAAACAACTAGGTTTCCTAACAACTGGGTTAGGAAATATATCTTCCAAGGATATTCTAGGTAAAGTGGGTTATTCCCTCATAACTAATCTGAGACAGGGGAAAAGGCTGTCTAATGCTCATTTTCATGAGATTGCACTCCCTGATAGATCCCAATTTAAAAGAGTCTTGGGCTGCTTTTAGGAATGCAGTTTCAGAGCTTTCTCTAGAACGGGGCTGCCCAAAGATCTTTTGCTGCCTGAGGCAGAGCAGTAAACATCCCCTCTCCCTAAGTCAAGGTGTGCAGCATCCAAGATCAAGTAAGCTATTCTGGCACCCAAGGCAAAAAGTCTCAGAAGCACTCCTCCACCCCTTTGGCATTAAAAATACAATGATGCATTAACTAAGATTTGGCTGTCCTTTCCATTGCTCTATCAATCAGCTGCCTGAGGCAGCCACTTCACTATGCCTAATGGTAGGGTCAGCCCAGTTCCAGGTGTATATATTACACATAGAAGGTAACCATGACTGGACTATGACTGGGCTTAGCTTGGGATTTTGAGAGGTTTTTCAAGGCTTGGCACTCAGGCCAAGCCTGACATGGACACATGTACATCTTATCCTGAAAGATTTTTCCTTTTTCTAATAGAGAAATGTTTTAGATGTGTTTTCAAGGTTTTTAGATACAGCTGGTGTGTGGAACCTTTGGCCCTCCAGATGTTGCTGAACTCCAACTCCCATCAGCCCCAGAAAACCTGACCCATGGCCAGGGAATGATGGGAGTTGCAGTCCAGCAACATCTGGAGGGCCAAAGGCTCCCTACATCTAGGTTACAGGATAAAAATCACAAACAATTTCTGGTGGTTGATTCAAGTGATTATAAAAGTAGTCCTGCTTAAACAAAACAACAACCTCTCAACAATTTCTGAAGTACACGTGTGTAATTCCAACCCCCCACCCCACCCAGAATAAAGTGCTAAGGAACACTGAGCTCTAAATTCTCAGCTGGATGCCAAAGTTGAAAAACAAGAACTGCTGGGGACTGAACTTCAGTGCCTTTTATATGTAGTCAACTGTACATGTGCAGCCCTGACCTGAAAAAGCTCTCAACTGCACACAGAACAGCAGTTCAAAACTCTGTAGTATGAACTGAAAAAGGGGTAAATGCCTTGTTCACAAAGCAGGGCTGTTTTGACCAGTCACAGGAAAAGTCAGCATAATTTTATTTGTTACAGCCAAACGGGAAATATTTAGACACAGACTGCTTGGACAGTGATCTTTTCATTATAGAAAAATCAAGATTGGCACGCCACCTAACACTGCAGCACAAAAGTATCCAGAATACAAAAAAACTAGTTTTGAACATTACTACTGAACTCCTGGGTTTTTGTTCATTATCAAGAAAGGAAACAACCAGACATAATCTTAACCTCCCATGATACTGAGTAGCAACCAAATGACACAGGCCAATTTAGATGAGGAATCGATTCTGCTTCTCCCACTTTTGGCACTAAATGAACTCCTGGTGATTCCACCACCCTTATGAGAGTGGAAGAGGACTTTCTGTGGAAGCTGCTAAATGGGGGAATTGCCTCCCCACAAAGGTGCAGCTTCATTGTACTGCTTACACAGTAGACTGAAGATGTTACTCTTTATTGTGAGACTAACCTCCTTTGTTAAATTTATGCAATTATTTCCATTTGGAATGGCTTTACTTGTTTTATCATAGTAAAGGTTGCACCTGTTTTTATAATTGTATATGAAATTGTTGTAACCTGCACTGGGACCTTATGGTAAAGAAGTAAGAACTCTTGTAAATAAATATGTCTTAATGCTTACAGAACAGGCAATTACTTCTCATTAGTAGGAATCCTGTAAAGATTATAAAATGTCCTGTAAAGATTACACAGTGGTACCTCTGGTTATGAACTTAATTCATTCCGGAGGTCCGCTCTTAACATGAAAGCATTCTTAACCTAAGGTGCGCTTTCACTAATGGGGCCTTCCGCTGTGTGCAACTTCCGCTCGCATCCCGGGGCAAAGTTCACTTCCAGGAGACCTACTTCCAGGTTAGCAGAGCTCATTACCCAAAGCATTTGCAAGGAGGATAGTACGTAACCAGTGGTATTACTGAAAAATGCTGAATAAATGTGCAGCATATATAGATCTTCTTCGATACTGTGCAGTTTCTTTAATAAAAAGACATGGGGGAAGTGTCTACAACAAATGCTTCTTTGGTATAAACTATCCACAGAACAGAAGTTGCCCGACACTGAAAACAATGCTAATATACAAAGAATGAATTAAATCTTTGCTTCATATTGGCAGAACAATCTGTCTCTCTTGGTAGACACAAAGCATGTGTTAAGCATATACAAGATTTACTGCTTAGTCTTGCATAGAGTTCAGCAGCATTCAAAATACAAAGCAAGAGAAAAGAAACTACAGTATGTTTCACAATCTATGTTTAATTTATAACATGAAGCCATTTCCCCTTAGAGGTGAGGGAAAGGCACTCCCCATTTTCCCAGAATTCAGTCACAATACTGAGAACAAGTTCTGCCATTAAACCTCTGTAAAGCCCAAGTTAAGTTGTGGGGAACTTTATCCTTTATTTTCCTGCTTTACACCAAACAACCAGAGTTAAAAATTCCACACAAATCTCAAGAACACATCCATAACCCTAACTGCTGTCAATCAGATCATAATAAAAGAACCAATACCAAACGCTGCATGAATCCACCTGTCTACTAAGATGTTTCTGGGAGACCCCTCTCCAAGTCTGCCTCTGCAAGTGAGTTTGATGAAAACACCTAACAGGGTCTTCTCAGTTATGGCACCTTGACTCTGGAATGCATTTACCAAAAAGGCTCATTTGACACCAAGTGCCAGGTGAAGGACCTTTTGTTTTAATAAACAAAACAATAATCCCCAAACCCCACACAGTTTAAAAGGCCATATATTGTTTAATTTGTCAAAAGCCCGGGGGAAGAAGAATTTATTTTTCTGCTACTCTTGCTTTTCTTTTGCATTTTTTCTACTGTTTAAATTGTGCGGGCTTTTGACCACAGCTTAAGGGGCAGACGGAAGCTATGCCTCCTTCAGAACCATAGCTCTTATTTAAAGTCACAGTTCTCAAGAATCATCAGAACTTTGCAGGACAGCGTGATCATACAGCAATGAAAGCACAGCCTAGTGACTGTGGGTACCTGCTCAGGTTGCTGATCCATAGGCTTCTCATTTAACGGATGATCCGGAAGACTTGCCAAGTGCTGCTTTGTTGTCACCTTGTCCATTATCAAGAGATTTCCTGGGCTAGAAATGCCACTGTCTTCCTGGGCATCGCTGTTTGAAAACACACTTGCTGCATCAAACTCTGCAGCAGCGAGTGCCTGGTCTTCTGTAAGCGTTTTCTGACAATCGTCACCTTGACTGCTTGTTATACTCTTCCTCTCTAGAGTTTCTAGCGAGGAGCAAGAGATGTGGCATTCCGAGTGGGAGTCAGCTAGAACCACCCCTAATGGACAGCAATGGCTGTCAGAGATAATGACATGGTCTTCTTTGTCGGTCATGGTGATCAGGAGTTGGCTGCAGTGATTGCATCTCTCTGGAATAGGCTTTATGTCTTGAGTAGGGAGGCACTGCACAAGAGCCAGGCTGTGAGAGGCTCCGCAAGCAATCTGAAGCACAACGCGGCCTGCCAGGTACTCGACCTTTTGTGGTTTGGTAACTGGGAAAGTGTTGGTTATGAGCCCCAGCTGACAGCCACTTCCCCACGCCCATATCTCCCTGCTTAGGGAGAGTGCCAGGGTGTGCTCCTCTCCACATGCCAGCTGCAAAATCCGTATTGGCAAGGGATGGCTAGCTTCAGAGTCAGAAATACTGATGGGTTTGGGTTCTGGCACAAAGGCCTGGTTGGCCACTGCACACTGGCCGGCAGAATTTCCACCCCACATGTACACGTCGCCACCTTCAGTCACTGCTCCACAATGGAAGCTGCCAGCTGCCACTGTAACAACATGTTGTCCATGCAAAGCCTTTTCCAAGATGGGACAGCTGATGTAAGCATCTTCCAACTCAACCCTCCAGGGAAGCTTTCCAAAACTGTAAACCTCACCATCTGAAACAAATAGATACACACTGAAAATACAGTACAATTACTAGGCTATTACTAGGCTAGTTTTCATTGGTTCTGAAGGCAAATTTACAGAGAAATCTGCCCACAAAGCAAGGTCCTACATATGAAAGAATTGACCTAGGACAAAAATCTTGAATACAATTTTAAAGAGTTTTGACATCATCTTTCTTCACGAGAACATGCATGGCTCAGTTCTTGCCTTTCTTTGGCTATACCAAATTCTTTAAGAAGCGGTAGAGAGGTATAATCCAAACGTGCAATTATATATACATTTTTTTAAAATACTGAAAACCTCTGTTTCCATCCTCATAAAATGCAATTGTGGAAAATCAATAACTTTGAAATTTCATTTTACAAATGCCATCATCATCATCAATATTAAATAATGCTCTTAGGACCAACATTCCATACCTTCTGAGAGAAGCACACCATGGTTTATGCCAACTGCTGCCTGCAACACTATCTTTCCACTCCAACCTGGAAGTCTTTCAGGATCTGGACAACAGCAACCAGCCTGCCACGTATAGACCAGGCCTCTCTCACGCGCTCCCTCTTGGTCTGCTGAACTATGTAGCAAAATAAATAAAATGCTGATAATGTAAGGTTAATTTAAAGTCTACACAAGTTTAATTCAGAGGAAATTGTTTTGCACATATGCATGATACATCAGCTGCACGTCATTCTCAGAATGCAGGTTTTATCCATATGTAATATCCAGGAGGGCAACTCATTGTTAAATACCAAACACCAGTAGAAGGAAATCTTAAGAGCATGTTTGCACACCCTCAACATCGGTCTGCGTAAGTTTAAAGCATGCCTATTCTCAGTATTCCTTGTACAGATAAGACAGGGAAGCAGTGCAGCGCGAATTATATGATAGTGACTGGACAATGACCAGGGAGACATACTGTAGGTTCAAACTCCCACTCAACCATTAAGCTCAATGGATGGCTTTTGGCCAGTATCTCTGTCCGTCTGTTCACTACTGGGAACAATTAGAAGCAAACTTTTTTATACTTTAAAATGCTGTGAACCAAAAATGGCTATTTGTTTTCCTTTTCCCCTATCCTCTGGTTCCAAAAAAAGAGTCAGAGTTTAAATAGGTGTGCTGGAATACCATCAATTATTATTTCCTTGGCTTAATATGTTATACAGGTTTAAAAGCATATTAAATCAGATTTGTGAGCAAGTTCAGAAACCTTAAAGGTAAAGGTAAAGGTACCCCTACCCGTAAGGGCCAATCTTGACAGACTCTAGGGTTGTGCGCTCATCTCACTCTAGAGGCCGGAAGCCAGTGCTGTCCGCAGACACTTCCAGGTCACGTGGCCAGCGTGACAAAGCTGCTCCGGCGAACCGGCACCAGAGCAGCACACGGAAACGCCGTTTACCTTCCCGCTATAAAGCGGTACCTATTTATCTACTTGCACTTAAGGGTGCTTTCGAACTGCTAGGTGGGCAGGAGCTGGGACCGAACGACGGGAGCTCACCCCGCCACGGGGATTCGAACCGCCGACCATGCGATTGGCAAGTCCTGGGTGCTGAAGTTTTACCCACAGCGCCACCCGCGTCAGAAACCTTACTAGCCTGCAAAAGGCTTTTACTGTGCCTGCCTATATACAGGTAGCCATTTTTGCCACCTCAACAGTTTGAAATATTCACTTGTTTCCAATTTGTAAGATGCTCCATACCTACTGGATCAAAGGCAATTCTTCCTTGTCACAGGCAAGTGGATCCAAAATTCTATGAGTTTGAATTTTTTTGCACCACCCCTCTAGATGTCGCATCAAATACAAATAGGCTTACCTTTCTTCTTTAGGGTCCATCAGTCAGCAAGAACAGGCCATTACCAAATCATTCCTCTTTGAGATAGGAACTGTTAAGACGAAAGCAAAACACAAGTTTAGTAGCTGAAGTACATGTGGAAAAGCATCTGGGGGGAAAAAAGCTCAACAACTTTGGGGTAAAATCATAAAAAAGCTTAACAACTTCAATCCTCTTCAATCCTAAATAAAAGTTTAATGTTACAGATAGGTAGCCGTGTTGGTCTGCCATAGTCAAAACAAAGCAAATTCCTTCCAGTAGCACCTTAAAGACCAACTAAGTCAGTTCTTGGTATGAGCTTTCGTGTGCATGCACACTTCTTCAGATAGGTATCTGAAGAAGTGTGCATGCACACGAAAGCTCATACCAAGAACTGACTTAGTTGGTCTTTAAGGTGCTACTGGAAGGAATTTGTTTTGTTTTAAAAGTTTAATAACCTTGGTTGGCCCTTTGGTGGGCCCTCACGGCCCTTCACTTCATCAAATCTGGCCCTCTTTGAAAAAAGTTTGGACACCACTGTCCTACAGGGTGCAAGAAAGCACACACAAAAAAGGTCATCTCAGCTTTGAACATCTACAGAAGACTGGAATGCGTAAAAGTTTCTATGCTATGCCATTAAAAAAATTTAGAAACAAAAGCTCAACAGAATTACTCTGCCCACAGATTTCATGAAAGGCCTTTTCACTGCAAGTTTTTTAAAAGAACGCTCCTTGAAAACAGACCTTTTCAGCTAGCACCACTCTTATGACCAGCTGTTAAAGTGTCCAATTAGGACAGTCATAGCCCTCAGGAGAAAGTTGTGATTATTCAACACTTTGTCTCCTTAGGAAAAGCAGGTTTTTAACATACGTTTTCATTTTCAAGAGATCTCTTGTATACACAGTTGCAGAACAACAACCATGGCTGCTTCTCACACTTCCATATACAAGACTATACTTACAAAGCAGCCATAAATGGGCAGCCATAAATACATGCCATGGCAAGAAGCAACAGAATTTCCCTATAATTCAGCATCTCCGTTTCCTTACTTGTGAGAACATTAACGTTTAGAAAAAAACTGATATGAGAAACAATTCTATTGGATGCTTAAAAACAAAAAAATCTATTTACTAATGATCTCACATTGCCTTGCATATATAATTTAGCTGCTTAAGTATATATTACCCAAAACAAAGACACCTGTAGCACCATAAAGACTAACACATTTAGTATGGCATAAAGCAGGCATAGGCAAACTCGGCCCTCCAGCTGTTTTGGGACTACAACTCCCATCATCCCTAGCTAACAGGACCAGTGGTCAGGGATGATGGGAATTGTAGACCCAAAACAGCTGGAGGGCCAAGTTTGGGGATGCCTGGCATAAAGCTTTTGTAGATTACAGTCTACTTTATCAGATGCTTGGATTTTAATCCTAAATATTGCTGCTCTGTGTCACTGTGGTGTTTGCACACTGAGGTCAGCCCAGCCTATTCCCAGTCCTTCTATATTCTGCTGCCTCTGGCAAGATACACACTAGTGACCATCCTTACATTTGTGAAGCTGTACTTTAAACCCGATTTTAGTTTTGTTTTGTAAGAGAATGTCTGGTTATTTTCTTTCATGTTGGCTTGCTGCTTTCATGATAAAAGAAGTAATGCACACAGAACCATCCCCTGAACATTGAAATTGTGTCATATTCCCCTAAGGCCTTTTTAAAACTTCCAGTACCACATTATAAAAAGAATAAAGACAACAAGCAGGAACCAACTGGCATACCTAATAAGCACACAGTGGTTATTTGAAATGTCACCAGTTCAATTACTTGTGACTGTCAAGAAAAACTAAAGGGTTCTCATAGCAGCTTTACTCCACTCCTCCTAGCTCTCATAGGTTCTTAATCTAGTTCAAGTGCCTGCACTTGCTTCACTTCCTCCCAAGTAGCTAGCTCTGGGCTTCCAATTTCACACACCACCAATTTCACACACCACACACCACTCTGGGCTTCCAATTTCACACACCACTCTTGGGGAAGTTGTAGGAGAATCCAGAAGGAGGCTGCAGAATCATCCAATATTTCCACTTCCTCAAACGGGGTGCCACTCAAGACTGCTAGCGCAAGTTTTGTTGGCTCCAGGGGTTCCCACTTGTGTTCATGGCCACCACAAGATCTTGTTCCTCTCCCACAGAAGAGATTTCCTTGGGATGAATGCCCAGTTGGACCCCTGAAGTACACATTTTAGAAGTTAAGCCCCGCTGAACCCATAGATGAGCAAATTTGATTGATGTTGCATTGACATTGGAGAATGCAAAACCCATGGCGAATGCGAGTAGGAAGACTGAAAACTTAACAGCATTCAGGATTAAAGGAACAATTAATGCAGATTTTTAAAAAAGTTATAGAAAATGTAACCAAACATTAGACCAATTAGAGCATGACATGTAAACTACTGGAAGAGCTTCAAATGTTGCAGTTGTGTAATACTATTCCAGAATTAAAGATGCAAGACTTCACCATTTCCTGGCCACTTCCCTATACACTTTTTTAAAATGCTGCGCAAGGAAATTGCCTCCCATCCCTGTCTTCAGACCAAAATAAAACCTAAGCAAAAACTGCTGACTGGTCATTTAACCATGTCCTTATTCCCATGAACATCTCATTCAGCAATATAAAAGAAAACAGGATACAACATGAAGGTGCCACTAGCCTCCCTTAAATAAAAGAAAGGTGTCATATCTTCCATTATGGGAGCCAATCTTGAAAATCAGAACTCTTTTTCTTAAGGCAATTTGATGGCAACTGCAGGCAATTTAAGAAGCTTGTAAACACTTCCAATCCGTTTTCATTCCCTTGAAGATAAGATTGGATATACTTAATGTTTAGTTTTAATGGCTCCCAGGTCTGTATGGCATTCATTCCCAAAACAATATGGCTGCCCTTGAAGAGAATGGCATCAGTCAAGACATCAGACCAGCAAACGCTGCCATGGGGAATGGGAAGGAATCAGTTTCTCCAGTAGTTGCAGAAAATGCTTCTGTCCCAGCAGACAGGACTACTACACCCACGTGCTGCAGGAATGCCTCTGAAACAGTGTATTGCTCTTATTGTATGTGAGGCAGGACAGAAGCAACTTTCGAATGTAACCCTGTGAGATCTGCATCAAAATGTTGCAGCGTAGCAGGCTCCTGTTCAGGGTTCCGTGCGTTCTTCAGGGATGTTCCATTCCATTTTAAAATAATTGCAAATCTTTGTCCCTGTTCCTTGGGGGCCTCTTCAGTCATCTGCTCGATGCTAGCTTCCACATCTCTGCAAAAATATATTTGAAGGAGGAGGGTGGGGAAAGACTATCCCTCAGCAGCAAAGCTGGCCTTGTTCCATTTAATAAAGCAGGAACAGAGATATCACCAGCCGCGACTACGGAGAGCAAAGCAGCAGCAGCAGCAAACGCAATCTCCCCCTGGAAAAGCAAGCTCTGTTTGGAAAGGCCCTAAGCCACAGCTGGTAAGAGGGACCCATGCCATCACACATTGATACCTTGCCAGATAGTTGTTTTTCCACATACACACACACACAAAAGAGCTGCGCAAGGCACAGAATGAAACCTTATCTAGCCTTTCTAAGAGGCAGGCAGAAGCTGTATTCTGAGTGGTGGAGAAGGAAAGAACTCCAAAATTCAACAGGTTCACACTTGATGCTAGTTTTTAAGTCACGTTTATGGAGGAAGGAAGGGAGTGGAATCAACATCCCTTTCCCCCCTTCACGACGGGAAAAGGCCACAGTGCTTACGAGGTGAGGGACTATATGTATATATACATATAGTCCCTCACCTCACCTAGTAAGCATATATATATATATATATATATATATATATATATATATATATATATATATATTTGTGGAAACGAAAACAGATAGATGGAGGTGCCTTGCCCGCCCGCCCCCCACTACAGAAAAAAAGAAAATAAATTTCGTGCTGGTTTATTAAAGGGCAGGCAGCCCGCAGCAACGATGCCAGTGAGAGCAACGACGACAGGCAGGTGAGGCTGCTTCCAAATGTGTTTTCTCTCATCCCTCTTCTTCTCCCCCCCGCCCCCCCCCCGCGCGCGCGCTAAGCACGTGACTTAAGTTTCACTCACCCCTCGCGCGCTGAGGGGGGGGGGGTAGATGAGGAGGAGGGAAAAGGGGGCTAAAGCGGCGGTTGGGAGTTGGCGCGCGCGAGCCGCTCGGAACCCTTGCGTCGTCGTCGTCGTCGTCGTCATCCCTTACTAACCACCCCTCTCCCTCTCTCCCCCCCCCCCCGTGCGTGCGTGTGTGGCGTGCCCCCCCCCCACTCTCACCTGCAACCGCGCGCCTTACGCTGTAAGCCGCCGAGCTCCCCGCCGGCTTCTAGGGACGCTCAAACCAGCTGATTCACGTAAAGAGCGGGCGGGCGGGCGGGCGGGAGGCGGGGCCTGGTGGGCCCTGGGGGCGGGGTCAAGTCTTTCGGCCTCTGCTGAGGGAAGATTAGGAAAAGAGGCTGGGAAAGAGAAGGCGGGGGCGGGAGGCCGGGCGGAGAGCGCGCGCGGGGACGGGGCCTCGAGTGGGACAAACTAGTGCGAGGGGCGCTAAGAAAGTGAACCTGGGTTTTTCCTCACGCGCGGCGAGGCACCGTCCCCTCACTACACACACACACACACACACACACACACACACACACACACATATATTTTACACGCACATGTGAGGTGAATGCTTTAGCTGCGATTCCTGCATTGCAGGGGGTTGAGATAGATGACCCTTGGGCATAGCTGTCAACTTTTCCCTTTTCTTGCGAGGAATCCTATTCGGAATAAGGGAATTTCCCTTAAAAAAAAGGGAAACGTTGACAGCTATGCCCTTGGGGTCCCTCCCAACTCGACCGTTCTATTATCCAGTGCCAGATTTACCTAAAAGCTTAACAAGGTATAGTTTAGGGCCCCCCCAAAAATTAAAGGGGAAAAAACAACTGGATGTACATTTCCAAAATATAAGATAGTGTTACAGAAGGGGGGGGGCATGTCTTCTTCACCTTCTTCGCTACAGTATATCCATTTATTCACAATTGTCAATGTCAAAAGGGACTAAAATCTATAAAATCCATAGAAAATCAACGTGCCAATTTGCTCAATTTCTCTAGGACTCCATGACACCTCCCCTGCCCTCCATAATCCCTCAAGCAAGGTGTCAAGACCCTAATCCTGTCAAATCGCTCTGCCAAGCCTTGCCTCCGGGCAATGCCAGTACATGGACCATTGTCTTCCCATCACTGGCACTCAGGATGTGCTTATCTGCGCATATCTCCAGCTCTGCATCTTCCCCCCTCCCTCCTCCATATGTTAATCCTGTGTAACCCAACCTCTTCTTAATGTATTCATGATGTAATCTGTGTAACCCAACCTCTTCTTAATGTTACAGATAGGTAGCCGTGTTGGTCTGCCATAGTCAAAACAAAACAAATTCCTTCCCGTAGCACCTTAAAGACCAACTAAGTCAGTTCTTGGTATGAGCTTTCGTGTGCATGCACACTTCTTCAGATACACTGTGTATCTGAAGAAGTGTGCATGCACACGAAAGCTCATACCAAGAACTGACTTAGTTGGTCTTTAAGGTGCTACTGGAAGGAATTTGTTTTGTTTTGACTCTTCTTAATGTATTCATGATGTAACTGGGATGTATTTTGCACTGTATTCTGGGACATGGAGGGAAGTTTCAAAAGTTCATGTCACCCCTTTCTCACTGTTCAATCTGGTCTTGAACCTGTTGCGCAATAAACTTGGATCTTCTGTAGTTTGCTCCTGTGCCCGGCTGAGCTCATTTTCTTCCGCAGGGACCCGCGGACACTTAGTCCGACGAGCTATTATCATCTCTGTGATACAGAGGAGAGCCCTGATTGGAGCGCCCTAAGCGTCCCTTCAGATACCTGTTGTAGCAGGAACCCCCCACCCCAATCATTCAGTTTGTACAAACTTCACACACACTCACACTCACACACTACATACGCTACGCTTCTGTTATAAATTCATAGAAAATCAACCATACATCGGTTTTGCACTGTTCCACTTTTATTTTACTCCATGAAGGAAGGACTACAAAATGGGGAAGGTTTGATACAGGGCAGCCATAATCCCTTCACCATCCCAGCACATCCACAGGAGCCCTGCCCAGTTGCTATGCCAACCCTGATGGTCCTAGACAGAAGACAATCAAGATCACAAAGAACTTACTTGCACATGGGAATGTATTCAGCATGGACTGGAACAAAGGACAATGATCAGATCTTCCCTCGGGGCAGGAAACTGCCAACTCCCCTTTGTCTCCTGGAAGTGACTCATGGGGAGGGGGAGAGAAGGGAACCAGCCAGGTGACAGGACACTCAGGTTACCACTGCAACTCCTCCCTCAACCCCTCCTTTCTGTAATGTATGCATGATGTTTCTGGGGGTGGGCTGGATCTAGAGGAGGGGAATTTCAAAAGTTTTTATAAGGTCTTTCACACCATTTTTCTGTGTCTTTCCTCTCACCTGCAAGTGAGGGGAGCACCCTGTTGCAACAGTCAATAAAGGCCAAGCCTACAGGCTGCTGATTTGCTCCAATTTACTCTGGTTGGTGTCTTTACTTTTTGTCCAAGGGAGCCCTCGGATTTTCCCGGTAACACTGTCAAGGTGTATAATAATAATAATAATAATAATAATAATAATAATAATAATAATTTATTATTTGTACCCAGCCCATCTGGCTGGGTTTCTGTATCATTCTGCCTTTTTTCTCTGCTGTGGGAAGATTAGCGCATGAAGCAGCATGACAAGAAATTTAATAGTCCCCTCTGTGAGCTCTCAGCGTAGAATTGCAGGGTCTCAATGCAATGCAGGGGTCTCAGCTAAAGCAACCAGGGCAAATGGCCACCCAACCTCTGCTTTAAAACCTCCAAGGAAGGAAGAGTCTTCCACCTCTCGGAGTCTAACCGCTCTTAGTGTCAGAAAGTCCTTCCTGATGTTTAGTCTGAATCTCCTTTCTCGTAACTTGAAGGCATTGGGTTCAAATCCTACCCTCCGGATGTAGGGAGCGGGTGGCACTGTGGTCTAAACCACTGAGCCTCTTGGGCTTGCCGATCGGAAGGTCGGCGGTTCAAATCCCTGTGACGGAGTGAGCTCCCATTGCTCTGTCCCAGCTCCTGCCAACCTAGAAGTTTGAAAGCACACCAGTGCAAATAGATAAATAGGTACCGCTGCGGTGGGAAGGTAAATGGCGTTTCCGTGTGCTCTGGTTTCCGTCACAGTGTTCCGTTGCGCCAGAAGCGGTTTAGACAGGAAAGCTGTCTGTGGACAAATGCCGGCTCCCTCGACCTGAAATCGAGATGAGCGCCGCAACCCCATAGTCGCCTTTGACTGGCCTTAATCGTCCAGAGGTCCTTTACCTTAACCAACCCCCTGAAGCAGGAGAAAGAAAGCTGGCCGCAGAACCCACCTGGGCACTGTGCTGAACACCAAAGAGTCCTGAGTTCAGAGTTGAAAAACATTGAAGCAGTCAGAGTTGAGGCACTGCTTTGAAGAAGCCCAGATTTAAAATTAACTTTAAACAAAGGGTGCAGTAAGCCAGGAGTGTGAAGCTGGCACTCATTCAGAAACCGAGTTTGGGGAATGCCGGCAGCAGGTGACTGACTTTTAAAAACACCACCTGCTCCACCAACTCAGCGTCTTAAGTGGCTGTGATAGGTGAAATTATAACTACCCATCTTCAAAAACACCCTCTCACTTGGGATTTTGGTCAGTATGCAAGACAGCAGCTTGTGGGTAACCTAACCTAGGTCCTAGCACACTTGGCTTCAGGCTGTCCAGTAGGCCAAAGAATCGTTTAATGTCTCTGGCAGGTAGCGCACCACAATAAATTCAAGTGCTATCCTGGGTTTAATCTACATACACATTAAAAAAAGTTCTGAAAATGTTTTTTTAAAAAAAATACATTGAATTTTCCATAAGGTTCACCATCGCTATCTGGTGTCACCTTGTATATTGCACTTAAAACGTTTTATTTGCAGCCGTGTAGCTGAGTCCCGGGTTGGGGACTTCTAGGTGCAACCACAGACCCCCAAAGCCCACATTGCCAGTCCACTAATGCTGTACAGTTTCTTCCTTTTCCAATTTACAGTTCAGTTCTCCACATTTCTGCATCAGTTTCCTTTTTCATGCTGTGAAAATTCATCAGCATTTTAGTATGAGTCTTTCCTAAAATACACATTTTAGTATGAAATTCTACCCAATATACACATTGTTGCAAAATGGTTTTCCCCCAGTTAAAAAGTGCATTGTGTGTTGTTTTCACAAATAGATGCATTTTTATGAACACCTCACCCTAGTGTATGCATTTTTGTACACATTTGTACACTGCAGCATTTGAAAGACTACAGATTTCAAAGAATGGCTTTACAGTGGTACCTCAGGTTACAGATGCTTCAGGTTACATACGCTTCAGGTTACAGACTCTGCTAACCCAGAAATATTACCTCGGGTTAAGAACTTTGCTTCAGTTTGAAGCAGATTATGGACAATGAACAAAAACTAATTAGAAAACCAAATAACTTAAAAATTAAACAAGAAATCAAGATCTTATAAACGCAATTTGCAATGATAATAAAGAAGTGGAATGGAATATAAAAAGGCTGAGACAGAAAAACTTCGAATTTGCTAACAAATCAGGCAAATGGTTAGCGTGGCAAATTAAAAAGAGAAAGGAACAAAACACAATTAATAAAATCATTGTAAATGGTGAAGAGATAGTTAACCCGAAAGAAATCAGAAAAGGATTTGTGGACTTTTATAGACAATTATATAAAGATAAAGAAAGGAACAATATAAAGAAAATAGAAAGATTTTTAAAAGAAAAAAAGGTGCAGAAGATCCCGACAGAACAAAAAGACCAGCTGAATGCCCCAATAGAAATGGACGAGAGAAAGGAGGCTATAAAAGAATTGAAGAGAGGAAAGGCCCCGGGACCAGATGGATTTACATCAGGTTATTACAAAGAAATGAGAGATGTACTGTCGACACCATTGAAAGAAGTTATGAATAATATTTTAAAAGAAAGAGAGATCTCAGATACATGGAAAGAAGCATTTATCACTTTGATTCCAAAACAAGATTCGGATTTAACACAAGTCAAAAACTATAGGCCTATTTCATTATTGAATACGGATTACAAAATATTTGCAGGGATTTTAGTGAAGAGAATGAAAAAGATACTGTTGAAAATCATCCATAAAGATCAAGCAGGTTTCCTTCCAGGCAGACAAATGAAAGATAATATAAGGAATATAATTAATATTTTGGAATATCTGACTGCCAGGAATGAGAAACAAGTGATATTAATGTTTTTGGATGCAGAAAGGGCCTTTGATAATATAGTATGGGATTTTATGCTGAAAAATTTAGAGTGTATGGATGTGGGGAAAGAGTTCTTCAATGGAATTAAGGCAATATACACAGAACAGAGAGCTAAACTGCTAGTTAATAACGTAATTACAAGGAATATAAAAATATCAAAAGGAACAAGACAGGGTTGTCTGCTCTCGCCATTATTATTTATAATGGTCCTAGGGGTCTTTTTAAGTGCAATTAGACAAAATAAATCAATTAAAGGGGTAACAGTGGGGCAGAATGAATATAAAGTGAAAACCTTTGCCGATGATCTGGTTATAACAGTTGAAGAACTACTAGAAAGTGTAAAAGAAGTCTTGGAGGAAATAGAACAATTTGGAAAAATGGCAGGATTTAGATTGAATAAGAAAAAGACCAAAATAATTGTTAAAAATATGGAACAAAATAAGATAGAAATAATGCAACAACAGACAGAGATAGAGGTTGTGAAAAAAGTAAAATATTTGGGGATTTGGTTAACACCCAAAAATATCGACCTGTTCCAGAATAATTATGTACCGGTTTGGAAGGAAATAAAGAAAGATCTAGAGGTTTGGGGCAGAATGAAACTGTCCTTTTGGGGCAGAATTTCCACGATAAAAATGAGTGTGCTTCCAAAGATGTTATTTTTATTTCAGACTATCCCCATTATAAAGGGGATAGGGATTTTTAAAGAGTGGCAAAAAGTGATTTCAAAGTATATTTGGCAGTGCAAGAAGCCAAGAATAAAATATAAGCTATCAACAGATGTAAAAGAAAGAGGAGGCTTCGCCCTGCCAGATATGAAACTATATTATGAAGCAGCATGTCTTCGCTGGTTAAAAGAATGGATAAAATTAGACAATAAGGAATTATTAGACCTTGAAGGTTTTGATAACAGATTTGGGTGGCATGCATATTTATGGTGTGATAAGAAGAAAATTCATAAAGGTTTTGGGAACCACATCTTCAGGAATTCATTGATAGAGGTATGGGACAGGTACAAAAATTTACTGGAACCAAAAGTTCCACACTGGCTATCTCTGTTAGAAGTTATGAGTGTAAAGAAAATTAATATGAGAGGCAATTGGATTACATATGGTGAAATGGTGATTAAAGAGGAGGGAAAATGGAAGTTAAAGCCATATGAACAAATTAAAGAACATGTATATGATTGGTTGCATTATTTACAGGTTAATGAAATGTTTAAAAAAGACATAAAAGAATGTGGATATGGAGAAAAAGATTCAAAGTTTCAAGTAGATATAATAAATAATGAATGTAAAATTCTGTCAAAAATGTATAAAATACTGTTGGAATAGAACATGAAAGATGAAGAGGTTAAATTGGTAATGATACAATGGGCCAAAGACTTTGGTTGTAATATACAATTTGACGATTGGGAAAAATTGTGGAAAGAAAATCTGAAATTTACTGCATGTACTGCGTTGAAGGAAAATGTTATGAAAATGTTTTATAGATGGTATATCTCACCGGTAAAATTAGCAAAAATGTATAAGACATGTAATAAGTGTTGGAAATGTAAAGAAAAAGAAGGAACATTTTACCATATGTGGTGGGAATGTAAGAAGGTGAAAGGTTTCTGGGATGCCATTTATAATGAATTGAAAAAGATGTTAAAATTTACTTTTGTGAAGAAACCAGAAGCCTTTCTTTTAGGAATTACAGGGAAAGAAATAAGAAGAAAAGACTGTAAACTCTTTCAGTATGAAGTTACAGTGGCAAGGACTTTATTGGCTCAAAAATGGAAACAAGAGGAATTACTGACAATAGAAGAATGGAGATTGAAATTGACAGACTATGCGGAACTGGACAAATTAACTGGGAAAATCAGATATGCCCGAGACCAAAGGTTCATCAAAGACTGGGGAAAGTTTGTAGAGTATCTGAAAAATGTATGTGATATACAAACAACGCTAGTGGGGTTTCGAGAGGCGCTGTAAAAACTGAGAGATATTGTCAAAAAAGAAACAGAGGGGAGAGGGAAGATAAATGGCAATATGTGTAAAGGGAATGCGTAATTAAGAGATAAACATGGATGATTTCCAGGGAAGCTGAAGGAAGTCCAAAAAGATGTTTTGTTACAATTTGGTTAAAAATGTATAAATGTATTGGAAAATTAATAAAAATTTATATATATAAAAAAGAACTTTGCTTCAGGATGAGAACAGAAATCGTGCTCTGGCGGCACAGCAGCAGTAGGAGGCCCCATTAGCTAAAGTGGTGCTTCAGGTTAAGAACAGTTTCAGGTTAAGAACGGACCTCCGGAACGAATTAAGTACTTAACCCAAGGTACCACTGTATTTCAGTTCCTGTATTCTTTTGGAAAGTGTGAATTCGGTAGATTTGCCTTTAAATGCAAACAACATCGAATGTAAATATCTCTGCTATCCCTAAAAGAGAAGAGCTGTCTCTTCTGCTGCCTTAGCAGACCACAGATTTTGTTCCAGCCCATTGCCATTTTCCAAGTGGCATTCAATCTGTAAAAATTGGTTTGGAAGGCTTGCACAACATTGCCCCAAAAGAACAGTCTTTTTTTGATCATGCAAGCACAGTGGTACCTCAGGTTAAGTACTTAATTCGTTCCAGAGGTCTGTACTTAACCTGAAACTGTTCTTAACCTGAAGCACCACTTTAGCTAATGGGACCTCCTGCTGCTGCCATGCCGCCGGAGCACGATTTCTGTTCTCATTCTGAAGCAAAGTTCTTAACCGGAAGCACTATTTCTGGGTTAGCGGAGTCTGTAACCTGAAGCGTATGTAACCTGAAGCATATGTAACCCGAGGTACCACTGTAACAGGAAAATGCAATAGAAAATGTGGGACAACACTTGCTTTGACATGTTGTCTAACCCAACAAGCACAAATGCTTAATAAATAGCTGGTGTTTAATTTTGTTGCAAACAGATCAATAATAAGTAGATCACCTGGAAATTACCTGAGCATGCTCGCTTTCAGAAGCCATGTTTATTAAATCAAGAGAGCTGCACCAAGAATGAATTTGACATACTCGGTGGTAGGTGAATTGAATTGAGTTTATTACGGTCATAGACCAGAGAAACATAAAACAACAATAGTTTACAAAGGGAATAATGGTGTCAATTTAAAAAAATTGTAAAATTATACATAAAAAGCAACACATATGCACACACACACACACACACACACATATACACATTTATGCACTGCAATATATGTATAGGCTTAAAAGATAAGGGGGCTTGTCCAGGGGTCAAGTCTTTTACTTTTTTACAGCTAATGCCCTCCGCTTGATCGCAGCCGCAGAAAATTTGGCCACTTTCAGTGTTACTTCTGGGTTTTTATCTCCTAGTAGAATTTTCAGCCGCTGAAGTTCAGATCGACCTGGAAATTTCTGAACGATGGGGGAGATAAACAGTGACCTAATATCCCCGTAAAGGTCGCAGTGTAGCAACACATGTGAAGCCGTTTCCACCTCTTTCAGACCACATGGGCAAACTCGTTCAACATAGGGTTTGCCCTCGTATCTGCCCTTTAGTAAGGCAGATGGCAGTACATCAAATCTGGTAAGGGTAAACGCCCGCCTGTATTTTGCGATTTGTAGATCCAGCAAATATGGTGTTAGATTAAACCCTTTTCCATAATCTTGGATAGCTGGATATTTATCTATCTTGCTCATATGATCCTGAAGCTCTACATCTCCTATTCGCTGGCTCACCATCCTTTTAGCCTTTTCAAAACCTGAGGCTATAAGTTCTTGTGAGGAAAGCCCCAGGCCCTTCAATTTTTCATAAAGCGACAATCTCCATTTAGATTGGAACGGGTCTAATAGAGTCAATGGAGCCACTCCCACTGGGAAAAATATGAGTTTTAGCCAGAGGTGAATCTTCAAGATCCATATCCTGGCATTAATAGAGAGTTGACCTACCTCCAGCCTAATGGCTGCGTTGGAAACGCAGGTAGGTAACCCTAGTAGGGAGCGGTAAAATTTAGTTTGTACAGATTCCAGGGACTTAAGTTTTTGACAATTAAATATCTGGGTGCCATACATCAGTTGTGGAAGTATTTTTGCGACAAAGACCTGGGAGGCAGCAGGAACATATTGACCTCCTTTTCTGTAGAAGAATCTTATGATAGCTCTAGAAGATCTTTGCGCATTTGCAATGGAATTCTTAATCTGATGGCACCAAGATCCCTTCTCGTCAAAGATTATTCCAAGGTATCTAAAAGATGTTACTTGCTCAATAGGTTGGTTATTAATTTTCCATTTATGTCGGAGTTTTCTCTTGGAGAACACCATAATTTTTGATTTAGTGTAATTTATTATTAGGTCTTCAGCTTCGCAATACTCTGTAAGAGCTCGTAAAAGTTTTCTTAGGCCCACACAAGAGAAGGAAATAAGTGCCGCATCATCTGCGTACAAAAGGACTGGAATTGGTATATTATTTAGGTTTGGGGGGTGAGTACTTGCTTCCTCCATCTTTCCGACTAAGGAGTTTATATAGAAATTAAATAGAATAGGGGCAAGAACACAGCCTTGCTTGACACCATGGAAACTTTGGATTTCCTTTGATAGGTTCCCATAACGGTCGCATCTAACACGGATCCGAGTATTTTCATGTAATCTACGGATAAGAAGCAAAAGACGTCTGTCGATGTTTGTGGCATTTAATTTTTCCCAAAGTCTGTGCCGGGGTATCAAATCGAAAGCTGATTTGAAGTCTATAAAGGCTACATAGAGGGAGCCTCCTTTCTTTGAGGTGTATTTCTCCACTAGATGTTGCAATACCAGTCCTTGGTCTAGAGTTGATCTATGTGCCCTGAAACCAGCCTGGGCTTTCTTAAGGATGTGCTCCCGTTCCAGCCAGTCCGCAAACTTTTCACGTAAGTGAGTTGCATAGAGTTTGCTGATGATGCTTAAGAGACTGATTGGTCTGTAATTGGCTGGATCAAGTTTACAGCCTTTCTTGAATATGGGAACGATGATTGCCAATCCCCAGTCCTCTGGTATTATTGCTGTTTGATCTATGCTGGTGAATAGGCTGGCAAGGACTGGGGCCCACCAGTCAATACTGGCTTTAAGAAGCTCAGGAGAGATATTATCTGCTCCCGGGGCTTTTCTGTGTTTGAGTGCCTGAATAAGCCTCCTGACCTCCGCAACCGACACCGGAGGCCACTCGTCACCTGCCTCACACTGTGTTAGTGGCTGTGTCAAAGGCAGAGCTGAATATGAAGATTGGAAAAATGCCTCCCAAGTCCCTGCAGGTATAGTATACTCCACTTCTGAGGAGGTAGATCGCACTCCATTTGCTACCATTCTCCAGAAGGTGGCCGAGTCTCTCTCTCTGGATGCATCTATTAGGCATTTCCATTCTCTTTTCTGTGCCTGGAGTTTTTTGTTTTTGATCAGGATTTTATAATTTCGTTTATCTTCAAACCAGACCGTGGGGAGTTGGGGTAAGTTGGCAGATCTATAATTCTTGTATTTTTTCAGTAAGTTTAGCTTCATGTCCTGACATTCTTGATCAAACCAGGGTTTGGAGTTTTTATATACTGAGGATTGCCTACTTGAGCTGTTCCTTTTTTCCTTCAGGGAATCTTGAAGGAGTGAAATTAACTCCTGAAATAAATTTATTTTTAATTCATGGCTTGAGGAAGTTATAAGGTTATCTCTCTAATAAATAGCTGGTGCTTAATAAATAGCTGGTGTTTAATTTTGTTGCAAACAGATCAATAATAAGTAGATCACCTGGAAATTACCTGAGCATGCTCGCTTTCAGAAGCCATGTTTATTAAATCAAGAGAGCTGCACCAAGAATGAATTTGACATACTCGGTGGTAGGTGGGAGAAAAACGGTTTCTGAAGTCATGAGACCAATTGTGGCCGAGACCTTATGCAAGTCATATGAACATTCATGCCTTTCCAAGCTCTGGCAAACTGAAGGGGAAACAGATAACAAGAGAAAGGAATAAAATCAAACCGTCGGAAGACAGGAGAACATGGGAGAGGTACTATGCGGAAACGCTTTCAAGTCTAATTGCAGATGCTGCCATGAAGAGATCGAAGACTCATCGCAAGACACTATTCAGCCTAATGGAGCAGATTGTGTTTTGAAGGTAAGTGGTATTCCAGCCAGGCTTTGGAGTTACGTATATGGGAGAAGGAAAAAGGGGTCATATTTTCTATGGGATGTATATGGAAATCTCTGGAGTAGAGTCTCAGGGTACACCCATTAAAATGAATTGATCCAAGTTTATTTATTTCACATTTTTAAATACCATCTGTTTATATTATAAAAACCCCTCAAAGTGGTTCGGGTTAGTAATTATTTTTAATGGCTCTACTCTGAGTAGGACTTCCAATAGCAATAATCCTATGTAACTGAGTTGCAAAACAAGCATGAAGGAAAGCAAGATAATGCAAATTCATTGGTTCGTGCATTCTACGCAATATAACCACGTATGCACACAGCCCCAGTGTAAGAAATTGTGAAGAAATGAAAGATGTGGGCAAGAATATTTATATTTGGGTGCCTTATCTCTTGCCTTTTTGCCCTGGCCAGGCGAGAGAGCCAGACAAGATGCCAAAGCCAATGGATTCAACACAGCCACAGTGGTTCCAGACACTTCCGGTCCAAAAAGCTGGAAGACGACGGCAACGCCGTCTCAGTGATCCTTCTCAGGAGCTGGATTTTGCTGCGAGGTTTCAGTGGGTAAGCTTGCATAAAGTGATTAATAAAAGGCATTTATCGTCATGTATGCATTTAAAGGTAAAGGTAAGGGACGCAGGTGGCGCTGTGGGTTAAACCACAGAGCCTAGGACTTGCCAATCAGAAGGTCGGTGGTTCGAATCCCCGCCATGGGGTGAGCTCCCATTGCTCGGTCCCTGCTCCTGTCAACCTAGCAGTTCGAAAGCACATCAAAGTGCAAGTAGATAAATAGGTACCACTCAGGTGGGAAGGTAAACGGCGTTTCCGTGCATTGCTCTGGTTCGCCAGAAGTGGCTTAGTCATGCTGGCCAGGTGACCCGGAAGCTGTACGCTGGTTCCCTCAGCCAATAAAGCAAGATGAGCGCCGCAACCACAGAGTCGGTCACGACTGGACCTAATGGTCAGGGGTCCCTTTACCTTTACTTTATGCATTTAAAGGTAAAGGTAAGGGTCGCGAGTGGCGCTGTGGGTTAAACCACAGAGCCTAGGACTTGCCGATCAGAAGGTCAGTGGTTCGAATCCCCACAATGGGGTGAGCTTCCATTGCTCGGTCCCTGCTCCTAGCCAACCTAGCAGTTTGAAAGCACGTCAAAGTGCAAGTAGATAAATAGGTACCACTCTGGCGGGAAGGTAAATGGCGTTTCCGTGCGCTGCTCTGGTTCGCCAGAAGTGGCTTAGTCATGCTGGCCACATGACCCAGAAGCTGTACGCTGGCTCCCTCGGCCAATAAAGCAAGACGAGCGCCGCAACCCCAGAGTCGGTCACGACTGGACCTAATGGTCAGGGGTCCCTTTACCTTTACCTTTATGCGTTTAAATGTGCAGTCCAACCCATTGTAAATAAATTTGACAATAAATGTAATAGATGAGCCAATGATGATCACAGAATCATAGAAATGTAGAGTTGGATGGTACCCCAAAGGTCATCCAGTCTAACCCCGTGCAATGCAGGAATCTCAACTAAAGCATCAATGGAAAATGGCCATACAACCTCTGCTAAAAACCTCCAAGAAAGGACAGTCCACAACCTCCCAAAGGAGACTATTCCACTGTCTTAGCAGCTCTTACTGCCACTTGTGTTTGTTCCCACCCATCTTGAATCCCATCACCCCTTTTTTTTGGAAACGAACAGCTGCGGATTTGTTCCACATCATTTAATCAGCTGAAGATCAGCTGCTTATCCAGTTTGTCTGATGAATAATTTTGGGTAACTTCAAAAGCGTGTTCACTTCAATACCATACCAAATTCATCCAGTAATAAGTATCATCCGTTTTCCATTCATTGACAATATAGCCTGTGTTTCTGCTGGGTTTGAAACTCCTTTGTTAAATCTAGTACTGAATACAGGCTTTCTCTGTCCTCACCCTCATCTAAGCAAAGAAGAGGTCTCCCGTTTGGAAATGCTTCATCCTACCTGAATCTGGAGAAGCTGGGTGGGAGTTCTCATTCCACAGTATACAAAGGAATCAGCAGGTGAGTGATATTTGCAGGGTAAACCTTGGGTACTCTTGGACTAGTTGAACCTATAATGATTAAAATGGATCAGATAAATTGAGCACCATCAACTTAAGCATCACATGATAGATGAAGCATTACAAGAAACATTCCAGAATGCAAAGAAAATGTTTGCAGAGGAAATGAAAAGTCTGACATTTGTGCGTCTGTTCTAGGCTATAAAAAAGGTAGCTTGAAATAGTCATACTGAAGATAAGTGGTTTGGGGTCTAATTTTAGGCATCTGTAAACATTTGACGCGGGTGGTGCTGTGGGTTAAACCACAGAGCCTAGGACTTGCCGATCAGAAGGTCGGCGGTTCGAATGCCTGTGACGGGGTGAGCTCCCGTTGCTCGGTCCCTGCTCCTGCCCACCTAGCAGTTCGAAAGCAAATAAAAGTGCAAGTAGATAAATAGGTACCACTCCGGCGGGAAGGTAAACGGCGTTTCCGTGCGCTGCTCTGGTTCACCAGAAGCGGCTTAGTCATGCTGGCCACATGACCCGGAAGCTGTACACCAGCTCCCTCGGCCAATAAAGCAAGATAAGTGCCACAACCCCAGAGTTGGCCACAACTGGAGCTAATGGTCAGGGGTCGCTTTACCTTTTTAAACATTTGCAAAATGTTTTCTGAATGTTTATTTTATTTTTGTAATATTTTTTAAAAAAGTTTTCTTACACAATTATCTGAATATGATGCGTACAGCAAAGTTTGCCTGACCTGGATTAGAGGACATGTTTCAACTGCAGACACTGGGAGGGAAGATTTCTTTGTGAGTTGAAGATGGCACATAGACAAAGGTGTACCAGCTGGGCCACCAGGGCAAGGCTTTGGAGCAAAAGTCCACACACACACACGGCAATTGCAGCAGGGCTGATGACATATATTTTGAATTAAAGGAAGTAATGCACATGACCATATGGAGAATTCTCACCCTCTACAAATAATAATAATAATAAAAAAGTAGAGCCATCACCTTGCCAACAAAGGCCCGTATAGTAAAAGCTATGGTTTTCCCAGTAGTGATGTATGGAAGTGAAAGCTGGACCATAAAGAAGGCTGATCACCAAAGAATTGATGCTTTTGAATTCTGGTGCTGGAGGAGACTCTTGAGAGTCCCGTGGACTGCAAGAAGATCAAACCTCTCCATTCTGAAGGAAATCAGCCCTGAGTGCTCACTGGAAGGACAGATCCTGAAGCTGAGGCTCCAATACTTTGGCCACCTCATGAGAAGAGAAGACTCCCTGGAAAAGACCCTGATGTTGGGAAAGATGGAGGGCACAAGGAGAAGGGGACGACAGAGGACGAGATGGTTGGACAGTGTTCTCGAAGCTACCAGCATGAGTTTGACTAGACTGCGGGAGGCAGTGGAAGACAGAAGAGCCTGGCGTGCTCTGGTCCATGGGGTCACGAAGAGTCGGACACGACTAAACGACTAAACAACAACAACAAATAAGACCATTAAGTTCAGGCTCTAACATTACCTAACAGAATCACTGTTTAACTCCACTGCTTCCCTGCTGGAAAACTGTGGATATATGTTATTAAAGCACATATAAATATATTGGGCAACCATTAAAAGCAGTGGGTGCTCCATGCAGGTACTGTTTTCATGTGTCTGTAAAACTACATGTCATATAATACTATATGACCACAATGTGGAGAACAGGGGAAAGTTTTTTATCCTGTATTCTCAAAACTCGCAGAACATTGGATTGCGGGAGAAGTTTGATTCAATTCGCATTTAAAGGCCAACCAACCTAAATCACACTTTCTGAAATAATACACGAACCAAAATGCAGCCGTCCTTCAAAATTTGCACTTTCAGTGCAACTATCAGTAGAAGTAGCTTGCAAAAATGAAGAATATTAAACAAAACTGCTTTGCAGAAAAATGTGTACAGTATGTTAGAAAAAAAATTGCACTACAATGTTGTTGAGTTTCCATGACTTCTTTTCCAATAATAATTGGAAACTGGTGTGAGAAATGTGGACCTCCTGCAAAACTCTACAAATGAGTAAAACAACTTTTAATTTATGGCAACACAACAGCGTCATATTTCCCTGACACAGTAGTCACTGATTGTTCTTTTTCTTTTCTCTTTCTATTATTTTAAATTTTATTCATTGTTTTTTGGTTACAGGTATACCAAATACACCGTTCTGTTTATGTCAAATTAAATAAAAAGAATTTTTTTAAAACGTTACACGCATTAGTATGTAATGCACAACTTGCTTCATCAATGGTACTAAATCAGTTGACTGAACTAAACCAGTGGCTGAACTAGGTTGAAGCAGTTTTGTGTGTGCCTTAAATAGTGGATCCAGTTGTTATGACCAGGGTTTCATCAGCTGTGCTCTGTCCCTTTAGGATCTATGGACAGCTAGTAGCTTTGAAAGTCATCAGCCTGAAGACTGAGGAAGGAGTCCCTTGTACAACCATAAGAGAAGGTAAGATATTCGAAGTGGACACCATCTCTGGCAGCAGGGCTCAGTTCCTGAATCCACTTTCTGTACCAGGGCCAAGCCCTACAATATAGGAACTAATAAAAGTGAGTCTACATACATGCAGAGTACTAGTTCCTTGCCTCCAAACTATCTCATCTAGCAGGGCCAGGCTGCCTCAGGCATCTGATTTGGGGGGGTGGGGGGAGAGAGAGATGCATGTGGGATTTTCTGTCTCAGGTGCCTAAATAAACCTCATCAGCAGTACTATACACCTTGACTTTGGGAGAGGAAACAAGTTCCTGCTGTCTCTCAGGCAGCAAATTATACCTGGCAATTCCTGTCACATTCATACAATTAAGGAGGGATCCCTGCGACGGGGTGAGCTCCCGTTGCTCGGTCCCTGCTCCTGCCAACCTAGCAGTTCGAAAGCACGTCAAAGTGCAAGTACGGTGGTGCCTCGCAAGACGAAATTAATCCGTTCCGTGAGGCTCTTCGTATAGCGGTTTTTCGTCTTGCGAAGCAAGCCCATTGACAGCTTAGCGGATTAGCGCTATTAGCGGTTTAGCGGCTTTTAGTGGATCAGCTGATAAGCGGCTTATCAGCGGATCAACTAATAAGCGGCTTAGGGCTTAGGAAAAGGGGGGGGAGGGAAAAAACCCCGCAGGAACTCGCAAGACATTTTCGTCTTGCGAAGCAAGCCCATAGGGAAATTCGTTTTGCGAAGCGCCTCCAAAACGGAAAACCCTTTTGTCTTGCGAGGCGTTCGTCTTGCGGGGCACCACTGTAGATAAATAGGTACCACTCCGGCGGGAAGGTAAACAGCGTTTCCGTGTGCTGCTCTGGTTCGCCAGAAGTGGCTTAGTCATGCTGTACGCTGGCTCCCTCGGCCAATAAAGCGAAATGAGCGCCACAACCCCAGAGTCGGCCACGACTGGACCTAATGGTCAGGACCTTTACCTTTACCTAGCAGGGTAAAGGTATATTCCAGGGACGTCCAACTTCCAGGGGACTGCAATCTAGTCACATGATTAAAATCACGTTTTAGGGAGGAACAACCCAGTTTTTTGGGGGGGGGGGTTCAGGTCATAGGAAATATCTGTTTATCTGTTTATTTAGGGGTTTGGGTAAAATAAAATATTAAAAGGCTCACAAACAGATCGATAATGGCAGTCTGCCATGCAGAGGAAATTCCAGCTTCCGCTCTAGCAATCGAGACGATGGGGCGAGGGGGCAGGGCCGGATGGAGGAGCCAGCGATCTACCGTGATCTACCTTAACCTACTGGGGATCGATCAGTCGATCCCGATCAACCTGTTGGACATCCCTGGTATATTCTCACTAGAAGTGACTGGAGCTGCTTGGGAATTCTAAGAAACCAAAGAAATTGCAAGTTAAAAGACAGTTCAGTCCAGTCATGAACGAGTCTGGGGTTGCGGCGCTCATCTCGCTTTACTGGCCGAGGGAACCGGTGTTTGTCCGCAGACAGTTTTTCCAGATCATGTGGCCAGCATGACTATTCTGCTTCTGGCGAAACCAGAGCAGTGCACGGAAACGCCGTTTACCTTCCCACTGGAGTGGTACCTATTTATCTACTTGCACTTTGACGTGCTTTGAAACTGCTAGGTTGGCAGGAACTGGGACCGAACAACGGGAGCTCACCCCGTCGCGGGGATTCGAACTACCAAAATTGCAAGTTACTCAAGGGCAAAAAGTTACTCCTTTTGTTGGTGTGGTGCCAATACCTATTTTGAGAGTGTTTTCCCTCCATCATTGTTTTCGTTGATCTTGTACTGGGCAAAATGTCCAGAGTTTTCTTGGTGTCTCTGATTTGATGCATTAGATAAAGATTTTAATTATTGCCTTCAGGCCTTTAGATGCTCCCACTGATATAACATCCAAAAGCAGCTTGTTTAATTTTCCATTAAGACTGTTGCTTTAGTCTGCCTCTGAGTCCCAATGGAAACATATTTTCCCTTCTAAGGGGCAGATAAACAATTTAATGCCAGCCTCTAGAAAGAGCAAGTCCTGCAGAAATAATTTCTCATGGTGCTCCTAATTTTTTGTTCTTTCCCCCACTCAGCTCTGCATTTCATAATAGGGGTGAGCAAAAAAAAAAATAATGATCAAGATTGACGGTTAGATCTCGGGGGGATTTAACAATAGTCACAATTGAAAAAGGTTTTCTTTTTCTTTTCTAAATTTAGTTACTGTGATTTTAAAAGTTTGCGGGGAGGGAGAAAGGACTTACAGTGGATTTTTTGTGAACTGTGGAAGGGTTATCTGTTCAGTTGAAGTTCTGAACATGTATTTCTGGCATATACTATGAGCACATACTAAGAGCCACTCAGTTTCTAGGTATATGACACCTAATCACTATTTTGCACCTGTCTCCATTTGTGGATCTTGGGGTGCTAGTGAAAAAGCAAGGTATAGAGATCCCACAACAAGTCTGAAGTCTGCCCACCCATGTCCTAACTCATCCTGAATGAAATTGTGCATTGGGATAAATGAAAAAGACTAGATTTTGTCCAGCTAAGTCAGTGTTTCCCAAACTCAGGGTTTCCAGCTGTTTTGGACCACAACTCTCACCATCCCTTGCTAGCAAGACCAGTGGTCAGGGATGATGGGAGTTGTAGTCCAAAAACAGCTGGAGACCCAAGTCTGGGAGTCACTGAGCTAAGTCATACTCAGAACACAGGCAGTGCAATCAACAGACTTTTAAGTCATGATGATTAACAATTTCATCGCTTTTAGTGGCTCGTCCTTGAGTATGACTTGGGTACGTACACCTTAGTGCAGGCATGGCCAAACTTTGCCCTCCAGCTGTTTTGGGACTACAACTCCCATCATCCATAGCTAGCAGGACCAGTGGTCAGGGATGATGGGAATTGTATTCTCAAAACATCTGGAGGGCCAAGTTTGGCCATACCTGCAGTAGTGGCTTGAAATGCTGTGTTTCATGACAAATTTTTAGAGTTGTTCACATCAGAGAGGGGGCAGTGATGTCTTCACCCAATGTACATGACCTTTATGGTTTCTGTTATCTGTGTTTGCACGAGGACTGTCAATGTATGCTCACATTATGCTCTTACTCTCATGGGATTGAAATGTGTCTGAGAAAAAAAACATATTTCAATAAACTACAGGACTGATATAGATTGTGGCATTGTGTGAATAAGGCTTCAAAAATTCCCACATTTACTTGAATGTAATGCACACCTTTATTGGCCAAATTACATCGCAAAAATTAGGGTGTGCATTAGATTTGATGGTACATTTACATTCGCCAGAAAAAGCTTTCTGGGTTTTGAGGTTTTGAAAATTGAGGTGTGCATTAGATTCGATGGCGCATTTGTTGTTGTTTACTCGTTTAGTCATAGAGTCATAGAATCATAGAATCATAGAGTTGGAAGAGACCACAAGGGCCATTGAGTCCAACCCCCTGCCAAGCAGGAAACACCATCAGAGCACCCCTGACATATGGTTGTCAAGCCTCTGCTTAAAGACCTCCAAAGAAGGAGACTCCACCACACTCCTTGGCAGCAAATTCCACTGTCGAACAGCTCTTACTGTCAGGAAGTTCTTCCTAATATTTAGGTGGAATCTTCTTTTTTGTAGTTTGGATCCATTGCTCCGTGTCCGCTTCTCTGGAGCAGCAGAAAACAACCTTTCTCCCTCCTCTATGTGACATCCTTTTATATATTTGAACATGGCTATCATATCACCCCTTAACCTCCTCTTCTCCAGGCTAAACATGCCCAGCTCCCTTAGCCGTTCCTCATAAGGCATCGTTTCCAGGCCTTTGACCATTTTGGTTGCCCTCCTCTGGACACGTTCCAGTTTGTCAGTGTCCTTCTTGAACTGTGGTGCCCAGAACTGGACACAGTACTCCAGGTGAGGTCTGACCAGAGCAGAATACAGTGGCACTATTACTTCCCTTGATCTAGATGCTATACTCCTATTGATGCAGCCCAGAATTGCATTGGCTTTTTTAGCTGCCGCGTCACACTGTTGGCTCATGTGTCCGACTCTTCGTGACCCCATGGACCAGAGCACGCCAGGCACTCCTGTCTTCCACTGCCTCCCACAGTTTGGTCAAACTCATGCTGGTAGCTTCGAGAACACTCTCCAACCATCTCGTCCTCTGTCATCCCCTTCTCTTTGTGCCCTCCATCTTTCCCAACGTCAGGGTCTTTTCCAGGGAGTCTTCTCTTCTCATGAGGTGGCCAAAGTATTGGAGTCTCAGCTTCACGATCTGTCCTTCCAGTGAGCACTCAGGGCTGATTTCCTTCAGAATGGATTGGTTTGATCTTCTTGCAGTCCATGAGACTCTCAAGAGTCTCCTCCAGCACCATAATTCAAAAGCATCAATTCCTCGGCGATCAGCCTTCGTAGATTCACATAAATATGGTAGGAGTGGGAATGTGCTAGATGTGGAATAAGCAGCAATGTGAACATATCCAGAGTCGCATACAACCCTAAACTAGTAGGAGAGGGTAGTGTTCTTTTATGCCAGCATCTGGGGCTTTGCCCTATGCTATCATTGAGAGAGACCAATATCTAGGCTGTTTTGGTGTCTTGGTGCACCTCTAATGAGAAAAGCATGGTGGGAAAGGTTTCTAATTTTAACTGTTCTATCGTTTCTGAGGCAGTCCTTCTGTTTAAGAAGGACACAAAACGGGACCAGCTCCTGCTCAAAATTCCAGGTGTGGAAATGATGGGTAGTTGTATTTGACAAGGCAACCTTGCCTTGCTTTCTGTGCTGTTAAATTGTTTCCCCCTCTCGCAGACAGCAGGCTGACCCCTATTTATGTGTCCTTCTTTAGCATCTCTCCTCAAGAGCTTGAAGCATGCCAATATTGTGCTCCTTCATGACATCATACAAACCAAGGAGACCCTGACATTAGTCTTTGAGTATTTGGTGAGTTGATTTTATTTAGGGTTTGTGAGCTTTCTCATGAGCCAGTAAACAAACACTGGGTCTTATTTTTGCAGTGCTACAAAGCGTTTTATAGCAATGCGCAAGAGTCCATCATGGTGACATATGTTTCTGGCTTGCTTTCCCCAATTGCCTTTGCGAGTTATCTTCTCAGATCCCTAACTTCTCTTAAGTGACAGCTGCGTTTTAAAAACATGCTTCATTTGCAGAAAAGCTGGCAGGAACTGATTACTCTTGAAGCTGCCATGACAACAGACTCGTAAAACCACTGGTTTGTTCATTCACAAGCACACATGCAAAAACCTTTCCCTCCGTCACCATTTGAGTAATGATCCTTGTAAAAGCAGCACAAGCAGAGAAATACAGTGGTACCTCGGATTACGGATGCTTCAGGTTACAGACGCTTCAGTTAACAGGTTACAGACTTCGCTAATCCTGAAATAGTACCTCGAGTTAAGAACTTTGCTTCAGGATGAGAACAGAAATCGTGCAGCAGCGGCGCGGCGGCAGCAGGAGGCCCCATTAGCTAAAGTGGTACCTCAGGTAATAATAATAATAATAATAATAATAATAATAATAATAATAATAATAATTTATTATTTGTACCCCGCCCATCTGGCTGGGTTTCCTCAGCCACTCTGGGAGGCTTCCAACAAAGACAAAAAATACACTAAAATGTCACACAATTTCCCTGAACAGGGTTGCCTTCAGATGTCTTCTGAATGTCAGGTAGTTGTTTATCTCTTTGACATCTGATGGGAGGGAGGAACAGTTTCAGGTTAAAAACAGAACGAATTAAGTTCTTAACCCGAGGTACCACTGTAAAGTCATCAAGCTGTAAAGGTAAAGGTAAAGGAAACCCCTGACCATTAGGTCCAGTTGTGACCGACTCTGGGGTTGCGGCGCTCATCTCGCTTTATTGGCCGAGGGAGCCGGCGTACAGCTTCTGGGTCATGTGGCCAGCATGACTAAGCCGCTTCTGGCAAACCAGAGCAGTGCACGGAAACGCCGTTTACCTTCCCGCCGGAGCGGTACCTATTTATCTACTTGCACTTTGACGTGCTTTCGAACTGCTAGGTTGGCAGGAGCAGGGACCGAGCAACGGGAGCTCACCCCGTCACGGGGATTTGAACTGCCGACCTTCCGATCGGCAAGCCCTAGGCTCTGTGGTTTAACCCACAGTGAGGTATATGTAAATTCTCCTACCTTCTGTGTACAATCTTCTGGTGATACTCTGACAAACCTTTTGCGGGATTAATTCAGGCATTGTGTGGGGACCCTGAATTCTTCAGATGTTGTTGGCTAGTTCTCTCTTCAGCCCCAGCCAGCACGGCCTATAGTCAAGGATGATGAGAACTGTTGTCCAGGAGCATATGTAATGCCACAGGTTTCCCATTCTTGCATTAATCCTACAGAAGGAAGTGCAACCTCCATTAAGAACAGGCCAAACAAGACTTTTATATGCCCAAAGATGGAAGAACTCATTATTACCAACAGTGGAGGAATGCTTGTTAAAATTAATGGACTTAGCTGAGGTGGTGAAATTGACAAGCTTAATCAGAGAAAAGTCATTGTTAACATTTACTAAGGATTGGAAACCTCTCATAGACTTTTTGCATGAAAAAGAAAAAGAAATAAAGACATTTGGGTTTGAGGATTGAAGAGAACAATCAATAGAAAGTGGCTTTTATACTGGAGTGGATGACGTGAGTAATGCTTGTATATAGCAGTGAGGCAAAGAATCAAAAGTTCTTCAGTTCTTAACTTTCTTCCTCTCTTGATTCTGGATTGTTCTATTGATGTTTTAATATGCTGTAAACCGCTTTGAGATTTTTATTTAGAAATATAAAGTGGTATAATAATAATAATAATAATAAAGATCTTTTCTCTCCCTTTATATCTATCTCTTTCTTTTCACCTTTCTCCTCTTTTCTTCTTTTTGCCTTTAAATTAACATTTTAGTTTGGACAAAAAAAGGATATTTGATAATAATCTTTGTATTTTTATTTCTAAACCCTAATAAAAATGTATTTTAAAAAGAAGAAGAAGAAGAAGAAAAACAGGCCAAACAACACCTCCACAGCCAGGAGGGCCACCTACCAGCAGCCTCCATGGTGTCTGGGTTCTGCCTCAATTTCTCAGCTCTCATCTTAATCTTCTATTGACTCCAGGCATAGCTTTTAATTATCAAAATTGCAGAAGGCAGAGAAGGGAAATGTTCCTTCCCCTGCTGAGATCCTGTAGAAACATCTCTTCTGAAGCTAATATTTGTACTGGGATGACATGTACACATACATTGGCTCAGAGGAGGGATTTTCCTCAGGACCTCAGCAGGGGTGGAAAGGGTTAAATGACCCCTCCCTGGTTGTTCTCATTACGATGATTGTCAGCCGCTCTCCAGCAGATGCAATTTGCCCTTTTAAAAGACTCCTACATCATGAAAGTATTGCAGCCCATGTTAATGTACTTTATATATTGTGATGCGGGTGGCACCGTGGGTTAAACCACAGAGCCTAGGACTTGCCAATCTGAAGGTCGGCGGTTCAAATCCCCGTGACGGGGTGAGCTCCCATTGCTCGGTCCCTGCTCCTGTCAACCTAGCAATTCGAAAGCACATCAAAGTGCAAGTAGATAAATAGGTACCGCTCTGGCGGGAAGGTAAACTGCATTTCTGTGCGCTGCTCTGGTTCACTAGAAGCGGCTTAGTCATCCTGGTCACGTGACCCAGAAGCTGTACGCTGGCTTCCTCGGCCAATAAAGCGAGATGAGTGCCACAACCCCAGAGTTGGCCACGACTGGACGTAATGGTCAGGGGTCCCTTTATCTTTTTATATTGTGATATCTTGCTCGCATGGTCGACACACTTTTAAATGGCTGTGTGTTGAAAGTAAAGATGGATTCAGATCATGTTCTTTTGGCTCAGCATAGTACAAGGAACTGGCATCAATTGGTGTAGCATCGTATTTTTCACTCTATGACGCACCAGACCATAAGGTGCATCTAGTTTTTGGAGGAGGAAAACAAGAAAAAAAATATTCTGAATCCCAGAAGCCAGAACAGCAAGAGGGATCTGGCTTCTAGGATAGCCTCTGGCTGTTCTGGCTTCTGGTATAGCCGCGGGAAGCCTCTTCAGGGCAGCAGGATGAAGGCTCCCTCTGCCCGGAAGAGGCTACCACTGCTAAGGCAGAGGCCAGGAGAGGCGCTTTGCTGAAGGGGCGCTGCGCAGAGAGGGAGAGCTGTGCAGCGCCCCTTCAGTGAAGCGGAAGGAGGAACAGAAGGGGCTCTGTTCCTCCTCCTGCTTCGCTGAAGGGGCGCTGCACAGCTCTCCCTCTCTGCGCAGCGCCATTCGCTCCATTAAACGCGCTCACATTTCCCCTTTTAGGAGGAAGAAAGTGTGTCTTGTGGAGTGAAAAATATGGTATTTGTGTGTCCCCAAGGCACACACAAAGCTCCAGGAGGAGAGTTTCCATCTCCCCATACAATGCCCTACTGGTTTCATCAACAAGGGGCTGGCGGGAGGCTTGTGCAAAGCACACATGTGGCTGCACGGAAGTATCTAAGAAAATTGGGTTCACCGCCCTCAATTCCATTTCCTGTCTATTTATTTAGCACACAGACTTGGCACAGTACATGTCCCAGCATCCTGGTGGGCTTCGTCTTTATAATGTTAAGGTAAGTTCTTGAAGAAAAATGTACTGTTCTTAAGTGTGCAACAGTTCAATCCTACGCATGTCTACTCAGAAGTAAGTCCCATTGGGTTCAATAGGAGGCGCTCCCAGGTGAGTAGACATGGGATTATAGATCATATACCAAGAGCAGCTCTGGTTATTGGATAGATTATTTCGCTGAACTGAGGAGACCTGGGACTCAGCTACACAGGTCAATTATAACATTAAAAATGTGACACCAGATGGTGCTGTAGTGCAGCAATCCGAAGTCAATAGTAAATTGCATTGTGAGCTATATATATTTTCATTGCATTTTTTTATATCTGTGTAGATCCAGCCTTGGTTCAAATCTCTGGTTGGTTGGTTGGTTGGTTGGTTAGTTGGCTATATATTTATTTTACAGTTTCTGTCCTGCTTCTAAGCCCATGCATGGGTGCTCAAAAATTATCAGTTGCAATAAAAAGAGGTTTGGTTTCTTCTTCTTCTTCTTCTTCAAAGAAATCAGTTCCATTCATACATAAATACAACTACAAAGCTCATTTAGCAAGTCTCTCTCTTGCAGCTGCACCTATCTTGCAGAGGTCTTGCAATAAGTGAGACCTTGAAATGTTTTTTTTAAAGCTGTAGACAGGTATGTCCATTGGTACCAAACGTAAATAATTTGATTTGCTCTGAAGCAAAGTACCCCATAATAGTCTATTGCCTCAGCCTGTGCTGTTGATTATAAGTAGCTTTCAAGGGTTTTATGTACAGTGGTACCTCGGGTTAAGTACTTAATTCGTTCCGGAGGTCTGTTCTTAACCTGAAACTGTTCTTAACCTGAAGCACCACTTTAGCTAATGGGGCCTCCTGCTGCCTCTGCACCACCGGAGCACGATTTCTGTTCTCATCCTGAAGCAAAGTTCTTAACCCGAGGTAATATTTCTGGGTTAGCAGAGTCTGTAACCTGAAGTGTATGTAACCCAAACATATGTAATCCGAGGTACCACTGTATTTGCTTACTTTTCTATCAAGGGTTTATCCTTTTGCTTGAAATGCCGCAGTAAAACTGATCAGTCATGAACCAATTATGTCCTGTTTCTGTCTGCCAGCTCTTTATGTTCCAGCTTCTGCGAGCCTTGGCTTTCATCCACGAACACCGCATCCTTCACCGGGACCTGAAACCTCAGAACCTCCTCCTCAGTTGCCTGGGAGAGCTTAAGCTAGCTGATTTTGGTAAGCCATCATTGTCAGACTGCTGGACAATAGCCAGACCTTCTGGCAAAGGCCAGCTTTCCCATCTTTGACAGGGTTTTTTTTTTTTTTTTTGCTTTCACTGATCTTTTGGAGGAGCACATTGCTGTTTAGTGTCTTTTGTCATCATCCCTCTCCTACGTATAACATAATATAAACAAAGAATTTAGAAAATATCCCTGGATGAAACCAATTGACTTCAAATGAGAATTCTCTCCAGCTCCATAGGGAACGCATACCTGCCAACAGTTGAAAATTAAAAGTAAGGGGCAGAGATCCATAGTTCATTGGCAGGGCATATTGTACAGCCATCAGCATTGCTTTCAATACTAAGGTTAAAAATTGCCTTTTTGTATGTATGGAATAGCCCTTGGTGAAAACAGTTGACTTTAACTCACACAGACATGACACATCTTGTGTGCGTGTTCTTGCAATTGCTTGTTTCATTTATTGCAATTATTTATTTCATTGGCATCTGTTTGGCTGCATTTTCATAGCTGGCCTTGTAGCTTGGGTTTCCATCTTTGCACAGGGACGAGTCCGTTTCTGGAGAGGGCATTAATGTTAAATCTACACTTGTAGGAAAGTAGCAAAAAAATAAATGTAATAAATTTAGCTCCCTAGCTAATAAGAGTTAAATGAGTCTGCTGTTCCATGTACAAAGGCCCTTGGGCTCTTTGTACTGCTGTGGCAATTATGTACACTTTAAGGCCCCTTCATGTAATGTCCTTGTCTATTAAAATGACTCAGAGACATCCAGAATGTTCAAACTGAACCATAACATCGGGCACTTAAACTCCCGGTAATGAACCAATTAAGTGGCAGCACTTGGAAATAATCTAGTTTAATGCCCATGAAGCTACTGGGGGAAATTATCTTAAATCCAAGTGCTTTGACTTAAGCTGAATTGAGGAGTTGGGGTTGGCTGCTCACTTTATATTGACACTAGTGGGAAGTGCCCACTGCTGCCCAGGAATTTGTAGAACCCCCCCCACAAAACCCAGTGATTTTAAAATAGATGTTGTAATTTGTAAGCTTGGACCCATCACGCTAACAATTGGATGAAGTCACACCAAAGCCATGTTTTGGTTCGCCATTTTAATTCAAAATGGCGCCTTATATCCAAACGTTGATGAAGGCTGCCACCCCCATTTTGGGAACCCATTGGCGATGATATCTCAAGAGGCGGCTGAACACCTAGTGATCAAACAGACAAACCATTTTATTTCCAAAATACACAGTAGATGAGTTAGCTGTTGGAACCTCCATACGACCGAGCTGAAATGGCTCTCCTCCTCGTCGTATCTTCGGAGTCCATCTAGGCTCTCCTCCAAAGGTGATTAACGACCTAAGCCTTTGAATGAGGCTTCAGGCACGCTCCCCATTACGCAGAATACCCAGACAGCAGAAAGAGCCAGAAATATGTGCTACATTGCTGCTTTTATTTCTAACTATGCCAACAAAGGTCCGTACAGTAAAAGCTATGGTTTTCCCAGTAGTGATGTATGGAAGTGAGAGCTGGACCATCAAGAAGGCTGATTGCTGAAGAATTGATGCATTTGAATTATGGTGCTGGAGGAGACTCTTGAGAGTCCCATGGACTGCAAAAAGATCAAACCTCTCCATTCTGAAGGAAATCAGCCCTGAGTGCTCACTGGAAGGACAGATCCGGAAGCTGAGGCTCCAATACTTTGGTCGCCTCATGAGAAGAGAAGACTCTCTGGAAAAGACCCTGATGTTGGGAAAGATGGAGGGCACAAGGAGAAGGGGATGACAGAGGACGAGATGGTTGGACAGTGTTCTCGAAGCTACCAGCATGAGTTTGACTAGACTGCAGGAGGCAGTGGAAGACAGAAGAGCCTGGCGTGCTCTGGTCCAGGGGGTCACGAAGAGTCAGACATGACTAAACGACTAAACAACAACAACAATGCAGGACAGAAAAGAACATGCGTCTGCTCTCTGTGAGAGACAGAGAACAACAGGGAACAAAAGAAACAGGAAACCAGAAACTTCAACATCTGTCTCCCGTCTCCAGTGAGACTTCCAACAGTCTGGAATGTCAACAGAGTCTTGTGACTCCAAAAACTGCACAGTGGCATAACAGAAATCTAACATCCTCCCCCTTTCTGTGAACACCACTGGGCAATGTGTCAGTACAATCCCAGTACGAACCCAGTTTCTGTACATAGGTAAAGTGTTGATCCCTTGGAACAACCTTGGACAATAAATCAGCAGGAATTAGGCTTATGCTCAAACTTGCTGCAGAGGAGAATCTACAGGTTTCTCATCACAATGTGAATACAGTGTTGACATCGGCCAATAAGTGTAAGATACGGAGAGTTTAGATATTTGGGTCTCTAGGTTATTCAGAAACTGAAAAGCCACCAAAAAGTGGCTGTATGTTCAAGGCCTTGCATGGCTATCTATACTGGAAACTCATTTGAAATCATTCACATCAAAAAGGTGTGAAATAATAGTAATGGGTTGATGTTGCAGTTAATGGTAAAGGAAAATTTCATAAAGGCTAAAATCCTAATCCTGTCTATTAAGAAGTAACAAAGTGTTGTAGTTGTTTTTTAATTTACTGGGGCTTATCTCCAGGTAGGAATGCAGGGGAAATTTGGCTCTATTTGCATTTAAAGGCTAACCTACCTAATTTTCACTTTCTGAAAAAATGTGTGAACCGAAACAGTCATCCTTCAGAATTCACATTTCTCTGAATTTTGCAATGCAATTCTCCCACTAAGTGACGTCCAGAAAAAGGCATGTACTGGGGTAAAGTGTGCATTAAATGTATATATGAGTGAAAATAACATACAGAAATGCATGTCATTAGGGAAAATCACACTATTAAATATGTATATTAGGCAAAATTACATGGTAAAACATTAGAAGTTAGTACTAAATTGCTGATGAATGATTTTTCAAAAATTCTGCAAGCTGATGTGGAACTGAATTTGAAATTGAATAATTAGAAACTGAGAGAAACCAAAATTGACAGGATTGCACATCGCTTAGGATTGCAGCCTAACCTTGATAGAAATGGCTGTGATAGGCCAGGCTTGACTACTGTAATTCGCTCTATGCGGGGCTGCCCTTGAAGCTCTCCCAGAAACTCCAGAGGGTGCAGAATGCTGCAGCGAGGCTCCTCACGGGGTCTCTGCCATGGGAGCATATTCACTCAGTGCTTTTCCAGCTCCACTGACTCTCGGTTGAGTACAGGGTGAGATTTAAGGTGCTGGTTTTGACCTTTAAAGCCCTTCACAGCCTAGGACCCTCGTACCTACGGGACAGCCTCTCCTGGTATGCCCCCCCGGAGGACCTTAAGGTCCATATATAGCAATATCCTAGAGGTCCCGGGCCCTAAGGAAGTCAGGTTAGCTTCCAACCAGAGCCAGGGCCTTTTCAACACTGGCTCCGGCCTGGTGGAATGCTCTGTCTCTTGAGACCAGGGCCCTGCAGGATCTGATCTCTTTCCGCGGGGCCCTCCCCCTCTTTCTTTTTCCTTTCTCCTCCTATGAAGAGATTGCTCCCTAATTGTTTTAATGTTGTATCTTAATCTTTTAAATTGTATTTTAATCAACTTGTTTTTTTTATTGGTTGTTAGCCGCCCTGAGCCCGGTCTTGGCCGGGGAGGGTGGGTTATAAATAAATTATTATTATTATTATTATTATTATTATTATTATTATTAATGCTATAGAGAGTGTATTGGAATTATAATTTCATGCATGGTTTTAAATGACTTGTTTCTTGGCAGGTCTTGCTCGTGCCAAGTCCCTTCCCAGTCAAACGTACTCTGCTGAAGTGGTGACATTGGGGTACCGACCTCCTGATGTGCTGCTGGGAGCCACTGACTATACTGCTGATGTGGATATCTGGTGAGAGCCAGCTGTGGAGATGCTGTAAATCATGTTGAGCGTAGCAGTCTTCCCCTTTCAAGCATATACAGAACATTGGCAGGGTGCAATAAGAGCACTTTTTGAGACCATCATTAAAAATCACTTGAACTACATAAAAATTAGGGATGTGGGTGGCGCTGTGGATTAAACCACAGAGCCTAGGACTTGCCAATCAGAAGGTCAGTGGTTCGAATCCCCACAATGGGGTGAGCTCCCATTGTTCGGTCCCTGCTCCCCACCAACCTAGCAGTTCGAAAGCACGTCAAAGTGCAAGTAGATAAATAGCTACCGCTCCGGCGGGAAGGTAAACGGCATTTCTGTGCGCTGCTCTGGTTCATCAGAAGTGGCTTAGTCATGCTGGCCACATGACCCGGAAGCTGGCCAATAAAGCGAGATGAGCACCGCAACCCCAGAGTCGGTCACGACTGGACCTAATGGTCAGGAGTCCCTTTAGCTTCACCTTTACATAAAAAGTAACTTTGCAAACATAATAAAAGGAAGAACTTTACTCAACTTTCAAGGCTGACACAGAAGTGAGGTTTGTGGAACCTAGATCCCTACCCCCAAGCCAACTGATACCACCAATTTCTAGATTTGAATTGGACTTGAGCCCCTATCAGAGTAGATATGGAGATTCTTCCCTCTCTCTTGCTGAGATAGGTCCAGAAGAACATAGAAGCAGAAGTGAGATATTTTACCATGCCCTTGTGTTCGTGGTGAGGAGCACCACACATGCCACTACTCACTCAATATCAGCATGGTAAATGCACACCTGACAGTATGCTGAGAGGAGTTTTTATCTCTCTTCAACTAATATACAAAGTCCCTTTAGCAATGATGGCAGGAGGGCTAGAGCCAGTGTGGTGTAGTGGTTAAGAGCGGTGGACTCGTAATCTGGTGAACCGGGTTCGCGTCTCCGCTCCTCCACATGTAGCTGCTGGGTGACCTTGGGCTAGTCACACTTCTCTCTGAAGTCTCTCAGCCCCACTCACCTCACAGAGTGCTATCGGCCAGTGCTATCCCAGAAACTGGGATGCGTGAAGGGGGTGCCATTTTCTGGACTGACACCACCCCCTCCCTATTCCCAGAAGCTGCTCATATACCGTATTTTTCGCTCCATAAAAGGCACTTTTTTCCTCCTAAAAAGTAAGGGGAAATGTCTGTGAGTCTTATGGAGTGAATGTGTGGTCCATCGCTGGCTCCCTTTCTGGCCCCACCCCCTTGCCCAGGCCTCCATTGTTGAATGTTCTTCAGATGGAGGCTGTTTCTTACCCCAGTGACATGTGACTGGCTGATTAGATTATCTGTCTGGAAACTGTACATTATTACATGAGGACTGTTCCACAGCATTTGATATTTTCATTTACATACATTCATTTGAAATAAGATGGGTTTGGGTTTATGAAGCAATTCTATATCCTCCCACCATGCTGACGAAGAATTCTACGAAACAGTAGTCAATATCTGGAATCCCTGTTCAGTGTTGGACATCATCTTTGCTGAATATACAAAGCTTCACATCGTACAAAGTCTGGTACCTCGCTTCATTTAAAGATTTTCATAGACTTTGAGACTAAAGATTTCATTTTGTACTTGTTATGGTTTGAAGATCTATAAAGATTAGAGGTCGGCTGGCAAGCTCTACGGTACGTGGCCTTGAAGACGAAGCTCTGGCTATGGCTCAAGCTTTGTTTTAAACCAGTGGGTGTTGACCCCTTGATATTGGGGGATGATTTTCAATCATCGTGGGAAAGGGAGGTCATTAACGAGGTTCAATCCTGTGGATTGTCTCACCTTTACTTTGAGTCTATGACGTACAATCAAGCTAGAGAGGTGATCTCCTGGAGACTGAGTGATATTGCCAGACAAGAGGACATAGCCCAGGTAAAACCTGGGATGTTCCTAGGGGACCAGATTTATCGGACCATACCAGCCCCCTACCTTGCAGAAATCCACTATGTGGAATACCGCAGACTTCTTACAGCGGCTAGATTAAATGTCCTTGACTCTGCGATATTGTGGGGAAGGTACAGGGGAGTACCATACGCCCAGAGAACCTGTCATTGTGCTATCGGTGTGGTTGAGTCCACCGAACACATTCTCTTGACTTGCCCTTCTTATGCAGAGCTTAGACAAAACTTTATAGACCCACTCCTATGTCAACTTAGCTTCCTACCTGGAGAAAACCAGGTTTTACACTTGCTGAATAATGTCACCAGAGCTATACCTTTCTTGGTGGCCAAATTTCTTTTTTTAGCCTTTAAGCGTCACAAGACCATAATTGACTGTATTGACATGGGGCTATCTGTTTAGCCCTTTTAGTGTTGGCTAAGCTCTAAAATCTTCCTGGATGTTTTAACTGTGTATTGACAAATGTATTTGTATTTTTTTCTGACTGACGGTCGAATAAAAGGTTGATGATGATGACAAACAAAACCATTGAAAATCCCAAATATAAATACAAAAATAAAAACAATGAAATGGAAAGAAAAATGAAGATCTATAAAGATTGTCTATTGCGTATGTACATGGTCATCGTGTTGCCTACACATTGCTGATGGAAACTGTAGAAAGGGCTCCCTTTCCTTTCCTAAAGAAGTTGCAGAACTGTGAGGTGAACCCCATAAAAACAGGATTTCCCCCCTTTACAAAGTAAGCTCAACAACTTTGAACTGATTCTCAAAAAAATGGGGCTTTTCCCCTTTGCAAAAGAAGCTGCACAAGTGTGAGCTGACCCCTCCCCAATTGGGCTTTTCCTCTTTCCCCCTCTAAAAACTAGGTGTGTCTTATGGAGCGAAAAATACAGGTACAGTGGTACCTTGGGTTAAGTACTTGATTTGTTCCGGAGGTCCCTTCTTAACCTGAAACTGTTCTTAACCTGAAGCACCACTTTAGCTAATGGGGCCTCCTGCTGCTGCCGTGCCGCCGGAGCACGATTTCTGTTCTCATCCTGAAACAAAGCTCTTAACCCGAGGTACTATTTCTGGGTTAGCAGAGTCTGTAAGCTGAAGCGCATGTATCCTGAAGCATATGTAACCCAAGGTACCACTGTAGTTGCATTGCACCTGTCTCCCTCCTGCCCGCCCCAATGACCAATATAGCAACTTTGCAGAAGTGATTCTGATTAGGAGCACAACATGGTGCGTGTGTTGGGAGCAGGGCACCCCACTGCTCAAACCATATTGAGCAATCCTATTTAGCAACGGTCTTTAATTGGGAGATCCATTGACTGTCCAAATCAGGCCAGAGGGTTTGATGTTTTGGGGAAACACTTTACAGTGGTGCCCCGCAAGACGAATGCCTCGCAAGACGAAAAACCCACTAGACGAAAGGGTTTTCCGTTTTCGAGGCGCTTCGCAAGACGAATTTCCCTATGGGCTTGCTTCGCAAGATGAAAACGTCTTGCGAGTCTTGCGATTTTTTTCGCTCCCCCCCTTTTTCTAAGCCACTAAGCCGCTTAGCCGCTTTGCCGCTTTGCCGCTAATAGCCGCTAAGCCGCTAATAGCGGCTAAGCCGCTAATAGCGCTAATCCGCTAATCCGCTAATAGGGTTCCTTCGCAAGAGGAAAAAACCGCTAGACGAAGAGACTCGCGGAACGGATTCTTTTCATCTTGCGAGGCACCACTGTACTTCTTACTTTGAATAGAAAGTGTAACTGAGGATGTAGTGCATTTAGTTTTCTTCCACCTAGATCTGGACTTGGGCATATTTATCTGTGTATTTAATATCCACGTTGTGAGGCTGAGTGAGTGAAGAGAATGTATGCTTTTTCTCCAGGGGTGCAGGCTGCATATTTGCTGAGATGCTTCAGGGTCAGCCTCTGTTTCCAGGGGTTTGCAACACCTTTGAACAGTTGGAGAAGATCTGGGTGGTAAGTATAATGATACATCTGGGAAACTGGAACAAAGATCATTAGCATCTCAAAAGGGTCAGCTTCTATCCGTCTATCTATCTAGTCCCAATAATGGATGCAACAGAAAAAAGGCAATTTGACTGAAAGTCTCACTCACTCCCAGTGTGTTAAGTTTGGGGTTGTATCCAATAGGCTGGTCTATATTTGGCAATTTCCCCACAAACACTAAGATAAATCAAAGTGACTTCCCTTTGATGCCTCTCTTGTCTCATCAAAAATTTAAAGCCAATTAAACGGATAGCAGGTTGAAGGAGGCACACAAAAATGGAGTTGCTGCACTTTCTACTCCCTCTTGTTAAACTCTTGTATTTCTTTGTGTCGTGTAAAACAGCATTCTTGTGTGTGTGTGTGTGTTTTGGGGTTGTTTTGGGAAAGATTATCCAAAGCTGCAGCCCTATGTTGGGAATAGGAACAGTGCTTTTTTGTGATGGTACTCAATGGTATGGCGTTCCGCAAGCATAGGCAAACTCGGCCCTCCAAATGTTTTGGGACTACAGCTCCCATCATCCCTAGCTCACAGGGCCAGTGGTCAGGGATGATGGGAGTTGTAGTCCTAAAACATCTGGAGGGCCGAGTTTGCCTATTCTTGGTGTAAATGCTCAAAAGAAACTGATAGGATAAATATTAATTTTAAAAATCCTTAGCATTTGCTAAGCAAGCTCTTCAAAGTATTGATCTAAATCACAAGTTTTGAATCAGTTTGAGCTTTGCTTGTGAATCTGTTCAAGTTTGGAACCACAAATTCGCCACAAAGGGAAGGGGGAAATCTATACATTTGGGGGGTTTTTTTGTGTGTGTGAACTCGAAATTTCAAAAGATACCAGGCGAAAAGAGAAAGTGTGATAGGATGAATATTCATTTCATTATTAGCATTTTCTGATGCTTTTAAAACAGAGCTATGTAGCTGCTCCAATTGCAAAGGCAAATTGGAAGCATCGCTCACTCAGCCAGTAACAAAAAGCTTGCTTTGGTGGGGAGGACGTATCACATTTTCATTGGCACAGATTTGTTTGCTTGCGGGCAGAATCCTAAGGTGGACTCAGACCACCTCATCAAGATACAGCGTACTTGAGGCCCAGAATGTCTTTGAATTGTGCCCCGGATGGGTTTTTTGAACACCTGTCAGAAGATTCGTTTGCTATCTATTCCTTTTCATCTCAAAGCAGCAGGGATCTCCATCGCAGCCAGTGTATGGCTTCGGAATGCCTATCATTCGGGGGGAGCTACTACCATCAGGAGTCGCTCATCAATGCAATCCTGGTCTCTAGGGGAGCACCTTGGGTGTAAAAAAAAGACTGTACCGTGATCCTGACTGCTGCTGATATATTTGAAGTGGCACCTGTCTTTGCAGTCGCGAAAGCACATTTGTATTCCCGGCCACATCCTCGTAAGAAAACCTTGCTGGGCACCCTTTTCCAGAAGCAAAACCGAGAGTAGAATCTAGTCTGCATACATGTATTTTGGAAAAGACATTGGATGTGTGCTGAGTTGTTCTTTTGTTTCAGGTTTGTCTCTTGCTTTATGTAGGTCCTGGGAGTCCCAACCGAAGGAACATGGCCAGGGGTTTCCAGGCTTCCCCTTTATAAGCCAGGTATGATCTCTCTTCAGATGGCAAATATGCCACAAATGCTATTTGAAGCGGCTTTTCATATGAGCAAAATCCATGGTTGCATCCTGAAGGTAAAGGTAAAGGGACCCCTGACCATCAGGTCCAGTTGTGACTGACTCTGGGGTTGTGGCGCTCATCTCGCTTTACAGCTTCTGGGTCATGTGGCCAGCATGACCAAGCCGCTTCTGGTGAACCAGAGCAGCACACGGAAACGCCGTTTACTTTCCCGCCGGAGCAGTACCTATTTATCTACTTGCACTTTGGCTGCTAGGTTGGCAGGAGCAGGGACTGAGCAACGGGAGCTCACCCCGTTGCAGGGATTCGAACTGCCGACCTTCTGATCAGCAAGTCCTAGGCTCTGTGGTTTAACCCACAGCACCACCCACATCCCACAATCCTGAAGGTTGCAACATTTTTAAGAGCTTTTGGCTCATCCATAAAACAGTTCAGTGTTAAGCAAGAATCAGAGAAAGATGGATAATACTATGACTGATGAATAACGCTATGGAAGTTATAGGCTTTCTCCCTTCTGGCTATTCTCTCTGGTTATAATAATATAATAATAATAATTTATTGTTTGTACCCCGCCCATCTGGCTGGGTTTCCCCAGCTACTCTGGGCAGCTTCCAACAAAGATTAAAAATACATTAAAATGTCGCACATTAAAAACTTCCCTGAAGATGTCTTCTAAATGTCAAGTAGTTGTTAATCTCTTTGACATCTGATGGGAGGACATTCCACAGGGTGGGCGCCACTACCGAGAAGGCCCTCTGCCTGGTTCCCTGGTTGCCCTCTCTTTTCTGTGATGATGATGATGATTATGATGATGATGATGATAAGAAGCAGAAGCAGAAGCAGAAGAAGCAGAAGAAGCAGAAGAAGAAGGAGAAGAAGAAGAAGAAGAAGAAGAAGAAGAAGAAGAAGAAGAACCCCACCCATCTGACTGGGCTGCCCCAGCCACTGTGGGCAGCTTCCAGCATATCCTACATTATTTCCTTTTTCTCTTATGCTCCTGGTTTCCTCTGTCCCTCTACTTAATCATGTATTTTACTCTCTTTTTTCTGCTTCCCTTTTCTAAGCTTTCTACTTCTGTCCCCACCCTTGGACTCCTCTCTGGCCCAATTCCCCCTTCCTCCTCTCCTGCATTTCTGGGCTCCCCGGGTGTCTTCTACCATTCCTTCTTTAAACATCCTTTCCCTCAAAGCTCCTTTGCTGTTTGTCAGAAACCTCCTTCTTGGGTTTTCTTCTGCCTCTCAGTCCACTCTGTTACCTTCCTGCAGGAATTCGCACTCAGGGCTCCATTTCCCCCCAAAAAACCTGAGGATGAGGGTGTTTGGAATTGTAGCTCTGAGAGGGGGAAACAGCCATTTCCCAGGTGATTGAAAGGTGTTTAAAATGTGCTCTGCGCATGGGCGTAGCCAGGATTTTTGTTGGGGGGGGGCAGAACCTTAGTTTGCTATGTCTTTTTATTTATTTCTTAATTTAAGGGGGGCAGCTGCCCCCCCTGCCCCCTGGCTACGCCCATGGCCCTGCATAAGCAGCCTTCCGAAGCTCACCTCTACTGTTCGTTCCGTCTTTCTTTTTTCCCACTCGGTATGGCAGGCCTTTGGGTGCATTGCCACATGGTGGCAGTGTGGGACAGCACAGGCTAGGGAAATCTGTAGGTGGGGGGCAGCACCAGCAGGATGGATACGTGGCGTCTGCCCCTTTCGTCAGCCATGCACCCATTGTGCTAGACACTGTACATGTACATCAAAGTCCTTCCTCAGAGTCTGCAAGAGATGGCGACAGGTGGAGGCCACAGACTGAACAGTGACATAATCTCTGATCAGCCTAAAGAGATCCCTGTGTATGCTAATCATGTTGGCTTGTCAAATTTGAAATACACTGGCTGGTATTATATTTTGCCTTTGGTGCTATAAAACAGATTGTGGCTATACAGTGGTAAAGGTAAAGGTAAAGGGACCTCTGTCCATTAGGTCCAGTCGTGGCCGACTCTGGGGTTGCGGTGCTCATCTCGCATTATTGGCCGAGGGAGCCAGTGTACAGCTTCCGGGTCATGTGGCCAGCATGACTAAGCCGCTTCTGGCAAAACCAGAGCAGCGCACGGAAATGCTGTTTACCTTCCCGCCGGAGCGGTACCTATTTATCTACTTGCACTTTGACATGCTTTCGAACTGCTAGGTTGGCAGGAGCAGGGATCGAGCAATGGGAGCTCGCCCCGTCGCGGGGATTCGAACCGCCAACCTTCTGATCGGCAAATCCTAGGCTCTGTGGTTTAACCCACAGCGCCACCCATATCCCTATACAGTGGTACCCTCAGTTTAACAACAGTCTGGTTTAAGAACGATTCAGTTTACAAACTCCGCAAAATCGGAAATAGTGTCCCGTTTTGAGAACTTTACCTCGGTCTAAGAATGGAATCAGAATGGTGGAAGGGCACCGGTGGTGGGAGGCCTCATTAGGGAAAGCACGCCTTTGTTTAAGAATGGCTTCAGTTTGAGAATGGACTTCTGGAACGGATTAAGTTCGTAAACCGAGGTACCACTGTATTGTTCAATCTTTCTAGAGATGGGTTGGAGGGTCCCCTCTGCCTTTCTGTCTCTGATTTCGATGTGAGCAAGGCAAGAAGTGTGTGAGAGAGAATGTGAGCGAGAAAGAGAGAGCGCGTGCATGCACAGCCGCACATGTGATTTATAAAGCAAGTTTCTTTTATTCCCATGCAGACTGGGTGAGACTTCTGTGTCCTGAACTTCAAAGGGCCAGTTGTCTCTTATTTTGATGTGGGCAGATTGAGAAGTGTGCTTTGAAAAGAAGGCTCCCCCCCCCACCTCCTGGTTTTCCTTTCCTTCCCCCCTCCTCTTTTTTTGTTTAATGTTTTCTCGTGGGATATCTTTCAGAGCACTATACCCAGGTGCTAGAGAGGGCTGGGGTTGGGAAATGATCAACACCAATTCTCTAACTCTCAGCAGGATCATTCTTTTGGATATATATATATATATATATATATATATATATATATATATATATATAAAAGCCTGAAATGTGAAATCCATCCATCTGCGTGTTAGCTGCTGTGCCTTTTGCTTGCACTTGCAGAGATGAGGAGGGAGCTGTTTGAAAACCAGGAGTAGCAAGAATTGTGATAGTGGGGGGGTGGGGGGAGAAAATGCTTTCAGCCAGAGGTTTGCAGGTTTAGCAGAGCATAGTAACATCTCTTCAAAGAAGTGGGTGTTGTTCTGTGACTTGCTCCAAACCGCCCTTTCTCTGGCTCCAGTGCTCGAAAACTAAACATCTTCTTATTTTCACATGCTAGCCGTGATTGGCTAAACAATAACCCAAACTTGCATTGTAAAGGTCTGGAATTTTTCACACAATTAGCCGAGTCTCATTAATCAAACTGGCGTGAAATGAGAATGTGTCGCCTTCCTCTGCAGACGTAAGGGTCTGTGTCCCATCCTCCCCACATAATAACCGGGGGTGCGAAGGGCAAGTAAGTTTGCTAGCAGGGGTAGCTGTACTTACTCCAGCGAAGTACTTTAAAACAAAATTGGAGAAGATGCACATTCTGACATTGGGACGAGAGAGCACATCACTACAAAAGAAATAAGGGACATTTTTTCTTTTTGGTAAGCGAAATGTTTACCAGTGGTGGATAGTCACTTCTGTGGTGAGAGTTGCTCATATTCGTTGTTGCTTTTAAGAGAGACCTTGATGAGTTCTATAGATGTGAATGATCTAAATATCTGAATAACAAGCTTTTTAAAAGACCACAAAATCTTGTGTGTCTGAGAGACATGACCTGGGTTGCTGATTTTTTATATTTTTTTAATACAGCAGAATAATACAGTTCTGGAAAGTGAGTGAAAGTAATTCATTTCTGACTTCAGTGTGCTTTATACAGACATGGCATAAACCTACCCAGACATCTGGGTAGGGGAAATTTTTTTTTCCTCCCAAGCCATATAACCAGGAAAAAAGCAAAGGGGAAATGTGTGTTGTTGTTTTTTGGAATGTCTAATAAAACACCTTACATTCCAATTGTTCTGAAACGATGTAGAAAGAAGGGGGAAACTTTTAAAAAGCCAAAAAACCCCACAGATAGGATGGAAAACCCTCTGATGGGATGGAGGGAATGGGGCAGGTTCGTGAGTTGTCAGATGCTACATAAAATGAGGTTGGGGCCATGGGCTGCCCACCTGTGTTGTAGGTGCACAGGTGAGTGGACGGGTGAGAGTTGTTATATGGTGGAGATGCAGGTGTTCCCCATCCCCACTAATACATAGAGGTAGAAGCTTGTGAATTGGACACAACAAGGTGATCCCATGGGACCATGGGACCTTGTTATTGTTTAGTCGTTTAGTCGCGTCCGACTCTTCGTGACCCCATGGACCAGAGCACGCCAGGCACTCCTGTCTTCCACTGCCTCCCACAGTTTGGTCAAACTCATGCTGGTAGCTTCGAGAACACTGTCCAACCATCTCATCCTCTGTCATCCCCTTCTCTTTGTGCCCTCCATCTTTCCCAACATCAGGGTCTTTTCCAGGGAGTCTTCTCTTCTCATGAGGTGGCCAAAGTACTGGAGCCTTAGCTTCAGGATCTGTCCTTCCAGTGAGCACTCAGGGCTGATTTCCTTCAGAATGGAGAGGTTTGATCTTCTTGCAGTCCATGGGACTCTCAAGAGTCTCCTCCAGCACCATAATTCAAAGCATCAATTCTTCGGCGATCAGCCTTCTTTATGGTCCAGCTCTCACTTCCATACATCACTACTGAGAAAACCATAGCTTTAACTATACGGACCTTTGTTGGCAAGGTGATGTCTCTGCTTTTTAAGATGCTGTCTAATGCCTAATTCATGCCTAATTCAGGGCGACATGTCCACTACTCCCATCATATGAAGGCTTTGCCGGTTTGATGAATGTATAAATCTGGCCAGGCAGTGAGTATCAATCATGGTTTAATTAGCCTGCATCTCCTGCGTTCCAGAGCAGTGTTATCAATAGAGTTCCTTGACAGCTGCCTTGCAAAATAGTTATTTCACATTCAAGTGTACACTTATGTGCTGTGTTCACAGTATGGAGAACATTACGCTCCAAAGGCTACTGAGAACAAAGACTCTGCCTAGCAAGAGCAATATAAATGCACGATTTAAGATTGGATTCTCTGCTTTCACCCCTACTGTTCTCAATTAGTCACCACTTGATACTCTCAAGCTATCGTCCCGTTTTACGTGGTGGTTGGCACATTTACACAAGATCAACTGCTGCTCTGTGTTAACCTGACCTGGGCTATAAAACGCCGTAAGACCAAGTGAATCATTGACAGAGACGTTTCCAAATTCACTGGTTTTAAGTTCGTTTCCTGAAACACATGGCAGATACAGTATTACACTTTTGCTCACCCAAAAAGGAACTGAGCACAGCCCCCCCACTGAAATCAACACAGCGTCACACTGGCAAAACCTGCCAGTTTTCCTTCCTCCTTTGATTGGTTATGGAGATCCATACATTTAAAGCATGTCCGCTGCACATTGTGTGAAGTAGTTCCTCAGGCAGTTCTGGGGATTTATATATAAGATTTGGAGTGTATGTGGTGGTAGGAGAGGAGGAGTAGCACCTCTGGTGGAGGGACACATTGTGATAATAATAATAATAATAATAATAATAATAATAATAATAATAATTTATTATTTATACCCCGCCCATCTGGCTGGGTTTCCCCAGCCACTCTGGGCGGCTTCCAAAAGAATATTAAAATACTGTGATACATCAAACATCAAAAGCTTCCCTAAACAGGGCTGCCTTCAGATGCCTCTGGGGTAGTTTGTCCACCTTTGTGTCTGGAGGCATTTGGAGGATGGATGGCGGCTAACAGATTGAGGTTGAATCCTGACAAGACAGAAGTGCTGTTTTGGGGGGGACAGGAGGCGTTGTTTTCTGCAACCTGAGGTACCACTGTACAGCCTTGTCGTACTCCTTTCCCAATTTTGAACCAATCAGTTGTTCCATATCCAGTTCTGAGGTGATCAGGCACTCCCATTTCTTTAAGAACTTGCCATAGTTTGCTGTGGTCGACACAGTCAAAGGCTTTTGCATAGTCAATGAAGCAGAAGTAGATGTCTTTCTGGAACTCTCTAGCTTTCTCCACAATCCAGCGCATGTTTGCAATTTGGTCCCTGGTTCCTCTGCCTACCTGCTGCTAATGCTTTAGCAAGAGTTTTGCCTTGTGCCTGTTCATTTGGTTGGGCTGTCTTATTTTGCTGCTTCCAATGAGGAAGTTGTAAACTCTTTTAACACAATGCTACCCCACACCCCACCCCACGTTTCATGCTGGTGAGCTTAAATCCTCGCATTAATCCACTGCTGTGTTTGTTTCACCAGGCTGAAAAGCAAGACATGTAAATTCTCTCTCAATTCCGCTTGTACACCTAAAGGCCAGCAGCCTGATCTTTTTCTAGATATATTAGAAAGAGGCAGTTAGACTCTAGATACATCCCGAGTTCAAGGATAGGAAAGGATTAGGGATGACAGGACAGCTCTAGCCAAAATGAAATTGCTTCCTGCTGCGTTGAGGGGTTTGGGGGCCACTTAGTTTAAAACTTGCATCACACTGAAACCTGCATCCCCACAGGCGACTGCCTTGCTTCTAAGCACTGTTTTTTTTTTCATTTTGAATTGATGTGGCAGCGCATTCATTTTTAATTTTATTTTCTTGGTATTCCCCCCCCCCGAACCATTTCATATACTGTACATTCTAGAAGCAAAGGTCACACATACTAAAACAACAACAACAAAAACAGGATGTACTCTGGTTCTGGGGTATGATGATGCTTCGTAGACCTGGTCAGTGTCTCATGTGAATCACTTGGGTGCGCTCTCTCCCATGTGGAATGTGGTAGAACTTCTTGGCAGACAAATAAACAAATAAATAAATAAATAAGGAAGAGGTCCCTGAAGGTAGAAAGTTTTTGAAAATTGAAAACTATAATCATAGTTACTTGAGCAGAGCTAAAGTGGTCCTTCCCCATTTCACTATCCCATTCACAGGCGGCAAAAGTGTCACCAGTTTCTTTGGTGTAGGAGATGTGTGAAGGCAGAATTTACTGGTGGTAGTTCTTCTTCCTCCTCCTCCTACCTCCTCCTCCTCCTCCTCCTCTTCTTCTTCTTCTTCTTCAGAATTCAACTGATTACCATAGGCAAAGGTAAAGGGACCCCTGACCATTAGGTCCAGTCATGGCAGGAGGAGGGACTGAGGTTGGCAGGAGGAGGGACTGAGCAACGGGAGCTCACCACGTTGCGGGGATTCAAACCGCCAACCTTCTGATCGGCAAGTCCTAGGCTCTGCGGTTTAACCCACAGCGCCACCTGCGTCCCTACTGATTACCATAGGGGACACTATTTCCCCACCTCAGAATGACCCCTGGGAATGATGCAACATGATCGAGCCCAGTGTCAACATCTGACATAGGGGTCACCCAGACTTCCTTTTCACCCGTGTTTCTACACACACGTCCAAACTTTAATGCTATGCGTCCTATTGTAGGTGTTTTGTTTTGGCACTTCCCTCGGGGAAGCCCATGCTTTATCGTTGAATTAGAGCAAATGGCAGTTGGGTTTTCTGCGGATCGACATTTGCTCCAATTGAGCGGTAAAACACAGGTTTCCCCAGGTAAAGCGCTGGGACAAAAAACCCTCTTGGACAAGGAACTTCAAAGATGTGGAACCTGTGGCTGGAAAGCATGATGCAAAATGAAGTGTGGATTTGTGTTTGTGTTGAGCTGGGTGGCTGCAGCTAGCGCCATCTTCCCCTGCTCCCATGCCTGTAGGCCTCACGCCTCACGAACCAAGACATGTCATGGTCTTCTGTGAGGATGGATGAGCACAAGGAAGAACCCCTGGATCAGAGCTCTCCCACCCAAGCTCGGAGCTGGGTCCTTCTGCTGAGACTTTCCCTATGGAAGTCCCTCAGGTCCCCTCTTCCTAGGGATGGGGAGCTAGAGCTGGTTGGTGGGCCAGATCTTTACCTCAATCAGCCACCCATGAGCCAACAATCACTTGTCAATTGTCGTCATTATGACATCAGGTGGTGTCTTCAAAACGGCTTATTCTCTCTCTTTTTTTAAATAACTTTTTATTCAAAATTAAAACAAAACATATTATCCAGAAAGATATCATCCTTATTCCCCCCCATTTTTCCTCCCCCTCCCCTCCCTCCCCCCACAGAAACCAACCCCCCCAACCCCCGGCTTTCCTCAGTTCCAGTCTTTGATTTCTCTAAAAATGCTGTTTTCTGCATGTTACACAGTTAAACTATTTAGCTGATTATTATCAATAAAAAGTTTGTGAATGTTTATTCAAAATCGGATGTCAGGGAACTGACATCGGAGCCAGAAGTGGAGGCAGGGCTCCCAAGCGATGCCGGAGAAGGGCCAAGCAGGGAGAGAGGGAACTCATTGGCTGGGGAAGGAAATCAGCGTAACACCAGGGATAAAGGGGGGCGGTTGGGGGAATCGGAGAGGGGTCTCCAGGACTCTTCGCTGGAGACCAGTGGGGAGAGCACAGGTCCTCCTCTGCCCACACCCACCCTGCGCAGAAGACTTCCGCGCAGGGAAAGTAGGCGTAGACTTGGCGTCAAAGAGCTTTTGTGCTGGAAGAAGTTCAAGAAACGCCCACTGACGGATTCTGCTAGCGACTGAACAGCCACGAAGTGAAGGGCTGTCCAGGCAGGAAAGGTTTAACCAGGCTACCTAGCCAGCAGTGGTGGCAACTTACGCACGAGCAACCCCCATACATTCATTACATCAGCCAAGGAGTCCAGTTCGCTTTGTTGCATCTTCAAATACTTTGAAAGGTTCCCATTCATCTTTAAAGTCACAGTTATCCTTCTCCCGTAGTTTGTATGTCAGTTTTGCCAGTTCTGCATAGTCCATCAATTTTTCTTGCCATGATTCTTTAGTTGGGGTTTCTTCAGTCTTCCATCCTTGTGCTATTAAAACTCTCGCGGCCATTGTCGCATGCATGAAGATGTTTTTCAGCTTTTTTGGCAGATCTTTCCCTACAATCAATAATAAAAATGCTTCAGGTTTTTAAACAAATGTTAAATGGAACATTTTCTTCAATTCGTTGTATATCATTTCCCAAATTTTTTAAATTACCTTACAATCCCACCACATGATATAATGTCCCTTCCTTCTCCTTACACTTCCAACATATATTTGAACTAGTTTTTTACATTTTCCGTAACTGCACTGGTGTTGTGTACCATCTGTACATCATCTTCATGTAATTCTCCTTCAATAGGGAACAATCTGTAAATTTTAAGTCGGTTTTCCATAATTTTTCCCAATCTTCCATCATAATGTTGTGACCTACATCTTGTGCCCATTTAATCATAACTGATTTTACCTCTTCATCTTTTGTCATCTTTCCAAAGGGCTTATTCTCAGCGCTGCTCAGTTGATGGGCACTGTGAGAGTGCGCCTCTGAAGTCCACATGCAGACTTCATATGCATTCAAAACACTGCCTGCAAAATCTCCATTTGCAGGCATGGTTTGAATATATACCGTGTCTGGAAACAGCCTTCGGAAAATGGGAAGACCCTGTCCCTTACTCTAAAGCACAGGAGCTTTATTTTTATTTTATTTTTAGGGCCTCTTGCTTTTTCACTTTCTGCCAGCAGATGGAAGCAAGAAACAAGAAGCGCAGTCTTGCCAAACAACAGAATGCATTTGTTCGATAAATGACGTCCAAGATCTGGAATGTGTATTTTAATATTTTGAAAGCTTTTTCTTCCCTTTCCCAGTTTGGTTGATTGCTTTAAAAAATAAATCTCTACGGGGCTGAAAGAAACAGAATTCTAAAATGAAGGCAAATCTTCCTTGTCATATGAGCTTTTAGATCTAAAAGTAATCATAGCTGCTGTGTGTGTGTGTGGATCAACAAGGGAGTTTGCTGTCTCCACCATGGCCTCGAGGAACTCTTATTGGCAGAGTTGTCTTTTGCACAGACAAACTGAGAGTGCCTTCAGCCTCTGTAATTTAAGATAAATAGTTCAAAGTTCAGATGTGGGAAATTCAGGGTCAGTTCCCTTCCCACTCAGCCATGAAACCCATTGTGGGGCAAGTCATTGTACGCCAACTCTAATCTCCTTACACAGTCATTCTTAAGGCAAAAATTAGCCAAGTTTGTGCTATGTAAACAGGATCTGATTAAGGGAGTTCATGCAATATACGTGGACTTAATAGAGCCATGCAGCGTTTGACACTCAGCACCGAAGCAGCCAAGTGATTGCTCAAACATGCATCCATGCCATAAATTAGATCAATCCCAACTCACATCCAGCAGCTTTGCAGATTTGACAAATGGCAGGCTCACCTTGACGGAAGGTTGGGCTACAAATGTGACAGACAGATAGGCTGTGGATGTATAGCCAGGTAATCACTCCCAATGCTACTGCAAGACTTTGGATCTGCCACCTGGCCTGTAAATGTTTGCATCTGCAATCCTGAGAAAAGGTGGGCTGTTTGAATTCCATTGGGTCCAAATGGTGCTTAAGGCATTCAAGTACACAATGTCAAACTGATCACCTCTGTATGTTGATTGACAGTCTCAAGGAACTCTTAAAGGATCATGACAAAGGACTGGCCCGCAGAAACCATGCTGACTTTGCTTTAGCAAAGGAGCATAAGGAGACTGTAGAGAATCTAAACAAATTCTTTACATCTGTCTTCACAATGGATGATATAGGGCAGATCTCAGTGTCTGAACTAACTCTTGCAGGAAGGGAGTTTGAGAAACCTAGGAAGATAGTAGTGAGGAGAGACGAAGTTCTAGGCCTAATAGACAAAATAAAAACTGACAAATCACCAGGTTCATATGGTATCCACCTGAGAGTTCTCAAACAACTCAAATGTGAAATTGCTAAAAAATATGGGACTTGTCCTTAAGCTCAATTTCCATGGCCAAGGACTAGAAAATAAACAAAGCAACACCTATTCTTAAAAGGGGTTCGGGGGGAGTTTCCTTAATGAGAAACTTGGGGGGAATGTATTGTTAAAGATAAAAGTAACCAAGTATATATGAGAACAAGCCTTAGCATACCTTTGACTCTCTCGTCATCCAGGACCCAACTGCCTCCCTGCTACTAATTTTTTTAAGAGTTTCTTGTTGTTGATCTTAATGCTTTTAGCAATGTATTCCTCAATATATATTTTTAGCATGCCTTTCTGTCTGCTTGCACATCTTTTGCCAAAATTCCTGTTCTTTTTTGTCTTTTTAATTTTTCAAAGGAAGACTTCTTGCCTCTGATAGTTTCTTTGACTCTGCTAGCTAACCACGCTGGCATCCTCTTGACCAGTGGTGGCCAAACTTGGCCCTCCAGCTGTTTTGGGACCACAATTCCCATCATCCCTGACCACTTGGTCCTGTTAGCTAGGGATGATGGGAGTTGCAGTCTCAAAACAGCTGGAGGGCCAAGTTTGGCCATCACTGCTCTTGACCCTTGTGGCACCTTTCCTGATCTGCATTTATACATTCCACTTGAGCTTCTAATATTGTTCTCACATATTTTGGAAGGATTTGACCTTCCTGACTTTACCTTTCAATTTCCTTTTTAACTAATCCCCTAATTTTTGAGATGTTTCCTCTTTTGAAGTCAAATCTGACCATGTTGGGGTTTCTTGGCAAATGGCTATTTACATGTACATTTTGTTTAAAAGCACTATGGTCACTGCTCCCAATTGGCTCAACAGCACTTGCATATTGCACCAAGTCCCTCAAGATTAAGTTCAGGGTCCCTGCCTCTGCTACGCTATGCTATGCCTACACAGACCCTGCCCCACAGGAAAGAAGGGCAAGTAACATGCAAGAGAGCTGGAAATGCAGAGGGGTTTCTTTTCAAGGTTCCCAAATGCAAAAGGGGATAGGAGCCCATGCCACCAAATGTCCATCAGACCAAACACCCTACCAGACACCTGCGCCTAACATGCAACAACTACCGTATTTTTTGCTCTATAGGACGCACTTTTCCCCCAACAAAAATGAAGGGGAAATGTGTGTGCGTCCTATGGAGCGAATGCAGGCTTTCGCTGAAGCTGCGCTCGGAAGGCTTGCGGATAGCTGCCTGTTCTGGGGGCTGGGGTCGGGGGAAGCTCGGGCTTCCCCCACCGCAGCCCCGTGGCTAAAAACGAAGCCGCGCGCAGCCTCTCCCAGCTGGAGAGGTTGCGCATGGCTAAAGAGGAAGCCAAGACAGCCAGTGGGATGGATCCCGCTCGCTGTCTTGGCTTCTTTGCTCTTTGGGGCTGGGGGGGAATAATTTTTTCCCCTTTATTTCCCTCCAAAAAACTAGGTGCACCCTATGGTCCGGTGCGCCCTATGGAGCGAAAAATACGGTATTTCCTGAATAATTGGCAGGATTATATAGAAATCTACATCTCCCTGAGCACTGTGATGCTCAGCGACCTTACACGACTCTTCTTTTAATCCTAGGTCAGGAATTGTCAGTAATGAACCTTACCCGTTGAAGATCCATGCTTGACACATACAGATGGAGCTATCGGCACACCTCCGCCCCATTCCAGCGAATATTTACAAATGCCAGAGGTGTGATGTGCTTTCATATCAGTAATTTTCAACTTACAGCTTTAAGTCATCCACCCAGTCTGGGAATTATTATTTTTATCACTTATCTCTAATCAGTAGTCACAGCGTCTTGCAATCTGGTGGTTATGAAAGAGCTACTTCAATTACATTAGAGAGCTCCAAGGGAATCTTGTTGTCATTGTAATCAAAGCACCAGTTTTCTCCTATTCCTCCTTCCCTCCTCCCCTCATATACACATGTTCGTATACTGCAAATCAACATGTTTATTGGCACTGAAATTATATAAAGGCATGGGCATGGTGACAATTATTAACATCTCTCTTAGGCTTTTTCCTAAAAAAAATTTTTTAGCAAGAATCCAGAGTGGTGAAAATATGAATCAAGGCCACTGTCCTATTAGGTAAAGTGAGGCTGTGGATGCTGGGATTTGTGAGATGTCAGAGGACAGAGAGATATGTGTGCCATGTAGCTTGGTGTGTGCTCCCTAAGTTAGCCTGATGCCTTCAGGTGAAGTGGAGGACGCCAGCGTTGCCAAGACAGAAGGACAATTCAGTTGCCAGTCCAGCTGGCTTCAGTATGTGGAGAGGGGGGCCTCAGGTGGCAAAATGTCTTGGGCCAGCCTTGGCTTGAATGGAGTGCAGAAACACGCAGATAGGCTTTGGGAGGGAAACCAACAGTTTATTTATTGCAATTATTTATAAATTGTAAAAAGTGAAGGGTAGTGCTGGGGTCTAAACCACTGAGCCTCTTGATCTTGCCCATCAGAAGCTCAGTGGTTTGAATCCCTGCCATGGGGCGAACTCCCATCACTCTGTCCCAACTTCTGCCAACCTAGCAGTTTGAAATCACACCAGTGCAAGTAGATAAATAGGTACTGCTGTGGCGGGAAGGTAAATGGCGTTTCTGTGCGCTCTGGTTTCAGTAACAATGTCCTGTTATGCCAGAAGTGGTTTAGTCATGCTGGCCACATGACCCAGAAAGCTGTCTGTGGACAAACACCGGCTCCTTCAGCCTGAAAGCGAGATGAGCGCCACAACCCCATAGTCGCCTTTGGCTGGACTTAGCCGTCCAGGAGTCCTTTACCTTTTACCTATATATTGTAAATACTGACAAAGGCAAGGAGACTATTTATTTATTTACTTATTTACTCATGAAATTCCTATGCCACCCTTCACCCAAAGGCTATTTTTGTGGGCCTTGGGGTGGGGTGGAGAAGTTTTTTGAAGGCTTTCCACCTTCTCCCCAGTGTTTGCCCTCACTGACTGGACCGGTGGAGAGCAAACATTATCAGCAAGGTTTTCCACAGTAGCATAATACAGAAGTGGAATGTTTTCCGTTGGTCCTGGGTTGAGGTTAGCGCAAGTGTAGTTTAGGAAAAAGAATCCTTTTCAAATTGTCTAGGAAAGTCTTTAAAGCCTGCCTAAGTGTTGTTACACGCTGTGAATTCTCCCCTCTATCTCGGCAACTGCCATTGATGTGAATTGCTGACAGGGAAATTCACCATGATACCCTTGATTGACACTTGGAGTTGTAATAGAGCGCCGTGTGTGAGCGTGTCTGAGTGTGTATGAAACTCACCGCAAAGATGTTGATAACCGATGGCAAGGGTAATGTCTAGCCCAGGATAACATGACATCTCCTGATCAGAATTTCTAAACCACTTAAGATTTTTAAATTTCTAACTGGTATACAAAAACACTTAATATTACTGTACAGTGGTACCTCAGGTTAAGTATTTAATTCGTTCCGGAGGTCCGTACTTAACCTGAAACTGTTCTTAACCTGAAGCACCACTTTAGCTAATGGGGCCTCCTGCTGCTGCCGTGCCGCCGGAGCACGATTTCTGTTCTCATCCTGAAGCAAAGTTCTTAACCTGAAGCACTATTTCTGGATTAGCAGAGTCTGTAACCTGAAGTGTATGTAACCTGAAGCATATGTAACCCGAGGTACCACTGTATTTTATTACTGATTATTTACTTATTGTTCATTTATATGCCATATTTTTCTCCCAGGGAGCTCAACAACCCTGTGAAGTATTTTTAAAATCTCTGAGTGGGGTATCTAGTCCATAGGAGCAGTGCCAAAAGGATGAGGGGGTGGTTGAGACTCCAGTTATTCAGAAGAGAGGAAAGAGCAATGGCCAAGAAAAAAAGAGGGCTTAAGACTCCTGCCTATTTTGATCTAGGAAAAGTTGTATCTCTTCAATGAGACACTGTAAGGCAGTGACAGATTGCGGATTTTGTGCCTCCCTGTATAGTTGTAGCAGGTCATGTGAGAAAACAGATGGTCGCACATACATATCAGCTGGTTTTCATGGTTCCTCCGTGTCTGCCTTCCACTATTTTGGCAATCCCAACCCAGTCACTTGTACCCACATAACCTGTTTCAGTTGCAGAATTTGGGAGTCCTGGTTGCAGAATGTGTCTTCTTAAAAAAAGAAAAAAAGAAAATTCAAGCGTTGGTGCCTATATTCTCTAGCAAATGGGTAAAGAGCTCTACAGAATCGCTTTATACCAGTACTCACGCTTTATAGAAGCAATGTAGCTTTATAAATACACCACCAACAGATTTTATAGCAGGATTTGGAAAGCTAAGTGCATGGCTTGGACTGTTTCCTTGGGTTTTGTTTAATCTGGTGATTGCATATTAACTTTCCAGAGAGGTTCTTCGCCAGCAACCCTCGGAGGCTCGGAATGATCTGTGACAGGTAAACTACCTATGACAGCGTTATCATGCTTTCCCTTAGGGTCTGTTTGTTTTTATATGCAAGCTTTTAACTCCAGACTTGGAGTCAGAATAAGGCAACTCCAAAGTAGTCTATGGTAGCAGCAGAAAAAGGCATCATTATTGGGCTATTTGCATGAACTACCTAAGCAGCCGCAAGTGAACCATTTCACGACAAGTCATCAGTATGAAGCAAGAGTTCTCTGAGCTTATGGTATTCACTCTGTAAAAGCCCAGGCTGAAATATTTACCAGCTTGCCCATTGCTTAATAAATACCGTATTTTTTGCTCTATAAGACTCACTTTTTCCCTCCTAAAAAGTAAGGGGAAATGTGTGTGCGTCTTATGGAGCGAATGCAGGCTGCGCAGCTATCCCAGAAGCCAGAACAGCAAGAGGGATTGCTGCTTTCACTGCGCAGCGATCCCTCTTGCTGTTCTGGCTTCTGGGATTCAAAATATATTTTTTTCCTTGATTTCCTCCTCCAAAAACTAGGTGCGTCTTGTGGTCTGGTGCGTCTTATAGAGCGAAAAATACGGTGCACACATCTTGAGGGGTTGGGGTCAGCAATTACTGCATTGCAGATGGGTTGGGATGACCCTCAAGTTCCCTTCCAACTCTACAATTCTGTGATAACTGCTATCAGACGGGGTCCCTGTGATGAGCTGCGTTCTTCCTGAGCTCCGAATGAAAGCCTAAGGCCCCTCCATGCCTACTCTGAAGTAGGGATAACTGCATTTGAGAAGGTCCCAGGTTTCTGGTATCTTTAGTGCAGGCTCAGCAAGATATAGATAGAGATAGAGATAGAGATAGAGATAGAGATAGAGATAGAGATAGAGATAGAGATAGAGATAGAGATAGAGATAGAGATAGAGATAGAGATAGAGATAGATATATATTAGTGTTGACAATAAAAAAGGTAAAGGGACCCCTGACCATTAGGTCCAGTTGTGACCGACTCTGGGGTTGCAGCGCTCATCTCGCTTTATTGGCTGAGGGAGCCGGCGTACAGCTTCCGGGTCATGTGGCCAGCATGACTAAGCCGCTTCTGGCGAACCAGAGCAGCGCCCGGAAACGCCGTTTACCTTCCCGCCGGAGCAGTACCTATTTATCTACTTGCACTGGCATGCTTTCAAACTGCTAGGTTGGCAGGAGCAGGGGCCGAGCAACGGGAGCTCACCCCACTGCAGGGATTCGAACTGCCGACCTTCTGATCGGCAAGTCCTAGGCTCTGTGGTTTAACCCACAGCGCCACCCGCGTCCCATACGCATGCGCAAGTATGTAGACACGCATAAAAGCATTTGAAGTGGAGAAGGCACCCGGTTCATGAGAAGATCAGAAAATATCCCTCTATGCCACAGGAGTGGCAAGGATCCTAATTGCTAAAAACTGGAAAAAAAGAAACTGCCAACCAAAAAGGAATGGCAAGACAAACTGTTAGAGTATGTTGAACTGGCTAGATTAACAGAGGCAGTTAGAGATCACACTAGACAAGAGTTTCAAAAAACATGGAGAAAATGCAGAGAATACTTCACAAAACAGTGCCCTAAAATACATACCTGGACCAGTTTCGAATAATGTCTGCAGGAGACTTTGTGGATATTTAAGTTATAGTTAGAAAAAATCTTATTATTCAAAAAGGAAACAGTTTATAAGAAGTAAATAAGGAGGCCAGATACAGGATAAAGGAAGTCTTTTATTTGGTTGTTTGTATTGTTGTATGTTATGCTTATTGTATGTTATGTTCACGTTTAATAAGGGGGGTTTTGTGTATGGGGGGGTTATGTTATGTTGTAAATAAAATTCCAATAAAAAATTATTTAAAAGAGAGAGAGAGATCCCAAACTGAGATGTATTCCCAGGGCAGGTGGGGCAAAGCATTGCCCACAGAGAACTAAAAAGTGGCATTGTTGTTGTTGTTAAAATTTGTACATCATCCTATACCCACAGATCTCAGGGTGGTTCACAAGATAAAAACACAAAATACATTAAATAAAAATGGAAACAACCCAATAACCCTCCCTCCTAACACATTTTAAAAGGGCATTGGATGTCAATCAACCAAAGGCCTGGTTTAAGAGGAACATTTTTTTTTTGCCTGGTGCCAAAAGGCGTCCAAATGCCCCAGCCCTGGGGAGAGCATTCCACAATTCTCAGAGTGGTTTAACAGTCAATACCTCTTCCCCGCAGACTCTGGGAATCGTAGTGCTGCATGATGCTGCTTTCAATGTATAGTGCTTCCTCGGGTTAAGTACTTAATTCGTTCCGGAGGTCCGTACTTAACCTGAAACTGTTCTTAACCTGAAGCACCACTTTAACTAAGGGGGCCTCCCGCTGCTGCCACGCCGCCAGAGCACGATTACTGTTCTCATCCTGAAGCAAAGTTCTTAACCTGAAGCACTATTTCTGGGTTAGCGGAGTCTGTAACCTGAAGCGTATGTAACCTGTAGCGTATGTAACCTGAGGTACCACTGTATAGGGCAGATGGAACCTCAGTAATAAGGCATTCCTCTCCATGGGAAGGGGAGATAGTAGAGGAAGTGCAGAAGTGCGGGTTGTCCTCCCTTTATATAGAGTCCATGACGTATAGCCACGCAAAGGCGGTGATCGCCCAAAGATTAAGGAATATTGCGAGACAGGAGGACATAGCCCGTGTGAAACCAGGGCTGTTTCTGGGGGAGCAGATGTACCGAGCTGCTCCAGCTCGCTACCTGGCGTATATCCACTACGTGGAATACCGCAGACTATTTACCGCGGCTAGGCTGAATGTTCTTGACTCGGCGGTTCTGAAGGGAAGATATGGAGGAGTCCCATATGACCAGAGATTATGCCATTGTGCGTTGGGTGAGGTAGAATCCACAGAGCACATTTTACTGAGCTGTCCCTTCTACAACGATTTAAGACAGTATCTTATAACCCCATACTTACCCCAGCTTAGTCCCCGACAAAGAGGAAAGCAGACAGCATATCTGCTAAATAAGTTTTCTAGGAAAACAACTTTGTCAGTGGCTAAATTCCTTTTCCTGGCACTCAAGCGTCGGAAACGTACAATGGAATGCCTTGATGTGGGTTATCTGTGAGAGGTTTAATAAGGCATTCCTATCTGCACTCCGTTGCAGTTCTGGTAGAATTTGGCCCTCAGTTCTGTGCGTGTAAATGGCTCCCGCTTCTTTTCGCCCCCCCCCCCGCTACCTCCCCTCTCCTCAAAAGGCGTTGGCAGCTGACATGAGATATTCACGCTCCGAGCCCAGTTCGTTTTATGGGTATGTTTTGGTTGGGGCTCCAGGCTGAGAATGAAAGTGAGTAGATCCCAGCGGCGTGATGTCATCTGGAAGGGAAATGCCCGGCTGGGGAGGGTGTGAGGAGAGGCACAGCAGCTGGAGCTCTAACAGGCCACCCGACGCTCTGAATAAGCAAGCAAATTAAATGGTATAAAACTCAGGGCACTGTTTTTGTTTGCTTGGCGGCGTTTTTGTCTTCTGTTTTGCTTCCTACACTCCAAACTGTCATGTTTCCCAGGAGTCAGCCACTTGGCATTGAAGTGTCCCCCGCCCGCCCAGACATATCTGTGGGGAGTAGAGAGGGGAACCGCACAACTTTGTGACATGAAAGTGATTTACATCAGACCATTGGTCTGTCCACAAGGAATGGCAGTGGCTCAACAGTGTTTCAGCTAGGAAGTCAGAGCGCTTATATAATAAAACGTTCTGATGTCAGATCTATGGAGCATCTGAAGAACATTCTTCGCGTATGATGAAGTGATTAACGGGGCGGTTAAAAACACCCCACTCCCCTTCGAATGCCATAATGACACAACAAAGTTTCCATGCTTAACTTTTCTGGCAAAGTTAATGGAACATGTCACCAATTTCACAGGTTTGTCCCTCCACTCTTCCCCGTGCCAAAAAATCCAACCCAGGGTGACTTTGCTCCCTTATAAGCCTCCCCAGGGAGGCTTTGGCTCAGCTTTGGTAGACAAATAAATGCCTCCACTCTCTTGCAGGATTATTTGGAGTTGCATGTACTTGTGCGTTGGCCAGGACTGGCCCTCTCATTGCAAGGAGCAAGGCAGCTGTTTCAGAAATATCCTTTTCAGTTAAAGGGCATCAACTGATTTAATATAAGTGGTTGTCTCTATCTACAAACCCTTACTAGTATGTGTCCTCACTTTGGTGTAGAGATTTTACTTGGGGTACCAAGTATTAAGTCTGCCACCTCCTATTCAACCATCATTCAACTCCCCTAAAGGTAAAGGTAAAGGGACCCCTGACCATTAGGTCCAGTCGCGGACAACTCTGGGGTTATGGCGCTCATCTCGTTTTATTGGCCGAGGGAGCCGGCGTACAGCTTCCGGGTCATGTGCCAGCATGACTAAGCCACTTCTGGCGAACCAGAGCAGCACACAGAAATGTTGTTTACCTTCTCGCCAGAGTGGTACCTATTTATCTACTTGCACTTTGATGTGCTTTCAAACTTCTCACCCCGTCGCGGGGATTCGAACCGCCGACCTTCTGATCGGCAAGTCCTAGACTCTGCGGTTTAACCCACAGTGCCACCCGTGTCCCTCAACTCCCCTACTCCCAAGTTATTGTGCCTTTCCTACCTCATCATTCCCCCCAATGATGTAATCAATTTCCTAAGTTCAGCATTTGACTCAAACCAAAACAAGCTGTTTGTCACCCAATTATTAAGGAGAGATTGGATAACTATCACTACCCTCATTGATCTTTACCTTCAGAGTACTCAGTATAGTCTATTCCTAGCAGAACATTATACTTTTTTGGTCTGGGTCTTCATTTCATAACCAGAAATTTATTAAAAGAATTGTGTGCAGCTTGGAAAGAATCCTGGCTGTTCAATCCAATGTATACATTTATTCTTAGGTTTGGGGTGAGTGGGGACAATGTTGGACTGGACCCAAAAATGACCATTGCAATTTCAAGCCAAAATTTAATGGTAACAAAAGCAATATGCACTGCATTAGTCTGCTATTGGTCCTTCCCATGCATTTAAATCCTTTGCTTGCAAAGTAGTGATTTTGCTTCACAATGGATGGCTTTGGGGGGGGGGGAGCTTTCTCTGGAAACGAGTCTAAAGCATTCTCCAGCAGTTAGGTCCCTAACTTGGAATAAATTTGGAGGAGATGCAAAATGTATTTACCCATTTATATACCTTTAACTGGCATAATTCTGTGCCTGAGTTGTTAACACACAAATTTCTCTGTCTATACCTTCGCCCAAAGGGACATGGGCGGCGCTGTGGGTTAAACCACAGAGCCTAGGACTTGCTGATCAGAAGGTCGGCAGTTCAAATCCCTGTGATGGTGTGAGCTCCTGTTGCTCTGTCCCAGCTCCTGCCAACCTAGCAGTTTGAAAGCACATCAAAGTGCAAGTAGATAAATAGTACCACTCCAACGGGAAGTTAAGCGGTGTTTCTGTGCGCTGCTCTGGTTCGCCAGAAGCGGCTTAGTCATGCTGACCACATGACCTGGAAGCTGTACGCTGGCTCCCTCAGCCAATAAAGTGAAATGAGCACCGCAACCCCAGAGTTGGCCATGACTGGACCTAATGGTCAGGGGTCCCTTTACCTTTACCTTTCACCTTTGCCCTGCTTTGGCCAGTTCGCTCGTGAAAGATCCCCCTGTGATAGCCTTCCTCAAGCTGATACCTTGAACTACAGCTTTCCTCAGCCCAAGCTGACACAGTCATGATGTCTGGGGCTGTTGGAAGTTGTAGTGCAAAAACATCTGGTGGGCACCAGGTTGGCAGAGTCCTGTGGCTAAACCTATGGCTCAAGGTCTTGTTTTGGTGTTGGTTATTTCTCTCTCTTTTTTTTTTTTTTTTAGGCTGGGCAGAGAATCTGAAGCTGAAGACTTGGCAACGAGAATGCTAAAACTTTGTCCACGGGACAGGATCTCAGCACAGAAAGCATGTCTCCATCCTTTTTTCAACTCTTTACCTTCTCAGCTGCACCAGCTTTCTGATGGTATGTCATTCTATATTCTAACTGCCTCAAGAAGGTGCCCTTCAGATGTTGTTGAACTACAACCAGTGCTTTTCTCGCAAGAAAAATAGGTGCCGGAATTCACCATAACGTTGTTACAGTAAGTCGCTCGGTGCCAGTTTGACAACAGCCATCATCACCACCCACGGAAGTGCGAAAAACTACAGCAAACTCTCTCCCTAGCTGGTTTGGGGGTTGCCCCTGGTTTTGGTACTGGTCAAATAAATGCGCCCTACCACACTCATTCTCCTAGATTCAGGCAGATGGCTAGGGCAGCTCATAAGGGCCCTCGCGCATACAGCAGTAGAGACCTGACTGGAAAGCTTAAAGCTCGCGCCACTACATGGGAGATGGACTGAGGAAAAGGAAATAAGAATTGGCCCTGCCCTGTGGCTTGACCAGTCATGGCTAGGAGCTAGGTGGAGTCATGTTGTTGTTGTTTTTGGAGTCACAAGACTCTGTTGACATTCCAGACTGTTGGAAGTCTCACTGGAGACGGGAGACAGATGTTGAAGTTACTGGTTTCCTGTTTCTTTTGTTCCCTATTGTTCTCTGTCTCTCACAGAGAGCAGACGCATGTTCTTCTCTGTCCTGCATTGTTGTTGTTGTTTAGTCGTTTAGTCGTGTCCGTCTCTTCGTGACCCCATGGACCAGAGCACGCCAGGCACTCCTGTCTTCCACTTCCTCCCGCAGTTTGGTCAAACTCATGCTGGTAGCTTCGAGAACACTGTCCAACCATCTCGTCCTCTGTCGTCCCCTTCTCCTTGTGCCCTCCATCTTTCCCAACATCAGGGTCTTTTCCGGGGAGTCTTCTCTTCTCATAAGGTGGCCAAAGTCTTGGAGCCTCAGCTTCAGGATCTGTTCTTCCAGTGAGCACTCAGGGCTGATTTCCTTAAGAATGGATAGGTTTGATCTTTTTGCAGTCCATGGGACTCTCAAGAGTCTCCTCCAGCACCATAATTCAAAAGCATCAATTCTTTGGCAATCAGCCTTCTTTATGGTCCAGCTCTCACTTCCATACATCACTACTGGGAAAATCATAGCTTTTACTATACGGACCTTTGTTGGCAAGGTGATGTCTCTACTTTTTAAGATGCTGTCTAGGTTTGTCATTGCTTTTCTCCCAAGAAGCAATGACAAACCTAGACAGCATGGGTAGGAGCTAGGTGGAGTCATTAATCTTAAAAAAAGTGTAGACTCGCACATGCTGGCCAGCTTCCGTTTTGACTTGAAATGTTCATTTGGGACTTCTCAGAAGTTCATAAAGGCAAGAAGCGGGGTAGGGGGGGGACGTTGGCCTACAATGGCGCCTACCTTCACTCCAGATGAAAAAAAAAAACACTGACTACAACTCCTAGCATCCATGACCACTGACAATGTTGGCTGGGGTTGATGGAAGTTGGAGTTCAGTTCAGTTGGAGGGCACCAAGCTGGGGAAGGCACCAGAAAGTATCCAGGGCTAAAAAAAAGTCTTTCTTGCGCATGGCATAATAATAATAATAATAATAATAATAATAATAATAATAATAATAATTTAATTATTTATACCCCGCCCATCTGGCTGGGCTTCCCCAGCCACTCTCTGTGGCTTCCAACAAAATATTAAAATGCTGTAATACAGTGGTACCTCGGGTTACATACGCTTCAGGTTACATACGCTTCAGGTTACAGACTCCACTAACCCAGAAATAGTGCTTCAGGTTAAGAACTTTGCTTCAGGATGAGAACAGGAATCGTGCTCTGGTGGCGCAGCAGCAGCTGGAGGCCCCATTAGCTAAAGTGGTGCTTCAGGTTAAGAACAGTTTCAGGTTAAGAACGGACCTCCGGAACGAATTAAGTACTTAACCCGAGGTACCACTGTACATTGAACATTAAAAGCTTCCCTAAACAGGGCTGACTTCAGAGGTCTTCTAAAAGTCTGGTGGTTGTTCTTCTCTTTGACATCTGGTGGGAGGGTGTTCCACAGGGCGAGCGCCACTACCGAGAAGGCCCTCTGCCCAGTTCCCTGTAACTTGGCTTCTCGCAGCGAGGGAACCGCCAGAAGGCCCTCAGAGCTTTCTGAGAAGCTTTCTTGTCAGGAAGATGTCTACTTTCTAAGGCTTTTGCAGACACTGAATTCATGTTTAAAGCCATCCTCCATTCAGGGACACACCTATAATGTTACCAGATTTTTTTCAACGAATCCAGGGACACTTTTCAACTTCAACGGAGTTTGTATGGGGACTGATTTGTAAATCCGGGGACTGTCCCCAGGGAACGGGGATGTCTGCTAACCTTATCCTAGGGGTTGCTCAGATTGGCCTCTGCCAAGGACGAAAGGCCCAGGAGAAGGGGCACGAAAACCCACTCCTTTCCACTCCGGCTCAGAGTATCTAGGAGCCCACTTGCCTATCCATGCGCTCCCTGGCACATGCCTCTGCTGCTCTGGGCTGCTGGGCGAAACACACAGGCTCCCATGGGCACCTTGGTGGAGGACTCCGATTGCTGGTGTGGGCTGTCGCAGCAGCCTCACTCACCTTGTTGTGGTGAGTGGGCTTGCATGTTCCTATGATAATATGAAGGGACGCGGGTGGCACTGTGGGTTAAACCACAGAGCCTAGGACTTGCCGATCAGAAGGTCGGTGGTTTGAATCCCCACGACGGGGTGAGCTCCCGTTGCTCGGTCCCTGCTCCTGCCAGCCTAGCAGTTCGAAAGCCCGTCAAAGTACAAGTAGATAAATAGGTACCACTCCGGCGGGAAGGTAAACGGCGTTTCCGTGCGCTGCTCTGGTTCACCAGAAGCAGCTTAGTCATGCTGGCCACATGACCCGGAAGCTGTATGCCGGCTCCCTCGGCCAATAAAGCGAGATGAGCGCCACAACCCCAGAGTCGGTCACGACTGGACCTAATGGTCAGGGGTCCCTTTACCTTTACCTTTTATGATAATATGACACCAACAATCACAGATTGATCGCTCTCAAAGTGAACCATTCACATTGGGATCAGGTGTTAATCAGGGTTGTGTTATCGCCCCAACTCTATTCATTATTTTCGGCGGCCCTCCGGGGCCCCCTCCCCAGCGGAAGGCGACAAGTTTTTGAATTTCCAGTCCTTAGTCTGAAATTTGACTCCTACAATTGACTCCTAGAATTTCACTTTTATCGTTTTTATCGCCGTCTCTGTTTGGTCCATAGTCCTCTGGCTCATGAGGAAATCTCTCGTCTGAAGGTCTCCATCCCTCCCAAGAGGCCCACGGTTTGGACCTCTGCTATCTCCCTCATTGAATTCTCTGGGGTCAGGGGGGGAAAGGTGGGACTGGACCACCTCGTCTCCACTTCTTGGGGTGGGCCTCTCTGTCCCTCAAATTCACGTAAGTGATGGCCAAATCGCTTGTCTGAATGGAAGTCTTCACGAAATCCAGTCACCATGGAACTCTGGATGAGGTCCTCTTATGTCTGGCAGGCCCCTATTTTCGCTACCATCACTCCAGTCTTGGCCACCTCGGAAGGGATCCGTCTCAAGGCCACGATCAGGACCACCAAGGGAGCCTAGGACTCCTCTGACTCCGTTAACGTGATAACTGACAGCAGTAGAAATACCTCAGAGCGAATTAAAGCTGGACCTCACAGACGGGGACGCAATATTCTTTGCGTATGAAAACAACTCTTGACAGGCTTTCCCGTCTTGTTATCGGGCCCGGGTTGTGGGTGGGTTAGCGGGTGGGAAATAAATGATTTTGACTTTGGAGGCATGTCGCAGGCTGGGCAGACGCCGCCAAAGACCATGAGATTCATGGGCGGAATTAAACTAAGTTGTTGCATGCACAGAACAAGGTCCACATGTGCGAGGGGACTCCCCCGCCTTCTCTCTCTCTCTCTCTCTCTCTCTCTCTCTCTGTGTGTGTGTGTGTAGAGCAAGGGAGAGAACTGCATCCCTTTTCTACCCAACCAGCCGCACAAATCTACTTTGACACTTTTAGAAAATTGAAAAGATGGAATCTCGTAGGAGCCTGCCTTTGCCGGGGGATGGGGAGGCCGGGGAGGAGGAGGAGGAGGAGGGGAGGGCTCTCAGCAGGGTGGGGGGGGGAGTTGACTTTTCTTTATACATATAGGTTTTTTTTCCATGCAGAGTTTAAATTATGCCTGATAAAAGGAGTTTCGTGGATGTTTCAGTTCTTTCAAACCCTCCTGGCTTCCTCCCAATTAAATGAGGTTTGTCAAAGCCACAGGGCTCTGCCGCTGCCTGAGAGGCAGACAAGCACTTCCTGCAGTGACATCTCAAATCCCCGAGGGAGGAGATGAAAGTGCCCCTGCCAAAAGACAGGAAAAGAAGGAGAGAGAGAGAATGTGTGTGTGTGTGTGTGTGTGTGTGGAGGGGAGAGGTGGGGGGGGGAGAGAGAGCAAAGAGACAGAAACGCAGGAAGGGAAAAGGTGGGGAGGGAAGGAGGAAGGCAACAGATTGGCGAACACAACATGTCACTCCTGGAGAGGAGTTGGATCATTTCCATATGAGGAATGCATTTCCCAGTCCCCTGGGTTGGTATTTTGGAATGTTTCTTACAATGGCTGATATTTCACTCCAATTGCAGCCCGTGGGGCCTTGGTGGGTTGGGGGCAAGTCCATGATGTCATCATGGCAACCCAACGTGTTGGGAAACCAACCAGAGTCTTTCAGGCAGAAATCGTTGCAGTTTACGACCCAGCAAGCTCGTATTCTCCAGTGAATTCGCTACGATTGCAATGATGATAATAGGTGGTACCCAATGCTAGTCATGGGGACGCGGGTGGCGCTGTGAGTTAAACCACAGAGCCTAGGACTTGCTGATCAGAAGGTCGGCGGTTTGAATCCCCACGACGGGGTGAGCTGTTGCTCGGTCCCTGCTCCTGCCAACCTAGCAGTTCGAAAGCATGTCAAAGTGCAAGTAGATAAATAGGGACCGCTCCGGTGGGAAGGTAAACGGCGTTTCCGTGCACTGCTCTGGCTCTCCAGAAGTGGCTTAGTCATGCTGGCCACATGACCCGGAAGCTGTACGCTGGCTCCCTCGGCCAATAAAGCGAGATGAGCGCTGCAACCCCAGAGTTGGCCACGACTGGACCTAATGATCAGGGGTCCCTTTACCTTTACTAATGCTAGCCATAACCAATAAAATAAATGGGGTGAAGTTACTGAAGCCGATCGATTTCTGTGGGTCTACTCAGAATATAGCTAACATTGGATATCACCCAACAACATGATTTCAAAAAAACAAAACAAAGAATTCCCGACAAACAGCTTGCCTGTACTTTCACAATCAAGCAAGACATTTGGGTTCCAGGGTCACTGCAGCTAATTTAATTGAATTATATAAAATTTAGCATTCTGAGTGCATACAAGATTGTGTTCTGGCTGTAGCCTAGTCTAGGGGATGCTGGTGATTAGCTTTCGTATGCTCAAGTACAAATTTGAAGTGGCAGTGGGTAAAAGAATCAGCTTGTTATCTTCATCTGAGAGGATACGAGAGAGATCTCCCCCCCCCCCCGGACATTGTTATGAAATTGTTATAGCAGGGACCACTCTTTCCTGTAAATCGCCAGGGGGTGACTAGGTGGGTGGGAGGGAGATAAATGAACGATGCAAAGATCACTTTTTTATTTGAAAAAAGAGTTTTGATGATGACAACAAGATTTTAACGATTATTGAAAAGAATGCAAAGGATCAGATGTTAACTGCGTCGGATTGTGAGCTGCCGGCAAAGGAGGCTGCTTTGCTTTGGTTCAGCAAAAAGGAGGTGGGAAGTTTGCAGGAATGGTGGGGGGGCTTCTTGTCCCCTTGTAACACGGGTGGGAAACCTTTTTCAAACAGAAGGGCCACATTCTCCTCTGGCCAAGCTTCTTGTTGGGCAGGGACAATGGCAGAAGCAGGTGGAGCTACAAATGCATACGTTCCAAGTCTCCTGATTTTCCAGGGACAGTCCTGGAATTACAAAAGCCATCCCAGCTTCTGATTTGATCCTGAAATGTCCCGATTTCCCCTGCCAGTGCCGCTGCTACTGAGCTCGGGGAGGAGGGTGAGCAGGTGCTTGTCCCAAGCGATTATGGCTGCTGCGAGGGAGAATCTCATGACCTCTCCTTGGCCACTGCTTCGAGTAAAGGTAAAGGGACCCCTGACCATTAGGTCCAGTCGTGACCGACTCTGGGGTTGCAGCGCTCATCTCGCTTTATTGGCCGAGGGAGCCGGCGTACAGCTTCCGGGTCATGTGGCCAGCATGACTAAGCCACTTCTGGTGAACCAGAGCAGCGCATGGAAACACCATTTACCTTCCCGCCAGAGTGGTACCTATTTATCTACTTGCACTTTGATGTGCTTTCGAACTGCTAGGTTGGCAAGAGCAGGGACCGAGCATCAGGAGCTCACCCCGTCGCGGAGATTTGAACCGCCGACTTTCTGATCGCGACTACTGCTTTGAGTAGCTATGGCCTAAACGTGGCGAGAGATGCATATATATATTCCTGTAAAAAAGTAAAATTCATCTGACAATCAATAAGTCCAACAAATTAAAAATGATTGGAAAAAGTTGACTTCAACAAATAGCCCACAATCGTAGAATTCAGTCAAGAGTCTGCTACTAATTGCAATACAGTCGTACCTCGGAAGTCAAACGCCTTGCGAGTCGAACGTTTTGGCTCCTGAACACCACAAACTCAGAAGTGAGTGTTCCAGTTTGCGAATGTTCTTTGGAACCCAAACACCCAATGCAGGTTCCGCAGGTTCCGATTGGCTGCAGGAGCTTCCTGCAGCCAATCAGAAGCCGTGCTTTGGTTTCCAAATGTTTTGGAAGCTGAACAGACTTCCGGAACGGATTCCATTCGACTTCCGAGGTACAACTGTACTATTACCATAATCTGAGACTAATAAAAGCAGTAGGCACTCAGCATGCAACTTGTATCTGGTGTTCAGAGAACCACTGGGGCTGCAATCCTATACACAGAGTAAGCCCAAACTCAATTATGGTGGGGCTTACTTCTGAGTATACTTGTATAAAGATGGCACAGGACATCTCTTAAGGTTTTGGCATCTCCAGGGATGGTGGCTTGTCCATACTGAAGTTTACTGCATGTGTCTAGCTGTTTAATCTACATAGCCCACAAATCACCCTCAAAAATACCAACCACCACGCTTTTCACCCATAAATTCCAGTCTGCCTGTAAGCCACTCGGGGAGCCCTTGTTGGCTGAAGAGGCAGGTTAAAAATTATTAAAGTAACTACGTTTGTGGAAAAATGACTTCCATATATAGATTGGCCCACTGAAGGCTAAATTCTAACAGCTGCTAAGCAAAGTACACATCCAACGGTACAGATACAAAACACATTGGGCCGCATGCGCACTGCTGGGCACATAGAGTTGGAACCAAAGGCAGTTAAAGAAAACCAAGGTTTGTAAACCAACAGTAAACCATAGCTACAAATTGAGGTTTTTTTGGCAGCAAGCAAACTATAGTTAAACTGCTGGGCAGGCTTCACACATAACGCTAAGCCACAGTTTAATAAACAATAGTTTAATACACCATGGTTTAGCCACGTTGTTGGGTTGTTGTTTTGATTTTGATTATATATATATATTGTGGTTTTTATGTTGATCTTTTCTGTGAACCGCCCTGAGACCGCTGGGTATAGGGTGGTACATAAATTCAATAAATAATAATACATACATAATAATACATCGTGGTTTAGCATTTCATAAGCGATAGCTCAGTACACCATGGTTTAGCATGATGTGCAACCCAGGTCTATTAGGCAAGGTTGCTGCACTTTCCCATACATATTAATGGAAATATATGAACCCCGGGGGAAAATTACTTCCATTTGGTAAGTCCAGTCTCGTATTGCCAGACCATATTGGGGCTGGTGCACAATAGTTTAGTGATAACAAGGGTCCCTTCTATCCCTTCTTGAATAGTTCTTCGAACCGTAATTAATTCCACTCCCTGTCAGAATTTAAGCTGACCCCAAGTAGTCTGTTCACCAGAGTAGCTGACTTTGATGTGAGATTTCCTTAAGTAAAGACCGGGGAAAACAGTAAATTGTGGCTGTGAGCTAGAGCTGTTGATATTGCATACTTAAGAATCTTCTTACTCTTTGGGGCGATTGCAGCGTTAACTTGCAGAAAAGTGCTTTGAATTTCATTCATGAGATCCACACTCCCATCCCTGCCACCGCTTTAATGATTTTGGAGCTGTGGTTGGTAAAAGGTAAAGGGTAAAGGGACCCCTGACCATTAGGTCCAGTCGTGGCCGACTCTGGGGTTGCGGAGCTCATCTCGTTTTATTGGCCAAGGGAGCCGGCGTACAGCTTCCAAGTCTTGTGGCCAGCATGACTAAGCCACTTCTGGCGAACCAGAGCAGTGCACGGAAACACCGTTTACCTTCCCGCCAGAGTGGTACCTATTTATCTACTTGCACTTTGACGTGCTTTCGAACTGCTAGGTTGGCAGGAGCAGGGACCGAGCAACGGAAGCTCACCCTGTCGCGGGGATTCAAACCGCCGACCTTCTGATCGGCCAGTCCTAGGCTCTGTGGTTTAACCCACAGCGCCACCCCCACCTAATTTTCCACTTCCAATGCAGATTGGCCTTTCTGCGGCGAGCATTCCAAATGTATTGTTGTTAACACCACTGTGTGGATCCTGGTCACCGACCACTGAGTGCTGTCATCCCTGCTTCATGTCATTGGTAGTCAGGACAGAAGACTCACTATGTCACGGGTGGGGAGCAGTATTCCCTGGAGAGCCAGTGTGGTGTAGTGGTTAAGAGTGGTAGACTCGTAATCTGGGGAACCGGGTGTCCGAGAGACCTGTCAGGAGTAAGCATGGACCAATGGTACCAAATAGTATGGGAAACAGCCCTACTAGAAAAATTAACCAATAAACTTAAGCTGACACAGGGACAAATAGAAGAAGACACTTTCACCCCGTATGGCTCCCCTTTATCACATACACAGCCCAACAAGACAACGACAAAAATCCACCAACATCATACAAATCAATATGGCTAAGCTGATCCAAAACACCCACCCACCCCACTCACACATGAAAACAAAGACCACCACAGGCAATCACAAATGAATAACCACACCCTAGGCCAACCCCAACCTCTCTCACCACCAAAGGAACACAAGTGAACAGCACGAGCAACACTGACACCAAACCCTACATACAATAAGCATAATAGAAACATCACCACCCGACCCCATCCCCACCCATCTTCCCTCCGCCACCTCTATCCCCCTTTTCTTCCTAATGTCTCAACAAATGAAACTGATTTGTAAAAATGTTACATGGGGGGAAAAATACGAGAGACATTGCACACACTTTTGTAAATCAACATAATCTTTAATAATAATAATAATAATAATAATAATAATAATAACAACAACAATAATAATGTAGGGGTTCCATAGCTTGGCTTTTGAAAATCAGGGGGTCCACAGTACTTAGCTAACTGGGGACCACTGAGCTACAGGAATACCTGTAGATTGTGTTTAACATTTTGTGTACAGTGATACAGTCGCAGGTTTACAGATGTTTCAGGTTACAGACGCTTCAGGTTACAGACTCCGCTTACCCAGAAATAGTACCTCGGGTTAAGAACTTTGCTTCAGGATGAGAACAGAAATCACGCAGCGGCAGCAGGAGGCCCCATTAGCTAAAGTGGTACCTCAGGTTAAGAACAGTTTCAGGTTAAGAATGGACCTCCGGAACGAATTAAGTTCTTAACCCGAGGTACCACTGTACTTAGCTTTAAACACCACCAGTGAGAGTGTGCCGGAGCCAGAATAAGTGGTACCATAATTTTTACACAACCTAATAATCCCATTCCCAAGCTACTCATACCGATGATATATATTTTTGTAGTGGAAGTAGAAGCATCTGGGGGGGGGGGGGATTTCCAGCAGAAAAAACAGTGTGAGGAGGAAGGGCACAGAAATTCCTCTCCCGCCCCCCAAACTGGTCCTCTTCCTCAAATTACCACCTCTAAAGCAGCTACGCTGTAGAAAAGGAAAATTGAAAAAGACTCAAAGGACTACATAGATTGTGTTTGTTGTTCCAGCGGCAGAGGCAATATTTAAACCGGAGCGCTTGTAATTCCCCCCCCCTCCCACTATACTTGCGCCCCCCTCCCCAAAACAGAAATAATTTAAAGAATAACTGTGCTCTGCAATGTGCCACCGCTGCATTTTGGTGGCTGGGTTGCTTTGCAGCCAGGGATGCTGTGGGAACTAGGCAGAGCTGAACCCTGCTGCCACCCACAATCTCAGAGGAAAAAGAGAGATACAGAGAGAGGAGCAAAATAGAGATGCAGGTTTTCGCAGGGAACAAAAGTTTAAAAGTTAAAGCTGGAAATGGTAACAACAACAAGCAATCATCCACCAAGTGAGGAACTCAATTAGTCTGAAAGACAACTATGGCACTGTCTTTCCCCCCCAAAAAATGCTCTAAATGCGTACGGATATAAAAATTTAAAACAAACTATCTCTCTCTATTGACTGCCTGGATGACGGCCCTTTCCCTTCTCGTTTTCCTTTAAACATCCACTTTCATATTTATTTATTCTAAGCGCAAAGCAGCTGCGATAATTAGACTGTCAGATTCGGTAAGTTAATGAGGAGTCAGTGGAGTGGAAGCGTTTGCATTTGTTAAGATTGCTGAAGAAGGGAACCACCATGCTTTTGGTTTTGCTCTGTCTTTTTGTCTCTCTCCTTTTCTCTCTCTCTCTCTCTCTCCTTCCCTCCCACCCTCCACTGGGTGGGAAGAAGAGAGCTTGGCAGCACATAGGAAGATTTGAATCCTTTTGATTAGCAGGCTGCATTCCCACTACTGTTATGCCAAATTATTTCTTTTCTGGGGCTCCTGGCACTTAAAAAAAAAGAGAGAGAATTTCCAGATAAGAATTGTACGAGGGCAGGAAGCTGTGCTATAGAGAATCCAAGCTTCACTCCACACACCCTCCAAATGGAAAAGGGAAACTTGTCGAAGTTTCTGGGATTCTTTTTCTTACGATATTAGGAAAATACTAACGCGCGTTTCTTCCTCTTTACATTTTTTTTAAAAAACAAAGTACAGTGGTACCTCGGGTTAAGTACTTAATTCGTTCTGGAGGTCTGTTCTTAACCTGAAACTGTACTTAACCTGAAGCACCACTTTAGCTAATGGGGCCTCCTGCTGCCGCTGCGCCACCGCTGCACAATTTCTGTCCTCATCCTGAAGCAAAGTTCCTAACCTGAGGTAATATTTCAGGGTTAGCGGAGTCTGTAACCTGAAGCGTATGTAACCTGAAGCGTCTGTAACCCGAGGTACCACTGTAACTATAAAGAGAATTGGCTTGTTGTTTTTCTGGGAGGATTAGGTAAAGGTAAAGGGACCCCTGACCATTAGGTCCAGTCATGACTGACTCTGGGGTTGCAGCGCTCATCTCGCTTTATTGGCCGAGGGAGCCGGCATGCAGCTTCCGGGTCATGTGGCCAGCATGACTAAGCCGCTTCTGGCGAACCAGAGCAGAGCATGGAAACGCCGTTTACCTTCCCGCTGGAGCAGTACCAATTTATCTACTTGCACTTTGACGTGCTTTTGAACTGCTAGGTTGGCAGGAGCTGGGACCGAACAACGGGAGCTCACCCCGTCACAGGGATTCGAACCGCCGACCTTCTGATTGGCAAGTCCTAGGCTCTGTGGTTTAACCCACAGCACCATCCTCCTCCCTGGGAGGATTACTGAGACTGAAATGTAGCAATGCTGGTCAAATTCACATATTGCCCGAAGTGCTGCACAGTAAAAGCACAAGTGTCTGGGATAAGGAGGGCCGGCTCTATCATTGGGCAGAGTGAGGCACCCATCTCAGGCAGCAGATGCTGGGGGGGGGGGACTGGGACAAGGTGTTGGAAGACAGGCTTTGCTTGACGCACACACAGGAAGAACATAGGAAGGCTTCCTTGTACTGAGTCAGACCTATAGCCCATTGCATTGGGCTCAATATTGTCTACAGTGACTTGGAGCAAGTCTCCAGGATTTCAGACAGGGATCTCTCCCAGCCCTTAAGCCAAAAGAAAGAGGCTGGGGAACGGAAAACAGTCCATAATTGGGACATGTTAGGAATCCAGGCTGCAAAGTATGGTCTGAGAGAGAGAGGGAGTGCCAAGCCAAGGCTGATGGTCAGACAAAGTCTAGGTGTGACTAGTTGTTGTTTTTTAATTCCCCAGCATCCCATCAAAAAAGCCATCAAAAGAGGTGACCTGGAAGACTTGTCAGGGGTGGGTGGGAACCCCATCAGTTTAGTCTGATAAGCAGCTGGCTAACTGGAGCCAAGGATAATGGTTCAGGAACCATTCCCTGCTGTGCAGCGATAACAAGCAACTGACTCATCCAATTTGTGTGCTTCCAGGCTCATGTAGGATCAGGGAACATGTATAATCTGGGCCCACAATCAGATCTTGCACATCTCACAGGGAGGAAGATGCACACAGACACAACCCTAAGATTACAAAAAAGTGGATTCATTAGTCACTGGGATGTCGGCTCTTTGACACTTCTTGTAACGTGCAAAGCTACCCCATTGCTTGCTTCTTAAATAATGGGAATGTGTGACTTTTTGCCAGTAAATCAACTGATTGCCAGTTTACTACTAGAACATGTTTCTTTCTATGGTTGTAGTTTCCAGTGGTGGTTTTGTGTTAAAATTACTTTGGGAAGGAGTCCAGGAATAATTTGCTGCTGGTCCCTATGGTATGTTTCAGTCTGTGAATGAATTTCTGGAGCAGATTGCCTGACTCCCTTCATTAACCTGGTGTTTCCCAGATTCTTTGGAGTATAACTCCCACCAGTCTCAGCTACCACAGCAGATAGGAGTTGTAGTCCAAAATATCTGGAGAGTTGCTGGCTTGCAAAGGCATAGCTACTGGGTTTTTTTTAAAAAAAGTTATCATAAATGTTACTAAAATGATAGATTCCACTAGAAGAGGGGTTGAGAACCTACAGAACCTACAGATGTTGTTGGACTCAAGCGCCCATCATCCCCAACCATTGGCTATACAGTGGTACCTCAGGTTAAGTACTTAATTCATTCCGGAGGTCCGTTCTTAACCTGAAACTGTTCTTAACCTGAAGCACCACTTTAGCTAATGGGGCCTCCTGCTGCCGCCGCGCCACCAGAGCACGATTTCTGTTCTCATCCTGAAGCAAAGTTCTTAACCCGAGGTACTATTTCTTGGTTAACGGAGTCTGTAACCTGAAGCGTATGTAATCTGAAGCGTATGTAACCCGAGGTACCACTGTATTGGCTGAAGCTGATGGGAGTTGGAGTCCAACAATATTTGGAGAGCAATGGGTTATCCATCCCTCTTGCACTGGCGTAGAGTCTCTCCAAGAAATCTGCGGAAGTTCACCCAGGGATAAGCTTACTCCTGTGTCAAGCAGCATCACATAGGAGCCGTTTTCTTTCAAGACAAGCAATGTGGGTCACCATCAAGGACAGATTTGACCCAGTGCAGGCTCCCCTGTATTGCTCCCCTGTAACTGATACTTGGTTTCTTTGTTTCCTTCATAGCACAGTCCATCTTCACGGTTCCCGGAGTGAAGCTGAAACCAGAAATGTGTGATCTCTTTGCTCCATACGTGAAGGGTCATCACAAAATCAGCTCTAGCAAGTTTTGGTGAAAAGAACAAACGAAGTGTGGACTTCTTTTCTGGGGCGAGGAAGTCAACGGATGCAGTTCATCGTCACTATTTGAGTCTGGGCTTGCCATTAAAACTAAGAAGTGATCATAGAAAATAGGAGCAGACTGTATTATAGGCATAAGTAAAAGGAGCAAAATATTTTTCCCCTTTAGGTTTCAGGATTAAGTGCAACTAACAATGTGCCCTGGGACGATTTGATTAAAGGTGGGCTATACGAACAGATTCCTGCCAACCTAGCAGTTCGAAAGCACATCAGAGTGCAAGTAGATAAATAGGTACCACACCGGCGGGAAGGTAAACGGCGTTTCCATGCGCTGCTCTGGTTCGCCAGAAGTGGCTTAGTCATGTTGGCCACATGACCCGGAAGCTGGGAACCCCTCCTAAGTCCTAGACATTAATAAATGGTTTGTTGTTGTTTAGTTGTTTAGTTGTCTCCGACTCTTTGTGACTCCATGGACCAGAGCACGCCAGGCACTCCTGTCTTCTACTGCCTCCCGCAGTTTGGTCAAACTCATGCTGGTAGCTTCGAGAACACTGTCCAACCATCTCATCCTCTGTCGTCCCCTTCTCCTAGTGCCCTCCATCTTTCCCAACATCAAGGTCTTTTCCAGAGAGTCTTCTCTTCTCATGAGGTGGCCAAAGTATTGGAGCCTCAGCTTCAGGATCTGTCCTTCCAGTGAGCACTCAGGGCTGATTTCCTTAATAAATGGTAGGATTTTGATTATTTGGAATGTGAAGGGAGAAATACAAGCTGCAGAGGAACTCCTGGGCCAGCCTATGCAAAATGACCTGGCCAGGCTAGGGCCATTAAGAAACAAAATGGGGCCATTGAGGGCCATTGGCAATGCAAGAGAACTGTCCTCCCCACTTGCCCTGAGGTGTGAACAGAGACTGGGGAGTTGGAAGGTTGCCAGGGTAACTGAGTGTGGGGCGACAGGAAAATAGCGTTTAAAGCAGGGTGTTCTGGGAAGAAGAAGCAAGACTGGGATCCATCTTGGGCAGGCTGGCTGCACTACTGTGGGAGACATGCCCCTCTTGAAATGACCATGCTGTAAGATCTGGACTCCCTCCATGCAGACTGAAGGTGTAAATACAGTGGGTGAATAAACCATATTTCTTAAATCTACAACAGTCTCCAGCATGTCTCAATTCTCCAAAGGAACACAGACCCTGGAATCCCCTGGAATCTTGCAGAGAGTGGGGCTTGACACCCAACTTTTGTAACAATAAAATAGCACCAACACTCTACTAGCCATACTAAGCTCTCCAGATGTAGTTGCATAATGACACTACAAAGCATGCCTTCCCGACTGCTGTGTTACTCCAGCAGCTGCATTCTACCAGCATATACGGTAACTGGATGAAAGTTTTTCAGTGCCTGTTTCTCTATTCCAGTGGTGGAAGCTGATCTTGCCCACCATGGACCGAAGTGAAGGAAACAGCACCCATTGTTACTGCTGCCATTTTGGTTCAAGACAGCTGGGAAGGTGGCCCTCTGCCACTTTCTTAATGCCATCTTAAGATCCCATGGCCAGAGTAAGCCATAACAACAACAACAACAACAACAACAACAACAACAACAACAACAACAATTTATTATTTATACCCCGCCCATCTGGCAGTGTTTCCCCAGCCACTCTGGGCAGCTTCCAACAAAACACTAAAATACAATAACCTATTAAACATTAAAAGCTTCCCTAAACAGGGCTGCCTTCAGATGTCTTCTAAAAGTCTGGTAGTTGTTTTTCTCTTTGACATCTGGTGGGAGGGCGTTCCACAGGGCGGGTGCCACTACCGAGAAGGCCCTCTGCCTGGTTCCCTGTAACTTGGCTTCTCGCAGAGAGGGAACTGCCAGAAGGCCCTCGGAGCTGGACCTCAGTGTCCGGGCAGAACGATGGAGGTGGAGACGCTCCTTCAGGTATACTGGACCGAGGCCAGCTGGCACCAACACCAATCAAGGTCGGCGAGACTGGGTGTATATCTGAAGGCCTACAGAGCTGGGCCTCAGATCTAGCCTGAATCATAATCCGGTGCTCTTTCATTGTTCAGAAGACCAAGAAAGAAGGTGGATAAGGGACTGTGGTTGTAGTGACCCAAGAGAGCTAATCTTGTTGGGAAAAGGGCTTTTGCCACACTGTCGCAACACTGGAGCAAGCCCACAGCTCCTAAGTCCAAGGTCTGCACTTTGTGTTAGCTATGAGTTATAAGAAGGGCATTTTCCCTTCGTTTTGAAGAGGCTCACCACTCTCAACTTTATTTTTACTGAGTGCTACAGCAAAAGTTTTCACTACACTGCACACAGCAAAAGCAACAGCGAAGGACAGTTTGAGCTGCAAGTTCATTTAGGTCAAGCCAAAGCCAAGCTTTTTTCCATTTTTAAAAGAGAAAAGACATTTTCTATCACAAAAATAAATTGAATTTGGCCTAGCTTTGTAATTAGCGAATCTCTGATGTTTACCTCAGTCTCTGGCTGACTTACACCAGCATAGATGCTAACAGAATCTGGTTACGGGCCATGTCTTCCTTCTCTGACGACACATCTCAGCAGTAACAGAGGAAACAGATGTCCCGAGTTGCGTATTGTTTAGAAAGCAGTGTCAGTAATATTGACTTGGCAACCGAGATGTTAACAGTGGGTCTGATTTCTGGACCCTTAGGATAAATCTGACTGTCGCTTGATAAAGAGATCGCCAGACCAGGGGCTGAGTGGACAAACAGAACAGATGGGAGCCGATAATTTCAAGAATGTATTGATTGATCCAAGGCTTAGGGACAGACTTGTCATTCCTGGGGTTGGTTTCCGATCTTTCCCAACAAAGGGATTCCTGGAGGAAGGAGAGGATTAGATTAAAGTCAAGTCTCTGGGGAAAGATGGCTCATTGGATGAAGTCAACAAAAGGAATTGTTTAATATTTGTTACACTGTCCCAGAGAGACCTTCCACCATCACTAATGGGATTATCATTATACCAGTTCCACGCCAACGGAGTATTCAAAACGTCCCTAGTGGGTGGATGACTTCGCTAAATTCACCTGTTCCATCCCAAATATGTCTGCTTTTGAAAAAGAAAAGGATGGCAAGTGAGCTTATATGGATCGAGCCAAAGATTTTTGGTGGTGGAAGTTTTCAGGGGAGGCCAGTGATATTCTAGTGAGTCACAAGCACATGTATAATCTCCTTGATCTCTGCATTCTTGACAGAATGACAGAATGTCAATAGGAAAGGTGCTCTTAAGCGACTTCTGATGTGGGAGCATCTTTTGAGTTCTTTCATAGACAGCGCATTCTCACAGCGTTTCTCATCAGAATTCGTTTCCAGAGAGAACAAGGAAACTCCAGGCTTGCTCTTGTGTTTTCCTCCAGTCAGCCAAGGTAAACTTGCTTATCTCCAAATAATCAGGCCCACAACTGAGGGAAATAAATATAGAGATGATAAAAGTCATTAGCAATTATATAACTAGGTCCATGAAAGTTAATTGCCCATCTGCCCACACAGATCTGTATTAGTCATTTGTGGCCTAAAAGAAACAATTTTTTTTATAAAAAAAAGATTGCCTAGAGCTGATTCTTACTCACCACAGCTGGCTAGACAACTAAAAACCCCAGCCTGTTTGCATGAGTACGCTCCTAAATCATGCCACAATTAGTCAAAAGGATTATTCTGCAAAGTCTGAACTAGATAGCCCTGTGCCTTACAAATTAACCATAGATACCCATATATTAAATCATAATGCACACAAGGAACCATGAATACCAATAGAAAGTGGTGGGAAAATTAGGGTCCGTGCTCCAGTTTTACCGGTAATTTAGCTACCTTGTATATTATTTTATGCTATTGTGGGCTGCGTGAGGTAAAGTCACCTGATCGTTGACTTTATCATGCCATTATCTCATTTTCTCATCAGGATTAATCCAAACCCCAGCCTTTCACAGAGGCATTTTTTTGGTACAGGCCATTGACAAAAACCTCACAACGGGATCACAGCAAACCCATCCTTTGACAACTTTGTGACACCTTCAAATAATTTGAGAATATACCAACATGAGGAACTATATCATGCACGAAGATGGAGGGAGTGAGGAGCAAAATTGTGGCGAAGGAGAGAGAAAGTATGCGTTAAGATGTACCAAAATAGGGTTTTCTTCCGTTTTAAAAAAGGCCTTTATCAGAGCAATGCTAACATTTTGGGGAAAGGAGGGAGGCATGTTTTTTCCAGTCAATTCAAGTACTGGCTTGCAGGTGCAAAATACTGCAATATTCTTTGGGTTCCTCCACCCCTAGACCATCGAACTGTGTGCTAAAGTAGCATACTTTGTGAATGGTCCTTCAGTAACAAACAAATTGACTATCGTATTATTTACTCCAAAAAATCATCGTTATTATTTCTTTTTACAAGTATGTGGTTTTTAAAAAAAATAAATGAAATAAATGAAATTCTTCTTCGTTTCCTCCTCCTCTTCCACAAAGTAAATTTCATGGCCAATTTTTTTTATTAAAAAACAACAACAACCAACCCAAAGGAGAACTAAGCTACAGATCTCTTGTCTAAACGCTGACACAACTGTAGCCAGAACGGCAAACAATGGGCAATATTCTCTCAGAAACCCAGCAAAAATCCCTCACACAACCTGTGACTGCGTTTGGGGAAACGCAGATTAAAAAAACAACCCGGCCTTGGATCATGGGAAGGTGTCACCTCAGTAATGATACCAGGGACAGAGATAAAAGTCCCCTGGCTCTGGTCATGAGACACAGCTTCATTACTCGCACAGCGGGTGGTCCTGTGGCTCTCGACGCTTGCATTTTTTTATTTTTTATTTTATTTTTTATTCTCTGATAATGAGAAAATGTTTAAACTCCCATCCCTGTGTTTAAACACTTCTTCCTGCTGACAGCAGCAGGGAGAGCCCTTGATCAGCTGTCAGGCTGAAAAGTGCAATTTTTTCGGGAAAGTAAACAGCATGTTTGCCAGTGGGAAATAATTTTCTATTTGTTTGCACACTGTTAGTGCTGGGAGTGATGGAGCCATGTCAAAGTAGCTGATTGACTCAGAGATGGGGAATAGCAAATGGGCTGGAGGGGGAGGGAATGGCCTTTATTGTGTGCTTTTTGCGATTTTGGGGATTTCACCGCACACCAACATTTTGAGGCTCAGTTTGGGCACCTCCCTCTCTGTGAGCCTCTGAATCAGTGGGGTGCAGAAAGAATAATGGGGAGTTGCGGCGCAGTTCAATATAAAAATCTGTTGTATGAAGAACATTTTACAAACCAGGTGTTCTTTTATATATAATACCCCAGATGAAACATGATTTACACCTGTCTACATATTTATCAGGGATGCGGGTGGCGCTGTGGTCTAAACCACAGAGCCTAGGGCTTGCCGATCAGAAGGTCGGCGGTTTGAATCCCCACGACGGGGTGAGCTCCCGTTGCTCGGTCCCTGCTCCTGCCAACCTAGCAGTTCGAAAACACGTCAAAGTGCAAGTAGATAAATAGTTAGCACTCCGGCGGGAAGGTAAACGGCGTCGCTGCTCTGGTTTCACCAGAAGCGGCTCAGTTGTGCTGGCCACATGACCCGGAAAAACTGTCTGCGGACAAACGTCGGCTTCCTTGGCCAGTAAAGTGAGATGAGCGCTACACTGAGCGTCATTTGCGACTGGACTTAACTGTCAGGGGTCCTTTACCTTTTTACCTTTATGTTTTTCTCATATAACCTACTCAGTTGCTAGATTTTACAAAGCATGGCAGACGAGGGAGGTCTGCTTACCTTACGGATATTTTCAGTTACAGATAGGTAGCCGTGTTGGTCTGCCATAGTCAAAACAAAACAAATTCCTTCCAGTAGCACCTTAAAGACCAACTAAGTCAGTTCTTGGTATGAGCTTTCGTGTGCATGCACACTTCTTCAGATACACTGAAACAGAAGTTTCCAGACCATTCTATATAGTGAGCTTTGGCGTAAGGTCTGGCCTGTTTGTCCAATATAGAGAGCTGAAGGACACTGTTGGCATTTTATGGCATACACAATGTTAGACGATGAGCAATTAAATAGTCCCGAGATGGTATGTGTGATGTTGTTGGGGCCAGTAATGGTGTTGTCCGGGTGTATGTGGCAGCAAAGTTGGCATCTAGGTTTATTGCAGGCTCTGGTGCCAGTGTCCGTGTTAGGTCTGGTTGTAGTATTATTGTGGGTTAGGAGTTGTTTAAGACTGGGTGGCTGTCTGTAGGCAATGAAAGGTCTTCCTCCCAGAGCTTGAGAAAGAGAACTGTCATTGTCCGAGGACTTCCGGTGGAGCGCGGAACCGACCGCAGGCGAGGGTTCTTTCTGCGGAGGAAACCCTAGCTGTTTCGCCAAAAATAGGAGGTTTTTAGGGCGCCAAAACCTCCCGTTCAAGCCTCTGGTGGGTGTCCAGAGGTCCAGGTGCTCGGCAGTGCCAAGCAGCCGTTCGTCCGGTCGTCAGGTAACCTTTGGAAAAAGGTGAAGAGTGCGACGGAACGAGCGGTAGGCAGTTGAGCGGCCATTACAGCGGCGTTTTCAACGGCGACTCAGCGAAGCCCCGAGCCTGCGAGGGATAGCGCTCCGCTCTCGATACAAAGAAACTCGGACTCGTAAAATAGATATTTATATTAATTACGAGTGGGTCAACAAGGAAGTTTCCGAGTGATAGGAGGGAAATTCGAGTTCGGCGGTGGTTTTGACTTCATTTAAAAAGACGCAGCGCGGCGAGCAGAGCCTAAAGAGAAAGTAAGTTGCCGCTAGCGGCTACTGTTTCCGTCTCCCTCAGGACTTATAAGTTAAAAGTTTAAAAAGAAACCCTTTCACTCTAAAGGAAAGGGGGGAGTTAAGAGGGAGCAGAGAAGAGGCGTGATAGAGGGGAACCCAGTCTCTAGAGTAGAGGAGACCCCGGAAAATTTAGAGAAGATCGACGTTTAGAACTCTGTGGAAAAGTTAAACAGTGAGAAGACTCTCCGACGCCATATTAATTGCGGAGGAAAGGAAGGCAGAAAAGGAACGGAGCGGCGGACGCCATATTTAAGTGGCTTAAAAAAAAAAAAAAAAGGAGGAAAACGTCTAACTTTGGGGGTATAAAACATGATAAAATAACCCCTAGCGTTGGGGGGCTACCTCACCCTACTACCGTATGTTTGCTGTGTGGCCATTCTCCTTCCACTTTTTTTTTCTCTTTTCTTTTCTCTTCTTTTTTTTTTTGGGAAAGCTAAATAAGAAACCCTCTCGGGGGCGAAAACAGTCCACCTATTACGAAGATAGGTGTTTAACATTGCACGGCCTTATTTGATAACTGAGGAAATTTCTAGCTGAGTCTCTCCTGGACTTTTTTTTCCTTTTTTTTGGACTACCGGTAAAACGACAGCTTTGCAGAAATCCCACTTTACTTGCTGGATTAATATCTCTGAATACGAATTTTATTAGTAAAGAATAGGTAATTTGAAAACAGCTAATATATTAAAATTGATATCTAAATTTGGACTATATATGAAGCTTTAAGTACTGCTGTCATATTGCTCTTTATCATCATTATTGGGACTGGCACGGACTCATAAATTCATAAAGAAGGTCCACGGTTATTAAGACCCCGGTTGGATTAGCCCGAATAGGGGCAAGAAGATCCTGGTTGGATTAGCCCGAATAGGGGCAAGAAGACTACAAATTGACTATCTCTGAGAATCAGTGACCATACAACTTGCCTTAACATTGGGGGGGGGTTAGAGACAACAGACCAAATATTATAAATAGAGGGGAACTGGAGGCACTATCCCGTGCTTTTTTTTTTCGATTTGGCTGTCTTTTCGGCTTTTACTACTAGTAGTTATGTTTTTCTTTTATTGGTATATGATGGCAGGTGTTTGAGATTCGATATATGCTCATTGGAGGTCAAATATAGTATTTGTAATAAGTAAGGATAAGAATATTAGACAGGTATAGTTTAGAGGAATATTTGTTATTCAGAGACCAGTGATAATGTCATACAATCAAAAAAAAGGGACGGAGGGGGGAACCCCAACAGATAGGAGAGCATCAAAACAAGAAACGGAATTTAGAACAGAAATATTGAGGATGTTTGCAGAAATAAAGCAAAGTGAGAAAAATTTAGAGACAAAACTAGAACAGGTAGACAACAAAATTGGAAAAATGGACAAGAAAATCGAGGAGACAGTAAGCGAGCTTAAAGGACAGATTAAAGAAGTTGCGAAAAGAGTAGACGAGGGATTTAAAAAGACTAAACAGGAAATGAAAGAAATGAAAAGAGAAGAAGAAAAAATGAAAAATGAAATAGCAGATTTAAGTAAAACACAGGAAGAATTAAAAGACTCTATTGCGATGAATGAATTAAAACAAAGAGAAGTGAACTTAAGATTTAGACAGATCCCGGAACTACAAAATGAAAATATAAAGGAAAGATTAATAAAAGAGATAGCACAATGGATGGAGTTAGAGGAAGAGGAGGTGGCAAAGACAATACAAAATGCCTACAGGATGAAAATTAAGTCAAGTAAAGTAAAGAGTTTTCCTGGAGATTGCCTAATCACATTCAAAGATAGGGAGATGAGAAATTTGATCCTACAGAGGAACAGATAGAAGAGACTGTACATTGACGGGAACTACGTAATTATTTTCAAAGATATACCTATAAGACTCCTGAAACGGAGAGAATCTTATAAACCACTGGTGCAACTCCTTAAAAAAAACAGGATAGACTTCCGCTGGGAATTTCCGGAGGGCGTCTCTTTTTTCTATAAAGGAGTCAAAAGAAGATTAACAAGTCCAGAGGAAATAGGAAAGTTTACCAGAAGATATAAAGAACTTCAACAAGGAGAGGAGGAACTGAAAGGAGCTGAAGGTGGAACAAGACAGAGGGAGGACTCAGAGCTGGGAGAAGAGGAAGAACAGATTAGAAGAAAGTTGGAGGAAGACGAAGAAGAGGAAGAAGAAGAAGAAACAGAAAGGCTTTAGCGAAAAACTTAAACTTAAACCCAAATCTAATTAGTGGTTAACTCTTTAAAAAAAAAAAAAAATGACACTAAAATTATGGAGTTGGAACATCAATGGGATGAACGATAAGAAGAAACGGAATGGTATCGAGCATATATTAAAAAAGAAAAATCTAGATGTCATATGCCTTCAAGAGACACATGTGGCTAAGAAACACAGGAAAATTTTGATCAATAGAAGGCTAGGGAATGAATTTATCTCCTCAGATAAAGAGAAAAAAAGGGGAGTAGTTCTCTACATTAAAAACAAAATCGAAGCTCACCAACTATTTAAGGATGAGGAAGGAAGGATAATTGCGGTGCGCATTCGCTGGCAAGGTGAGACAATGATAATAGTAGGGATTTATGCACCTAACGGAAATAAGACACAATTTTTTAGCTCATTGGAAGAAAAGTTATTTGAATATGCGGACCAGAAAATTATTATAATGGGAGACATGAATGATGTGACCTCTATTGAAATGGACAGATTAAGAAAATCAAAGAACAACGAAGGAAAACTTCCCAAGACCTTTTTTACGTTGATTAAAAACTACAACTTAATAGATATATGGAGGTTGAAACACCCCCTAGAGAAACAATTCACCTATCATTCGGAACCGAATCAGTCGTTTTCAAGACTTGACCAAATATGGATATCGAGTGAGCTGACACCAAGAATAAAGAAAATTGAAATTCAGGCCAAAGTTATATCAGACCATAACCCAATAGAAATGGAGATGAAGGGAGTAGAAGAACGGACTTTTAGATGGAGACTAAATGATAATCTATGGGATGATCAAAAATTTACTGAAAGAATGCGGAAGAAATTAGCGGAATACTTTTTGGACAACTTAGATAAAGGGGTGAAAACAAGTACGGTGTGGGATGCAAGTAAAGCCGTAATGAGGGGCCTCTTCATCCAACAAAACGCACTGAAAAACAAGATTAAGGAAAAGAGGTCAAAAGAGATTTTGGGACAGATTATGGACTATGAACAAAAACTGATTAAAAAACCAAACAACGAAAAGATAATGCAGGAAATAAAATCCCTTCAAACGCAATTCGCCATGATAATTAATAAGGAGGTTGAGTGGAATATCAAAAGATTAAGACAAAAAAACTTTGAATATGCAAATAAGTCAGGAAAATGGCTTGCGTGGCAAGTCAAAAAAAGGAAAGAGCAAAATACAATTAGTAAAATAATAATAAATGGAAAAGAAACAACTGATTCGAAAGAAATTAGAAAAGGATTTCAGGATTTCTATGAGCAACTGTATAGGTACAAGGAAAGGAACAATAAGAGAAAAATAGAAAGATACCTAAAAGAAAAGATAGTGAAGAAGATGTCACCAAATCAAAGAGAGCAGCTAAATGTCCCAATTTGCAGAGAAGAGGTAGAAGAAGTGATAAAAGAATTAAAAAGAGGAAAGGCCCCGGGCCCAGATGGGTTTACTTCAAGTTACTATAAAGAAATGAAAGACACGCTAATGACGCCGCTAACTGATGTAATGAACAACATCTTGACAGGAAAAGACATCCCTGGCTCCTGGAAAGAGGCCCTTATCACAATCATCCCAAAACAAGACTCGGACCTAACTCAAATCAAGAACTATAGACCCATCTCCCTATTAAATACGGACTATAAAATATTCGCTGGAGTCTTGGCTAAAAGATTAAAAAAGATACTAATAAAGCTGATACATGAAGACCAAGCGGGCTTTCTTCCTGGAAGGTTTATAAGAAACAATACGAGAAATATAGTTAACATCATTGAATACCTGTCTGATAGATGTGATAAACCAGCAAGCTTAATTTTCTTAGACGCGGAGAAAGCCTTCGATAATGTAATTTGGGAATTTATGTTAAAGAATCTGGAAGCTATGGAGGTGGGACAAAAGTTCTTAAATGGGATAAAGGCAATTTATACAGAGCAGAAGGCGAGATTGATAATCAATAATGTGATTACTGAGGATATAAAAATATGTAAAGGAACGAGGCAGGGCTGCCCGCTCTCGCCTCTGCTCTTCATAACGGTTTTGGAGGTGTTACTGAACGCAATCAGACAAAACAAACAAATTAAAGGGGTAACTTTAGGCCTTAATGAGTATAAGGTTAAAGCCTATGCAGACGATGTGGTCTTAACGGTGGAAGAACCTATAGAAAGTATAAGGGCGTTTCTGGATGAGGTTGAACAATTTGGGAATCTTGCAGGTTTCAAATTGAATAAGAGTAAGACCAAGATGATTATTAAAAATATGGAGCAAGATGAGGTTATAAGACTGCAACAACAAACCGAAATTGAGGTTGTCAGAAAGATAAAATATTTAGGTATCTGGATTACCAACAAAAACATCGACCTATACCAAAATAACTATGTACCGGTGTGGAATAAAATTAAAAAAGATCTGACGCTCTGGACCAGGATGAAACTATCATTCTGGGGAAGAATCTCCATGGTGAAGATGATGCTGCTACCCAGGTTGTTGTTCCTGTTCCAAACACTGCCCATTTTAAAAGGAACAAAGGACTTCAAAGAATGGCAAAAAGTGATTTCCAGATATGTCTGGGAGGGGAAGAAACCAAGAATTAAATTTAAGTTGTTAACAGACGCAATAGAAAGAGGGGGCTTCGCCTTACCAGACATGAGACTTTATTACGAAGCAGTATGTCTGTGTTGGTTAAAAGATTGGGTAAAGTTAGAGAACAAAGAGTTATTAGATCTGGAGGGGTACAACAACAGGTTTGGGTGGCACGCGTATTTATGGAAGGATAAAAAGAGAGTGCATAGGGGATTCGGTAGCCACATTTTTAAAGGACCGCTAATAGAGGTTTGGGACAGATATAAAAATATATTAGAACCAAGAACACCACACTGGTTGTCCCCACAGGAGATGATAGGTGTAAAGAAAGTTAACATGAAGGAAAAATGGGGAAAGTATGAAGATATGGTTTTTTATGAAGGAGGGAAGTGGAAAGTTAAACCATACGACCAGGTCAAAATGCTCACACAAGGTTGGCTGCATTATTTCCAGATAAATGAGCTGTTTAAAACAGAGGTGAAGGAAAGAGGATACGTAGAAAAAGAATCAACATTCCAAAAAGAGATAATAAATAGTGATTACAAAAACCTTTCCAAAATGTATAAACTACTACTGGAGTGGAATACGAAAGATGAGGAAGTGAAGTCAGTGATGGTACAATGGGCAAGGGATTTAAGGTATAACATTCAAATGGAAGATTGGGAAAAGCTGTGGAGAGTGAATATAAAGTTTACAGCCTGTACATTACTAAAAGAAAATGTAATGAAGATGCAATACAGGTGGTATATGACTCCTGTAAAATTAGCTAAGATGTATAAGATAGACAATAAGTGTTGGAAGTGTAAACTTATGGAGGGGACGTTTTATCATCAATGGTGGGAGTGCAAGAAAGTTAAAAGCTTCTGGGAGGATGTATATAATGAATTGAAAAAGATGCTAGGTTACACTTTTGTTAAAAAGCCAGAAGCTTTTCTACTATGTATTATGGGAAAGGACATCAGGAGAAAGGATTGTAAACTATTCCAGTACGCGGTTACAGCAGCCAGAATTGTGATAGCTCAGAGGTGGAAGCAGGAAGAAATGCCAACAGTTGCAGAGTGGAGAGCAAAATTGACAGAGTATGCTGAGTTGGATAAATTGACAGGGAAATTAAGATATTTAAAAGATCAAAAGTTTATTGAAGATTGGGGGAAATTTGTGGGTTATCTGGAGAATAAATGTTTTCTAAACACAACGCTAGTGGGTTTTAAAGAGGCACTGTAAAGAATTAACAAGTATTGTTCAAATCGAAATAATGTATAAAGGGAGATATGTATGGCAATATGTAAGGATGGAATGTGTTTCAAAGACTCAAATTCGAAGGAATGTCAACGTCGCCGAAGGAAGTCAAAAATGAATGGAAAGTTCTGTATTTCGGATATATTGTATAGAATGAAATTAATAAAAAATCTTAAAATGCAAAAAAAAAAAAAAAAAAAAAAGAACTGTCATTGTCCAGGAGAGGTTGTAGATCTCTGATGATGCTATTTTCACATGAGCATGCAGTGATCAAATGGATCGCATCTCAGATACTGTTACCTATTGCTGCTGTTTTAATATATTTTAAAATTTTGTTGTATGACTTTATTCCAGGCTGCTCTGAGTACAGTGGTACCTCGGGAGTGGTACGTTCCGGAGCCCCGTTCGCATCCTGAACAGAATGTAAGACACGACTGCACGTCTGTGTGTGCGCGGGTTGCATTTTGCCGCTGCCGCACGTGCGCGTGACGTCATTTTGACCGTCTGTGCATGCACGAACGGCGAAACCTGGAAATAACGCGCTCCATTACTTCCAGGTTGCGCAACCGAAAAATACTTATCCTGAAGCGTATTTATCCCGAGGTATGACTGTACGTCAGTGGCGTAGCGTGGGTTGTCAGCACCCGGGGAAAGGCAAGTAATTTGCGCCTCCTAACCCATGGATTTGCGCCCCCAACCCGTGGATTTGCACCCCCTAACCCTAACCCCCAGATGTTGCGCCCGGTGCGGCCGGCCCCCCCTGCACCTCCCACGCTACGCCACTGCTGTACGTTGTTTATTAACGGGAAAGGCCAGGGGTTTCAATTATGTTGAATAAATAATATATTCATTAACAAACTCTGAGTGAAACATGTTATTTCTGGAGGCTACTTGATCAGATTTGTGGATGAAGGATTGGGAGGGGTGGGTGAGAGCATAGAAACTAGCCTTCTGTAAAAGGTAAAGGGACCCCTGACCATTAGGTCCAGTCGTGGCCGACTCTGGGGTTGCGGCGCTCATCTCGCTTTATTGGCCAAGGGAGCCGGCGTACAGCTTCCAGGTAATGTGGCCAGCATGACTAAGCCGCTTCTGGCGAACCAGAGCAGCGCACGGAAACACCGTTTACCTTCCCACGGGAGCGGTACCTATTTATCTACTTGCACTGGTGTGCTTTCGAACTGCTAGGTTGGCAGGAGCAGGGACCGAGCAACGGGAGCTCACCCCGTCGTGGGGATTCGAACCGCAACCTTCTGATCGGCAAGTCCTAGGCTCTGTGGTTTAACCCACAGCACCATGTACAAATGTAAAGTTTCGTTTCCTTGCTCCACTTGCATTTCCTCTGGCCCTGCCCACAATTAGCATGTGGCCCTCAGAAAGCTTCTCAGAAAGAAATGCGGCCCTTGAGCTGTGAAAGTCCCCCCCCCCCTTGCTTGGTACCGTGACTTTGCCCTAACCTAACCGGCATTGCGCCCATACAGGTTTAAATGCTTTCATACTTTTTGGAGTACCGACAGCTTTCGATACACAGCTCTATCCAAATATATGAAGCCCTAGCGTCACTGACAAGAGGCATTCTTTTGCGATTACCTGGAAGAAGCTTGGCAGCAAATTAATCTGTTCGCAACTATCAGAAGCATGAATAGGCCAACTGCAGGGAAGGTTGCTTAAGAAACTGAACCCCTGCCTCTTCCTCTCGGCCCCCGAGGGCAGCCGCTTAAGAGTGCGGCACACAAAGGTTTGAAAGACGCAAGTGACTCATGACACCAAAACTGATCTCTGATCAACCCAGGCATTTGGGAGCTGGACAAATTTTCACAGTCTTAGAAACGGTTTCCCAGCTATCATACCCTACCGGAGGAACACGCTCACAGCCTAAAAGTTCCTCTTTCATTCCCGGCCATTTTCATCTTTTCCTTCTCTGCTTTTCTCCTTCCAAAGGGAATGTCAACATGGCAGCTTTCTGTAAAGTGGTACCTCAGGTTAAGTACTTAATTCGTTCCAGAGGTCCGTACTTAACCTGAAACTGTTCTTAACCTGAAGCACCACTTTAGCTAATGGGGCCTCCTGCTGCAGCCATGCCGCCGGAGCACGATTTCTGTTCTCATCCTGAAGCGAAGTTCTTAGTCTGAAGCACAATTTCTGGGTTAGCGGAGTATGTAACCTGAAGCATATGTAACCTGAAGCATCATATACAGAAGCATGGAGGGGAGTATATAGGCTTGGCTCCAAATATACGTTAACTCATGGGTAGGCAAACTACGGCCCGGGGGCCGGATCTGGCCCAATCACCTTCTAAATCCAGCCCGCGGACGGTTTGGGAATCAGCATGTTTTTTCATGAGCAGAATGTGTCCTTTTATTTAAAATGCATCTCTGGGTTATTTGTGGGGTCTGCCTGGTGTTTTTACACGAGTAGAATGTGTGCTTTTCTTTAAAATGCATCTTAGAATCATAGAATCATAGAGTTGGAAGAGACCACAAGGGCCATCGAGTCCAACCCCCTGCCAAGCAGGAAACACCATCAGAGCACTCCTGACATGGTTGTCAAGCCTCTGCTTAAAGACCTCCAAAGAAGGAGACTCCACCACACTCCTTGGCAGCAAATTCCACTGTCGAACAGCTCTTACTGTCAGGAAGTTCTTCCTAATGTTTAGGTGGAATCTTTTTTCTTGTAGTTTGGATCCATTGCTCCGTGTCCGCTTCTCTGGAGCAGCAGAAAACAACCTTTCTCCCTCCTCTATGTGACATCCTTTTATATATTTGAACATGGCTATCATATCACCCCTTAACCTCCTCTTCTCCAGGCTAAACATGCCCAGCTCCCTTAGCCATTCCTCAAAAGGCATCGTTTCCAGGCCTTTGACCATTTTGGTTGCCCTCCTCTGGACACGTTCCAGTTTGTCAGTGTCCTTCTTGAACTGTGGTGCCCAGAACTGGACACAGTACTCCAGGTGAGGTCTGACCAGAGCAGAATACAGTGGCACTATTACTTCCCTTGATCTAGATGCTATACTCCTATTGATGCAGCCCAGAATTGCATTGGCTTTTTTAGCTGCCGTTATTTGTGGGGCATAGGAATTCGTTCATCCCCCCCCCCAAAAAAAAAATATAGTCCGGCCCTCCACAAGGTCTGAGGGACAGTGGACCGGCCCTCTGCTGAAAAAAATTGCTGAGCCCTGTTAAAGGAGGTTCGCTGGAGGAATATTCCAATATCCATATTGGGGCAATACCTTTATCAGACCAACGCAAATGTCACAAAGCTTTTGAGCTCTCCAGAACTCATCAGTAGGCTACATGGTCAACAACACAAAGGGAAAAAACAAACTGGCTCTTTATTAAGCCACGTACACCCCATCCCATCCTTGTCGTTTGAACCCATGTTCATGGTTAAGCTCTCTACACACTAACCATGTGCTGTAGCCAAGAACAGACTTTGGCTGCAACTTGTGGTTAGTCAAGAGCTTAATCACAAGCCTAGATTAGACAACATGGCGTAGCACAGGAGGAAAAGGGACCAGGGAGTTCCTCTTCCAGAGGGTCCCAGTAAGCCATAATTTGGCTTTGCTGACCATGTCATGCACAAAAAGTCAACACACACACATACACATGGGTGGCGCTGTGGTCTAAACCACCGAGCCTCTTGGGCTTGCCGATTGCAAGGTCAGCAGTTCAAATCCCCGGGACAGGATGAGCTCCCATTGCTCAGTCCCAGCTTCTGCCAACCTAGCCATTCAAAAGCACACCAGTGCAAGTAGATAAATAGGTACCACTGCAGTGGGAAGGTAAATGGCATTTCCATGTGCTCTGGTTTCCGTCACGGTGTTCCGTTGCGCCAGAAGCAGTTTAGTCATCCTGGCCACATGACCCGGAAAACTGGTCCGCGGACAAATGCCGGCTCCCTCGGCCTGAAAAGCGAGATGAGCAAGACACCCCATAGTCAAATTCAACTGGATTTAACCATCCAGAGGTCCTTTATTTTTACATGCACACAATATTTAATACCCCCCAGAGATCTCGCAACACAGGCACTCCAAACGCTTGCAAATTCACATTTTTGTATTGATTACTTCTTTCCTTTTGCTTACTTGACACAGGTCTGCAATGCTTCAAGAAGTGGCTTCCTCCGAACCAATTTATTATGGAGCGTTTCAGTAATTTTCTCTATTAATATCCTCTGCAGGTGATTCAGAATTGCTTTCCTTTTCTTAATATAGTGGTTGTTGTTGTTTAGTTGTTTAGTCATGTACAACTCATCGTGACCCCATGGACCAGAGCACGCCAGGCACTCCTGTCTTCCACTGCCTCCCGCAGTTTGGTCAAACTCATGTTCGTAGCTTCGAGAACACTGTCCAACCATCTCGTCCTCTGCCGTCCCCTACTCCTTGTGCCCTCCATCTTTTCCAACATCAGGGTCTTTCCCAGGGAGTCTTCTCTTCTCATGAGGTGGCCAAAGTATTGGAGCCTCAGCTACACGATCTGTCCTTCCAGGGAGCACTCAGGGCTGATTTTCTTAAGAATGGATAGCTTTGATCTTCTTGCAGTGCATGGGACCTCGGATTAAGTACTTAATTCGTTCCACAGGTCCGTTCTTAACCTGAAACTGTTCTTAACCTGAAGCACCACTTTACCTAATGGGGCCTCCCGCTGCCACCGCGCTGCCAGAGCATGATTTCTGTTCTCATCCTGAAGCAAAGTTCTTAACCCGAGGTAATATTTCTGGGTTAGCAGAGTCTGTAACCTGAAGCGTATGTAACCTGAAGCGTATGTAACCCAAGGTACCACTGTATAAGTGACTCTTACAACTGTTGGTTAGCCTTCTTGTCCGATGTGGGTCAATATTTGTGCACAATTTAATCGGCAAGGGAAAGAGCAAAATGAGGATTCTGGAATTAACCAGGGGGGTTGGGTGTCCCCGTCCCCCCCATACTCTGTTTTTCCTTATATCAGTATGCTTTCCTAGAAGCTGGATGTAACAGAAACTGTACACCCTGCAAAAGCATTTAATGATTTATTATTGTAGAAGAAAAACATTTTTTATAATAACTGCCTCTCCAAAAAATATCTAGCTTGGAAGAAGGGTTGAAATTAAGGCCAACCTATTTGCATTGTGAATAAAAGCTACCCACTCTCTAAGAAAATGCAGAAATTATCAATGCCCTCTAATGAACTCTGTGGGGTCTGGTCCTTTGATATGGATCTTGCTGCTGAAGAGGAAGGGAGGTTTCAGTGTGGTGTGGAGGGTGGTGGGCAACCCAATCTCCCTCAGAGTGAGAGAAAAGAAATGGGATTATTGTATTTTTCCTTCTTGCCTCTCCTGTGAGAAGGCCCAGCTGGGGAGTTAAATCCAGCCTTGTTTAATCAGTACCATAGCCATCTTCACAAAAACCAGAAGCAAAGCCACATCTTTCCCAAACTGAGAATGAGTCATCCTGAGGTTAGAACCTCAGTGACAGGAGCAGCCAGACCTGTCTTCGCATTACATTTGTGGCTACTGAGGGTGAAAGAGGAGAGCGCAAAATATGGTTTGAAGCTCAACATAAAAAAACCCCTAAAATCATGGCCACTGGTCCCATCACCTCCTGGCAAATAGAAGGGGAATAAATGGAGGCAGTGAGAGATTTTACTTTCTTGGGCTCCATGATCACTGCAGATGGTGACGGCAGCCACGAAATTAAAAGACGCCTGCTTCTTGGGAGAAAAGCAATGACACACCTAGACAGCATCTTAAAAAGCAGAGACATCACCTTGCCAGCAAAGGTCCGTATAGTAAAAGCTATGGTTTTCCCAGTAGTGATGTATGGAAGTGAGAGCTGGACCATAAAGAAGGCTGATCGCCAAAGAATGGATGCTTTTGAATTTTGGTGCTGGAGGAGACTCTTGAGAGTCCCATGGGCTGCAAGAAGATCAAACCTCTCCATTCTTAAGGAAATCAGCCCTGAGTGCTCACTGGAAGGACAAATCATGAAGCTGAGGCTCCAATACTTTGGCCACCTCATGAGAAGAGAAGACTCCCTGGAAAAGATCCTGATGTTGGGAAAGATGGAGGGCACAAGGAGAAGGGGATGACAGAGGACAAGATGGTTGGACGGTGTTCTTGAAGCTACCAGCATGAGTTTGACCAAACTGCGGGAGGCAGTGGAAGTCAGGAGTGCCTGGCGTGCTCTGGTCCATGGGGTCACGAAGAGCTGGACATGACTAAACGACTAAACAACAACAACAAAAAGGGCGTGCATGTTTGCAACCTGATTCTCACAACCCTTCTTCCCTTGTGAAGCTTCAGTCAATTCACACTTCAATGGTCATGTGAAGAATATAAAACCTACATTGGCTAGAGCACGCATTTGATTTATTTTCCATACTCTGTGGCGCATGGCGAACCTTTGCCCATGACACAAAAAGCAGGAAAGAGGCTCAGAGATGCTCTTTGTTTTGCTTTGGTCTGTTTCAGAAGGCACAGCGCTCTCAAATGGATAAATCCTACTTCTTTCCTTGAGGGAGGCTGGATCAGAGCCACTTTGGTGTAGGGATCTGTGGGAATCACAAGTTCATCTTGGGTCACATCTGGTTCACGTTCAGATGACCTTTTTATTTTTAGCAATCATTCCAATTGGTTTGCATAGAGCTTATACAGTGGTACCTATGGATGCGAACGGGATCCATTCCGGAGCCCCGTTCGCATCCTGAAGCGAACGTAACACGCGACTGTGCGTCTGCGCGTGCGCTGGTTGTGTTTTGCCGCTTCCGCAAATGTGTGTGACATCATTTTGAGTGTCTGCACATACGGCAAAACCCGGAAGTAACACGTTCTGTTACTTCTGGGTCACCACGGAGCACAACCCAAAAATATTCATCCTGAAGCTACTTCAACCTGAGGTATGACTGTACAATGTTTGCATAGAGGTTATACAATATTGTGTTGTTGTTGTTGTTTAGTCGTTTAGTCGTGTCCAACACTTTGTGACCCCATGGACCAGAGCACGCCAGGCACTCTTGTCTTCCACTGCCTACCGCAGTTTAGTCAAACTCATGCTGGTAGCTTCGAGAACACTGTCCAACCATCTTGTCCTCTGCCATCCCCGTCTCCTTGTGCCCTCACTCTTTCCCAGCATCAGGGTCTTTTCCAGGGAGTCTTCTCTTCTCATGAGGTGGCCAAAGTATTGGAGCCTCAGCTTCACGATCTGTCCTTCCAGTGAGCACTCAGGGCTGATTTCCTTCAGAATGGATAGGTTTGATCTTCTTGCAGTCCATGGGACTCTCAAGAATCTCCTCCAGCACCATAATTCAAAAGCATCCATTCTTTGGCGATCAGCCTTCTTTATGGTCCAGCTCTCACTTCCATACATCACTACTGGGAAAACCATAGCTTTAACTATACGGACGTTTGTTGGCAAGGTGATGTCTCTGCTTTTTATGATGCTGTCTAGGATACAATATTGCATCAAGCATTTATTTCCCCTCACTATCACATGCATTCCCCCCTCAATTTTACTTATTGCAAGAAGTCTGAAGGCAGAGTGGGGGAGTCAGGAGCAGGTTTGTCGCACGCAAGCACCCAATCCACTTGAGCTGCGCAGTCTAAATTTGCAGGTGTGCCATTGAATCCCCCTCAGTAGATAGCAATAGACTGGAAGCCTCACGGGCCAAGACAAAGCGAGGTGCCTCTGTCGGTGGATGTGCTTCTTTCGCACACAATGGCAACACAATGGTTCTGTGTTTCAACCGACTGCAATACACATGCCTCAGAAAACCCAGGAAGTGCTATGCTATTTGCCCTGCATGGACTGTACACATGCTTGCTAATTCAAAAAGGACAAAACAACAACAAACAAACCTATGGTCACGTAAAACATCCTCAATAAACACACAATTGGCTGTGTTCTTAGATAAATAAGGTATACTATTCATTGTATCCAAGTGTAAATTTCAACAGAAGTACAGTGGTACCTCGGGTTACATACGCTTCAGGTTACATACGCTTCAGGTTACAGACTCCGCTAACCCAGAAACATTACCTCGGGTTAAGAACTTTGCTTCAGGATGAGAACAGAAATTGTGGAGACTTCCGGGTTAGCGCGAACGGCTAATGGCGGATTCCCTCCGAGCTCCGGAGGGAATCGGCTCTGCTGAAGACGGGTCTTGCCGTGCCGGCAACACGGGGACCCTCAGAAACCGCAGGCGCGGAAGCCTGCGGACTTGGTGACTCGGTGGGCACCTTAAGCGCCCTCCCCGACCCACGAAGAGCCTTTTTAAAGGCTACGGAGAGGGTACGGAGAGTGGCGTGGTGCTGAGAGTAGACCGCTACTTCAGTAGAGCGAAGCCGCAAGCCATGGCCGGAGAGCGCTGACTTTCTTCCCAAAATTTGGACTGGATAACAAAGGACCCGTGAGTAGTGGAATTTGGACTTTAAAAAATTTTTATCCTTTGAATTCGGCACGATCGGGGGATGTGTTAAAGGGAAGTCCGCACCCCCTCTACTTATAGACGATTTAAAGCAAGGAACGGAGAATTAAGGCGGAATGAATACTGTTTTGATGATTTAAAAGTTTTTCACAAATTTGTTAGAAGAAGATTTCGTGCTGGAGAGAAAGGGAGGAACTTTGGAACTTTGTGTGTAATCCACCCCAAAACCCGGGAGTGTCCTGTTTGGGTGCCGGAGGAAGAAGTGAAAGGAGTTTGACAGCTGTCAAAGAAGCTGTCAAACGGGCGGACAAAGTAAAGAATTTTGTTATTTAATAACTCTCTGAATTAAAGGTGATACATTTGAACTGAGGCGATTGGAAACAAAGTAGTGATTATAACAAAGTAACAGATTATTGGAAAAGGACTACTAAATAACTGAAAGCCCCCTAGGGGGAATTAGTGACATTACAATGGCTGCAGAGGGAAAATTACTGGCGGAGATAGAAAAAATGTTCTTTCTCGTGGGAATCCTGCAAGAGCAGAGTATGGCTCTGAGCAAAGTATTTATGACCTTGAATTCTGAAACAAACAACTCTGCTGAATGCACAAAGGAGATGTATGATAAAAACTCTGCAGCTGAGCAGGAAGAGATGCTTTTGGAATTGACAGAGAAGAAAGAAGGAGTGCAGACACTACAAGTGGAAAATATCAACCAGGAATCTACACTGTTAGAGTATGAGCAAGAAGACCTTTGGATTACAAACCTGCGAAAGATGAGAAAGAAGAAGAGGGAAGTCCCTGGAGTACTTGGAATATTAAAACTAAAAAGAATAAAGCAACATGATTGGGACTTTCCTCTTGAGTATGGAAAAGTAGATGATCCTTCGCAGCAAACACTTCTTAACATTCTGGATGAAAGAAAATATGATGTGACTCTGACTGAACTCCTTCGGGGTCTTAGGACCAACAAAGAGGACTACCAATATAGTTGGCAGAGAGGGGCTGACAGAGAATCAGACGCCTCGGACGTGAGGAATCCGGGCTAAGAACTATTTTTTGTTTGTTTTTTGGACATTTGTTTGGGAAGGGACAGAAACCGGGGCAGGGGGGGGAGAGAGAATAGAATTATAAAATGTTATGATTTGTTTTATTTGGTCAATGTGACCTATAATTAATATAATAAAGGGAAAATTTGTGGAAGGGAAGTTAGATCAACCTTAAAAAAAAAGAAATTAATGATTATAAGAGAATTGGATAAGTTGAATATAGATAAACAAAAAGAATTAAATTTTTAAAAGCAATATGAATATGTTTAAGACGTCGGGTAAGAACTTGCTGAATTAATTATTGGAACTGGGATGTAAGAGGAGGGGGTGGGGGGAAGTCAATGAAAGTGGGTAAAGAAAATTAGGGTATGAAATTGTATTTGTGTGTTTTTTTCTTTGTGTGTTTGTTTGTTGTTATAAAATGTAAAAACCCAATAAAAATTATTAAAAAAAAAAAAAGAGAGAGAACAGAAATTGTGCTCCAGCGGCATGGCGGCAGCAGAAGGCTCCATTAGCTAAAGTGGTGCTTCAGGTTAAGAACAGTTTCAGGTTAAGTACGGACCTCCGGAACAAATTAAGTACTTAACCAGAGGTACCACTGTAACTCATAAAGTTCAACAAATGAACAAAGCAGAAGACCCAGTGGATCAGATCATTCTCTAATCAGTTCATGCATAAGGTCCATCTGTGTAATGGTGTCTATTCCAACTTTCTGTTCATAAAGTCCAAACAATCCACATGAAAGGTTGTTACAGTTCCACAAAATCCTTTCACAGAGTCTAGACAAGGATTTCCGGAATATTGGCCTTGTTTCACCGTCGGCTTCATCAGTAGTTTAAAGCACTAAGCATACAGTGGTACCTCGGGTTACAGACACTTCAGGTTACAGACGCTTCAGGTTACAGACTCCGCTAGCCCAGAAATAGTACCTCAGGTTAAGAACTTTGCTTCAGGATGAGAACAGAAATTGTGCAGCGGCAGCTGGAGGCCCCATTAGCTAAAGTGGTGCTTCAGGTTAAGAACAGTTTCAGGTTAAGAACGGCCCTCCGTAACGAATTAAGTACTTAACCCAAGGTACCACTGTACATCGAACATTAAAAGCTTCCCTAAACAGGGCTGCCTTCAAATGTCTTCTAAAAGTCTGGTGGTTGTTCTTCTCTTTGACATCTGGTGGGAGGGTGTTCCACAGGGCGGGTGCCACTACCGAGAAGGCCCTCTGCCTGGTTCCCTGTAACTTGGCTTCTCGCAGCGAGGGAACCGCCAGAAGGCTTTCGGTGCTGGGGGTGGAGACGCTCCTTCAGGTATACAGGAACCTTACATCCATTACCCTCCCTCCCATCCCTTCCGCATGGTCCCCGGGCGCTGGCAACCCACGCTACGTCACTAACTAAAACAGATTTCGGAGGGATTAAATCGAAAGTGCTTGCGCGTATATGAAAGCACACAAAGGTGTACATGGAAAAAGCCAGCCATGTATACACCGTCGTGCCCTAGTGTGGACGCAGCCCAGGATTACACGGTCATCTAGTGAATTCTTATTTCAATTCTACCGAAGCCCTTGTTTCTTAGTTAGGGGAATGAATTATTTGCTCTTTTGGAAGGGAAACAGAAGATGCGGTGCAACGGCAGACAAAGCTAAGATAGAAGAGACAAGAGGTGAGGAGCCTGCTTTTTTTATTTTTGTAGCATGGAGGGGAAATGAGGAATCCAGCTGTGAGTCTCCTCCAATATGCAGTCTGACAGTATGGCATGTGAGGTTTGATCCTGCTCCAGGCATGCTTCACAGGGAATACTCTGTTCAAAGTAATAATCCTCTCGAACAGCCTAAGTATTAATTTATGTTTGGTGAGGGAGGGGCGGAGGAAGAATACTACCCTTGATGGTAGGAGTTGATTACAAAGTTAATTTTACACAATCTGCATGCCTCGCCCACAAAGTTCTGGAGGGGCCTGAAGCTGGGGTCCTATAGCGATCAATAATAAATGATAAATACATTTTTATTTATACCCCGCCCTTCCCGGTTCAGAAAACCGGGCTCAGGGCGGCTAACAACAAATTTAAAACACTTAATGGATGCAACAAAAAACAGCATAAGATACAGCATAAGATAAAACGTGAATAACAATAAATTCAGAATTCAAAAATCAATTTAGGGAGGAAATCCATCCAATAAACATTAGATGGTCACCAGGGCTAGCTGGCTAAATTAGTCCTCTTTGGGCCAGTGAGGAGACCAGGGGAGAATTAGCTGTGGGATCCCAGAGCGGGTAATCTTCATTAAAAGGGGAGGGGGAGGGAAGGAAGGGGAATGAAAGATCAGGCTAAGTTCAAATTGAAAGCCAGGCGGAATAGCTCTGTCTTACAGGCCCTGCGGAAGGAAGTTAAATCCTGCAGGGCCCTGGTCTCATGGGACAGAGCATTCCACCAGGTTGGAGCCATCACTGAGAAGGCCCTGGCCCTGGTGGAGGATAATCTGACTTCCTTAGGGCCCGGGACCTCCAAACTATAATTATTCATGGACCTTAAGGTTCTCTGCGGGGCATACCAGGAGAGGAAGTCCCATAAATATGAGGGCTTTAAAGGTCAAAAGGCTTTAGGTAAAGGTAAAGGGACCCCTGACCATTAGATCCAGTCGTGACCGACTCAGGGGTTGCGGCGCTCATTTCGCTCTATAAGCCGAGGGAGCCGGCGTACAGCTTCCGGGTCATGTGGCCAGCATGACTAAGCCGCTTCTGGCGAACCAGAGCAGTGCACGGAAATGCCGTTTACCTTCCCGCCAGAGTGGTACCTATTTATCTACTTGCACTTGGACGTGCTTTCGAACTGCTAGGTTGGCAGGAGCTGGGACCGAGCAACGGGAGCTCACCCCGTCGCGGGGATTCAAACCGCCAACCTTCTGATTGGCAAGTCCTAGGCTCTGTGGTTTAATCCACAGTGCCACTCGCGTCCCAGCACCTTAAACTCAAGGAGACAGACAAACCAGGGAAGGGCTATAAAACAGCCCAAGAGAGGAAAGCAGCTTTTAAAGGGAACACCAAGGCTAGTTCACCTTGTTGTCTTAAAGTTTCTGCTCTCAATTAATTTAGTTCAGGGAGGGAATTTGCTGCAGAAGGTTGCCAGGACTAAGAGTAGCTGAGCTATTCAGAAAAAATACTTGTATTCAATTAAAAATGAACTGATAGTTTCTCGTGTTACTTCTTCTGGTTTTTTGGTAGACCTCTGACGTGCGTGCGTGCGGCTGAAATGAAATACTAATGTTTAGAATGGAGTTACTTTCAATTACTTTCCAGAACAGTAGTGTATTGGTCCATATTACTACTTTAAAACCATCCAATCCCTTATATCTCGGCCGGATCATAGAGATCTTTGCGGGTGTTGCTCTCTCCTAGATCAAATTTGACAGGGTCTCCTCCCTGTTGACCTTCAGGTGCCTGGCTTCTTCAAAGAGCTCTTGTTTATTCACAGGCCAGAACAGAACTGAACTGAAGGTGTTAAGTTGTGGGTGAACATATCAGACGACACAGCGATTCTTCAAACAGCTCTTCTTTATTCAGATGCCAGAACAGAACTAACTGAGGAGCTCAGTCAGCCTGCTTATATAGAGCTCGAGAACAATTGTAACTGTTGCAACTTTCTAAAACTATCCAATCACAGAACGTCACTTTCGATCCTTCATTTGCATAACTATCTACAGTATCCCCCTGCTGGCCCAGGGTGAGAACATCAGTACATAACAGAAGGGTTCAACCACCCTGCTTATATAGAGCTCCACTACAACGCAACAGTAACCACTTTCTGTAACTATCCAATCACTGAACGTCACTTTCAATCCCTTATTTGCATATGTGGACTTGAGTGAAAACTATCTACAGTATCCCCCTGCTGGCCCAGGGTGAGAACTTCAGTACATAACAGTATCCATAATGGAAACCGATGCAAGGCAGTCTTTATTCCAGATTAGTCAGTCCCAAACACTTTTGTCTCTGACTCTGCTCATCGCCAACTCTTTTCGACAGAAAAAAAAAGATTACCTACTCCTGAACTCTGAAATAGTGCATATTTCACTGAAGGATACAAAAGCCATCCCAAAAAAAGGGGGGGGGGAGAAAGCACAGTGGTGAAGATAATCCAAAATTCTGTTAAAAAAATAAAATATACAATAAAACAGCGAACAAGTCAGCCCTTCTGGAGTAAAAGGTAACCACGCATAAAAGAAAACAGATAAACTAGAACTCACGAAGAGGCTTTGAGTCTGAAACTTCAAAGGAGGACGTCAAGTTAATTCCCTTCAAACCTTTAAAAACAACCAACCTGAACAAATATACAATTTTCAATAATTACTAATTGAAATCGCATGACCATATATCCCAGCAAATCCCAGGCCATGAAATTACCCTTTTCAGAATTTGCCATGTTGCTTTTCATCAATATAACCATTACTGTAACCTTGCCAAAGTTTATGAAAGGTTACCAAACAATTAGGACGAATAACCCTAAAACATAGCAAGGAATATCCCTGGGAAAGAAAGTCCCAGGCACTCTCAAAGTTTTACATTCAGATGATATGAGTAATGCGTATATTTCCTTGTTTAGGGAAGCTTTCAATGTTTGGCGGACTACTGTATTTTAATATTTTGTTGGAAGCCGCCCAGAGTGGCTGGGGAATGTATATGTATGTATGTATGTATGTATGTATGTATGTATAAATAAATAAATATTATTATTATTAATTATTGTTATTATTATTATTAGATCCTTCAAGATTATAAGCAGATCTTCTGGTGAAGCAATCTTGTGTTGTTGGCTATTATTTCCGATTCGACTCAAATAGTTTTCTCTAAGAGATGTGACGCTGAACGTATCACATGCAATCCCACCTGCAAAAAATGGAATTTGAAAAAGTGTGCGGCACTATTTTTGTGGGAACTGCAGTGCCAAGGGAGGGGAGGTTTTATATGAAAAACAAACAAACTGGGGGGAGGGAGCAGCCAAGCCGGTTGCTGTTGCCATCGTTGTCTCAGCATCCTCATCGCCTCTTGCAGCAACAAATGATAATGATAATGATAATGATAATGATAATGATAATGATAATGATAATGATAATGATAATAATTTATTATTTATACCCCGCCCATCTGGCTGGGCTTCCCCAGCCACTCTGGGTGGCTTCCAAAAAAATATTAAAATACTGTAATACATCAAACATTAAAAGCTTCCCTAAACAGGGCTGCCTTCAGATGTCTTCTAAAAGTCTGGTAGTTGTTGTTCTCTTTGACATCTGGTGGGAGGGTGTTCCACAGGGAGGGCGCCACTACCGAGAAGGCCCTATGCCTGGTTCCCTGTAACTTGGCCTCTCGCAGTGAGGTAACTGCCAGAAGGCCCTCAGTGCTGGACCTCAGTAGAACGATATACTGGATGGAGGCCGTTTAGGGCTTTAAAGGTCAGCACCAACACTTTAAATTGTGCTTGGAAAACGTACTGGGAGCCAAGGTAGGTCTTTCAAGACTGGTGTTATATGGTCTCGGCGGCCGCCCCCAGTCACCAGTCTAGCTGCCGCATTCTGGATTAGTTGTAGTTTCCGGGTCACCTTCAAAGGTAGCCCCACGTAGAGCACATTGCAGTAGTCCAAGCGAGAGATAACTAGAGCATGCACCACTCTGGCGAGACAGTCCAAAGGCAGATAGGGTCTCAGCCTGCGTACCAGATGGAGCTGGTAAACAGCTGCCCTGGACACAAAAAGAAGCCTTGTTTACACCTTTCAGCTTAACAAATTTAGTATGGCATTTGTGGACTCAAGCCCACTTCATCAGGCTCAAACAGGAAATCAGTCACTGTACTTAAAATACTTCCGAGGAGCCTTTGGCACACCCACCCATCCTCATCCCTTATTGTAACTTGGCTTAAGTGCGTAACCAAAATAAATGCAACTTTTCCCCTTGAATGTGCTTTCCATCTTTCTCTTGCCCTTACGCATGCCAATCAATCACCCCCAGCTACATGCCTATGACATGCTTTGCTATACATCCATTCAGCCTTGACTTTCAAGATGATTCACCAACCTGAACTTAGATAGCTGAACAAAAGTGCCCCGAAAATGAATGTCACCGAGGGGTCAGGCCTCTCTGAACTAGACCATAATTTAATTGCTGCCATAGTGAAAGTGAAGCATGCAGAAGTTGAGTGATAGAACCCGATACACTGATGTCAAAGCCAGGCATCTGAACACCTAGTAGTTTAATTTTACCAGGGATATAAATAGGGTTGATATTTCCTGCTGGCCCTGTAACAATAATTTATTCCCCCGTCTCAGTTTCTGTTTTATGGCGTATCAACTGGGAGAACAGAATTCTGCTTGGCATTGTAATGCGACTCACAGAATCTTAATTCTGGCTAATAATAATAATAATAACAATTTCTTCTTCTTCTTTGGCTATCACTCGGTGCCGAGTAAGATTGTCTTCTGTTAAGTTGTGGGTGAACATATCAGACGACACAGAGATTCTTCAAACAGCTCTTGTCTATTCACAGGCCAGGACAGAACTGAACTGAAGGGTTCAGCCAGCCTGCTTATATAGAGCTCCAGTACAATGTTACTGTAACAACTTTCTAAAACTATCCAATCACTGAACGTCACTTTCAATCCTTCATTTGCATAACTATCTACAGTATCCCCCTGCTGGCCCAGGGTGAGAACTTCAGTACATAACACCTTCCATGAACACGGTTTTAACAGTGAGTCCGTAAGTGACTGTGAAGGCCAATTCTGGATCCTCATGTCCTTCCATAGTGGGGACATTGGTTTCTGGGCAGGAGTTGATCATAATGAGGGTTTGCCAAACGTGCCTTCCTCTTTGTGTGTTTTTCCCTTTCGTCCGGAATTTGAGTGTCTTCCACCTTTGATAAAGGGTGTGCCCACGCATTTGGCTGCATTGCTCCAACACATATAAAACATAATAAAACGTAGAACATCAAAAACTTCCTGATACAAGGTAGCAGGGCTGCCTTCAGATGTCTTCTAAAAGTTGCCCATCCAATTCTATATATGGGATGGGATGAGATGAGGGAATAATCTTCTTGGGCCAAACTTGGTCCTCTGCCGTTGAGCTACTCACCACAATGATGTGAGGTGTGTTAGGCTGAGAAGAATTTGGTCCAAGGGCATCCAGTGAGTTTCATGGCTCCCCCGGTAGGAAATAGAACATGGTTCTTATTCGAAGTGAAACACTCTAGCCACGATCCCTGTGTTGCCATAAAAATAAATTACAGTTGACTTATGTATGAGGGTTTCTCTAGGAGCGCAGTTCATGGCAGGGCTTATTTGGCTAAGAGCACATTTGGAGTTTTGAGGCAGTGCTGTGGGCTCCAGTCACAAAATGGCCACCACTGAGTGTGGCCCAAGACAAAATGGGCACTGTGCTGGTGTAGAACAAGACAAAATAATTGCCAGGCGGTGTGTGATGTGGCAAGAAATGGCTGCCACAACTGGACGAGCAGAAAAAGCAACAGGTTTGGACATGCCCCTCCATCAGTGTGTGTGTATGTGTGTGTTTGTGTGGAGATATTCTCTCATTGAGAGAAGCTCTCTGGTGTTAAGAATAGAGTGGGGGTCCAAACTTGGCATCCAATGAAATGTTTGGCAGAGAGGGTATCCAATCTAGGACAGACCAAGTGTCCCTATTTTCCAGGGATGTCCCTGAATTTAGAGAAGCCATCCCGGTTTCTGATTTGATCCCAGAATATCCCACTTTTCCTTGTTGTTGTTTAGTCATTTAGTCGTGTCCAACTCTTCGTGACCCCATGGACCAGAGCACGCCAGGCACTCCTGTCTTCCACTGCCTCCCGCAGTTTGGTCAAACTCATGTTTGTAGCTTCGAGAACACTGTCCAACCATCTCATGCTCTGTCATCCCCTTCCCCTTATGCCATCAATCTTTCCCAACATCAGGATCTTTTCCAGGGAGTCTTCTCTTCTCATGAGGTGGCCAAAGTATTGGAGCCTCAGCTTCAGGATCTGTCCTTCCAGTGAGCACTCAGGGCTGATTTCCTTCAGAATGGAGAGGTTTGATCTTCTTGCAGTCCATGGGACTCTCAAGAGTCTCCTCCAGACCATAATTCAAAAGCATCAATTCTTCGGCGATCAGCCTTCTTTATGGTCCAGCTCTCACTTCCATACATCACTGCTGGGAAAACCATAGCTTTAACTATACGGATATTTGTTGGCAAGGTGATGTCTCTGCTTTTTTAAGATGCTGTCTAGGTTTGTCATATCCTGGAGAGTGAAGTCAAATGGGCCTTAGAAAGCACTGCTAACAACAAGGCCAGTGGAAGTGATGATATTCCAGCTGAACTATTAAAAATTTTAAAAGATGATGCTGTTAAGGTGCTACACTCAATATGCCAGCAAATTTGGAAAACTCAGCAGTGGCCAGAGGATTGGAGAAGATCAGTCTACATCCCAATGCCCAAGAAGGGCAGTGTCAAAGAATGAGCTAACTACTGCACAATTGCACTCATTTCACATGCTAGCAAGGTTATGCTTAAAATTCTACAAGGCAGGCTTAAGCAGTATGTGGACCGAGAACTCCCAGAAGTGCAAGCTGGTTTTCGAAGGGGCAGAGGAACCAGAGACCAAATTGCAAACATGCGCTGGATTATGGAGAAAGCTAGAGAGTTCCAGAAAGACATCTGCTTCTGCTTCATTGACTATGCAAAAGCCTTTGACTGTGTCGACTACAGCAAACTATGGCAAGTTCTTAAAGAAATGGGAGTGCCTGATCACCTCATCTGTCTCCTGAGAAATCTCTATGTGGGACAAGAAGCTACAGTTAGAACTGGATATGGAACAACTGATTGGTTCAAAATTGGGAAAGGAGTACAGCAAGGCTGTATATTGTCTCCCTGCTTATTTAACTTATATGCAGAATTCATCATGCGAAAGGCTGGGCTGGATGAATCCCAAGCCGGAATTAAGATCGCCGGAAGAAATATCAACAACCTCAGATATGCAGATGATACAACCTTGATGGCAGAAAGTGAAGAGGAATTAAAGAACCTTTTAATGAGGGTGAAAGAGGAGAGCGCAAAATATGGTCTGAAGCTCAACATCAAAAAAACGAAGATCATGGCCACTGGTCCCATCACCTCCTGGCAAATAGAAGGGGAAGAAATGGAGGCAGTGAGAGATTTTACTTTCTTGGGCTCCATGATCACTGCAGATGGTGACAGCAGCCACGAAATTAAGAGACGCCTGCTCCTTGGGAGAAAGGCGATGGCAAACCTAGACAGCATCTTAAAAAGCAGAGACATCACCTTGCCAACAAACGTCCGTATACTTAAAGCCATGGTTTTCCCAGTAGTGATGTATGGAAGTGAGAGCTGGACCATCAAGAAGGCTGATCGCCGAAGAATTGATGCTTTTGAATTATGGTGCTGGAGGAGACTCTTGAGAGTCCCATGGACTGCAAGAAGATCAAACCTCTCCATTCTGAAGGAAATCAGCCCTGAGTGCTCACTGGAAGGACAGATCCTGAAGCTGAGGCTCCAATACTTTGGCCACCTCATGAGAAGAGAAGACTCCCTGGAAAAGACCCTGCTATTGGGAAAGATGGAGGGCACAAGGAGAAGGGGATGACAGAGGACGAGATGGTTGGACAGTGTTCTCGAAGCTACCAGCATGAGTTTGACCAAACTGCGGGAGGCAGTGGAAGACAGGAGTGCCTGGCGTGCTCTGGTCCATGGGGTCACGAAGAGTCGGACACGACTAAACGACTAAACAACAACAAGGTTTGTCATTGCTTTTCTCCCAAGAAGCAGGCGTCTTTTAATTTTGTGGCTGCTGTCACCATCTGCAGTGATAATGGAACCCAAGAAAGTAAAATCTCTCACTGCCTCCATTTCTTCCCCTTCTGCCCCTATTTTCATTGGAGAAATGTTGGAGGACATGGAGTTATGCAACCTCCAAGCCAAGGAGATAAGTATGGTGTTATCCCGAGTTGTCTGAAGGCAATCCTGTATAGGGAAAGTTTTTTTAAAAATGTTTAATGTTTTATTATGTTTTTATATATGTTGGAAGCTGCCCCACATATACTGGGGTAACCCAGTAAGATGTGTGGCGTATAAATAAAAAATTATCATTATGGAATGGGACATCCCTATTTTCATCAGAGAAATGTTGGAGGGATAGGCAGAACCAAAGCAAACAGGAACTGAGCAGGAAGAGTGAAGAGTCTCTCACATGCCATAGATTTTTGAGGGGCTATTGCAAACACAGAGACATCACCTTGCCAACAAAGGTCCGTATAGTTAAAGCCATGGTTTTCCCAGTAGTGATGTATGGAAGTGAGAGCTGGACCATCAAGAAGGCTGATCGCCAAAGAATTGATGCTTTTGAATTATGGTGCTGGAGGAGACTCTTGAGAGTCCCATGGACTGCAAGAAGATCAAACCTCTCCATTCTGAAGGAAATCAGCCCTGAGTGCTCACTGGAAGGACAGATCCTGAAGCTGAGGCTCCAATACTTTGGCCACCTCATGAGAAGAGAAGACTCCCTGGAAAAGACCCTGATGTTGGGAAAGATGGAGGGCACAAGGAGAAGGGGACGACAGAGGACGAGATGGTTGGACAGTGTCTACGAAGCTACAAACATGAGTCTGACCAAACTGTGGGAGGCAGTGGAAGACAGGAGTGCCTGGCGTGCTCTGGTCCATGGGGTCACGAAGAGTCGGACACGACTAAACGACTAAACAACAATTGCAAACACCCTGGGCACATTTAAGCTTTTGTTGGATTGGAGGCCGTTCACACACAGCTCAACTTCAGCCCTGTCTCAGGATAAGCACAGCTGCCTCTGCGCTCCATCGCAATGTGAAGTGGCATGATTTCAAACACATGAAGAGGCGGGACGCTTTGTGGTGACTGTTTTACAGAAAGCGAAACCCCTTAGGCCTCCGGATTTGGTGCCAGAGATCAGCTTCCATGTAGAATCTGACACGTTTTGGATCCCAGAAGGCAACCGGCGCCTGTCTCGCCTTTTGCACAATGACAGTGAGCTCCTGATGGTTCAGACAGACACAGAAAAGGAAGTTCTGCACAAGTGACCTTGAGCACTGGCGGCGCAGCAGGGAGCTGGTGTACTGATGTAAAAAAATATGGCAGGAAGCACCCTTTGCATGCCCTGCCCGGTTTAGAGAGAGGGCAGCTTGTCGCCAGGAATTCAGTGTGCAATAACCAAGAGGGTCTTGAAGGGGTTAACTGGATTCTGCCTATCTTTTCTGTTGAACTCATTGATTCAGGGGTGTTTCCACCCCCTCTCTCTGTTCCTATTCCTTTCTTTTACTTTCTTCTTCTTTCTCTTGCAGCTGATTAAAAACTCTTTTGAGTTTGAAGGGGCTTTTTTGTATCAAAACAGCTCAGCTGCCAGCTGGGTGCCAAGCAGTGAATATTCATGGTATTTAAATGCGACAGCATAGTAGGGTGGGTTGGGGGGGGGGAAGGATGGACTAGTTATAGTTCTTTTTAGATGGAGATTAGCTGCCACTTTGCTCCTTATGTTCTTAATCAGGACTGTTGTTGAAATATTAAGGCTTCTGTTACTACGACTAATGCCCCCTAAATGAAGAACAGGCTCCTCCGAATAACATCAAACATAAAATGGTCACTTTTAATTTCAATGCAGCATTTCTTTCCACTTTGGGTGGATGGGGAGAAAGAGTTGGCTTGACACCATCCTGTTTGGTTTCAGAACCAGAAGGCAGTGAAGAACTTTGGCTGCTTAGTTAAAAAACAAGTGCTTCTCCTCCTTTTCTTCATCTGAGTTCATCATAAGGTAAAGGGACCCCTGACCATTAGGTCCAGTCGTGGCCAACTCTGGGGTTGCGGCGCTCATCTCGCTTTATTGGCCAAGGGAGCCAGCGTACAGCTTCCGGGTCATTTGGCCAGCATGACTAAGCTGCTTCTGGCAAACAAGAGCAGCGCACGGAAACGCCGTTTACCTTCCCGCTGGAGCAGTACCTATTTATCTACTTGCACTTTGACGTGCTTTTGAACTGCTAGGTGGGCAGGAGCAGGGACCGAGCAACAGGAGCTCACCCTGTCGCGGGGATTCGAACCACCGACTTTCTGATCAGCAAGTCCTAGGCTCTGTAGTTTAACCCACAGCGCCACCCACGTCCCTATGAGTTCATCATATCCAGCCTTTAAATAATGTTCTTTACCTGCAGTGGAAGCAAGCACATGTTTGCTTCAAAAAAGAAGCTCCATTGTGCTGGATGGGTTTCACTCCCTCATAAACTACATTTAAGATTGCAGCTGGTTCATAAGCTACTAGAGTTCTCTCGAATGAAATTCAAAGCACATCAGCCTGGGAGTCATTTTGGACTCACAGCTGTCCATGGAGGCGCAAGTCAATTCTGTGTCCAGGGCGGCTGTCTACCAGCTCCACCTGGTACGCAGGCTGAGACCCTCCCTGCCCGCAGACTGTCTTGCCAGAGTGGTGCATGCTCTGGTTATCTCCCGCTTGGACTACTGCAATGTGCTCTACGTGGGACTACCTTTGAAGGTGACCCGGAAACAGCAACTAATCCAGAATGCGGCAGCTAGACTGGTGACTGGGAGTGGCCACCGGTCCTGAAAGACCTACATTGGCTCCCATTACATTTCTGGGCACAATTCAAAGTGTTGGTGCTGACCTTTAAAGCCCTAAACGGCCTTGGCCCAGTATACCTGAAGGAGCATCTCCACCCCCATCGTCCAGCTCTGAGGGCCTTCTGGCGGTTCCCTCAGTGAGAAGTGAGGTTACAGGGCCTTCTCGGTAGTGGCGCCCACCATGTGGAATGCCATCCCATCTGATGTCAAAGAAATAAACAACTATCTGACTTTTAGAAGACATCTGAAGGCAGCCCTGTTTAGGAAAGTTTTTAATGTTCGATGTTTTATTGTATTTTTAATCTTTTCTTGGAAGCCGCCCAGAGTAATAATAATTAATAATAATTGAATCCCCGTGATGGTGTGAACTCCCGTTGCTTGGTCCCTGCTCCTGCCAACCTAGCAGTTTGAAAGCACGTCAAAGTGCAAGTAGATAAATAGGTACCGCTCCGGCGGGAAGGTAAACGGCGTTTCCGTGCGCTGCTCTGGTTCGCCAGAAGCGGCTTTGTCATGCTGGCCACATGACCCGGAAGCTGTACACTGGCTCCCTCGGCCAATAAAGCGAGATGAGCGCCGCAACCCCAGAGTCGGTCACGACTGGACCTAACGGTCAGGGGTCCCTTTACCCTTTACCTTTAAGAGTTATAGAGTTATAGAGGAAGCAGCTCCTCTCCCTCCCTCCCTACCGGCCAGGGAGGAGGGAGGCTCCAACTGTGTTGCTTGGCTGCATTGCTCACCCAATGAAGAGTCTAAGAACGACTGGGGGGTGGAGCTTGCATGCCTTGTGCCGATCAAATCGGCTGCGTTGCCTGGGGACTCGCCTTTGCTCAGCGCTTCCCAGCGGAGGGGTTACGGTGGTTTTCCTTGCTGCATCCCCTTTGCTGGGTTGCTGCACTGTGGGAACCAGCACTTGAGGCTTCGTTTGGCTGCTGGCTGGGCTTTCTGCCTTTGGCTCGGAGGGGCTCAGAAGTTGAACATTATTGTGCTCCTTGGAAAATCCCTTATTTTGGCTGCTGATCCCTTATTTTCGAGGCTGTTGGTCCCTTATTTTCAAATCTGTAAGTTGACAGCTATGGTCCAGATCCTCAATGAAGATCACCTGCCAAGGTGACCCATGTCACCTGCGCTTTATTTTCAAGATCTCTACACGAGCCAAGAGTTGCGTTCCGAGCCCTGAAGCCAAAAGGATTCCCCGAACCCACTCCTTTTCCTGTCTCCTGTGTCGACGACGTGCTGTCTCTGCTGAGCAATTTTGTTTCCAGCTTATTATTTCCATGTTCTACCCAAGGGATCATTAAGTCTCATTAGGCTTCTCTTCATTAAACAATGTGTATTGGCGTGATATCTGGGGCTACTCCCCTCCCCATCTCTGTTGTTGACATTTTGCAGTGTTGCTTGACCCCCTACTAAGCTTGGGGGGAGTGAAGCTGAATGTTGAGGTTCCGGATGCCTTTTGCTTGAGGTTACACCCCGATTTTCGGGTGTGAAGTAATGTGCGCGCGCCTGTATACATACACACAGACATCAGCTGCAAAAATGTAAGATCCAGTAACACATCTCCCGGTAATTTGCAGGAGATCAGCATGGATTCCTGGCTCCCAATTGCTTTACAATAGCCACAGCAAAATAATTCTCCTTACCCCCCAGGCGTACGCCAATCTGCTGTGATAAAGAACGAAAGCACGTCTAAGTGCAAGTAGATAAATAGGCAGGAAGGTAAACGGCGTTTCCGTGCACTGCTCTGGTTCACCAGAAGTGGCTTAGTCATGCTGGCCACATGACCCGGAAGCTGTACGCCGGCTCCCTCGACCAGTAAAGCGAGATGAGTGCTGCAACCCCAGAGTCGGCCACGACTGGACCTAATGGTCAGGGGTACCTTTACCTTTATTTCCTGAAAAATAAAATAAAAAAATTCCTTCCAGTAGCACCTTAAAGACCAACTAAGTTAGTTCTTGGTATGAGCTTTCGTGTGCATGCACACTTCTTCAGATACCTATCTGTAACTTTATTTCCTGCTTATTTTCTGTCTTGGTTAAGTTGTACAGTGGTACCTCGGGTTACATACACTTCAGGTTACAGATGCTTCAGGTTACATACTCCGCTAACCCAGAAATAGTGCTTCAGGTTAAGAACTTTGCTTCAGGATGAGAACAGAAATGCATGCAGCGGCGCGGCAGCAGCAGGAGGCCTCATTAGCTAAAGTGGTGCTTCAGGTTAAGAACAGTTTCAGGTTAAGAACGGACCTCCGGAATGAATTAAGTACTTAACCCAAGGTACCACTGTACAAAGATTCCACAAGCCTGAAATCTGCCCTTCGCTATTCTAAACAATTTTTTCAGGCACAGAAGTCCCAGAGTGAGGAGAAAGGCAAGAGCAATCTTCTGCCATCGCCCCTGAAGCTGGTTGTCCTATCCACCAACCTTGTACCTACTGATGCTGCTTTTAAAAGCTAGGTCAGTTCATAGCAAGACAGGCTTCCTCAACCTCAGCCCTCCAGATGTTTTTGGCCTACAACTCCCATGGTCCCTAGCTAGCAAGACCAGTGATCAGGGATGATGGGATTTGTAGTCTCAAAACATCTGGAGGGCCGAGGTTGAGGAAGCCTGTAGCAAGATCTCCCTCATCCATGATCTGATAGCAAGTGAGGAGACTGAACTTGTGTACATAGTAAGCCAGGGGTCAGCAAACTTTTTCAGCAGGGGGCCAGTCCACTGTCCTTCAGACCTTGTGGGGGGCAGGACTATATTTTGGAAAAAATAATGAACGAATTCCTATGCCCCACAAATCACCCAGAGATGCATTTTAAATAAAAGCACACATTCTGCTCATGTAAAAACACCAGGCAGCCCCCCCCCCCAAATAACCCAGAGATGCATTTTAAAGAAAAGGACACATTCTACTTGTTAAGTTGTGGGTGAACATATCAGACGACACAGCGATGCTTCAAACAGCTCTTGTTTATTCACAGGCCAGAACAGAACTGAACTGAAGGGTTCAGCCAGCCTGCTTATATAGAGCTCCACTACAACACAACATTAACAACTTTCTAAAACTATCCAATCACTGAACGTCACTTTCAATCCCTTATTTGCATATGTGGACCTGAGTGAAAACTATCTACAGTATCCCCTACTGGCCCAGGGTGAGAACTTCAATACATAACACTACTCATGTAAAAACGCGCTGATTCCCGGACCGTCTGCAGGCCGGATTTAGAAGGCGATTGGGCCAGCTCCAGCTCCTGGGCCTTAGTTTGCCTACCGATGGCATAAGCCAATGGTCTGTGCTTGTTTGTGTGTAACTGGAGGAATTTGTCTCCCTCAGCTATGCACTTCTGGTGGGTGGGTGCTTCAACACCCATGGCTTGGTGGGACCTGGTTGCTGACTTCGTTGGACTGGTCATGTTGTTCGGATGCCTGATTATCTTCCAAAACAACTACTCTATTGAGAACTTAAAAATGGAAAGTGTAACGCTGGTGGTCAACAAAAGAGGTTTAAAGACTCTCTCAAGACAAATCTTTAAAAAATGTAGTACAGTGGTGCCCCGCAAGACGAACGCCTCGCAAGACGGAAAACCCGCTAGACGAAAGGGTTTTCTGTTTTGGAGGCGCTTCGCTAAACAAATTTCTCTATGAGGTTGCTTTGCAAGACGAAAAAATATTGCGAATTCCTGCGGGGTTTTTTTCGCTCCCCCCCTTTTCCTAAGCTGCTAAGCCGCTTAACAGCTGATCCACTGATAAGCCGCTTAACAGCTGATCGCTAAAAGCCGCTAGACCGCTAATAGCGCTAATCCGCTAAGCTGTCAATGGGCTTGCTTCGCAAGACAAAAAAACCGCTAGATGAAGAGAATCACGGAACGGATTCTTTTCGTCTTGCGATGCACCACTGTATAAGCACCAACAACTGGGAAACACTGGCCTGTGAGTGCTCTAATTGGAGAACTGCCTTTACCAAAGGTATCATTGACTTTGAAGGCACTCAAACTCAGGACGAAAGGGCAGTGGCGTAGCGTGGGGGGTGCAGGGGGGGCCGGCCGCACCGGGCGCAACATCTGGGGGGGCGTGCGCTCGCACTCGCAGTGCTAAAATCCACGGGTTAGGGGGCACAAATTACTTGCCTTGCCCCGGGTGCTGACAACCCACGCTACGCCACTGCGAAAGGGAGAAGCATGCTAAGAGGAAGGCACGCATGGCAAACCCTCACCGTGATCATCTCCTGCCTGGAAACCTATGTCTCCACTGTGGAAGGACGTGTGGATCCAGAATTAGCCTCCACGGTCACTCATGGACTCACTGTTAAGACTGTGTTCATGGAAGACCATCTTACTCAGCTATGAGTGATCTCCAAAGAAGAAGAAAAAGGTGTTCTCCATAGCAGTGGTCCTCACAGTGGCTGACCAGAAGTTCTTCTGAATACCAGTTGCTCAGAACCACAGGCTTCCCACACGCATCTGGTCCTCCACTGTGAGAACAGGATGCTAGAATAGATATTGGCCTCATCCAACAGACTGTTATGTTTTTCTCTGGCTTTTCATCCGCCATTTTTGAAAGAACGTCTCTAAGAAAGGAAACCCCACCTTTTAACAGTATTTTTTACCACTCTAAACATAGCGGATGGTTCTGAACCCTCTTGTGGACCTCTTCCAGAATATTGTTGTTTAGTCATGTCCGACTCTTCATGACCCCATAGACCAAAGCACGCCAGGCACTCCTGTCTTCTGTCTTCCAGAATATAGGTAAAGGACCTTTAGGTCCAGTCGTGGCCGACTCTGGGGTTGCGGTGCTCATCTCGCTTTATTGGCCGAGGGAGCCGGCGCTTACAGCTTCCGGGTCATGTGGCCAGCATGACTAAGCCACTTCTGGCGAACCAGAGCAGCGCTCAGAAATGCTGTTTACCTTCCCGCCAGAGCGGTACCTATTTATCTACTTGCACTTTGACATGCTTTCGAACTGCTAGGTTGGCAGGAGCAGGGACCGAGCAACGGGAGCTCACCCCGTCGCGGGGATTCAAACCGCCAACCTTCTGATCGGCAAGCCCTAGGGCTCTGTGATTTAACCCACAGCGCCACCCTTGTCCCCTTCCAGAATATACATTGGGACAAATTACATACCCTCCAACATTTCTCCAATTAAAATAGGGACATCCTATTCTATAATAATAATAATAATTTTATTATTTATACCTTGCCACCACATCTGACTGGGTTGCCCCTGCCATTCTGGGCAGCTTCCAGTATATACAAAAACATAATTGAAATATACTCGGAATCATGCAATGATTTCATGCTCTTTATTGCAGCTCGTAAAACAGTGTATGAATCCCCCCCAACCTCAGGCTTTTTATATACATTATTTACACAATGAGTCCCATCTGATTGACTGCTTCTGCTTCCCTCCTGGATCCTGATTGGGCCGCTCCTGCAGGCCAATCAGTTGTTGTATTCTAGGATCCTACGGGCCTAATAGGCTGATTAACTTCCTCCTGGGGTCTGATTGTGCTGCTGCTTCAGGCCAATGAGGATGTTGCATTCTAGGATCCTACCTGCCTATTGTTCTAGGATCCAAGCTTAGTACATAACAATAATAAAACATTATACAGGTCTGCCTTCAAACATCTTCTAAACGTTGTATAGTTACTTATCTCCTTGGCTCGTGGGTTGCATAACTCAATGCCCTCCAAGAATTATCCAATGAAAATAGGGACATCCTAAGAAAAACGGGACACAGGTGGCGCTATGGGACGCGGGTGGCGCTGTGGGATAAACCACAGAGCCTAGGACTTGACAATCAGAAGGTAGGCGGTTCGAATCCGCACGACGGGGTGAGCTCCCGTTGCTTGGTCCCTGCTCCTGCCAACCAAGCAGCTCGAAAGCACGTAAAAATGCAAGTAGATAAATAGGTACCACTCCAGCGGGAAGGTAAACGGCGTTTCTGGGCGCTGCTCTGGTTCACCAGAAGCGGCTTAGTCATGCTGGCCACATGACCCGGAAGCTATACGCCAGCTCCCTCGGCCAATAAAGCAAGATGAGCGCCGCAACCCCAGAGTTGCTCACGACTGGACCTAATGGTCAGGGGTCCCTTTACCTTTAAGAAAAACGGGGACATTCCAGGATCAAATCAGAATCCAGGATGGTTTCTGTAAATCTGGGACCGTCCCTGGAAAATAGGGACACTTGGAGGGTCTGAAATTACCCTGTTGCCCACCTACCCTTTACTCCAGTTATGCTTCTGGGGTGCAGATGCATTCGAGCTGTTACACAGGACCGATTTCAGCTGTTTGTTACAGCGCTGGAGTCCCTTGCAATATGGCAGGAGGGCAGCTTCTTGCCTGGCCTCATGGATCTGCCTGATTCCTTGCTAGCTCTACATCAATGAAAGGGCTTGATTCACTCCACATTGCCCGCTCGCGCGCGCTCTCTCTCTCTCTCTCTCTCTCTCTCTCCCCACCCCCCCCCTCCCGCCATGGGTCAAGATAACATATTTTAAAGATCCCCTGGGAGCTCATTCAAGCTCTCTGTTTACATAGCAGATTGGTGGCTTTATGTTTGAAGTCAGGATTTAAGCTGTTCCTTCTAATTACAGAAAGACTTTGAAACCAGAGAGACCTCAGCTATGGAAGAGAGAAGGGGGGGGGGCAGGAGAGGATTGGTGAAACAATGACTTTAGCCAAAGCTAAGCTTCCTTAGAAGAATGGGTGCGGGCCTTGGTAGGGTGGGTAGGTGGGAGAGAGAGATCGGCTCACAACCAAATGAGACATATGTTCATTTCCCCTTCTTATGGTTTTTAAATCTTACTACTTCTGACACATACCCCCTGTTCCATATCCCACACATTTCATGTAATTGTTAAGTGGGAGTGCAAGCCAGACCCTTAAAATGTCCCCATTTTTCCAGGGACTGTCCCAAATTTACAGATTTGATCTCCGAATGTCCTGCTTTTCCTTAGGACGTTCGTATTTTCATCGGAGAAATGTTGGAGGATATGAAGTTATGCAAACCCCCATGCTGTCTGAAGGCAATCCTGTATAAAGGTAAAGGTAAAGGGACCCCTGACCATTAGGTCCAGCCGTGACCGACTCTGGGGTTGCGGCGCGGGGATTCGAACCGCCGACCTTCTGATAGGCAAGTCCTAGGCTCTGTGGTTTAACCCACAGCGCTACCCACATCCAATCCTGTATAGGGAAGGCTTTTTTATGTTTAACATTTTATTATGTTTTTATATATATTGGAAGCCACCCAGAGTGGCTGGGGCAACTCAGTCAGACGAGTGGGGCATGAATGAATGAATAAACATACATACATACATACATACAAACAAACCCAAATAATACCTTGTCCATCTGGCTAGGTTTCCCCACACACTCTGGGCAGCTTACAGTACATATAAAAATTAGCAGCAGCAGCAGCAATGGAATAAGAAGTCCCTATTTTCAGAAATGTTGAACGAAGGGTGGTGTTTTACAAATTAATGAATTATAACTCTTATATCCTCCTCTTCTTTGGGGTAAGGTAAAAGGTAAAGGGCCCCTGGATGGTTAAGTCCAGTCAATGGTGACTATGGGGTTGCGGCGCTCATCTCACTTTCAGGCTGAGGGAGCCACTGTTTGTCCACAGACAGCTTTCCAGATCACATGGCCAGGATGACTAAACCGCTTCTGGCACAACGGAACACCGTGACGGAAACCAGAGCGCACAGAAACACCATTTACCTTCCTGCCGCATTGGTACCTATTTATCTACTTGCACTGGCGTGCTTTCGAACTGCTAGGTTGGCAGGAGCTGGGACAGAGCAACAGTAACTCACCCCGTCGCGGGGATTCAAACCACCAACCTTCTGATCAGCAAGCTCAATAGGCTCAGTGGTTTAGACCACAGAGCCACCTGCGTAACTCAGAGTGGCTTACATGCAGCTCCCAAGCACTCTCCAATCCAGGTACCAAACAGGCTGAGACCTGGCTAGCTTTTATAATGTAATAACATCATGTTCTCCATGGCCAGAAATGGGGCCCTCTAGATGTTGATGGGCTCCAACTCCCATCAGCCCTTGGACAGCATGGCCAACAGTCAGGGGTGATAGGATGTGCAGCCCAGCAGCAACAGGACGGCTGCATGTTCCCCATCCCTGTTGAAAACTTTGCAAAACTGAATGCCGGCAAACGTCTGCATTAGAAGCAACTATTTCCTTGTACCCCTTCATGGATCACTGCCTTGCCGTGGCGAAGGGGCTTGAATAACTCAGAGAAGCTATGAGCTGTGCCGTGCAGGGCCACCCAAGATGGACAGATCATAGTGGAGAGTTTTGACCAAACGTGATCTACCTGGAGCAGGAACCGGCAAGCCACTCCAGTATCCCTGCCAAGAAAATTCCATGGACAAAGACAACAAGTAGTGATGTATGGAAGTGAGAGCTGGACCATAAAGAACGCTGATTGCCGAAGAATGGATGCTTTTGAATTATGATGCTGGAGGAGACTCTTGAGAGTCCCATGGGCTGCAAGAAAATCAAACCTATCCATTCTGAAGGAAATCAGCCCTGAGCGCTCACTGGAAGTACAGATCCTGAAGCTGAGACTCCAATACTTTGGCCACCTTATGAGAAGAGAAGACTCCCTGGAAAAGACCCTGATGTTGGGAAAGATGGAGGGCACAAGGAGAAGGGGACAACAGAGGATGAGATGGTTGGACAGTGTTCTCGAAGCTACTAGCATGAGTTTGACCAAACTGTGGGAGGCAGTAGAAGACAGGAGTGCCTCGGGTGCTCTGGTCCATGGGGTCACGAAGAGTCGGACACGACTAAACAACTAAACGACAACAACATTTCCTTTTAATTTGCAAGCCTTGGGAAGCTTGTTCCTCCCTTTGGGGTTGTGGCATTCTCTTGAATGCAGCGGCCATACTCCTGGAGGGACTGTACTTCATTTAAATGTAATTTATTTCATTTATGCAGCTGATGTCTCATTCTCGCAGGCCAGGAAAGGGACACCATGAATGTGTGTGTCGCTCCTCAGAGGAAACTCTACTTGCTAACACTTTAGTAATCAGATTAAGGGTCTCAAACCGCAGCTGTGTTTGCACTATATAATTATTCTACTTTATAATGTGAAGGATTGTCTTCTTTCCAATTAACATGACCAGGCGTTTCCTTGCCTCCTGTTTTTCAATTTGTTCCCTGAATAAATAGAGCCCCACATTTGCAACAGTGGATTACTGCTGTTTGAACCACACTGATCCAGGCAAACTCTGGCAACAATTATAATCTCTTATCTGGAAATGACTTGAGGGAAGGGGGCCATAAACCCCACTGAGATGGAATTCTTTCCAGTATTATCCACCATTCTAATGGATATAGATACAATCTATATTAATTAAAAGCTGCAGGGCAGCCAAGAGTAAGATTTGGCGGGGGAGGGGGGGCTTACTCCTCATATTTTATGACCCAAGAGGATGTTCTCTTGCCTCCAGTTTCCTCCTCCAAGGTCTTCTTCAGTAAGCAGCCTGAATGAGATATTTTCCCAGCAAAAGGAAGATCAGGGTGGGCAAAAAAAGAATTAAAAGGAAGGCAGTCTAGAGTTTGTTTTCTTTGGCTTGGCGGGTGTGTGCCAGAGATTGGATTAAGTCACGCAGTGGAGATCATATGGAGCTGCATCTAAGAGGGCTCGTAGCTTTCTACAGGTTTGGAAAAAATCAATTGAGCGTCATTTCCGGGTTTGGAAAAGCTGCTTGGGTTTGCCAGCAGGAGAAAGATGCCAAAGTCAAAAAGCACCAGCTTTTGGCTGCAACACAGGAATCAGGAGCGTGCTTAGAAACATTTGGGTTGCAGCTAAACAGTTAAAGGGCAAAAGTACAAAGATTCACAAAATGTTTAGGGTTATGCGTACTGTTAAGTTGTGGGTGAACGTATCAGACGACACAGCGATTCTTCAAACAGCTCTTGTTTATTCACAGACCAGAACAGAACTGAGCTGAAGGGTTCAGCCAGCCTGCTTGTATAGAGCTCCACTAGAACGCAACAGTAACCATTTTCTGTAACTATCCAATCACTGAACGTCACTTTCAATCCCTTATTTGCATATGTGGACCTGAGTGAAAACTATTTACAGTATCTCCCTGCTGGCACGGGGTGAGTACATAACACTTATCCCCAGAAAAAAAAGCACTGACAATCTCTACAGTGGTGCCCCGCAAGACGAATGCCTCGCAAGACGGAAAACTCGCTAGACGAAAGAGTTTTCCGTTTTGGAGGTGCTTCGCAAAACGAATTTCCTATGGGCTTGCTTCGCAAGACGAAAATGTCTTGCAAGTTCCTGTGGGTTTCCCCCCTTCCCCCCCTTTTTCTAATCCGCTAAGCCGCTTATCCGCTAAGCCGCTAAGCCGCTAAAAGCCGCTAAACCGCTAATAGCGCTAATACGCTAAGCCGTCAATGGGCTTGCTTCGCAGGACGAGAAAACCACTAGACGAAGAGACTCACGGAACGGATTCTTTTCGTCTTGCGAGGCACCACTGTATTTTGAAGCATCTGCAATGTACACACTTCTCAATTACAGGGGAGGAGAGACAGATGGACAGTCAACCTTTAATTGCATAGGTCAGGGGTAGGCAACCTAACGCCCGTGGGCTGGATGTGGCCCAATCGCCTTCTCAATCCGGCCCACGTATGGTCCAGGAGTCAGCGTGTTTTTACATGAGTAGAATGTGTGCTTTTATTTAAAATGCATCTCTGGGTTACTTGTGGGGGCTGCCTGGTGTTTTTACATGAGTAGAATGTGTGCTTTTATTTAAAAAGCATCTCTGGGTTATTTGTGGGGCATAGGAATTCGTTCATACTTTTTTCCCCAAAATATAGTCCGGCCCACCACAAGGTCTGAGGGACAGTGGACCGGCCCACGGCTGAAAAAGGTTGCCGACCCCTGCTCCAAGCAGTGCCTGTCAGTGCTGCCCAGGTCTGCTGGGAATTTATTTAATAAAATTTATATAGCGCTTACCGTGAAAGCACACATCTCAAAAGCAGTTTGCAAAAAGAATTGTTGTCCAAAACATCTGGAGGGCTCCAGATTGGGAGGAAATGCCTTAGGGCCCTAGATAATAACATTTTGAAGAATAATTTTAGTTTCCTTTGAGGAAGCACCTTTTGCTGGGGCTGTGTACACATTACAGTGTACAGTGGTACCTCAGGTTACATACGCTTCAGGTTACAGACTCCGCTAACCCAGAAATAGTACCTCAGGTTAAGAACTTTGCTTCAGGATGAGAACAGAAATTGCAGCAGTGGGAGGCCCCATTACCTAAAGTGGTGCTTCAGGTTAAGAACAGTTTCAGGTTAAGAACGGACCTCCGGAACGAGTTAAGTACTTAACACGAGGTACCACTGTACTTTGGTTCCAGTGTGTTCCCACTGCTGGTGGCCGATGCAGAGTACACATGACCTTCCCCCCCCCCCTAAAAAAAAATATAGTCCGGCCCACCACATGGTCTGAGGGACGGTGGACGGGCCCACGGCTGAAAAAGGTTGCTGACCCCTGGGATAGGTGCTTGATCAACGTTTCTTTATAATACAAGATTAGTGAACCTGAACCTTTAATGAAAATAAGCAACATGGAAGAGCAAAATGCCAGATGAATGCAGCCTTAGGCTACTTTTGAGTATGAGACAATAGCGTCAACTGGAGATTGGTTACTAGACTAAACTAGAGATGGATTCACAGACAGTCTCTCTGAAAATAGGAAGTACCTTTTCCTCTCTGGGATTCTGCAGTTTCATGTCTATCCTTCTTTGCAAGGCTTGGTGCTTCACAGTGAAGCTATGATACAGGTGACCATACCAGGGGTGGATAGACTTTAGGCTCACATGACTATCATATTTAGGCCCAAAATATCCAATGTGAGAAGCTGTCTTTCTCTGTATGTGGGTCTCCAACTCCCAATGGTCAAGGATGATGGGAGGCATACCCTCCAACATCTTGAAGGCAAAAACCAGGAAACCATCTTCTCATGAGAGAATGGTGGCCATTTGGGGCGCTGTGATCACATGCTGCAATTCCTTCCCCCATCAAAAAAGTGCTTTTTTTGGCCACGGCGCCCAAAATGGGTGTTTTGCGGCACCATGCAATATCACGGCCCCGGAAAAGGCTCTTTTTCAGGAGGAAATTGCGGAGCAAAATTGCATGAGATCGCCACGTTCAAAATGGCTGCTGCCTTTAGTCTAACATCAAGTTGGGGGGATGCATTCATGCTCCCTTCCCATGTGGTGGCGCTTGCAGGGCATGTTAAAGGGCAAAAACTGGGAGTCCCTGATCCTAGAGCGGTGGCATGTAGGTCAAACTCCTGGGACAAGGTTAGTGGAAGGGCATGCTGTGTAAGTTTGTGCTTTACAGTCCCCTCTCACTGGACCTCATCCGCCTGCATATCCTCAGCCAGACTGGCTGTTATGTACTGAGTTGAACAGGATTCAAAATGCAGCAGTCTGATTGGTTCTAGAAAAATAGGATTCATAATGCAGCAGTCTGATTGGTCCTAAAACAATACAATTCAGAATGCAGCAGTCTGATTGGTCCACAGGAGCCACCCAATCCAGCTCCAGATGGAAGGGAATCCACAACCTGATTGGCCTACAGGAGAATTCCGGAATTAGCCAATCACGTGGGGCCCATTGTGTAAATAATGTATATAAAGCAGACATTCTGGGGGAACTTCCATTTCTCCTCACCACTATGAGCTGAATAAATAGCATGAAATCCACTCTCGATGCCAAGTATATTTCATGGGCTGAGAGGGTTACCTGCCAAGGCCTGTGCCAAGTTTCCCACTTCTGAAGCTCAATAAAGTTGTGGCGAATTTGAACCCATACTCTGGTCTCTTGTCTCATTCTTTGGGAAAAGGGTAGGCACCACAGACAGGGTTTAGCGCGTGTGCCCGCAAGAACCCACAGACGCCTTTGGGAGGCAGAGACATAGCTGCCAACCATCCCTTATCCCTTAAGTCCCTTATCCCAGCGCCGTGTCCCGCTGCTGTCCCTTATTGATGATGTCCCTTAAATTTCCCGGGTTTCAAAGGAAGCAGCTCCTCTCCCTCCCTCCCTGCCGGCCAGGGAGGAGGGAGGCTCCAACTGTGTTGCTTGGCTGCATTGCTCACCCAATAAGGAGTCTAAGAACGACTGGGGGGTGTAGCTTGCATGCCTTGTGCCGATCAAATCGGCCGTGTTACCTGGGGACTTGCCGTTGCTCAGCGCTTCCCAGCAGAGAGATGACGGTGGTTTTCCTTGCTGCATCCCCTTTGCCGGGTTGCTGCGCTGTAGGAACCACTGCTTGAGGCTTCGTTTGGCTGCTGGCTGGGCTTTCTGCCTTTGGCTCGGAGGGGCTCAGAAGTTGAACATTACTGTGCTCCTTGGAAAATCCCTTATTTTGGCTGCTGATCCCTTATTTTCAAATCAGTAAGTTGACAGCTATGGGCAGAGACGTGAGAAGGCATCAGAGAAGGGAGGGAAGGAAAGAGAGACAGAGGCCAGTGTTGTCCCCGTCACCCCTGACCATCCTTCAAGGCACCCCAGGGTGCCACGGCACACTGGTTGAAAACCACTGGGATAGGTGAAGAAAGTAATTGGGGAGAAAGAAATGTATTTTTGGCTGATCTTGAAACCACGGACTTTGCATCTGGTCACAGTGTTAAGAGGAAAGGAAGAAGTAGGCATTCAAATGAGGCCCTTTTAGATGCTATGCAGGTATCGGGTTGCAGGAAGGGTGCCTAGAAGCAGCAGCATGAAAATGACTGATTCATTCGGCGGAGGAATTCAAATGCATACTGGAAATTTAGCTTTGCAGCGTTAATTTAGGCTCCTGTTCTGCCGACCCGGTGCCACAAATCCACTTGAAAACAAACAAACATCAGACTTGCTGCAGTTAGGAAAATGGCGTGGAGATGCACTAGAAAGTGTGGGGTGATTGATTAAGGAGAAGATCTTATAAACAGCACAGAAGCAAATCAGGATGACCGTTCCGTCTTGTATAACCTCCCCGCAAACAAATCACAACCCATAAAGACCAGACCTGGTCTAACCTCCATATAATAATAATAATAATACAGTGGTGCCTCGCAAGACGAAAAGAATCCGTTCCGCGAGTCTCTTCGTCTTGCGGTTTTTTCGTCTTGCGAAGCAACCCTATTAGCGGCTTAGCGGATTAGCGCTATTAGCAGCTTAGCGGATCAGCTGTTAAGTGGCTTAGCGGCTTAGCGGATCAGCTGATAAACGGCTTAGCAGCTTAGAAAAAGGGGGGGGACCGCAGGAACTCGCAAGACATTTTCGTCTTGCGAAGCAAGCCCATAGGAAATTCGTTTTGCGAAGCACCTCCAAAACGGAAAACCCTTTCGTCTAGCGGGTTTTCCGTCTTGCGAGGCATTCGTCTTGCGGGGCACCACTGTAATAAATTTTATTTATATCCTGCCCTCCCCAGCCGAAGCTAGGCTCAGGGCGGCTAACAACAATAAAATAGTACAACATTCTAAAATCATTTCATTATAAAATTAATTCAACTCAAAATGATGGCAACCATTAGGCTAAAGTTCTGTGAAGATTGCCAAAGGAGGGAGTCAGGCTGTGCCCTGACCAAAGGCCTTGGTGGAACAGCTCTGTCTTGCAGGCCCTGCGGAAAGATGTCAAGTCCCGCAGAGCCCTAGTCTCTTGTGACAGAGCGTTACACCAGATCGGGGCCACAGCTGAAAAAGCCCTGGCTCTGGTTGAGGCCAGCCTAACCTCTCTGTGGCCTGGGACCTCCAATATGTTTTTGTTTGAAGACCGTAAGTTCCTCCGTGGGACATACCAACAGAGGGTGGTCCCGTAGGTACGAGGGTCCTAGGCCGTATAGGGCTTGAAAGGTTAGAACCAGCACCTTAAACCTGATCCTGTACCCCACCTGGAGCCAGCGCAGCTGGTATAGCACCAGGTGAATGTGATCTCATAGCGAAGACCCCGTAAGGAGTCTCGCCGCAGCATTCTGCACCCGCTGGAGTTTCTGGGTCAGTCTCAAGGGCAGCCCCACGAAGAGCGAGTTACAATAATCCAGTCTGGAGGTGACCATCGTGTGGATCACAGTGGCTAGGTCAGGGCGAGAGAGGTAAGGAGCCAACTGCTTAGCTTGGCGGAGACTTTGTGTAGCACGAATGCTCTATAAGCAGGGTGTCTGGAGCAGCCCTCTGAAAACATAAGCAGCGGCTGTTTCCCAAGTCTGTCTCCATCCTTAGGCGAAACACAAAGGTTCCTTGCTGGGTGGAAAAAAGGAACAGAAGCATCACTTTGAAGAATTAAAAAGGTAAACTGCAATTTCACGGGCAAGGCAATTAGCCAAGCAGGAGCAAATCTCAGCATAAGCCTGGCATGTGTGGCTAATCCAGAACAAGATTCTTGTCCCATGACAACTTCTTACCTGATTTGTTTCCTTGCAGTTTTAACCTTGTCTGCCCCCCTATTTTCATTGGAGACACGTTGGAGGGTATGCAGTTAGTTATGCGCCAAGGAGATAAGTAACTATACAACTTTTAGAAGACACCTGATGGCAGGCCTGTATAGGGAAGTTTCCTCATGTTTAATGTTTGATTATGTTTTTATATATGTTGGAAGCTGCCCAGAGTGGCTGGGGCAACCCAGTCAGATCAGTGGGGTATAAATAATAAAATAATAAAATAATAAAATTATTATTATTATTATTATACAACTAGTGCTTTTTTCTGGGGGGATGCAGGGGTATGCATACCCTTAAACATTTTGTGAATCTAAGTTTGGCCTCGTTGAGGGGCAGTATTTCAATATGAATAGGAAAATGAGAGTACCCCCTAAACATTTTTAAAGGGAAAAAAAAGCACTGGGTAGAGTCATCATAGCGATCCATAGTTAAAAGTAGAAGTTGGCAAATGTGTTCTCATTTTTGCCCTTCAAAATATGGCAACCCTACAATCAGCTCACCCTAAACAATTGGCTTCCGCCAGCATTCCCAGTAGAACAGCTTGTTACTGCTCAAATCCAGGTAACTTCCTTTCTGAGAAACAACATCTGGCAGAAGCATCTTCTTCCTCTCATCCAGCTGTTGCATGTGATGCTATCAGCATTTTTATTTATTTTAAGAGATGCGGCTAGTTAGGCTTGAGTACAAAAAGCGTCAAACTCCCCTTTGCAGAGGAGATATTAATGTTTCCTACACCACTAAGTAAGAGAGCCACTTTCAAGAGGTTCACTTCTAGTGAAAGGTGTGCAGTAATAAGCCAGCCATCTGTCTGGCAGGAAGCACCATGACAATTAAGAGATCATTTTGAAGAAATCTTCCCTGAGCACATAGCTCAAAGCTAACCAGTTGCTGGAGGCTTTTTTCCGGCCTAATGAGAGAAGCAAAAGATATCCGAGACCAAGGAGAAGAGTTGGTGGAAGAAGATTGGAAGAAATTTAAAGTTTATCTACAGAAACATTGTAAAATTAAGGATTGTTAGAAAGATGTTGGAAAAAGAAAATTATGTGGTTTTGGCAGAAATGATATAAAGGATTAGGTAAAAAGGAACTGATGAAAGAGAGAACGTAAAATTACAGTATATTAAAACAAATTATTAAGATAAAAACAAGGTTGGAAGGATTTGCTGAAATAACAATTTGAACTAGAATACAAAAATGGGAGGTGTGAGGAGGTCAAGGAAATAAGTAAAGGAAGAAAGCTATATAAAGGTTTGATTTGTTCTTTTTCTTTTTTAAATGATTGTATTTTTTCTGTCTTTTTAATTTTTATTTTTCTCTTTTTTCTTTTTGTAACCTTTAAAATTTTGATTTAAAAAATATTAATTTTTTTTAAAAAAAGATAAGGGGCCCCGCACCCAATGCTAATCTTAGAGAAGTCCCATTGAAATTAATGCACATGAGTGACTTGGATGGGGTTGCCGTATTTCAAAAAGTGAAAAGTCGTTGGGCTTTTTTTATAGTTTGCCCGAAGTTGCTGCTTCTTTTTGCAAAATCTCAAAAAAACATAAATGGTTTTTTGGAGCTGTTTTTAATGAAAATCCACCAAAAACAACACTGCCGACATGGGTTGCCATATGTCCAGATTTTCCTGGATGTTTCAATTATTTCTGCCCGGACACTGCTTCTGATGGCTGATTGACAGCTATGTCTGGAAAATTCCGGACATATGGCAACCCTAGCTCGGATTAATTTAATTGGATCTACTTGGAATGCACCTTAGTTGGATACAACCAATGGAATATAAACAATAACAACAACCATAACGTGTGCATTCCTTTTTGCATGTTCGAAAACCCTTCCCATTACGTTCACCGTCTTCATTGTGATGACTCCAGACCATTTTTCGGGATGGATTCCATCACATACCACAAATTTAGGTAAAGGTAAAGGGACCCCTGACCATTAGGTCCAGTCGTGACCGACTCTGGGGTTACGTCGCTCATCTCGCTTTATTGGCCGAGGGAGCCAGCGGACTAAGCCGCTTCTGGCGAACCAGAGCAGTGCACGAAAACGCCGTTTACCTTCCCGCCAGAGTGGCACCTATTTATCTACTTCCACTTTGACATGCTTTCGAACTGCTAGGTTGGCAGGAGCAGGGACCGAGCAACGGGAGCTCACCCTGTTACAGGGATTTGAACTGCCAACCTTTTAATCAGCAAGTCCTAGGCTCTGTGGTTTAACCCACAGCGCCACCCGCGTCCCAACCACAAATTTAGGTTTATACAATTAAAGTGGATTAAAGTGCTTTGCTGAATCTGTTATAAGAAAATAACCCACTTTAAAACAAACAAACAAACAAACAAACAAACAAACAACAGAAGCTTTTTTGGCACAGTCGTCCAAGAGTGTCCCATTTCTATTTTGTCAATAATGCGTGTATTTTATTACCTCCATAGTTCTCTCCAGTGTGACACAGGAGCAGAAGAAAGGCCCGAGAGTTTCCTTGCCCATTGCGAAAAACAGTACCATTTTCCTGCAACGTGTCTTCTTCGACTGGTTGACTCGATGCTTGAATTTGTTTAGATAACTTTTTTTTTTAAGCAAAGCTATGTTCAAAATGTGATGAAACTTTACTGCTAATTTTTGTAAGCTGCTGTGGGAAACGTTTTTGCTGGAGGAAGCCCAGCAATCCTTATCTCACATCCCACCCGACAAGGAGTGCCTTACAGTCAGCATTGTCCCGCAGGGGTGTTGAGATACAGTGACCAAGGAGGACTGAACTGCCTCCACTCCAGCTGACACACAGACAGTTCAATCCTGCTTTCTAGATGCAGGATCCATCTGTGTACCTGCACCGGACCTGACGTCACATGCCGATGTCCGGTTTGGGGGCAGGTGGGCATAGTCTGGGGGAAATGACCTGGCATGCCAAAATGGGCTAAATTTGTCCTGAGGCTCCCAACCCCTGCCCTCAACCAGAACCAGGGCCTTTTCAACACTGGCTCTGGCCTGGTGGAAGGCTCTTGTTATGTACTGAAGTTCTCACCCTGGGCCAGTAGGGGGATACTGTAGATAGTTTTCACTCAGGTCCACATATGCAAATAGGGGATTGAAAGTGACGTTCAGTGATTGGCTAGTTATAGAAAGTTGTTACTGTTGCGTTGTAGTGGAGCTCTATATAAGCAGGCTGGCTGAACCCTTCAGTTCAGTTCTGTTCTGGCCTGTGAATAAACAAGAGCTGTTTGAAGAATCGCTGTGTCGTCTGATATGTTCACCCACAACTTAACAGCTCTGTCTCATGAGACCAGGGCCCTGCAGGATCTGATTTCTTTCCACAGGGCCTGTAAGACAGAGTTGTTCCACCTGGCCTTTGGCTTGGAATCAACTTGATCCCCTCTTTCCTTTTTCCTTTCTCCTTCTGTGATGGAACTCCTATTTGGCGACTTCCCTGGCTTTTTTCTGGCCCACGTTTTCATCCCCAAAAAGTTTTTGATTGAAATGAGGCTGCATTTTAATGTTGTATTTTAATCTTGTTTTTAAGTTGTATTTTAATCAATTGTTTTTATACCTGGTGTTAGCCGCCCTGAGCCCAGTCTTGGTTGGGGAAGGCAGGGGTATAAATAATTATTATTATTATTATTGTCAGAGTCACCCGTGGTCCCAGCTCACAAGAGACCAAAGTCCACTCCAGCTTATGTACAAAAGCTTTTATTGAAGAACATTAGTAGCTTTACATCCGAGGTCCGTGGCTCTACGTCTGTTACCCTTAGACCGCCGAAGTCCCCTCTGAGTCAGTACCGCCTCTACACCAGTTTAAGAGGCTTGTACTGGTCCACCTCTTTCTCTCTTTCCTTTTCCGCAGGGTCTTTCTGCCCCCCTGTGTTCTCTCCCTTCGGGACTCTCCAGAGGCTGAATCCTCTGCCGCCTCCTCCCCCCTCCTTCGGGCTTTGGGACCAGGCTCCTCCCCAGGACTCTCTTCATTTCCGCGCGCCTCCCATTTTGAACTTGGCGCGCGTACGTTGCTCCTGACCTTCCCTTCGACAGTTACACTGCCCTCGATACTACTTTCCTCCCCTTCCGGCAGGACGTTTTGCCCTGATCTCCTTCCCCTCTCTGCTTCCTGTTCTGCTCCTTCTGACACACTGGTCACTCCTCCCCCCTCACTCCGTTCCAGCGGAGCAGCCGGTCTCGCTCTCCAACTCCCACTGGGGGTTCCCCCTTCGTTTCCCTGCTCCTGACTGCTTCCCCCTCTAGCTCCCCTTGGCTTGACCAGAGGGGCTCCCTTTTGGGAGTCCTCCGATTCACTGGACGGACTCATGGACAATCTTGGGTCATTGTCATCCTCTTCCTCGTCAGTCTGGAATCCTTCCCCCTCACTTTCTGTCTCCTCCCTCATCTGCGTCTCTCTCCCTGAACCCCTGACAATTATTATTATTATTATTATTATTATTATTATTATTATTATTATTTCAATATACAACATTGAAATAATATATACAATTTAGCTACCCAGTCGCTCACTTCTCCAGCCTCTTGGTGGATTTCAGGTACCTTTTAAAGGGTGCCAAATGTTTTCACTAGTGATTCACTATCATATTCATTACTGTGGGATTTGTGCCACAGTTCCTCGTCTGTGGCCTTAGGTGCCAAACTGTCTTGGGCTGGCCCTGCTTGCCTCAAGGCTGCTATACCCAAAACAAATTGTCCTGCCATTAACTTCCAGACTGCTGGAACCTGCTCCCTTCTTTAATTATGATGATGCTGTGGGAGCTGCTAGCAGGAGCAGAGAGCCTGCCTGCACCACAAGACCCTCTGAGTTACAAGGGAGTAGAAATCTGCTCAGCTTCTCCTCCCTGCTCCAGCATCCCCCACTTTTCAGAGAGTTTTGCTGGCGTGGAGAGGAGCCGCCAAGTGCCGAACCTTCTTATGACCCTGAGTAGTGTGGCGCTATGGGTTAAGGTTATGACTGTCTCCTTTGGGAAGAATTTTTATTACATGCTGCATAGCTAGGTACCAATCTCCTCTCCCCCCAAAAAAACAACAACACTAAAGATACTAATACTATATGCATCACCCAAAAAAAAGATGCAATAATTTACCTTTGAAGACGAAAGCGGGTGGCGCTGTGGGTTGAACCACAGAGCCTAGGACTTGCCGATCAGAAGGTCGGTGGTTTGAATCCCCGCGACGGGGTGAGCTCCTGTTGCTCAGTCCCTGCTCCTGCCAACCTAGCAGTTCAAAAGCATGTCAAAGTGGAAGTAGATAAATAGGTACCACTCTGGTGGGAAGGTAAACGGCGTTTCCCTGCACTGCTCTGGTTCGCCAGAAGTGACTTAGTCATGCTGGCCACATGACCCGGAAGCTGTACGCCGGCTCCCTCGGCCAATAAAGCGAGATGAGCACCGCAACCCCAGAGTCGGTAACGACTGGACCTAATGGTCAGGGGTCCTTTTCTTTAGTGTAGCTGAAGTTGTACTACTCTACTCACCTTACCTTACTGTATGCTTGTAAAACGTGGACCACTTCTAAACGCTATCTCCAACTCCTCAAAAGATTCCATCAACGGTGTATCCGAAAATTCACCTGGGAAGACAGGCGAACTAGCACCAGTGTACTGGAAGAAGCAAAGATCAACAGTGTCAAAGCAATGATTCTTCAACATCAACTTCGCTGGACTGGTTGTGAGGAGGCCTGATTATTGTTTTCCAAAGCAACTACTCTATTCCAAACTTAAAAATGGAAGGTGTAATGCTGGTGGTAAACAAAAGGGGTTTAAAGACTCTCTCAAGGCAAATCTAAAAAAAAGTAGTATAAACACCGACAACTGGGAAACACTGGCCTGTGAGTGCTACAGTTGGAGAACAGCCTTTACCAAAGGTGTCATGTTCTTTGAAGACGCTCGAACTCAGGACAAAAGGGAGAAACGTGCTAAGAGGAAGGCACACTTGGCAAACCCTCACCATGATCAATTCCTGCCTGGAAACCTATGTCTCCACTGTGGAAGGACGTGTGGATCCAGAATTGGCCCCTACAGTCACTTATGGACTCACTGTTAAAACCGTGCTTATGCAAGACAATATTGGCTATGAGGCATCACCAAAGTAGAAGCTGAAGCTGAAGTACTTTTAGACACTGGACTTTTGTCTTACATGTCTCCCCGGCCACCAGCTTTCAGTTTTAGCAATGTGTGCTACAGGAGTCTCCAAGCTCTCTGTAAGGTAAAAAGGTAAAGGGTCCCCTGACCGTTACGTCCAGTCGTGGACGACTCTGGGGTTGTGGTGCTCATCTCACTTTACTGGCCGAGGGAGCCGGCGTTTGTCTGCAGACAGCTTCTGGGTCATGTGGCCAGCATGACTAAGCCGCTTCTGGCGAACCAGAGCAGTGCACGGAAACACCGTTTACCTTCCCGCCAGACTGGTACCTATTTATCTACTTGTACTTTGACGTGCTTTCGAACTGCTAGGTTGGCAGGAGCAGGGACCAAGCAACAGGAGCTCACCCCATGTAAACATCCCCTCAAAGATTCACAACGCAGGGGACTGTTCAACTTGCTCCCATCCTGTTTACATTGGCTAATGGCATGAATTGTCCATTCATGTCGTGAATTGGCAGGACACGCAAGGAAGGGGAAGAGGAACCTGGCCCAGGGTGCCGGCCCAACTGGTACACAACTGGTACACAACACAAAAAGGCAAGATGTGGTAAGTCGGCCCTAGTGTCTTGCAGGGGGGGCCCTCCTCATTTAATTGAGTCTCGCCCTTAGGTCTTTCCTCAAAGTCTTGCCCTGACAGCGCCAAGGATGCCTCAGGGCTTCCAACAACCACATGAAAAGAGGCTCCCTTTTCATGAAAATGATGTACCTATAAAACTAGCAAAGATGTAGAGAACTGCTTCAAATGTATGTTGGAAATGTAAGGAGACGGAAGGCACATGTGGTGGACATGCAAGATAACAAAAGCATTCTGGGAAATGATATATAATGAGTTGGAAAAAATGTTTAAAATAACATTTGGGGGGGAAACCAGAGGCTTTTTTACTAGGAATTTTAGGTGCGGAGATGCTAAAGGAGCAGAAACAATTATTTCTGTATGCAACGACAGCAGCACGGATTCTACTGGCCCAGAGATGGAAAGAAGATAAAGTCCCGACCAGCTATGAATGGCTGATGAAGATGATGGACTTCGCCGAAATGGCGAAATTGACCAGGAAAATCAGAAACCAGGAAGAGAAGATCTTTGAGAAGGGATGGGGAAAATTCACAATGTACTTAAGAGAACACTGTAAACAACTAAAAACTTTAGTAATGTTTGTAATGTACTAAAAACTAACTAAGAAAAATAGAGAAAATAAGGGAAACAGTGGAAAAAGATTGAAAATCGTTACCATGGAAGGGCGGAGGGGAGTCAAAGGATCCAGGAAATCCTAAATGGTGATGATGATGTTTATTGTTCAAATTTAAATTTAAATAAAAAAGATTTATTAAAAAGAAAAGAAAAGAGGCTCCCTTCATAGAGGTCAGCAGGAACTCCCTAGAAGTCAAAAGCTGCCTAGACATGGTATGTGTAAAACACATTTAAAGCACATTACTTTCTCCAAAAAATCGGGGAATGACAGGTTGTTAAGGGTGCCGGGAACTATAGCTCTGTGAGGGGTAAACTACAGTTTCCAGGATTCAGGGTGGGGTGGGGTGGGGTGGGCGAAGGAACATAGCCAGAGAAACAGCAGGAGTGGGTGGCAATTTGACACCTAACATGACGAAGGGAGAAACAGCAAATGTTCTGGCTCGGATGCCACAAAAACCAAAGGGTGCATGCTAAACCCTTTGTTGGCAAATAATTATTATTTTCCTAAGGGGTTTCATGGAAACCCTTTGCCAAACTTGTCAGGCAAGTAGTGCAAGGCACTGATTAACCAATTATTTTAGTGCCAAGGGCAGTGCCAACCTCAGCAGTTTGAACAGTTTCTCCTCTTCTACTTGGGCTCAATGGAGGTAGCTTGATGCCTTTTCCCAGGCAATTCTTCACATAGTCAACAAAAGCTGAGACAGTGCTATGTGTCATGTAGACTTGATGGGAAATTTTAAAAAATAAAAATAAAAATAAAATTGTATATATTCAGCCCTTCCTCCAAAGCACTCTTAACAAATAGATGCTCCCATTTTACCTTCACAGCAAACCAGTGGAGAATGTTAGGCCGAGAAATTCTGGCTTGGACAGAGCTAACCAGAGATGGAGATGGGATTTTAACCTGGGTCTTCTCAGTCTGTGGCCGGTATCCACAACATACATTTAAAGCGTATTTGAAGCACATGACTTCCTCCACCAAAGTATCCTGGTAACTATAGTTTTTGGTTTTTAAACATATTATTATTGAAGATTTCTTGGTTTACAAAAGTACAGTGGTACCTCGGGTTAAGAACCTAATTCGTTCCAGAGGTCTGTTCTTAACCTGAAACTGTTCTTAACCTGAGGTACCTCTTTAGCTAATGGGGCCTCCCGCTGCCACTGCACCGCCACCGCGCAATTTCTGTTCTCATCCTGAAGCCGCCGTTTACCTTCCCGCCGGAGTGGTACCTATATGTCTACTTGCACTTTGACGTGCTTTTGAACTGCTAGGTTGACAGGAGCAGGGACAGAGCAACGGGAGCTCACCCCGTCGCGGGGATTCAAACCGCTGACCTTCTGATCGGCAAGCCCTAGGCTCAGTGGTTTAGACCACAGTGCCACCTGCATCCCAATACATCTCTAAAAGGTAAAGGGACCCCTGACCATTAGGTCCAGTCGTGACCGACTCTGGGGTTGTGGCGCTCATCTCACTTTATTGGCCAAGGGAGCCGGCGTACAGCTTCCGGGTCATGTGGCCAGCATGACTAAGCCGCTTCTGGCGAACCAGAGCAGCGCACGGAAACGCTGTTTACCTTCCCGCCAGAACGGTACCTATTTATCTACTTGCACTTTGACGTGCTTTCGAACTGCTAGGTGGGCAGGAGCAGGGACCGAGCAACGGGAGCTCACCCCGTTGCGGGGATTCGAACCACCGACCTTCTGATCGGCAAGTCCTAGGCTCTGTGGTTTAGACCGCAGTGCCCCCCGCGTCCCAACACCTCTCTATGGGCCCCCAAATAGCTCTCTAGCATCACTTTTGGAAGACTCCTAAATGCCTCCCTAGATGCCTCGACGGTGTAACTGGCAGAGATAAAGTGAGGTCTTTGAAGGAGGTGGCTAATTCACTGAGCCGAATTCATTCCACCACCCCCGCCTCCCGACCACTTTGGCATCACCCACCGTCTTTTTAATTCCCGGTCCTGCTTGCTGCCTCATCTCTTTGACATCCAGACAATTGCAGCTATTCAGACAACTCCTCAGCCACCTGCCAGTGGCCATTCTTATGCACGTGGGCAGAAAACGGACCACAATGCAGAGCTACTCCACTGAGAAACAGAGTTCTCTCCCCCCCTTCCCCCTCCCATAATGTTTTTATTAATTTCGAAAACATTTACAAATTTACTTAAAATTCAATATATATATATATATATTTTAAAAAATTGACTTCCCACCCTTACCTGCGTTGTGTTTCTGTTCCCACCCTGTACCAACTGCTTTATATAACATATTAATACAAATATCCTCTATTTCACGTACGGTTGCATCCACTCTGCTGCTCATAATTCGAACCCTGCCAGCGTTTTCATTTGACTATAGCAGTTCTTCAGATAGTCTCCACTATTCCTTATCTGAAGAAGTGTGCATGCACACAAAAGCGTATACCAAGAACAAACGTATTTGGTCTCTAAGGTGCTACTGGACAATATTTTTATTTTTTTATACACCGGTATTTCGACTGCATCATACCAACATGGCTGAATCTATTCCTTAAACAGTTCGTCTCTTTTATCTCTTATTTTTGCTGTCGATTTTGCTGTTTCTACACAGTCTGTTAACTTTTGAAGTCATTATTCCTTTGTTGGTACTTCTTCTCATACCTGTGAACATTTCTCTGGTGAAAATGGGGATGTCCCATTCCATAATGATAATTTTACTATTTATACCCCACCCATCTGACTGGGTTCCTCCAGACACTCTGGGTGGCTTGCAACATATATAAAAACAAGATGATGATGATGATGATGATGATGATGATGATGATGATAATATAACAAAGGAAACAGCTGAAAAGAAAGAAATTAAAAAGCTGATATCAGGGTGAAGGAAGTCAAAACTTTATGTAATTTATATTTATGTGGTGTAAATGTTGAAGTTTCGTTGGGTGTAACTTTTATTGTCATTATCTAATTTTTAATTTCTTTTTATTGCTGTATATTGTTTTTGTTTTGTTCTTCTGTTTTGTTGTTGTTCTAATGTATCAATAAAATCTATATTTTTTATTTTTAAAAAAATTATACATTTAAAAAACTTCTCTTAAGGCGGCTCAGGTGTTGGAGAACTCCATACCCCCCCCCCCAATGTTTATCTGATGAAAATAAGGACGTCCTAAGGAAAAGTGGGACATTCCGGGATCAAATCAGAAAATGGGACGCCTTCTCTAAATTGGGGACTGTCCCTAGAAAGTAGGGACACTTGGAGGATCTGCATTCTTTCCATTTCAATTCTGTGAGTACAGTGGTACCTCGGGTTAAGTACTTAATTCGTTCCAGAGGTCCGCTCTTAACCTGAAACTGTTCTTAACCTGAAGCACCACTTTAGCTAATGGGGCCTTCTGCTGCTGCTGCGCTGCCGCTGCACGATTTCTGTTCTCATCCTGAAGCAAAGTTCTTAACCCGAGGTACTATTTCTGGGTTAGCGGAGTCTGTAACCTGAAGCGTATGTAACCCAAGGTACCACTGTACAGGATTAAGGCTGCTGTTTTTGCATACATAAATAGTTTGACCATCTTTTTCAGGGCAAAGTTTTGACAGAGCAGAAGGCTTTTTTTCTTTTTGCTCCTCCTGAATGCAGTCAGGATACCAGAAAGGCCATCTTTATTGTGAATTCCACAGTGGACTCCTGCCAGGTCTCCAGGAAGCATAATTCTTGGCTACTGAGTCAAGCAACAGTAAGAGGAACAGTTAATATGACGAGGATGTGCAATAAACCTTACCATCGCACTGAATAACGCAATGAAGTGTTTGGAAAAGAGTTTGGATTTGATATCCCGCTTGATCACTACCCGAAGGAGTCTCAAAGCGGATAACATTCTCCTTTCCCACCCTCCCCCACAACAAACACTCTGGGAGGTGAGTGGGGCTGAGAGACTTCAGAGAAGTGTGATCAGCCCAAGGTCACCCAGCAGCTGCATGTGGAGAAGCGGGGAATCGAACCCGGTTCACCAGATTACGAGTCCACCGCTCTTAACCACTTCACCACACTGGCTCTCTAGTCAAGGAAGGCAACATCAACTCACTGACCCAGACAAATGGTGCCGGCTTTGCTTAATCCCTCTCCGCTATAATGGTGGATTGTCATAGTTAGTAAACAGTTAAAGTGTCCCACTTGAGAATGGTGGCTATATGACTGTCTCCTTTGGGAAGAATTTTTATTACATGCTGCATAGCTGGGTACCAATCTCCTCTCCCCCCAAAAAAACAACAACACTAAAGATACTAATACTATATGCATCACCAAAAAAAAAGATGCAATAATTTACCTTTGAAGACGGAAGCGGGTGGCGCTGTGGGTTAAACCACAGAGCCTAGGACTTGCCGATCAGAAGGTCGGTGGTTCGAATCCTGGCGACAGGTGAGCTCCCGTTGCTTGGTCCCTGCTCCTGCCAACCTAGCAGTTCGAAAGCACATCAACGTGCAAGTTGATAAATAGGTACCGCTCCGGCGGGAAGGTAAACGGCATTTCCGTGCACTGCTCTGGTTCGCCAGAAGCGGCTTAGTCCTGCTGGCCACATGACCCGGAAGCTGTATGCCGGCTCCCTCAGCCAATAAAGCAAGATGAGCGCCACAACCCCAGAGTTGGGTTGCTCTCTCCGCATTGCCATGTCTGAAAACTGATGATCAAAAAAGGTAGAGCCCACCTGGCCTGCTCCTGGTGTCATATGTGACATCAGGTATGGGACAAGCAAGGATGTGACTACATTGAAATCATCGAGAGCTTAAAGTTGGCTCCAGATTGTTCCTCTGCAAGTGGGGCTTGCAGCCAGTGCCCGTCAGCTTATCAACACTGAAAGCAAGCCCTGTCCGTTTGCAGGTTCGCTTCCTGGCAGGCAAGAGAGCCTTCCCTCTAAAACCTGGAATCTCATTTATTTGCAAATTGTTCCTTGTGGGCATGTTGTGGCCTAGGACTTCTTATGCAACTCAAGAGGAACCAGAGAAGATCAGGTGCAGCAATGGAATGCTTGCAAGTTGACGCATTGCCACAACGAAGCCAAGCAGACGGATGTGGAAGAGACCACGCACATGCCAGCCAAAACCAGATGCGTTGCCAACCGGAGAGGCAGCCTCTTCACATATTTCCCCTCTCAGGAACAGCTGTGGGTGATACAGTCAGTGCATTCACTGTGAGTGCTGCCGGGCATCTGAGCCAAAGCACCACTTGCCTCACTGTGACATGGAGCACAAGGCTTCATATGGTTGCAGCCCACATTTAAATCCTATGCAGATTTACCATGGAGTAATCCCCACTGAACTCAGTGGTAGTGTGGGATGTGATACATAAGTAGCAGTCGAGTACAACATTCCTTGTTTTCCTAGAGTGGACATCCAGGGAATGTTTGGTCCAGCCGGTCAAAAACTTCCTGTTTCCTCCTGGCTGGGACATACTTCCTTTGCATGTGACTAGAGGTGGGCGTGACCTTACCTGTCCAGATAACAAAAGGACAGGGCACGCAGCCCCCCCCCTTTTGACTTCCTTCGTCGTTGAAGCAGCTTTTTAGCTAGAGATGCTCTATTGGCTTCCAAACAACAGAGGACACTGGGATTATTCCCCTATGTATGAACACTGGGATTAACCCCCTATGGGATTATCCCCCACATGTATATACTTTGTATATACTAAGTCTGCCTTCAGGGATTCAACTGTGAACTGAATGTGAGTAAAGTATCTGCAGAAGGGACATGGAAAAGAGTTAAGAGCCTCAGACATAAGATCTCCAGGTTGATGGACTATATGGAATTGACGGAAAGGACTGGCAGAATCCGAAACCAGGGAGAGGAGTTGATGGAAGAAGATTGGAAAACTTAAAGTTTATATATAGAAATATCGCAAAATTAATGAGTGATAGAAAAATGATGGATTGATATTTTATGGATTTAGCAGAAATGTTATAAAGAGTTAAACACATACAAGCATTTTAGTTTTAATGTTAAAATAAGGTTTAAAAAAAATTGGTGAAAGGAGGGAAAGTAAAGTTACATTATATTGAGATAAATTACAGAACAAAAATTGGAAAAGATGGAAAGGATTTCCTGAAATAGATATTCGAATTAGAATACAAAAAAGGGAGGTGTGAGGAGGTCAAGGAAATAAGCGAATGAAAAATAAGTTGGGGAGATTAGTTGTGTTTTCTGTTTTTTGTCCCTTTTTCTATTTTTTTTCTTTCTCTTGTGATGTGTTGTTTTGTTTTTGTTTGGTGTTATTGTTTTTACTTTTGCTTTTTGTAACCCTTGAAAATTTTAATAAATATTAGTTTTTTAAAAAAATGAATGTGAGTAAACTACTTTTATGTACTTAACACAAGATCGTGGCGTGTTTATTCTTTTAAGAGGGATATAAGGGAACTTACCAGGAACCTAATAGTGAGAGGCTTACACAAGCCTGCAACCATCTCCCCGTTGTGTGTTTAAAAAGGGGAATGTGAAACTCTGCTAACGCAAGTTAGGAAGGATATTAAAAAACAATATATCCTCTCCTGCCTCCTGGCTCCCTGAACATTCCCACAGAACGTAGGCATGCAAGGGATTGCATCATTCCTATTTGCCTCTTTCTCATTTGACGGTAAAAGCTTTGTTCTGCGGCTCTTTGCAGTTTGATTTCTCCTGTACAGAACATTCAGGGTTTGTGAGCACAGTACCCCTGGAAATGTGGATCGATGCAGACACATGCGTAATTTTTGCAATGTGCCTCTCTAGCGGTTCAGCTAAGCTCAGGCACCTCTTATCTTTGCAGCAGAAACAACAGAGGTGTGTGTCTCTCTATCCCATTTCTTTTTGCTCGATGTGATGAACATCTTCCTCTTGCCTAGTTTCAAAGGTGGGGCATCTCTTCTTGCTGACCTGAATTGGGAAGAAGAAGAAGAAGAGGAGTTTGGATTTGATATCCCGCTTTATCACTACCTGAAGGAGTCTCAAAGCAGCTAACATTCTCCTTTCCCTTCCTCCCCAACAACAAACACTCTGTGAGGTGAGTGGGGCTGAGAGACTTCACAGAAGTGTGACTGGCCCAAGGTCTCCCAGCAGCTGCATGTGGAGGAACGGGGAAGCGAACCCGGTTCACCAGATTACGAGTCCACCGCTCTTAACCACTACACCACACTGGTTCTCAGAGGGAAGCAATGCTCTCATGAGCCACTTTCAGTAAGTATTTTGCAGGAGGGTTTCAAAGGCATAGTGGAAATTTAGGTGTGCACACTTAAAGTGGACTAAAGCGCTCCGTTGTCCTGACAGAGCAAATACACTTACAAAAAAAATCCCAATGGTCTTTTGCTGTTAGGAAAGTGAGGAGGGAAATGTGCAGGATTGGAATGGTGAACAAAAATATGTATAACCACTGAGGAAGCAAATTGGGATGAATTTGGGACGAGTGCTCATTGTCATATAACCTTACCTCAAACAAATCGGGACGAAGGCTCAATAAAGACCTGCCATAATCTAACCCCTATGTAAGCTTTGAGCTCATAGAATATTTGACTATGACCTGGGAGACCAGGGTTCAAATCTCACACGCAGACACAAAACTCACTGGGAGATCTTGGGTTAGTCTCTCAGCCTAGCCTACCTCACAGGGTTGTTTTGGGGATTCAATGGGGTGGGGGGGAATCATGTAGGCTGCCTTGAGCTGTTTAGAGGTGTGGTGGGATAGAACTATAATGAAACGAACAAATAAACAGGACATCTGTAGGAGCCCACAGTCAAATATTCTCCTAGCCTCAGAGCTAAGAGAATAAGCAGAAATAAGACTCTCAGCTACTGCCTGCAGAGCTTGAAATTCATGCCGTAAACTCATGATCTGGAACCAATAGATTGCAGTACCAAATAACACACATTTGCAGCAAAAACAAGACAATTTTGGGCCATTGCACTCGTTCGGTGTTTGTAGAAGAGAGAGTTGCTGCAAGATTTTGGTTATTCTGCAATTGATGTCATATGCAGCCTCAAGTGGAAGTTATTCTGTGCCGGTCGATCTGCCAGTTATGCAACGCTACATTCCTATTACATTTCTTGTCTTGCTTTCTAATAAAAGCTGGTGCGTTTGTGTGTGTGCCCAGGGCCGCAGCATTGTAGTCATCTTCCAACGCTAAGGTAGAAAGTTGGTAATTCTGTAAGTCTGATTATAGTTCCACGAAGCTAGCAAGAGATGACTGCGTTAGGCTACCCTTGTTTTATGATGCTGGAAGCAGAATTCTGAAGCGTCAATAGAAGATGCAGCACAAATAAATAAATATAGTGGCAGGTTGATGCTTGCCTTATGATGCCACAATACTTAAAAAAATAAAATAAGAGGAGGAGGAAAAAGTCAAGGAACCTACTCCTAATGCGTTCTGCAACCCAACATCCCCCTGGATGCTATTCAAACAAACATTGTTCCTTCCTACAATGGCTGTCTATGGGCGATTTCCCTGGTAAGTCAACAATGCATTCCATCCTCGCGTTGTTTGCATTTCAATGGAGCAGCGACACACAGACAGGCAGAGGCACAGGATCAGGCAATTTGAGAAGCACTGTAAAAATGTAAATAGGGCATAATGTAGCTATTTATACACAAGCAAATATGTCTCATTGCTCGGGATCTGACGGCAGCTATCTGCTATCTAAGGCAAACAACGTTTATTTCGTCCACAAAAATCCTTCGCAGATTATTTTTGTCTCCAGCATCAACAATTCTTTGTTTGGTTTGCTTGTGATAATTTTTATTAAAGTTTCCCTTTGGTTAAAAATATGGATTGCTTCTGTGAGTTCTCCTTGCACAAGGGCCATGCTAATCTCTGTATCGTTCCAATTTTAGAATATGTGCTGTTTATAAATATCCATAAGAATTATACATCTGGCATCACATATCTAAGATGTGTTGCAGGAATTTATGTAGAGGTTGGGGGGGGGGTTGCCCCTCCAGCAGATATCATGCACATGCAGCCCACTACCAAAACCAGCACAATCACTTTTGTGATTTGTCCCCACAAAACACTTCATCACAGTTTCTTCCTATCTATTCAAAGGGCCTTTGCTGCACAATACTAAATGTAAGAATTCACTGATAAATGTATCTATGCACTGGCTCACTGGGAAAACTTCAGAAATTCCTATAGACATATGAGCTCAGCTACTCAGCAGCCCCTCTGCCTGAGTGATAATTCCTGGCATCCTGATACTTGAGTGCCAGACAGGTAGCCATTCCAGAAATAACAAACCCAGATGAAGACAAAAGGGTGTGATTAACTTGACTGGGAAACAGGGAAATGTAAAAATCTTTTTTGTTACACTTGATGGGTGTTTGGTGGAGGGCAAGGAGAACCATGGGGCAGGGTCCAGGATGCTCAGATTACTGCCACTGGACCTCCCCTTTCATGATGTAACCGTGATGTATGAGTGATGTAGTTTGGGGTGGCACTGTGGGTTAAACCACAGAGCCTAGTACTTGCTGATCAGAAGGTTGGCGGTTCGAATCCCCATGATGGGGTGAGCTCCTGTTGCTCTGTCCCAGCTCCTGCCAACCTAGCTGTTCGCAAGCACGTCAAAGTGCAAGTAGATAAATAGGTACCGCTCTGGCGGGAAGGTAAACAGCGCTTCCGTGCACTGCTCTGGTTCGCCAGAAGCGGCTTAGTCATGCTGGCCACATGACCCGGAAGCTGTACGCCGGCTCCCTCGGCCAATAAAGTGAGATGAGCGCCGCAACCCCGGAGTCGGTCACGACTGGACCTAATGGTCAGGGGTCCCTTTACCTTTACTTTAACATGGGGATTAGCAGCTAATAAAAGTTTGGGAACTCTTTTGTTTGGGACTTCCATCTTGTTCCACCTTGTGGCAGGTGGGAGTCCTGTCGCGACAGTCTTCAATAAAGACCAAGCCTACTGGCTGCTGTTTTGCTCTGGTATTCCTGGCTGGTGTCCTTGTTTTTTGTCCAAGGGAGCCCACATATTTCTCCGTTAACAGATGGAACAATTGTGTGTGTGTGTGTGTGTGTGTGTGTTCAGTTTTATTACTCTAGACAAATAACATGCCATATTTCAGATTTCATTTTGGCAAAGTCATTGAGGCCCCCCCCCCGCCCTTTTTTCTTTTTGGCCAAAGTAGTTGAGCGTTTTTTGTTTTTCAGCTATTTTTAAGGAAATTTGCCCAAATCTACACTTCCGATATGGGTTGCCATAAGTCCGCATGTTCCAGGGCATTAAAGCGGCAATGTCCAGGAAATTCCGGACGTATGGCAACCCTACATGCATGGGTCAGCATGGTCATGGTTAATGGATGATGGGAATAGTAGTCCAAAACATGTACAGCATTGGTTTTCAAGTGGTGGGTCACAGCCTGATCGAAAGGTGGGTCACAGCAGCAACACAGCCATCGTACAAATGTATGGTTAAAACATATAGGCCCCCAACTGCTTATGTAGGCTAATAGTCTGACCTCAGTGGAGAAATATTGAGGATAACTGATTTAGAGGGCAGGAAGTTTTTTCTGTTAAAAGACGCCTGCTTCTTGGGAGAAAAGCAATGACAAACCTAGACAGCATCTTAAAAAGTAGAGACATCACCTTGCCAACAAAGGTCCGTATAGTTAAAGCTATGGTTTTCCCAATAGTGATGTATGGAAGTGAGAGCTGGACCATAAAGAAGGCTGATCGCCAAAGAATTGATGCTTTTGAATTATGGTGCTGGAGGAGACTCTTGAGAGTCCCATGGACTGCAAGAAGATCCAACCGATCCATTTTGAAGGAAATCAGCCCTGAGTGCTCACTGGAAGGACAGATCCTGAAGCTGAGACTCCAATACTTTGGCCACCTCATAAGAAGAGAAGACTCCCTGGAAAAGACCCTGATGTTGGGAAAGATGGAGGGCACAAGGAGAAGGGGACGCCAGAGGACGAGATGGTTAGACAGTGTTCTCGAAGCTACAAACATGAGTCTGACCAAACTGCGGGAGGCAGTGGAAGAGAGGAGTGCTAAAAGGCACATCACCCTTCCTTTTAGGGCAAGCAGCGGCTAATGTCGCTGACCAAGGCCTGCGCCTTAGGCAAGGAGGTTTCTATCGTATGCCGCCGCTGTCAACGTGGGACCTAAAAGGGGGGGGGGGAACCCTAGATGAAGGCGAATGTCTGAGGGGAGAGGGTGGCGGGAGGGAATAAATAAGCCTTTTGTTTTGAAGGTTAAATAGCCAAAAATGCAGCTCAGAATGTTCCATAAAGGTTTAGCTTTCAGCAACACACAGCGGAGACAAAGCTGATTCCACCTCTTTCGCTGGCCCCGTGACCTCGGAGTTTTATATGGCAGTGCCTGGGAAGTCAGGGAACTCTATGGCTTTCCCAGGACATTCAGAGCTTTCCTGCTCTGGGCCTGCCTGAGTGGGGAGCAGCGGGGAGGGAGAGTTTTCGCCTCCAATTTTAAAATACCAGGGGGAGTTTACCGATTAATATTCATGAACAAGGAACAGTCTGCTTTTTGTTACCACGGCCTTTTCCCATGCAAGGTGGGTTCGGAGGGAGGAATACATTAACACGCACACACCACATCCTTACTGACACAAAACTAACCACCTCTAGGATTACCAAAAGGCAAGAGCCAGCGCTCAACACAAGTGGTAAATATTTAACAGGGAAAGATCTTGCTTCTTTTGCCCTCCCCTCGCCCCAATCTCCTTGCTTCCTTCTAATTTGCCGTATATATTAATCTCATTACTTCGTCTTTAAACAACGGGGCTGTGTTTTCCAAAATACCCGGGCTTCACAGAAAGTCTGGATATAGGAAGGGTGGTGTGTATACACACACACACACACACACACACACACACACACACACACGACACACACACACGACACACAACCTTTGCACTAGTAGCACAATGGATTGCGGTTCTTTGTATTGTTTTGGGGTTGGTTGTTTTTTAAATCATGGCGGTACATTCCCCGTTGTAGCTAGGGAACAAGGATACCTCCGTTTGCCCCGAGACAAAACTTGTGGTGTAAATCAGGACTTTCTGTCTTCAGCTGGGGCGGGGGGTGGGCGGGGGAATCCTAAATTAGGATAAAATACGGGTGGCAGCTGAATGAATAAAAGCCAAGGTTTTCAAAAGTGACAACTTTGGGGACAGGCAGCTCCAAGAGGCTTCTTGCATCTGATTTTCAGAACATCAAAATTTCCCTTTAACTCTGTGCATAGTGCTTAGCACCTCTGAAGGAAAGTGAGATCCGGATTTCAAAACAGTGACATTCAGAAAGCAGTAAAGACTATTTGTTTTAACCCTTCAGGCTGTCTAGAAGTTTTTGAATAAGACGCATTGTGACGTTCAGTTTAATTGGAGGGGTACATTTTGATTATTCGGGACACCTCAGTCCGCACTCTGTGTATTCTCACGTTCACCCCAACTTCAGCAGAGAATTCCCAAGAACAGAGGAGCACACTACAAATTTAGAAATAACACATGGTGCACCCTTATCTTTGCAGATATCACAGAAGCATTTGCAAATCTGAATGTTCTCCTTGAACCTCTGACCCATGGGTAGGCAAACTAAGGCCCGGGGGCTGGATCCGGCCCAATCGCCTTCTAAATCTGGCCTACAGACGGTCCGGGAATCAGCGTGTTTTTACATTGAGTAGAATGTGTGCTTTTATTTAAAATGCATCTCTGGGTTATTTGTGGGGCATAGGAATTTGTTCATCCCACCCCCAAATATAGTCCGGCCCCCCACAAGGTCTGAGGGACAGTGGACCGGCCCCCTGCTGAAAAAGTTTGCTGACGCCTGACCATCACATGCAACAGAAAAGTGGCATATCAGGGAATATGATTCTGATCTAGACTTTTGTATTCTGCTGTTTGTATTCTGCATGCAGGGAGCTTGGTATGTGCAGCAGCAATATCTGCCACAATCCATTTCCCCTGCGGTGGTGTAAATTGGCACTGTCTGGGAACGTTTGTCCGCTACGGATCGTTGCCGGAAACTGCCACCTCAAAAGGGCTATGAGCAAAGTTCAGGCTTCCGACTGTTATAGCCGAGCCACCCAAATGAATTCTCCTCACTATGAAGCAGATTTGTTAAATCGAGGGTATAAGGCAGGGGAGCATGTTCTGTTTCCCAGCTCCAAGTCTGGTCAGCAATCCCCTCTCCAGATATTTGCTTCCTTCCAATATACCAGGTGTGGGGAACTTTTGGTCCCCTGGATATTGCTGAACTACAACTCCCATCAGTCTCAGCAAGCATGACCAATGATTAGGGATGATGAGAGTTGAAGTTCACCTGCAGGACCAAAAGTTCTCCACACCTCCTCTACACAACCACAGTTATATAGTGAGTATCACTCTGAAACTCAGTGTGATGGCCTGGGAATCTGACTCAGAAGCTGAACCTGAGGAGTCCCAGCCTGCACAGGAGTCCCCGCCTCCAGGACCGGCTGAGCCAGGGCAGGGGCTTGAATCTGAAGGGCCCTCCCCTGTGGCGGATCCTCAGGAGCAGACACCAGATGAATCCACTCTGGCTCCGGAGGTGATGGAGGACCCATTGCCTGCAGGTGCTCCTCTCCCAGCCCTGTCAGGGGAAGGTGAGGCTGCCTCTGGGTCCAGTAACCCTCCAGCCTCTCCTGAGCTGCAGAGGCTCAGGGCAGAGAGGGGGAGGGAACTGGTTTCTCCCAGGAGGAGTGCTCGCCTTAAGGCCAGGAGAGGCGGGTCACCTGGGGGCCGGGACCACCCCTGGCCTCAGAGGAGATAAAGGCCAGTCAGCCCAGGCCCAGGTTGCAGGAGCAACGACATTGGAAACCTGTTGCTGCCAGTACCCAGACCTGTTTTTCCGTAGTTCCTGACCACGCCCAGCTTCTTGCTTTGGACCCCGCTTCCCCCTTGGTGGACAGTCTCCAGACCTCGGCCCAGGACCAGACTTTGACCACGCCTCACGATAACCCCCCCCCCCCGGGACCAGCACACTCACCTATAGGCAGTACCTAACACCAAGAAAACTAGCGCTAATACACCCAGGAACCTCACCAAAATGCTGGAGAGGGTGCACCTCCACAGGCACATACCTCCACATGTGGTGGGAGTGCCCCAAAATCCAACTATTCTGGACAACAGCCACACAAGAAATATGTAAAATAACTAAGCAAGTATTAGACATCACCCCAGAATTGGCCCTACGAAACATCTTCCAAGACAACAATGCCCATTTACACCACCAAGAACTCATAACCCACCTACTTTCAGCAGCCAGAAACACCATAACCAGACACTGGAGAGACCTGTCAGGAGTAAGCATGGACCAAGGGTACAAAATAGTATGGGAAACAGCCCTACTAGAAAAATTAACCAATAAACTGAAACTGACACGGGGACAAACAGAAGAAGACGCCTTTACCCCAGTATGGCTCCCCTTTATCAGATATACAGCCCAACAAGACAATGACAATAATCCACCAACAGCATACAAATCAATATGGCTAACCTGATCCAAAACACCCACCCACCCCACTAACACACGAAAACAAAGACCACCACAGCCAACCACAAACAAACAACCACACCCTAGGCCAACCCCAACCTCTCTCACCACCAAAGGAACACAAGTGAACAGCACAAGCAACGCTGACACCAAACCCTACATAAAGCATAATAGAAACATCGCCACCCGACCCGACCCCCACCCATCTTCCCTCCCTCCACCCCTTTTCCCCCTCCCCCTAATGTCTCAACAAATGAAACGGATTTGTAAAAATGTTACATGGAAAAAATACGAGAGACATTACACTTACTTCTGTATAACAAAACAAAACAAATTCCTTCCAGTAGCACCTTAAAGACCAACTAAGTCAGTTCTTGGTATGAGCTTTCGTGTGCATGCACACTTCTTCAGATACACTGAAACAGAAGTTTCCAGACCCTTCTATATAGTGAGAAGGTGGGGAGGGGTATTACTCAGAAGGGTGGTGGGAATGGGTGATTGGCAGATAGCTGTGATGAGCCTGTTGACGACTCTTAACGACTGCAATAGGTCTTACAAGAAAAAGAAGATTTTCTTCTGTATAACAAGAAAATCTTTAATATAGTGGGTATCACTTAATTCCAGCTTTGTTACATAGGACAGACGGACAAGCTGCCTGCCTTCCATACTGGAAAATACTATCCTACATTCCATTTAGAAATTTATTTAACATTTTGGAGATTTGTTTTAAGTCGGTTACATTCACCCTGATACTTGATCATCACCACTTCAGGGAGAATGTTTTAGAGGTGGAGAAGCTCAGTTCCCCTTAAAGTCACGAAGAATATCGGACCTGCTCGTCTCAGAGGATCGTTGTCAGGAAAAAATGGGGGACTTAGAAAGCGATACAAATGATTCAAGTCTATATTGAAAAAGTTATTTCCCATATGCGTGGTTTGAAGTGTAAGAAAATAGCAGGATATATTAAGAAAGAGGTTGGAGAGGATAAAATTAGGTAAGACAGAACCTTAAATTGAATTGCAATGTAATTTGAGTTATAAACATCAATATTGGGTGAGTCACTAGTTTTGTTGAACGGGAATATAATAGTTGAGGAACAAATGTAACTTTCTCTATGGAAAAAAGAATTAAAAAGTTTTATTTATTTTTAAAGAAAACAGTGTGATACAGATGTAATTAACGGATAAATAAAAACCAGTGTACAGTGGTACCTTGGTTCTCAAATGGCTTAGTTGTCGAACAAATCGGCTCCCGAACGCCGCAAACCTGGAAGCAAGTGTTCCAATTTGCGAACATTTTTCAGAAGCCAAACCTCCAACATGGCTTCCGCTTGAGTGCAGGAAGCGCCTTCAGCCAATCGGAAGCCGAGCCTTGGTTTCCGAACGGCTCCAGGAGTCAAATGGACTCCCAGAACGGATTAAGTTTGAGAACCAAGGTGCCAATGTATAACTGAAAGCAACTTACTTTGTTTCTTAAACTTCCAGAGAAGTGAGTTGAATGATCCAGAATACAGGTGAAACTCGGAAAATTAGAATATAGTGGAAAAGTTCATTTATTTCAGTAATTCAACTTAAAAGGTGAAACTAATATATGAGATAGAATCATGACATGCAAAGCAAGATATATCAAGCCTTTATTTGTTATAATTGTGATGATAATGGCATACAGCTGATGAAAACCGCAAATTAACAATCTCAGAAAATTAGACTATTAAATGAAATCAGCAAAAAAAAGGATTGCAAATAGACCAATACTGAACCTCTGAGAAGTAGAAGCATGCAAATGTACTCAGTGCTTGGTTTGGGCCCCTTTTGCATCAATTACTGCCTCAATGCGGCGTGGCATGGATGCTACTAGCCTGTGGCACTGCTGAGGTGTTATGGAAGACCAGGAAGCTTCAATAGCAGCCTTCAGCTCTTCTGCATTGCTCGGTCTCATGTCTCTCATCTGTCTCTTGGCAATGCCCCATAGATTCTTTATGGGGTTCAGGTCAGGCAGGTTTGCTGGCCAATCAAACACAGTAATCCCATGTCCATTGAACCAGGTTTTGGTACTTTTGGCAGTGTGGGCAGGTGCCAAAGTCCCGCTGAAAAATGAAGTCAGCATAAAGCTTTTCTGCGGAAGGAAGCATGAAGTGCTCCAAAATCTCCTGGTAGATGGCTGTGTTGACCCTGGACTTAATGAAGCACAGTGGACCGACACCAGCTGATGACATGGCTCCCCAAATCTCTTCTGATGAGAGCAGCTTGTGCATCTCATTTGGAAACCAAGGACACAGAGTCTGGAGGAAGAATGGGGAGGCACACAATGCCAGATGCTTGAAGTCCAGTGTGAAGTTTCCACAGTCTGTGTTGATTTGGGGAGCCATGTTGTGTGTACTTAACCATTTCCCTGTCATTTCTGTTCCATATTTCAAAAGACCAGCCCCCACCTTGACCAATTAAAAGAACTAGGAGGGGCAGCAGATCTGCAAATTGGCACAGGTCAACGGGAGCTGCAAGAAGGATCAGCAGCCTGTGTCCCGGTGCTTTTGGCAGGCCACAAATTTGGACAAATGTCCCATGTATCCAATGGTCAGCTCCATCTCTCCCAACTGCCCATCTTCTTGAGAAGACTGTGGCCAATCCAGCATTTTTCCCAAGATGCATTTTCATGAGCTATGCATGAACTTGATCCTATTGCGAATGCAGACCATAACCTTTCTTTAAACAGGTAGGCCAAGAAAGTTATATCTTTCTGCCTTTAGGGACCAGTTTCCAAGTACAGAGGGCTTACCTTGAAAATGTTTTCCATACTGTTTGATGTTGTGGAGCCATCGGTGGGAATACTGAGAGCATTAGGTTCCTGGGTGGTTCATTGATTTGTTCTAGTTTTACTAAATTGACTAACATGAATTCACTCAGACATTTCACTTTCCATACTGAAATGCTTATTCTGAATACCCTTTTGAGGGACAGGGTGGGAAAAGAAGACTTGAAAGTTGAAATATATATCTGAGCTATGTGACGTGGACATGGACTTTATATTTTCATATATAAATGAATCACTAACATGTTTTGAGTAGCAGAGGGTGCAATTCCTTCTAGCTATTTAAGTTCTGTAAAAATGGATTTTTATGTGCAAAGGGTTTTTAATGATTGAGCATCTATGCATACATATTAATAAGTCCACACTGAAACATGGAGAGAATAAAAACTGCGAAGAGACTTCAAGAGTAAGATGATCCATTGGTACTACCATTTGAACCAATGAACTCATAATGAGTCATCTGTATCTAATTACTCAAATAACAGCAATGGAATAATTAGATGCCCATGGTCACATGCTGGCCAGCTAAAGTTTTCTCTCTCCATCCAGTTCCTACAAATACTATTAGGACCAATTAAAGGTAAAGGTAAAGGGACCCCTGACCATTAGGTCCAGTCACGGACGACTCTGGGGTTGCGGCGCTCATCTCGCTTTACTGGCCGAGGGAGCTGGCGTACAGCTTTCGGGTCATGTGGCCAGCATGACTAAGCCGCTTCTGGCGAACCAGAGCAGCGCACGGAAATGCTGTTTACCTTCCCGCTGGAGCGGTACCTATTTATCTACTTGCACTTTGACGTGCTTTCGAACTGCTAGGTTGGCAGGAGCAGGGACCGAGCAACGGGAGCTCACCCCGTTGCGGGGATTCAAACCGCCGACCTTCTGATTGGCAAGTCCTAGGCTCTGTGGTTTAACCCAAGCCTGGTACTTGAAGTCTAAAATGTCTGACTGATCCTTTTTATGAGGGATATCACTCAGTTCAATTCACACTCTACAGAAGGGCTGTTCACAATGCACTCTGAAAAACCCCAAGGCAGCACATTCATGTTGGGGAGTATAGCATATGAACCTGTTTTTAACATCTATTTCAGGGCATTTAAACCCAGCTTTGTAGTCAACACAGCTAGCATAATGACTTATATAAGGTCAACAGAAACAAAGGTTGCAATCTAAGAGACACAACACAAAAAGAAAAAGGGATGAGGAGGGGAGAGGAAAAACAAGCAACCTCAGGGGTCCCTTTACCTTTACCCTTACCAGGCTTGGGGTGGGAAGAGAAAGACAGAAATTGCTGACGCCAGAAAATGCAGAAATCCCAATGAAGCTGTAGGCACCTTCTCATGTTATAGTTTTACAGGCACTTTCACAAATTATCAGAATTGTGTTTAATGTAGCATGTAATGTGGGGAACAGCGACATCAGTTCAGAAAATAGTGACTATTTAATTCAAATGATCTGGTGGATGCACTTATATGTCCCTGTGAACTGACAGGGCATGAAAGAAATTTGCCTAGCTGCTCTCTTGCATGTTTCGCCTCTCTCCTTCCCTGGAAAATAGAGAAGATACGTACAAGAGTGCAAAAATTTAAGTCTTTGCATCCATGAAGTGGATTAGTAGGATATTACACAGATGGAAGAAATGCAACTGATGAAATTGTCTCTTGTGACGACGGGCACACAGTTGGCAATACAATATTAGCACTTTCAAACTCGGATTTCTAACAGTGATTAATTTTAATCTCGTTTCCCAGAAACAAAATGCTGCAATCTGAGTATGGGGAGAACGCAACTTACCTGCACAGCTTTGAAAAGTGGGAACAAAATTAAAAAATTCCTTCCAGTAGCACCTTAAAGACCAACTAAGTTAGTTCTTGGCATGAGCTTTTGTGTGCATGCACACTTCTTCAGATACCTGAACTCCAGGTATCTGAAGAAGTGTGCATGCACACGAAAGCTCATACCAAGAACTAACTTAGTTGGTCTTTAAGGTGCTACTGGAAGGAATTTTTTTATTTTGTTTTGACTATGGCAGACCAACACGGCTACCTATCTGTAACTTGAAAAGTGGGGTAGATCATCTGCTGAAGCTGAGGACCCAACTAAATTAGATCGATGTTTGCCTCACTTTATTTATTAAAAAGCAATCCATGTGGTATATGGGCACATGTGAATAAATTGGATTGAGACTGCAGCACCGAAGTTGTTTCTTTTTAACCCTCTCAGAGCCATTTCCCCCAATGTAAACAATTCTTCAAGCATCTGCTTGCCCCATTAGGGACAGTTTACAAGTAACTTGAAAAACAGCTATACTTCTCAAAGAAAGGCTGCGGGACAGGTTTCCCCAGCTCAGAGCTCTCCAGATTGTTTCAAAGGATGACTCCAAGCCAGGGGTAGGAAACCTAAGGTTTGTGGGCCTTCTCGATCCGGCCCACGGACGGTCCAGGAACCAGCGTGTTTTTACATGAGTAGAATGTGTCCTTTTATTTAAAATGCATCTCTGGGTTATTTGTGGGGCCTGCCTGGTGTTTTTACATGAGGAGAATGTGTGCTTTTATTTAAAATGCATCTCTGGGTTATTTGTGGGGCGTAGGAATGCATTCATTTTTTTTTTCAAAATATAGTCCGGCCCACCACATGGTCTGAGGGACAGTGGACCAGCCCACACCATAGCTGAAAAAGGTTGCTGACCCCTGCTCCAAGAAGTCCCTGTCAGTGCTGCCCAGGTCTGCTGGGAATTTATTTATTTAATAAAATTTATATAGTGCTTACCGTGAAAACACACATCTCAAAAGCAGTTTGCAAAAAGAATTGTTGTCCAAAACAGATGGAAGGCTCCAGGTTGCTAGGAAATGCCTTAGGGCCCTAGATAATAACAATATTTTGAAGAATAATTTTAGTTTCCTTTGAGGAAGCACCTTTTGCTGGGGCTGTCTACACATTACAGTGTACAGTGGTACCTCAGGTTACATACGCTTCAGGTTACAGACTCCGCTAACCCAGAAATAGTACCTCAGGTTAAGAACTTTGCTTCAGGATGAGAACAGAAATTGCATGGCGGCAGCAGTGGGAGGCCCCATTAGCTAAAGTGGTGCTTCAGGTTAAGAACAGTTTCAGGTTAAGAACGGACCTCCGGAACGAGTTAAGTACTTAACCCGAGGTACCACTATACTTTGGTTCCAGTGTGTTCCCACCTCTGGTGGCCGATGCAGAGTACACATGACCTTAGCCATGATCCACATCTATCCCATAATTTCTTGAGAAATGCCACTGTCTGATCCTTTTCCCCTCAAACCAGCTTCCATCTGATTTGAAAACGGAAGCCACATTCACTTCTCAGTTAAACTGAGGTATGTGCATTTGAGAGTCCCATGGATTCCAAGAAGATCAAACCTCACTGGAAGGACAGATCCTGAAGCTGAGGCTCTAATACTTTGACCACCTCATGAGAAGAGAAGAGTCCCTGGAAAAGACCCTGATGTTGGGAAAGATGGAGGGCACAAGGAGAAGGGGACGACAGAGGACGAGATGGTTGGATAGTGTTCTCAAAGCTACCAGCATGAGTTTGACCAAACTGCGGGAGGCAGGGGAAGACAGGAGTGCCTGGCGTGCTCTGGTCCATGGGGGTCACGAAGAGTCGGACACGACTAAACGACTAAACAACAGCAACAACATGTGCATTTGAGACAGCCATTGTGCATGCACGGATGACAGTGTGCGAACAGCTTCGCGAACAGGGTGTGTGTGTGTGTGTGTGTTTTTAGGCACGGTGAAACAAATTTGGTTGTGTGCATCGGATTAAAGCACACACACACACACACCCTTCCGAGCCTGGTGTGTACAGTAATGACAGTCGATTCACAGAACCTGTGAAGTCCTGCTGAGCCAATTGTTTTCACCCGTTGCAGACTGCTTGTGGTGAGTTATAAACTGAAATTGCGTTGGCCATGCTTCTAAAACCTTCCTCAAGTGGAACAATCAGTGGTTTGTCTAACTCTGATGTGGCCAACTGTGACCTCGAGATTCCATGTGTCGAAGTTCTCCCTGCCATAAGCAGAACTTTTGCCCCATTCATTGTTTCTCTCGAACTATGAATGGTGTATTGATAGCCATAGCTCCAGAAATGCATTCCTTAATTCTATAATATCAGCTCCAGGACATACAATTTTCCGTTTTTTTATTCTGGAAGCAGACAGGAATTTTGCTTTTGCTTTCTTTTTCTTTTACCATCAAAACTCTATCTGCTTTTTTTCTACTTGGTGAATTGGGAAATTGTAACGCAAGAATCTAGCTAAACAAGTTCCCAATACAAACGCCATTTTGTAAACAAAGAACTCTTTGAAAAATGGTTGCAGGCCTCTGGATCCTTGTGATGGCCAGGAAAACTGTTTGTTTTGGGGTGTGTGTGTTTTTGTTTTTGTTTTTGTTTTTTTTTTGCTGTTCCTGGAATTCATCTAAGCCTCTCAGATAGTGTCACATGTAGCAAGAGTGTTTGCGGTGCAGAAGGAAAGAAGGAACTTTTCTCCGCTGAAGAAGTCAGGCTCTTTCCTGCCAACTAACTATCAACCATGATTACTGAGAGCATTGCTCTTAAGAATATGCAGGAATTTCATACCCCGTATATGCAAGATTATTGCTAATGCCTGCCCTTTGGCAGACCAAAATATTAGTAGGGGGAATTATCTGAGTCTTTATCAAAGCAGTTTGACTCATAAACCAACCCATCAGCAGAGAGTTCTCTTTCTTTCTTTCTTTCTTTCTTTCTTTCTTTCTTTCTTTCTTTCTTTCTTTCCTTCTTTCTTTCTGTCATTCTATGAGGAACTTTTAAAAACTGCACTCTTAAATCCACTCAACAAAGTCAACTTTGAAAGGCTTGCTTTATTAACATTTATCAAGTCAATTGATACCTCTCATCGAAAGCATTCTCATCACTGGGTTCTAAAACAGATTCCCATTCCGGTCCCTCCTCTCCCCGGTTTTGAGGGTTTTTCTTCTTCTTTTAAAAACCCATATATAATGTCTTCTCGTGACCATCTAGCAAACGCAATTTGTTGCCTTTTTTAAAGCTCCTGAAAGAAACGTAGAGCTTGGGAATCGGAATAATCACCACTTTTGTAAAGACAAGTGTGCTCAACATTTTGTATCCTGACAGTATTCTGTTTTCCTCATTTGAACCTTGTAGCTTCTTTTAAGAGGCTGGTGGGAACAGGTTAAAGGTCGCCCTTGAGCTGCCAACAAATCGAGTGAAAAATTGTGGACAGTTCCCCTTTGCTTGGATTAAGAGTTCTATTCTTTCCCTTTGTGATGGCAATACCTTCTCTGGGAGGACTTGTGTGTAGCAAATTAGTGTTCTGACCTCCCTTTCTAATTACTTCTTCAGGTGTAACAGCAAGCCAGCTGTTGGGGAAAGACAGAAGATGCCGCTCAGCGGTGTTCGGTTCACATAATGACATCTGTCACTAATAGCCCCAGAATTACAAAAGGTTCCTTTTGTTTCTCTCCTTTTATTCAAAGAAGTGGAACGTCTTCTTTCCCCGAGGAAATAAAAAGTGGAATTCTGGGAGTTGTATGAAAGTGACGGTGCGATATTCCGTGTGGTCCATGCTTAAGGTTGTCTGCCAAATCTATACCAGCGGCTCTCAAACTCTCCCTGCCACAGACCACTTGGAAAAAATGCTAATAGTTTTGTAACGATTTTTCTGCCCTATGATTTTTAATTGTATTCTTATAGCTGCTTAGATTTCTTGCATGTTGCATTTATTGCAAGTTGCATTCCAGAGAAGTCAGATGGTAGTAAGGTGAAATACTAAATAAAATAATAAAAGAAACCATTAAAATACATTTGAAAATCCACACAAATATTTAACATAGACATGCCACGGACCACCAAAATGAAGCTTTGAGAACCTCTGATCTCTCAAAGCCCTTCACGGCCTAGGACCCTCATACCTACGGGACCTCTTCTCCTGGTATGCCCCACAGAGAGCCTCAAGGTCCATAAATAGCAACACCCTAGTGGTCCCGGGCCCTAAGGAAGTTAGATTAGCTTCAACCAGAGCCAGGGCCTTTTCAACACTGGCTCCAGTCTGGTGGAACGCTCTGCCTCATGAGACCAGGGCCCTTCAGGATCTGATTTCTTTCCGCAGGGCATGTAAGACAGAGTTGTTCCGCCTGGCCTTTGGCTTGGGGCCAATTTGAATCCCTCCCCCTCTTTCTTTTTTCTTTTCCTTTCTCCTCCTGTGATGAGGCTGCATTTTAATATTTTAATTGTATTTAATCTTGTTTTTAAGTTGTATTCATTCAACTTGTTTTTATTATTGCTTGTTAGCCGCCCTGAGCCCGGCCTTGGCTGGGGAGGGTGTGGTATAAATAAAAATTATTATTATTATTATTATGTATTTAAATGAAACAACAACATTCAGCTCTAAATATGTGTAATCAAAGTGGTATGTTTTCTGGTAGCTGGAATATCCTAAGAACCGAATGTGCTAGAAACTATGAACATATCCAGTAAGTTTCTGTTGTGTAATCCTGAAGCCAGTTAGATGAACATCTGGAAAATTTTGGAAAGCTTAGTAGTGAAAGCATACCACACAGAGCTCTGGCTGCAATGCACTATATCTGAGAAGACGACTAGATGCAGAAGTCGGAGCTCTTGCAACTTTAATAATTGTAATTATTGAATGACAAGTTACACCTGTTGAAATTCCCTATTTAAGGTATGGGAGTCCTGCTCCCTCTTTCACCCCCGCCATGCATTCTTGTTACAATAAGGGCAGGGCAGGTCATACACTGCAAAACCTTTGCCAAAGTTTCGCACCGGTTTGGAGTGAATTGGGTTGGGTTTTGGGTGACCCTGTGACCTCCGGGTTTGAGTGTCAATGACTCTGTGGGGCTCCACAAAACGCAGGGTTTTCGCTGCAAAACTTCAGCACAGGTTTGGTAAAAGGTAAAGGGACCCCTGAGCATTAGGTTCAGTCGTGGCCAACTCTGGGATTGCGGTGCTCATCTCACTTTATTGGCCGAGGGAGCCAGCATACAGCTTCCGGGTCATGTGGCCAGCATGACTAAGCCACTTCTGGCAATCCAGAGCAGCGCATGAAAATGCCGTTTACCTTCCCACCAGAGTGGTACCTATTTATCTACTTGCACTTTGACGTGTTTTCGAACTGCTAGGTTGGCAGGAGCAGGGACCGAGCAACAGGAGCTCACCCAGTCGCGGGGATTCAAACCGCCGACCTTCTGATCGGCAAGTCCTAGGCTCTGTGGGACGGTACTGCTGGCCCCAAGGGAAGCGCTATGTGCATGTCAAAAATAACCATGCTAGCCGTCTGTTTCATGAAATCTCTTCATTAAAAAGGTTACCATGGTGAATGGACAGTAGACCATAGATATAGAACAGCCACATAGCAGAAGTAAGCACTGCCCCTAAGAAACTGCCACACACACACACACACACAGAGAGAGAGAGAGAGAGAGAGATCATAAAATTGCAAGGGAAGGAACATGCCGTGAAACTCAGAATGCTGGATGCTAGTACATTTACTAGCAAAGCTATTTATTTCCTGCACACATGTTCTAGGTCCTGAGAGTTGAAGTTTTACTCCTCATGATGCCCCGCATTTCTTGGGCTCCATGATCACCGCTGATGGAGACAGCAGTCACGAAATTAAAAGACGCCTGCTTCTTGGGAGAAAAGCAATGACAAACCTAGACAGCATCTTAAAAAGCAGAGACATCACCTTGCCAACAAAGGTCCGTATAGTTAAAGCTGGGGTTTTCCCAGTAGGAATATATGGAAGTGAGAGCTGGACCATAAAGAAGGCTGATCGCCAAAGAATTGATGCTTTTGAATTTTGGTGCTGGAGGAGACTCTTGAGAGTCCCATGGACTGTAAGAAGATCAAACCTATCCATTCTGAAGGAAATCAGCCCTGAGTGCTCACTGGAAGGACAGATCCTGAAGCTGAGGCTCTAATACTTTGACCACCTCATGAGAAGAGAAGACTCCCTGGAAAAGACCCTGATGTTGGGAAAGATGGAGGGCACAAGGAGAAGGGGATGACAGAGGATGAGATGGTTGGATAGTGTTCTCGAAGCTACCAGCATGAGTTTGACCAAACTGCGGGAGGCAGTGGAAGACAGGAGTGCCTGGCGTGCTCCAGTCCATGGGGTCACGAAGAGTCGGACACGACTAAACAGCTAAACAACAACAGTACAACTACTAGGAAAGCTATTTATTTCCTGCACACATGTTCTAGGTCCTGAGATTTGAAGTTTTACTCCTCGTGATGCCCCACATGTATTTAATTATAGAACACGTTTACACCAGTTTAACTGTCATTCTCTCCCCAGGGAACAGAGGTTTAGTGAGGGATCTCCCTAGCGGGAAATTTCCATTGGTCTCAGGGCCGGACTTAGGTTTGATGAGGCCCTAAGCTACTGAAGGTATTGAGGCCCTTTAGATGTCCAGCTGTCCTTTGTCAACAACAAATTGTCTCTGTTTTTTGCGTTGAATATATGCTATATGGTGATTTATGGACCTAATAGGTATCTCAAGATGAATATTTTTCTAAAGTAATTTTATAATGGGATCAAAATAAATAAATAATGTATTACATGAAGTCAATCAGCAGGCATAAGACTCATACCCTTAGTCTATGCTGCCTGATCATCAGTCAACAAGCAATCTTTAAGATTAGAGAACAGGTACAACAGCTTGACCTACATTCAACTGTGCTGCACTGCATGCTACGTGTTGCCATACAACCAGTCCATGCAGAATGTAGGCACCCTATATATAGAAATGAGCAAACCAGTGATATTTTAGGGAGCAGGCTAGCAGGCGGGGCCCATTACTTACACCATAGGAGCCTACACAACACAAAACACTGTTGCTGTATGTAGGTTTTATTTTAGTTGGTTTTTTTATCTTATATTTTGGAAATGTATATCCAGTGTTTTTTTTCCCTTTAATTTTTGCCCCCCCCCCCAAGAGAGTGGGGCTTGTTTAAAGGTAAAGGGACCCCTGACCATTAGGTCCAGTCGTGGCCGACTCTGGGGTTGCGGCGCTCATCTCGCTTTATTGGCTGAGGGGGCCGGCGTACGGCTTCCCGGTCTTGTGGCCAACATGACTAAGGCTCTTCTGGCGAACCAGAGCAGTGCACGGAAATGTCGTTTACCTTCCCTCCGGAGCGGTACCTATTTATCTACTTGCACTTTGACGTGCTTTCGAATTGCTAGGTTGGCACCCCGTCGCGGGGATTCGAACCGCCGACCTTCGGATCGGCAAGTCCTAGTCTCTGTGGTTTAACCCACAGCGCCACCCGTGTCATAGCTTGTTTAGCTCATATGTAAATCCGGAACTGAGTGCTCTCACCAAGCAACAACCCCCAGCTACCAGTAAACCAGTGGGAAACTGAGTTGTAGATATGCCAATGGTGCGTCTATCCTGCGAAGCAGTTCAGGGTCAGCGGGGGCAGATGGTGTTTTACCGATTACAGATGAGACTATACAGTACTGGTTTATATTAGATTCCAGCTGGAACAGGTAAGGCAATAAGGTACAATTTTATATTAGACTTCAGTCAAGTCAACTAATTCCAGCAACACGTTTTCTGTAAAGTGCATGTGCAAAGTTTTGCACCAGACTTATCCTTCAAATGTAAGGGGATATGTGCAAACGAGCATAATCGCAGGCACATTAAGTTTTTTAAAATATGAGAAATATGAATAGCATGCTTGTTACGAGGTCAGTCTTCCTAGCTGATACTTTGCCCTGTCTTGCTAGCAGAAATGGTAATGGCGAATCATGCACAATAGCATTTGTGAGTCAAGGACGGTTGCAACTGAACCCACCCACCCACCCCCCGTCACACGCAGAGAAGAATAAGCCTGACAAAGGATATGTTTGCTTTAGGATTTTACCCAGGCAAATCCAGCTGCCTCCGAGCTAGAGCTGGGATGATTAAGATACAGCAGGGAAATTCGTCAGCTAGCAGCACAGGTTTTAAGAGACTGCCGCACAGCCGTAACCCCTGCAGTCCTCTTCCCCACAGAATTTAATTATGATAACTGTAATCAAATTTGTAAATCAATTTTACATTGGGATGGGGGGAAACCAGGACTTGACTATGCCCGCTTCCTGTAGACATAGACAAGGTGATACTTGCCTGCTTTGTCTAGAATATATAGTTTATTGCTGGAATGGTATACAAAAGATGAAGAAGTAAAGGAATCAATGATAAAATGGGCGGTCGATACTGGGCATAACATCGAATTGGAAGCGTGGAAAAGACTATGGAAGGAGGGTTTGAGATTTACAGGATGTATGGTTCTAAAGGAAAACTTGTTAAAGATGATGTATAGATGGCACTTGACGCCAGTAAAGTTAGCTAAAATGTATAGAAAAAGAAAATGTTGGAAATGTAAAAAAGTAGATGGGGATTATTTTCATATGTGGTGGACCTGTGATAAGGTTAAAAAAAATTGGGAATCAATTTATAATGAACTCAAAAAAATATTTAAGTATACTTTTCCCAAAAGACCAGAAGCGTGTCTATTAGGTTTAATAGGTATGGAAATCAAAATGGGTGACCAAAATCTGTTCATGTATGCTACGGCTGCCGCAAGAACCCTCCTGGCCCAAAGATGGAAAACACAAGACATACCAACCATCCAGGAGTGGCAGGTGAAGTTGACAGAATACGCAGAACTTGCCAAATTGTCAGGGAGGATCTGGGACCAGGAAGACCAAAGATACCAAAATAGTTGGAATAAATTTATTGAATATTTAAAGGAGAATTGTAAAGAGGTCAAGATACTAGCAGGATTGACATAATACCTTCAATGTAAAGGTAAAGGTACCCCTGCCCGTACGGGCCAGTCGTGTCTGACTCTAAGGTTGTGCACCCATCTCACTTAAGAGGCCGGGGGCCAGCGCTGTCCGGAGACACTTCCGGGTCACGTGGCCAGCGTGACGAAGCTGCTCTGGCGAGCCAGCACCAGCGCAGCACACGGAAACGCCGTTTACCTTCCTGCTATAAAGCGGTACCTATTTATCTACTTGCACTTAGGGGTGCTTTCGAACTGCTAGGTGGGCAGGAGCTGGGACCGAAAGATGGGAGCTAACCCCACCGCGCGGATTCGAACCGCCGACCATGCGATCGGCAAGCCCTAGGCACTGAGGTTTTACCCACAGCGCCACAGTACTATTGTGAGAATGATATGCACGATAGAAAGGGGTTAAATATACCAATTGCAGGGAGGGAGGGGAGTCTCGACTTGGCAGAGTCAAAGGGAATGTATGGTATTAATATGGTTAGTTGAAAAAGAATATGTAAGGAAAACAATAAAAATTTACTTGAAAAAAGAAGAAGATAGTTGCCTGCTTTGGATTTCCAATTGGTAAAGAATGGATCTAGTAAGCAGTGACCTCCCGCATTTCCCCAATTACAGGTCCATCAGCTTCCGCAGAGAACAATTTGGTAAGCAAAAGGCCTCGATTTCCATAACCATTACCCCTAACAGCAGTTCCTAAGAAGGAGCAGAAAAGCACGCCTGATCACAGGAGGAGGAAATGTTTGGAGGAGAGATTTAAATGAATAACCGGTGATAGTGCAACATTAACCTCGGGCTAGCAGAAGCTCAGCATAAAAAAAAACCGAAGATCATGGCCACTGGTCCCATCACCTCCTGGCAAATAGAAGGGGAAGAAATGGAGGCAGTGAGAGATTTTACTTTCTTGGGCTCCATGATCACTGCAGATGACAGCAGCCACGAAATTAAAAGACGCCTGCTTCTTGGGAGAAAAGCAATGACAAACCTAGACAGCATCTTAAAAAGCAGAGACATCACCTTACCAACAAAGGTCCATATAGTTAATGCTATGGTTTTCCCAGTAGTGATGTATGGAAGTGAGAACTGGACCATAAAGAAGGCTGATCGCCGAAGAATTAATGCTTTTGAATTCTGGTGCTGGAGGAGACTCTTGAGAGTCCCATGGACTGCAAGAAGATCAAACCGATCCATTCTGAAGGAAATCAGCCCTGAGTGCTCACTGGAAGGACAGATCCTGAAGCTGAGACTCCAATACTTGGGCCACCTCATGAGAAGAGAAGACTCCCTGGAAAAGACCCTGATGTTGGGAAAGATGGAGGGCCCAAGGAGAAGGGGACAACAGAGGACGAGATGGTTGGACAGTGTTCTCGAAGCTACTAGCATGAGTTTGACCAAACTGCGGGAGGCAGTGGAAGACAGGAGTGCCTGGCGTGCTCTGGTCCATGGGGTTACAAAGAGTTGGACACGACTAAACGACTAAACAACAAGAAAAGCAAGCAGGGACTGTCCTGGTTCTTTCGGGGTAGTTATGCCCTACTTTTGAACCTTTGCACAAACACAAAAATAGACAAAATAATACCAAGGTTCCCCATCTGTTCCCCATCTTGATTCAAAGTGGTGCCCAGTCTCCAAACAGCAACAGTGTCTCTTCTGCTCCAATTCTTCTGTTCCATTCTTTATATATGGCTGATATATATTTGTGCACATACTGGTAAACGGTGTTTCCATGCGCTGCTCTGGTTCGCCAGAAGCGGCTTAGTCACACTGGCCACATGACCAGGAAGCTGTACGCCGGCTCCCTCGGCCAATAAACCGAGATGAGCGCCGCAACCCCAGAGTCGGCCATGACTAGACCTAATGGTCAGGGGTCCCTTTACCTTTACACACACACACGCATGCACACACACACACACACACACACACACACACACACATACAGAGAGCCCATCTCTCCAAGGAGCTCAATGTTATCATCACAACAACTTTATAAATTAGGTTAGGCTGAGAGAGAGTCTGAGACTGGCTGCCTTCCTTTCCTCCTTGTGTTTTTAAACATACTGCAATGGGCAGAAATTCAACAGCTGAAGCTTTCCCTCGTGATGTCTCTGTGCAGGGAAAGTATTCTATCTGTAATGCAGTTATTAAAGACACAAAAGCGCTGCCCAAGAAGGGCAGGGAATATCCTAGCTGTAGCTCATCCCACAGTGTTATTAGCTGGAAGGCTGCTGAGGGTCGTAGGAGAAGGAAAACTCTGCTCCTAAACCTCTGCTGCCTTGTGGGATATCTTTGGGGGATGAAAAGGCTAAGGAGTAAACCCTACACAAATCTGGAATGGAGTCCCTAAGGTGGTTGAACGATGCCTTGTATTTCTCATTCCAGCAACTCCAACAGCCAAGCTGGTGCCAAGCGTATTGCTCTGCTTTCCTTTGGACCACGTCAGCGAGGCCAAGAAGGGGAATGATATATAATGAAATGAGAAAACATGTTTAAAATAACTTTTGTTAAAAAACCAGAAGCTTTTTTTATTAGGAATTACATGTAGCGACATCCCGAAGGACCAGAAAAGACATTTTCTGTATGGAACAACAGCCGCCTAGATGCTACTAGCCCAGGGATGGAAAGAAGATAAAGTCCCTACCAGAGAAGAATGGAAAAGCAAGCTGATGGACTATGCCAAAATGGCAAAGCTGACTGGAAAACTCAGGAACCAAGAGGACAAAAACTTTACAAAAGAATGGGAAAAATCTGTTAGTTATTTAAGAGACCACTGTAAGCAGATGGAGACATTGGTAGGATTTTGATTTCACCTGCAGTGTAACAATTACCATGGAAAATATGGATTGATATACCGGTAATGTTATGAGTTTGGAAGAAGATGCAGTTTTAATTGTTTAAAATGGGACTCCAGAGAGGGGATGGGGGGGGGGGAGTCTATTAAAGATTTTTTTGATTTACAAAAGTGTGTGCAATGTCTCTCTCTCGTATTTTCCCCCCATGTAAGATTTTTACAAATCAGTTTCATTTGTTGAGACATTAGGAAGAAAGGGGGAAAGAGGTGGCGGAGGGAAGATGGGTGGGGGTGGGGGTGGGTGGCGATGTTTCTATTTTACTTACTATGCGTAGGGTTTGGTGTCAGCGTTGCTCGTGCTGTTCACTTGTGTTCCTTTGGTGGTGAGAGAGGTTGGGGTTGGCCTAGGGTGTGGTTATTCATTTGTGATTGCCTGTGGTGGTCTTTGTTTTCATGTGTGAGTGGGGTGTGTGAGTCCCTTGCAGTCGCTAGATACCTGATTAATGTTTTATTTCAAAAGAGGAGAAATGGAGCACTGTATGACTCTGACAGCTTAGCTAAACTTAAGAACCATTAATAAGTGCCAGAACCAAGACGCATACCCCCCAAAATCTGATGGATTTTAATTGCGGTTTACATAGAGGGAGCTTATTGTGTATAGTGTTTACTTAACTGAAGTAAAATTGGTTTTATATGGGTGTTTTAACTTGGAACTGTTTAAATTGTATTGTTTATGGATAAATTTGGATGTATTGTTTTCGTTATGGGCCAATGACCGCAATAAATCTAATCTGAAATCTGAAATCTGGGGTGTGTGAGTGTTTTGGATCAGGTTAGCCATACTGACTTGTATGCTGTTGGTGGATTTTTGTCATTGTCTTGTTGGGCTGTGTATCTGATAAAGGGGAGCCATACCAGGGTGAAGGTGTCTTCTTCTGTTTGTCCCCGTGTCAGTTTCAGTTTATTGGTTAATTTTTCTAGTAGGGCTGTTTCCCATACTATTTGGTACCATTGGTCCATGCTTACTCCTGACAGGTCTCTCCAGTGTCTGGTTATGCTGTTTCTGGCTGCTGAAAGTAGGTGGGTTATGAATTATTTGTGGTGTAAGTGGGCATTATTGTCTTGGAAGATGGTTAGTAAGGCCAATTCTGGGGTGGTTTCTAATACTTGCTTGGTTATTTTACTTATTTTTCGTATGTCCTATGTTCTATTAAAGACATCTAAGCTGGCTCCTGTGGAATCAAGTTCCACAGATTAACAATCTGCTACATGACGTACTTCCTTTTATCTCTCCTGATGCAGGTGGCACTGTGGGTTAAACCACAGAGCCTAGGACTTGCCGATCAGAAGGTTGGCGGCGAATCCCCGCGACGGGGTGAGCTCCCGTTGCTCGGTTCCAGCTCCTGTCAACCTAGCTGTTCGAAAGCACGTCAAAGTGCAAGTAGATAAATAGGTATCGCTCTTGCGGGAAGGTAAACGGTGTTTCCGTGCGCTGCTCTGGTTCACCAGAAGCAGCTTAATCATGCTGGCCACATGACCTGGAAGCTGTCTGCGGACAAACGCCGGCTCCCTCGGCCAATAAAGCGAGATGAGCGCCGCAACCTCAGAGTCGGTCACGACTGGACTTAATGGTCAGGGGCCCCGTTACCTTTACATGAAGTACTTCTTTTTATCTCTCCTGAATCTTCCAAAGTTCAGCTTTGCAGGGTGTCCACAAATTTTAGTGTTATGAGGGAGGAAGAAATACTTTTTTCTGTCCCCTCTCTGCTTGCAGGGCACGATTTTAAGAACTTTCACCGTGTTGCCTCTTAAAACTAAACTCTGCAAACTATGAAGTCCTGCAACCTTTCCTCATAAGAGACTCTTTCCATTCTCTTGGTAGTTTCGGTTACCGTTTTTCTGAACCTTTTCCAGCTCTCCAATATCCTTTCTGAGGTGAGGCAATCCTTGGAGCAAACAGCTCAAGAAAGTAAACAGAAAACCCTAAGCCAAGCTATTCAGGATTTTAAAATAGCTGCCCGGCAACAGAATACCCCCTCTTCTTCTAAAGATTCTCTCTCTCGAGAGAGAGAAACAGGCTTGTAAGCCCACCAGAAACCTGAACAATACAAAATTACAGTATTTAAAAATTCCCACTAAGAGGCTGTAAAACAAAGAAATGCCCAACCGAATACAACTGATGAGCTGATACAACTGAAGGGTTAACCCTCCCATTTTTTTCTAGAATTTAAAGGGCCACACACCAAGATGACAAAGGGCCCTTCAATATGAATTCGACAGACAGATGGGATGATATGAAAGCTGATTTTTTTTCCTCCTTGAATAGATGCCCAACAAGCAGAAATTAAGCAGGAAGGGGGAGGGGCTTCAGCTGCCAAATTTCCACCTGTAAAAAGCACAGGAGCCCACAGCAGGAAAAAATTGGCAACCTTATTTTGTATTCCAGCATTTGACAGATTAAATAGCGGAAACAAGCTGCTTCCTTTCCAATAATAACTGTGTGGTCATTTCCCATTTATTTATCGCTATAATCCTCAGATTACTTACTCGGGAGAAGCCCGCTGATGCCACTATTTGGCGACAAGCCATCACAAAAGAATTTCCAAAGCAACTTCCATGAATACCAGACTCCGGTTTTTGACCTGCAGCAAATGACACCATGATTCAGATATTGGCAACAGTCTACGATAAACTGCAGTGACCAATGCGGTCATTTATAGCACCTAATTTTCTGTCTCTCATGTTGCTGTTTAGTCGTTTAGTCGTGTCCGACTCTTCATGACCCCATGGACCAGAGCACGCCAGGCACTTCTGTCTTCCACTGCCTCCCACAGTTTGGTCGAACTCAGGCTGGTAGCTTCGAGGACACTGTCCAACCATCTTGTCCTCTGTCGTCCCCTTCTCCTTGTGCCCTCCATCTTTCCCAACATCAGGGTCTTTTCCGGGGAGTCTTCTCTTCTCATGAGGTGGCCAAAGTACTGGAGCCTCAGCTTCAGGATCTGTCCTTCCAGTGAGCACTCAGGGCTGATTTCCTTCAGAATGGATCGGTTTGATCTTCTTGCAGTCCATGGGACTCCCAAGAGTCTCCTCCAGCACCAGAATTCAAAAGCATCAATTCTTTGGTGATCAGCCTTCTTTATGGTCCAGCTCTCACTTCTATACATCACTACTGGGAAAACCATAGCTTTAACTATACGGACCTTTGTCGGCAAGGTGGTGTCTCTGCCTTTTTATTCTGTCTCTCATATTTTTTATCTGTCTCTCATACATACATTTACTTGCCCACTTTTCTTACAGATTCTAAGAAAACTCAACGCTTCTGGAAACCAGTGCCTGGGAATTGCAGACTGCTCTTCTGTGTCCTGCCACCAGGATCCGGGATCTAAGTCGTCTTCTTCTGTGTCCTCCCAGGGTGGGGGGGGGGGCTCCCACCACTCTTCCTCATCCAGTCAGTCCCTGACAGCTCCCATCACAAGCAACTCTTCAAGTTACCAGGAGGGAGAGGGCCAAGGCAGAGGCGACTCAGTTCTGTCAGTGTTTGCACCACGCCCGCCTTCCCCCTCCCAGGGACCTGCAGAACCACTCTGCCAACCACAACCGCTGGCAGAGCCTCCCCAGGATTGTAGACAAGTCTTCCAGCCTGACCCCTGATATTGCCTGGGATTGAACCTGAGTTTTTCTGCACGCGAATCAGATGCTCTACCTTTTTTTCCCCCAAAAAATTTATTGGTTTTCACAATATTATAAACAAACAAACAAACACACAAGACAAACGAACATAAATCATAGCCTTATTGAAAATTATTAACATTGTTAAGTGACTTCCTCGCTTCCCCTTGGTTGAATTTCATTGCATATCCTTTTAACGGTTTTCCAAATCACAGTTCTTATAAAATTCAACTTGAACATTAACATTCTTCACATTATGAAATTAAACATATTAATTCATCACTTAACATAAATAAAATCCTACGCCAATTAAGTATCTGCAAGCTGTTTTCAGTTAATTTGACTTAACATATTCAACTAAGTAATCATTAAATTTAATCCATTCTTCCTGGTACTCCTCCTCCTTCTGGTCCTGGACTCTTCCGGTTAGGTCGGCTAGCTCCGAAAAATCCCTCATCTTCATCTGCCATTCTTCTATCTTTGGTAATTCTTGGATTTTCCACTTTTTAGCTAACAAAATACGAGCAGCAGTTGTGGCATACAAAAATAATTTAACATCTTTCTTGGGCAATTCCAAACCTGTTATTCCAAGAAGAAAGGCCTCTGGTTTCTTTATAAATGTAGATTTCAACATTTTTTTCAATTCATTATAAATCTTTTCCCAGAAGTCTCTCACAAATCAGATGCTCTACCACTGAGCTAAGGCCCTTCCTGTCGTATGAATATTGAGGCCATTCATTATCATTCAGTCACAGTCCAATTTCTGGTCTAGTTCTGAGAGAACTGCTTTGGCTACTTGAAAGCCATGGACAAAATTATGGTTGGAATGAGATTTGGCAGCAGTCATTCATCCCTCCCCAGCCAGTTTGTGCCTTGGGGATCTGGTTTCGAATCACTGCCCCGTGTAGATTTCCCTTCTGCCATTTAGGTCTTCGGGATTCTTGTCCATATGGCTCCTCTAAGCTCACCTGTCAGTCATAGCTTGTAGGTCAGGAAGGAAGGAGCCCAATTTCACATTTCCTACCAGGAGATCCTTTCCTGATTTGTCATAGATATCTTGGTATCCGTTTCACCATGACTCCTTTTCTGTCTTTTCAGTACTAAATATCAGAAATATCAGGACAAAATGACAGGAAGGATTCAAAACCTGTGGGACCAGAGATTTACAGAAAATTGGAAGAAGTATATGAATTATTAGAAGAGCAACTGTCATCAACAAATCACACTAGTAGGACTGCAAGAAGTTTTGTAAGGAGAAATATATGAAGTGTTACAATGTAGAAAAAAATAGAGATATTGGTTATGAGTTTGAAATGTAATAAGGAAAATAAGAAATGCATACTAAGAGATTAGACTGGAAAATTTTCAGACAGGATTGATGGAAGTCAAAAATTTGAATAAGATGTAAAAGTCTGTTTAATTACTGTTGAAAATGATATGTTAAAAAAAACTAATAAAAATTATATTTTTTAAAAAATGAAAACCCGGGCCTTCCTGCTCAAAGTAACACCAGTGTCGGCCAAGTCAAATGACACCCATGGGCATTACAAGGATGCTGATACGGATCCTGTCATCAGATACTCCTGCAGGGGCTCACTTCCTGTATGTCATTTGAGCTCTGCAGTCTGAAGCAAGCCAAGTAATCTTCTCTCAAACAGTAGTTTGCAATACGGGGACATTTTAAGGGCTGAACTGAATTCCATCCTCAACTTTTAATTGCCTTTGATATTCGCCACTTTCAACCCTGCAGAAATAATGTGAGGCTCCTTCCATTTTAGCTTGTGCACGGGGATTTTTATTTGCAGCTGAAGCCCATTTGAGATCCAGCGGTGTGTTTCCACAGAATACTCCTGGCAACCCCCAGTACATTCTTCTTCTGAAGCAATGCGCAGCTCCACATATGCTTCCAATTATTGTTTCTGGCCCCCGAAAAAATAGAATAAAAAATGTATTCCAGTACCTGTTCACAGGAGCCTTTTTCTTTTTAGGCAAGCAGTGCAACACATAAAGATATTTTTTTGTTTTTTGTTTAAGCCTTCGTGAGCGGGAGCTACAAGTCTGTACATCACACCACCTGTCCACGTGGAGCCGCCTGCATGGGATCGGAATAAACCTCTGCAGTTTTGTAATTAGCATCAGATGCCACACACTGCCAGGCAAGGCAGTCGGAGGGGAAGAGCCTTAAATATCAGCCACGTAATTAAGCAGAGAAGGCTCTCCATCCCACCAGAGTATCAATAACGGGGCAATAACTTGAAAGTGTTATTTCCCAGTGCTCACGAGGGAAATAAGCAAAGCGATTTCAGCCGCGCTGCGACGCCCATTATTGGCAGCTGCAAAGAGAGACTGACAAGGAGACACAAATAGTGTTTTGCTCGTAGAAAAACACAAACACGGTCTCCTAGGGGTCACAGGAACCGGAGTTCTGATTCTATCCTTCGCATTCGTCGGGCTGCCTCTAAATTCACTCTTCCAGAGGACTATTAATATTTCAGGAAAGGCCTGTCGTCAGAAACTAGGAGCCTGCGATTCAAGCAATCCGCTTAGCTTACAGTCAACGCGTCAAAAAGGCAGCCCCTTGAACTGGTGATGGCTGGTGCGAGTGGTAGGGCGGAAGGCAGGAGGACCAACAGTAGGTGGCAACAGAGCCAACGACAGAGGCAATTAATTTGAGTTCTGACCTCTTTCTCTCTCCTGTTGAGTTCTGCAAAGGCTACACTAGATGTAAATTTGAGGTCAGGCAGCTGGGGACTGGCTGAGGACGAACTTAAGTTGGGGCACTGTCCAACTCCCCCTAATGGAGCAGTGTTATGTACTGAGTTGAATAGGATCGAAAATGCAGCAGTCTGATTGGTCCTAGAACAATAGGATTCGGAATGCAGCAGTCTGATTGGTCCTAGAACAATAGGATCCAGAATGCAACAGTCTGGTCCTAGAATAATAGGGTCCAGAATGGAGCAGTCTGATTGGTCCTAGAACAATAGGATCCAGAATGCAGCAGTCTGATTGGTCCACAGGAGCCACCCAATCCAGCTCCAGGTGGAAGGGAATCCGCAACCTGATTGGCCTATGGGAGAATCCTGGAATTAGCCAATCACGTGGGGCCCATTGTGTAAATAATGTATATAAAGCAGACATTCTGGGGGAACTTCCATTCCTCCTCACCACTATGAGCTGAAGAAAGAGCATGAAATCCACTCTCAACTCAGAGTATATTTCAAGTAGCTTCCAGTGACTTGGACTCCATCAATCCACTGAAGGACCATGTGGTCAGATTCATGCTGCGCAGCCTCAATATCTCACCACTCACACAGAGAATCATAGAGTTGGAAGGGACTTCCCAGGGCCATCTAGTCCAACCCCCTGCAATGCACAATTCAAAGTGTTGGTGCTGACCTTTAAAGCCCTAAACGGCCTTGGTTCAGTATACCTGAAGGAGCGTCTCCACCTCCATCGTTCAGCCTGGACACTGAGATCCAGCGCCAGGACGACGGCAGTCCCAACGTGCTGCTTAGCCAACCAGTGCAGCACGTTAATGTTGTGATTTCCCCCTCTGCATCCCTTTCATAACTCTATTTTTATGAATCATTTGTCCATCCATAGTTCACATTTTTACTACAAGTTTTCTGTCAATCCTACCAATGTATGTAACTCTTTACAATAGCTTTTCAACTAAATTATAAACTTTCCCCATTCTTTATTAAAGAGGACCTCTTCCTGGTTTCGAATTGTGCCTGTAAGCTTTGCCATCTGGACGTCGTTCATCAGTTTTGTCTGCCCCTCTTCTTTGGTCGGAGTTGTAGACCCTTAGGATCATCTAGTCCAGCCCCCTACAAAACACAGTCAGTGGCAGCCAAAGCAGCATGGCTCCATGAGTGGCGGATTTCTGTATAAGCTAAGCCAAAATCCTTTATTTTGGCTGCTGATCCCTTATTTTCGAGGCTGCTGGTCCCTTATTTTCAAATCTGTAAGCTGACAGCTATGCCTCCATGCAAAATCACCCCCCAAAAAGGAAGAGCTCCAAATACGTACCTCTTTCTCCTTCCACGTGGACCCAGAAGCGAAAATTTTTGTTTTCTGCTGCCAGCCATGTAGGAGCAAGTCAAAAGAATTTAATGCTAGTTGCTTTTCTTTACAGAAAAATTTTGAGATAGTCACTTTGAGAAGCTCCCTGCAACCCCTAACTGTAGCCAGCCCTGGAAATCTAAGCAATTCTTCAGTGGGAGAAGGGTTAAGGAGAGATTTTGTAAACACAGCTTACAGAGTCCTTAAGACGCTTTGAAAACACCATATCAAATGACAGCTCTTTTCCTTTCAGCTTTTTGGAGTCAAATTCTTCAACCGATTAACCTGTTCCTCCTTGGCGCCTATGAATTTTAATCAAGCATCGATAAACTGTTTCTTTGGTTCTGCCAGGCAACAGAACAGCCTCCAAGGAGAATTCAGTGTGTGCCCCATACCCCCCCCCCTCAACCCCCACACATAGAGGCTACACAAGAAGGCTTTAGAAAGAAGCCACGCACAGCGCAAAGCCTACCAGGTAATTTTGAACCAAGGTGTACAATTTATAATAATTCTATAATAATTTATTATTTATACCCCGCCCATCTGGCTGAGTTTCCCCAGCCATTCTGGGCGGCTCCCAATCAAGTGTTAAAAACAGTACAGCATTAAGTATTAAAAACTTCCCTCAACAGGGCTGCCTTCAGATGTCTTTTAAAGATAGGATAGCTGCTTATTTCCTTCACATCTGAAGGGAGGGTGTTCCACAGGGAGGGTGCCACTACTGAGAAGGCCCTCTGCCTGGTTCCCTGTAACTTGGCTTCTCGCAATGAGGGAACCGCCAGAAGGCCCTCGGCGCTGGATCTCAGTGTCCGGGCTGAACGATGGGGGTGGAGACGCTCCTTCAGGTATACAGGAAGGATACGCCGCCTTGACTCCTTGCTCCTCGACAACCAGCCCACGAGCCTGGGTTTCCCGGGGCTGCTACCTCTCTCTCCATCTTCCCATCAAGGGTGAACATAATATCTTTCCATACAGGCCTCAGAAACGCCATCCTGAGATACGGCGGAGCTGGCGAGCCACAGGTTTTGCCTACACGCTTAGTGCCGAGGATGTTATGTACTGAAGTTCTCACCCTGGGCCAGCAGGGGGATACTGTAGATAGTTTTCACTCAGGTCCACATATGCAAATAAGGAATTGAAAGTGACGGTCAGTGATTGGATAGCTACAGAAAGTTGTTACTGTTGCATTGTAGTGGAGCTCTATATAAGCAGGCTGGCTGAACCCTTCAGTTCAGTTCTGTTCTGGGCCTGTGAATAAACAAGAGCTGTTTGAAGAATCGCTGTGTCGTCTGGTATGTTCACCCACAACTTAACAGAGGAGCCACGTTAATTTCTTCCTGCTTTATTTCTAGAATTCAGAGACACGTCTCTGTCACGCCATCCGTCCTCTGTGTTGCACATTTCCAAATAAATGCCTCCATGTAACTAAATATTGCAGGCACTGAGCCTGTTCCGCCCTGTCCCAATCCTTTGGCAGATTGCTTTGCAGGCCAGCAGTCATTTTAGTCATTCACAAGGCGTCTAAGATATAGGCCCCTCGCTGTGTGGAAGTGCATCCCATGCAATATTGCTTTCCTATTTTCTCCCATCTCTTTTATCAATCAGTTTATCATGTCTGGTCCTTGGAGGTGGGTAGCAAGCAGGAACATTGGACCTTGGATCCACGAAGAAATAAATAAAATATTAAGAATATCATATAGTAAAAGGCCAGAGGCATTCCTTTTAGGAATTTTAAATGATGATATTCCGAAAGACAAAACTAAAATTTTCTTATACGCAACGTCTGCAGCAAGAATTCTGGTGGCTTGGCTAAGAATTCGAAAAAGAATCAGTTACCCACTAGGGGTTATGTAATCTTTCAGAATACTTAGAATTAGCCAAATTGACAGACATAATAAGACAAAAACCAAAAAGTGAAGTGAAAAAAGAATGGGAGTGCCTAAATGAATACCTCAAAAGTCAAGGTTCAAGGACAGAAATCTGGCTGAGTCTGGAACAACCTTGTGAAGTGAAAGGATAAGAAAGAGGGATTTATATCTAGATGTTAGGATAGAGATGATAAGGAAAACAGGGAGACACAATGAGAGATAAAGGAGGTGCTGTGGGATTGGTGGAAGTCAATGTTTTGTTCTTGTTTTTATAGTGTTTATATTATTAACTTGTAAGATATGGATTTGTTGGGGTTTTTTTAGTTGTTGCTTTTTTAGTTTTTCGAATGTTGGTTTTTGTGTGTTGTGTATTGCTATTTTTCGATATTTTTCGTGTTGTTGTTGTGTGGAAAATACTAATAAAATTTATTTTAACAAAGAAAAAAAGAAAATTGGACCTTTGTTATCTTTCCGCCTATGAAGTACCAATGCTACTCTCCCCGCACGTTAGAATTCAAACGAGAAACAATATTTACTCCTTTCTCAAAGTGCAATAACATGGTTAGAGCTGTCTCTAAGAAACACCGATCCGCGAGCTTATGCGCTCGCACATCTAAAACCACCTAAGTTACATCAAGGGAGTCAGAAAGTTTGCTTTGTGCTTTTATGCCACCTTGTGTGACGCGTATAACGCATGAAATGTTAGAAGTGAAGATATGGGGAGATGAGGTTTAGCTCAAGGTAAACCAACTGATAGACAGGTTTCAGATAAATCTGGGGAGGGAGAAAAGTTTTAACTTAAGTGCCACAATAAACAGTGATAATCACCCAGGACAGCCACTCTCTGCAAGGCTTTGTATAGAGGGGAAGCCTGGGAAATAAAGGGTAATTGTAACTTGCAAATCTTGAAGCAGGTTCTCTGAAAAACATCACCTGAGGGCTTGCAGAGTCACTGTTGAGCTGCAGATTCCCTTTCCTGTGGAAAGGAATTTAACAATTGGATTAAGGACTGCTAAACAGAAACCTACCATTTCTATAAAATCAGTTTACTTGAACCAAAGCTCCACAGATACTTAGAATAGAATTTCATACTACTCTTGCTGGGATAGCCAACATGGTCCCGTCCAGATCTTGTGGACTCCAACTGCCATTCGTGTTATCTCCTCCGAGAAGCTCAAGCTGGTAAACAAGATTCTCTCCTTCCCCATTTTATCCTGCAAACCACCCTGTAAACAGAGATTGCGCTTGCCCCAAGGTCCCCCAGCGAGCTTCATGGATGAGTGGGAATTTGAACCTGGGTCTCCCTGGTCCTAATCTGACACTGTGACCAATTATTAGAGCACATTTTGAAGTATACAGGGGATCTGCAGGGAGAAAGAATAGGAAATCCTGTTGTGTAAGTGTCGTTGTTGTTGTTGTTTAGTCGTTTAGTCATGTCCGACTCTTCGTGACCCCATGGACCAGAGCACGCCAAGCACTCCTGTCTTCCACTGCCTCCCGCAGTTTGGTCAAACTCATGCTGGTCAAACTAATGTCCAACCATCTCGTCCTCTGTCGTCCCCTTCTCCTTGTGCCCTCCATCTTTCCCAACATCAGGGTCTTTTCCAGGGAGCCTTCTCTTCTCATGAGGTGGCCAAAGTATTGGAGCCTCAGCTTCAGGATCTGTCCTTCCAGTGAGCACTCAGGGCTGATTTCCTTCAGAATGGAGAGGTTTGATCTTCTTGCAGTCCATGGGACTCTCAAGAGTCTCCTCCAGGACCATGATTCAAAAGCATCAATTCTTCGGCGATCAACCTTCTTTATGGTCCAGCTCTCACTTCCATACATCACTACTGGGAAAACCATAGCTTTAACTATATGGACCTTTGTTGGCAAGGTGATGTCTCTGTTTTTTAAGATGCTGTCTAGGTTTGTCATTGCTTTTCTTGCCTTGGCGAAGGGGCTTGAATAACTCAGAGAAGCTATGAGCTATGGCAAGCAGGGCCACCCAAGATGGACAGGTCATAGTGGAGAGTTTTGACCAAACGTGATCCACCTGGAGCAGGAACCGGCAAACCACTCCAGTATCCCTGTCAAGAAAACTCCATGGACAAAGACAACAGGCATATAAAAGTTGCGTGAGTGCAAGCCCTAAAACAAGAAGCATAAATTAGAATATAAACTACAAGGGGGAAACACCTTTTGAAAGCAATATTTCTTCTCCCCTCAGGCCAAACTGGTTCTTGAGTAGTCCTGTAGTGGTTGGAAGAGGCAGAGGTCAACTCAGCTGGAGCTAGATTGTAGGGTGTTTGCGATGTCCGTGGCATGGGTATTTAGGAAGCAACATAGGAAGAAACTGCCTTAGGCTGTGCCCACTGCCCGGAATTCTTTAAGGGAAATAATGTGTTTTGAATGCACTTTGAAGGTACTATCGCGTGCAGACAGCCTTATACTGAAGCAAACCATTGGTCCATTAGTTCAGCATCGTCTATACCATCCCCTCCAACATTTCTCCGATGAAAATAGGGACGTCCCATGCCATAATGATAATTTTACTTTTTATACCCCATACATCTTACTGGGTTGCTCCAGCCACTCTGCGTGGCTTCCAATATATAAATAATAATAATAAAACATTAAAAAACACACATTTCCTATACAGGATTGCCTTCAGATGGCTCAGGGGTCAGATAACTCCATACCCTCTGTAATGGTTGTAAGGGGGTTACTTGTGCGTAAGTTGCCTTCACTCTCAGTTAGATTGCTTGGTTCACCATGCCTTGGCTGACAGCCCACACTCCGTGGCCGGTCAGTTGCTTGCAGAATCCGTCAGTGGGCGTTTCTTGAACCTCTTCCAGCATAAGAGCTGTTTGACGCCAGTCTCCTCCTACTTTCCCTGCGCGGAACTTGTCTGCGCAAGTAAGGGGAAGGCAGAGGCGTGTCAGCGCTTTCCCCACTAGTCTCTGGTGAAGGGTCTTGGAGCCCTGTCTCCAAATCCTCCATCTCGTTTTCTTCTCCACTGGTGTTACGCTGAATTCCTTCCCCCTTGCTGGTCCCCTCTCCTGCATCGTTTTGGAGCCTTGCCTCCACCTCTCGCTCTGATGTCAGTTCCCTGACACCCTCCAACATTTCTCCAATGAAAACAGGGAACTTCTAAGGAAAAGCAGGACATTCCAGGATCAAATCAGAAACTGTGACAGCTTCTCTATATCAGGGAAGTCCCTGGAAAACAGGGACACTTGGAGGGTCTATTATACTGGCTGAGTCCTCGCTCGTTGCTGGAGTCATCAAGTTTTGAAAATGCGTGTGTGAACCAAGTGGTACAGGAGGGTTTCCCTTGTGTATGGATAACGAATAGACTTTAAAAACGAACACACTTTAGTTTTATTGAAAGGCTTAGATGCGACAACACATACTGCATTTCTGCATGAGGCACAAGATCAAAGGGAAAGATGCGATAGGCCTTACTTTCTCGGGGTTATTTTTATGGGCACTTACAGAATCCCAGATTGGCAGGCAATAACTCCAGGTAATCGATTTCTCAGAATCTTAAAAGTGCAAATGCTGGCCTTCAAATAATTGTTCAATACAGGTGCATCTATTATGCCAGGCTTTACCCCCCTCAAATATTCAACCATCCAAGGTCTTAAAGTTGCAGGCTTTTTAAAAAAGAAGGAAAAAAAGAACACATATTCTGCATCTCAAAATGCACTCAATCTTAATTGTTTTCATTAAAGATACCAGCCAATCCAAATGCATCCCAATTCATTAACCTTCTCACTTTAAGCTGATGAGGCCGTTAATTAACAGCAGCTACATTGTAATTTTCCTATCATGGACAGCCTTGTGTCATGAATAAGTCATGCCACGAAGTAACTGCAAGGAAAGAGGAAAGAGGGAAAACCTCCCTCATCTTATCTGGGGAAATTCCTTTTTGACCAATACCTAACCTGAAGGAGCGTCTCCACTCCCATCGTTCTGCCCGGACACTGAGGTCCAACGCTAAGGGCCTCCTGGCGGTTCCCTCGCTGCAAGAAGCCAAGTTACAGGGAACCAGGCAGAGGGCCTTCTCGGTAGTGGCGCCCTCCCTGTGGAATGCCCTCCCACCATATGTCAAAGAGAAGAACAACTAGCAGACTTTTAGAAGACATCTGAAGGCAGCCCTGTTTAGGGAAGCTTTTAATGTTTCACAGACCACTGTATTTTAACATTTTGTTGGAAGCCGCCCAGAGTGGCTGGGGAAAGCAAGACAGCTGGGTGGGGTATAAATAATAAATTTATTATTATTATTACTATTACTACTACTACTACTACTACCAGAGTGGCAGTCTGGTGCCTTAAGGATTCCAACTAGCTCTTTTAAGCAGAGGTCCCTGGCAAAGTGGGAGAGAACAAAATAAAAAAATTCCTTCCAGTAGCACCTTAAAGACCAACTAAGTTAGTTCTTGGTATGAGCTTTTGTGTGCATGCACACTTCTTCAGATACACACGAAAGCTCATACCAAGACACACACGAAAGCTCATACCAAGAACTAACTTAGTTGGTCTTTAAGGTGCTACTGGAAGGAATTTTTTATTTTGTTTTGACTATGGCAGACCAACACGGCTACCTATCTGTAAAGTGGGAGAGGAATGAGCTTCTTGGGTGGGTGGGGGGGGGGACAGGACGCATTTCCTTTTCTTCATTAACTGTGCAGTTTTTACATGTTTTTCAACTTTTCTTGAACTCATCAGTCAAGGTCTTTGTTTTCTATTCTTGGAAGAAGTTTCCCACAGATTGAGCCAACAGTATTTTCTGTACATTGCCAATTAAAAATGCTAGAATCTTCACCTGCAGATGCCTCTGCGGTCATGTTTATAACCTGCTTCACTGGAAAAGTCCAGCAAATTCAAAATCTCTAGTTGGTTGGTTAAGAGGAAAAAATGGTCCTACCTTTATGCGCAAAGGATCCCCACGAGGGTTCATTGTCCTGGCAAGACAATGCTCTCCTGCTCATTCTTAAAAGTGGGATTACCAGTCTCTGTCCATATGGGTACCATTTGTTGTTGTTGTTTAGTTGTTTAGTCATGTCCAACTCTTCATGACCCCGTGGACCAGAGCACGCCAGGCACTCCTGTCTTCCACTGCCTCCCGCAGTTTGGTCAAACTCATGTTGGTAGCTTTGAGAACACTGTCCAACCATCTCGTCCTCTGTCATCCCCTTCTCCTTGTGCCCTCCATCTTTCCCAACATCAGGGTCTTTTCCAGGGAGTCTTCTCTTCTCATGAGGTGGCCAAAGTCTTGGAGCCTCAGCTTCACGATCTGTCCTTCCAGTGAGCACTCAGGGCTGATTTCCTTCAGAATGGAGAGGTTTGATCTTCTTGCAGTCCATGGGACTCTCAAGAGTCTCCCTCCAGCACCATGATTCAAAAGCATCAATTCTTCGGTGATCAGCCTTCTTTATGGTCCAGCTCTCACTTCCATACATCACTACTGGGGAAACCATGGCTTTAACTATACGGACCTTTGTTGGCAAGGTGATGTCTCTGCTTTTTAAGATGCTGTATTGTACCACTGGGAAGCGGGTAGCGTGGTGGTTTAAACCACAGAGCCTAGGACTTGCTGATCAGAAGGTCGGTGGTTCGGGTGAGCTCCCGTTGCTCGGTCCCAGCTCCTGCCAACCTAGCAATTCGAAAACACGTCAAAGTGCAAGTAGATAAATAGGTACCGTTCCAGCGGAAAGGTAAACGGTGTTTCTGTGCGCTGCTCTGGTTCACCAGAAGCAGCTTAATCATGCTGGCCACATGACCCAGAAGCTGTACGCCGGCTCCCTCGGCCAGTAAAGCAAGATGAGCACCGCAACCCCAGAGTTGGCTACAACTGGACCTAATGGTTGGGGTCCTTTTACCTTTATGATGCTCGGTCCCCTCCCCACCCACCCAGACACCACACAATTCTTGCCCATGTCCTATGATGTTACACCCCTCTTTGGCTTCCCTCAGATTGTTCCACAGTCCTGAGATTAAGAGTCTACCGACTGAGCTATCACAGTAATCTTATACCCATTTACCTAGGGCTAAGCCCCTTGAACTCAGTTCCCAGCAGACATGCCTAGGATTGTGCCTCACACGTTTTAACAGAAATGCAAATAGAGATAAGGCATCTGCGCAGGCAGAGATGACAGATATTGCATGGTTCAGCCTAATCCCTCCAGAGCTTCTGCTGAAGCGAATACTCTCAGGGACTGAATGAAGTTAAACACAATGGATGAGTTGGAAGACCTCATCCTTGATATGTCACTGGTGGTAACTCTGGTAAAATGGGTTTGCATGACTTAAGCGCTCTGTGGCTGCGTGAAAATACTTGTGTTTTTTTCTTAAAAAAGAAAACTAACCCTGCTTAACCACAGACAAAGGCTGTGTCTCAGAGTCCTGCAATTAAAAAAGGCCAAGGCTTTTTCTCTCTCTCCGCACTCAGCCCAGAAGCAAGTCAAATCCTGCTACATTAAAAATATATTGCGGCATGTCAATTGGGGCAGGCAAAAATAGAATTGTGTGGGTGGGAGTCTGCAATGATTTCGCATCACTATTTGGGTGAACGTTCCCTGCAAAGGGATGTTAGCCTTTACCCCAACCTTTACCCCCCCCCTTTTTTTATTTAAGAATACTGCTAGTGGATTCAGCTTGCCTAACATACCGATCTATATTTATTGAAGCTCCAATTCTGTACCTGGTTACCTGGCAGAAGAATGGGCTGTTTGCACCCTTCCTTTTAGAAAGATTTCTCATAAACAGCCTCATGTGCCTCCTCTACATGAGGTCTAGAAGGTGGCAACATGAGAACGGGGCCTTTTCTGCAGTGGCTCCCCATTTGTGTCCACCTTCATTATATACTTCATTATACAAAACTGCTACTCCAGACCTTTGGCTGACTAACATAATAATAATATTTTTTTATTTATACCCTGCCCTTCCCGGTTCAGAAACCGGGCTCAGGGAGACTAACAACAAATTTAAAACACTTAATGGATGCAACCAAAAACAGCATAAAATACAGTATAAAATGTGAATAACAATAAATTCAGAATTCAAAAATCAAAAATCAATTTAGGGAGGAAATCCATTCAATAAACATTTAGCTGGCTAAATTAGTCCTATTTGGGCCAGCGAGGAGACCAGAGGAGAATTAGCTGTGGGATCCCATAGTGGGTAATCTTCATAAAAAGGGGAGGGGGAGGGAAGGAAGGGGAATAAAAGATCGGGCTAAGTTCAAATTGAAAGCCAGGCAGAATAGCTCTGTCTTACAGGCCCTGTGGAAGGAAGTTACCGGTAAATCCTGCAGGGCCCTGGTCTCATGGGGCAGAGCATTCCACCAGGTCGGAGCCATCACTGAGAAGGCCCTGGCCCTGGTGGAGGATAATCTGACTTAAGGTCCTCTGCGGGGCATACCAGGAGAGGCGGTCCCATAAATACGAGGGCTTTAAAGGTCAAAAGGCCTTAAGGTCCTCTGTGGGGCATATCAGGAGAGGCGGTCCCATAAATATGAGGGCCCTAAGCCACAAAGGGCATGTTAACATGTTATACCCCTTATAAATGTGGGTTTTGGGGGGGGTGGAGATGTGGGAAGGGAGGTTTATTGGTTTGTTTTGTTCTTGTTTAACTATGTATTTTATGTGGTGTTTTTATCTTGTATTTTTATGCTGTGGACCATCCTGAGATCTACAGATAAAAGAGGTTTACAATTTTCTATCTATCTGGAACAAGAGAGAGAAGCTATAAGGATTGATAAAAGATGTTCCTAAATAAATACACTTTTCAAAAGCACAAAGAGATGGAGAGGCCTAGCTAGATTTCCCCAAATCGGGAATTCTATAGCATGGTGGTGGCGGCTGCAGAAAAGACCCCGTCTTTGGTACTTGTCCAAAAAAAGTTTGATTGAAAGGGGAACCAGAGAGTGACAGATGAAAATCTTACATGGAAGGGCGGAATTTCTCGGGCGTTATGGATGCTGGAACAGATCTATGGTGCGATGAAAGCCTTATTACCCTTAAGAACTGGCCTGGGAGCCCTAGGAGAGAAGGAGTTATATAATAATAATAATAATAATAATAATAATAATAATAATAATTTATTATTTATACCCCACCCATCTGGCTGGGTTTCCCCAGACACTCTAGGCGGCTGCGAACAGAAACCTAAAATACAATAACCTGTTAAACATTAAAATGGGATGTGGGTGGCGCTGTGGGTTAAACCACAGAACCTAGGACTTGCAGATCAGAAGGTCGGCGGTTCGAATCCCCACGACGGGGTGAGCTCCCGTCGCTCGGTCCCTGCTCCTGACAACCTAGCAGTTCGAAAGCACCTCAAAGTGCAAGTAGATAAATAGGTATCGCTCCGGCGGAAAGGTAAACAGCGTTTCCGTGCGCTGCTCTGGTTCGCCAGAAGCGGCTTAGTCCTGCTGGCCACATGACCCGGAAGCTGTACACTGGCTCCCTCGGCCAATAAAGCGAGATGAGCGCCGCAACCTCAGAGTCGGTCACGACTGGACCTAATGGTCCGGGGTTCCTTTACCTGCCTGGTTCCCTGTAACTTGGCCTCTCGCAGTGAGGGAACCGCTAGAAGGCCCTCGGAGCTGGACCTCAGTGTCCAGGCAGAACAATGGGGGAGGAGAAGCTCCTTCAGATATACTGGACCGAGGCCGTTTAGGGCTTTAAAGGTCAGCACCAACACTTTGAATTGTGCTCGGAAACGTACTGGGAGCCAATGTAGGTCTTTCAAGACCGGTGTTATATGGTCTCGGCGGCCGCTCCCAGTCACCAGTCTAGCTGCCGCATTCTGGATTAGTTGTAGTTTCCGGGTCACCTTCAAAGGTAGCCCCACATAGAATTGGATGCTAAGCAGGCTGCTATGCAGGAGCAATGGACCACTCTGTCCACAGCTGGCGCAATGGGTCGGTGCATCTTGCTGTTAACTAAAAGGTTGGTGGTTCGGGCCCACCCAGGCAGGATTCCTGAATTCCAGGGGGTTGGACTAGATGACCCTTCAAGCTATACAATTCTACAATTCTATGTTTCTATTATAATTCTGTACCCAGCACAGAAGCAAGTAGGCTGCTAGAGGAGGAAAATCCAGCGTTCAGCAGCGGGCTGCTGCAGAAAGGAAAAAGCAATCTGCCATCTAGTAACTTCTATGGGTTTATTTACGAGGCTGACATAGTGTCCAAAGTCTAGACCAGGGTTTCCCAAACTTGGGCCTCCAGCTCTTTTTGGACTACAACTCCCATCATCCCTAGCTAGCAGGACCAGTGGTCAGGGATGATGGGAATTGTAGTCCCAGAACAGCTGGAGACCCAAGTTTGGGGGAAACCCTGGTCTAGACAAGTTGGGTATGGGTGTGCTTTGAAACTTGCTGGGTACCCACAGGCAAGTCTCAGCTTTTTAGTCTACCCTACTTCACAGGCTTGTTGTGATTTTTTTTTTTTTAAGTTGCTGTTTTTTTAACAAAAAGAAACAAATAAATACCAAATAAATGAGTAGGAAAGATGGCAAGTGTGTGTCAACAGCACTTCTTAACCCAAAAGGAAGGAACCTTTTATCATATGTGGTGGACCTGTCCCAAGGTGAAAGATTTCTGGGAAAAGATTTATAATGAATTGAAAAAAATGTTGAAATCTACATTTATAAAGAAACCAGAAGCCTTTCTTCTTGGAATAACAGGTTTGGAATTGCCCAAGAAAGATGTTAAATTATGTTTGTATGCCACAACTGCTGCTCGTACCTTGTTAGCTAAAAAGAGGAAAACCCAAGAATTAAAACAATAGAAGAATGGCAGATGAAGTTGAGGGATTTTTCGGAGCTAGCCAACCTAACCAGAAGAGTCCGCGAAAAGAAGGAGGAGGAGTATCAGGAAGAGTGGATTAAATTTAATGATTACTTAGTTAAATATGTTAAGTTAAATTAACTGAAAACAGCTTGCAGATACTTAATTGGTTTAGCATTTTATTTATGTTAAGTGATGAATTATTATGTTTAATTTCATAATGTGAAGATCTAAGGATGTTAATGTTTAAGTTAAATTTTATAAGAACTGTGGTTTGGAAAACCGTTAAAAGGATATGCAATGAAATTTAACGAAGGGGAAGCGAGGAAGTCACTTAACAATGTTAATAAGTGTAATATTCAATAAGGCTATGATTTATGTTTGTTTGTCTTATGTGTTTGTTTGTTTATAATGTTGTGAAAACTAATAAAAAAATTGAAAACAAAATCAAAACAGCAAAACTGAGCCATGATGTTAAAACATTGCGGATCACTTGACGCTTCCCAGAGGTTATGTCCAGACATAACTTCCTTTCCCTGAAGACTCATGAAATAGACTCAAGTGTTTTCCAGAAACTCTGTTGCTGTTGTGGTGGGAAGTTTTAGTTGCTGAGGTTAAGCAGCTACTTACTTACCGGTAAGCGTATATGATGTTTTGTTCTGGGTGTGTGTGGTGTGTGTGTTTTATAAATGTTGTTGTTCCAAGAGTTATTTCCCTGCCCTTCTTACCAAGCCAAGAGGGTGAAACAGAAGTCAGATGTGAGTGCCTAACAACTGCAGTTCCTTAACCACACTCACACTGGAACCCACAAGCGAATTTTGCTTCCTTCCATACCCCAGAACCAGAATTTATCCAATATTGGGCAGACCGTGAAAAGCCAAGTTTTTCAGATCTCCAAAGTAAGGTAAAGGTAAAGGGACTCCCTAAAACGTGAGTCAGGTCAACAACCTTGACCTGAAACAGATTTTAATCGTGTGAGTAGATCGCAGTCCCCTGGAAGTTGGACGTCCCTGGAATATACTATTGTCATTTATGCTAGGTAAAGGTAAAGGGACCCCTAACCATTAGGTCCAGTTGTGACCGACTCTGGGGTTGCAGCGCTCATCTCGCTTTATTGGCCGAGGGAGGCGGCGTACAGCTTCCAGGTCATGTGGCCAGCATGACTAAGCCGCTTCTAGCGAACCAAAGCAGCACATGGAAACGCCGTTTACCTTCCCGCCAAAGCGGTACCTATTTATCTACTTGCACTTTGACGTGCTTTCAAACTGCTAGGTTGGCAGGAGCAGGGACCGAGCAACGGGAGCTCACCCCGTCGTGGGGATTCAAACCGCCGACCTTCTGAACGGCAAGTTCTAGGCTCTGTGGTTTAACCCACAGCACCGTAGTATAGCCTAAAAAACAACACGCCTACTCGTAAGCGCTCTGATTCACTGAAACGGGTTCCTTAATTCCACTCTAGGAAATATGGTTAGGACAGCAGCTTATGGGAAGGGTGAACTCAAACAGACTCAATTTGGCCATTTGTCGTCTGCATCTTGCTGTAAACAGCAGAAGGGACCGTTGGCCTTCGTCCCTAAGGCTGCTCTTGACGGCAGCCCTTCCCCCGCCCTCCATAGAAGTGAATAGAGTGTATGGGAAAGCCTTTCCCACCAATTCATTGGTATGGAATGAAAAGAAAAACTGCATTATTATTGAGTCCCTGAAACCAGAGGTGTGGGGCAGAGAGGGGGGTACTGCTATACCAGAGCCAGAGCCAACAAAGGAAATCAGACTCTGAGCTCCACCCATCTTTAAAAAAAGTAAGTTTCTAGTCCTTGTGAATTAAAACTATAATGCAAATCTGAATCCTCTTTTTGTGAGAGGTGAAGGGAACCCAATCCACATACAGTGTCCTGGGTCCGGAAAATCTTCCTGGCACCTTTTCCTCGAATTCAACTACCCTAGCCTGTACTGCTTGCTTCAGATTAATTAAAGCCGTGAGCTACACACTAACTGGGGAGTAAATTCCTGAGATTTATTTCTGAGATAAAAGTGCTTACTGGAGTTCATGAGACACCAGCTCCACCCTTTAATATGATGTCAACTTTTCGCTTTTTCTTTTTGGGGGGGGAGTTTAACACAACTTCTTTAAACATTGAACTTTAGTGCATTTTAAAAGTTGTGTTTGTGTTATGAGAAGGGAAATGTCCCGGCCATAAAAAATGTGATTAAAAAAAGAATTCCCGTTGAAGTTGCACAATTCAGAGCATTCAGATTTAAATCTGTCCTGAAGCGACTAAACCGAATGAATGCCTGTGTATGCATTTAGGAGCAGCTGCTGTGGTGTGTGAATAACATTTTTGCGCAAGTAAAACGCTCAGAAAACAAGTGCTAAGTATTCCCATTGAGTTTCACGGCTACTCAAGAGTAGGCAGTAAAGCTGTGTGCTGTACACTGGCCTCTCCCTTAGATGGACATAGGTAAAGGTAATGGGACCCCTGACCATTAGGTCCAGTTGTGACCGACTCTGGGGTTGCGGCACTCATCTCGCTTTATTGGTCAAGGGAGCCGGCGTGCAGCTTCCGGGTCATGTGGCCAGCATGACTAAGCCACTTCTGGCAAACCAGAGCAGTGCACGGAAACGCCGTTTACCTTCCCGCCAGAGCGGTACCTATTTATCTACTTGCACTTTGACGTGCTTTCGAACTGCTAGGTTGGCAGGAGCTGGGACTGAGCAACGGGAGCTCGCCCCGTCGCGGGGATTCGAACCGCCAACCTTCTGATCGGCAAGTCCTAGGCTCTGTGGTTTAACCCACAGCACCACCCGCGTCCCAGATGGACATATACTGCCCTCAAAATAATTACTTGGACCGTTACAAGGAGACATAGCTGCTATGCAACTAAACCCCTTCAAATCTTTTCAGTTATAGATAGGTAGCCGTGTTGGTCTGCCATAGTCAAAACAAAATAAAAAAATTCCTTCCAGTAGCACCTTAAAGACCAACTAACTTAGAACTAACTTAGTTGGTCTTTAAGGTGCTACTGGAAGGAATTTTTTTATTTTCCCTTCAAATCTGTATACTCTGCAGAATTCTTGATAATTATCCTTTCTCCCTTTAAAAATCAAAGGGTGTACAATTAATATGTTTAACATCCTGGTCTTTAAAGCGCTTACATATAAAATAAGTCACACTCCTTTCAATAGCAGGGTTCAAATAAGACTCGTGGAATCGGGACGCCGTTTCAGACCACCTGGAATCTGGGTTCCTATCTTACCTACTGGGTGCTCTCCCAGCAGGGGACGTTTGCGGAGGGACGCAGCAGTGGTGTTTTCGGAAAAATTCATTTCTGGGAAAGAAACGGGACAACATCAGGAACGTTGCACATCTGATGTGACCTCATCCGGTCTGATCTCGGCCTGGGCTCTCTTTGAACGCCACCGCCCCGCCCCCCGCGCCGTCCATTCAAGCCTCAGAGAAAGTTTCTTTCAACTTTTCAGCAAAGGAATCCCACCGCCCGAGATCCGCCCACATTCCTCCCCGCCCCTGAGAGCCCTTTTATCTTCCCAGCCAATCGTAAGCAGAGCTGCGGAGACAACAGACCGCGCCATTGGCAGGGGCTGGGGTTGCGTGGCCCCGCCCACCGCTCGGTTTGTGAATGGGGAAGGGGCGGCGTTCCATGGAACGCTCGGGCATAAATGCGTCCTTTCCCTTTTCTGCCGCTCCCCCGCCTCTTCCTCATTTTGTAAGGGGCGTTCCATCGCCCGCTCCAGCCGCCGGAGAGACGGCTTGCATCTGCCAAACGCGGGGGCGCCGGCGGGATCTGTTCGGCTGCTTCTTAAACCCGGGTGTCGAGAGCGTGCGAAGAACCAGCCGAGTCAGCGCGGGGCGGAGGAACCACGCAGTAATTGGATTTTTAAAAAATTCCTGAAAAGCCCCTGGAGTAAAATGCGCGGATCAAGCGGGAGAAGCAATCGTAATCCGTTTAACTCTGAAGCCTAAAATCCCAGGCATTTTTTTTTTTTAAAGGAACGGAGAGCAGGGGAAATTGCCACGGAGGGACTTTCTCAAGGACTTGTTCTTCCGCACCCAACGCCTCCAAGGAAACTTTTTTATATATAAAAAAGAAGAAAAACCCCATGGACTGATTTCGCGCGGCGGGGTAAAAAAGACTCGAGCCCTTGCGATTTCGTTGGGAACCAGGTACTTTTGGGACAAACCGAGGCGTGTGTTTTGAGTGTTGGAAAGACCCGTTCCGGAGGCGAGGCAAACGCGGAGAGGCTTCCCGGTCCTGGCTGCTCCGCAGACGGATCCCTGCACAGCCCTTTGGCGAGCGATCAACGGGAGAGCCGGCTGAGCGAGCGATCCGCCCCTCCGCCTCCCCCACCCGAGAGCAGGAGGCTGCAAGAGCGAGCCAGCCCCGCCGCCTGACCCCTTTTGCAGCTCGCCCCGTTGGAGGAAAGTCGCGGAGGTCCGGCGGCTCTTGCCTTGGGCGCCAGGCTGCGCAGACCTCCCTGGTGCTCCGCGCTTCTCTCCCGGGTGCGCGCGTGTTCGGCTGCCCGCCGCTGCGCCGGATCATGGGCCGGGGAGCGGCGTCGTGCGGGAGGCGGGCGGCGCCCCTTCCTCCTCCTCCTGCCGCGGGCCTGTGGGCCTTGGCTTGGTGCGCCCTGGTCTGGGGTCTCCCTCGGGGCGCCGTCGCGCAGCCTTACCAGGGCGAGAAGGGCATCTCGGTGCCGGACCACGGCTTCTGCCAGCCCATCTCCATCCCTCTGTGCACGGACATCGCCTACAACCAGACCATCTTGCCCAACCTGCTGGGCCACACGAGCCAGGAGGACGCGGGCCTGGAGGTGCACCAGTTCTACCCGCTGGTGAAAGTGCAGTGCTCGCCCGAGCTGCGCTTCTTCCTGTGCTCCATGTACGCGCCCGTCTGCACCGTCCTGGAGCGGGCCATCCCGCCGTGCCGCTCGCTCTGCGAGAGGGCGCGCCAGGGCTGCGAGGCCCTCATGAACAAGTTCGGCTTCCAGTGGCCCGAGCGCCTCCGCTGCGAGAACTTCCCCGTCCAGGGCGCCGACGAGATCTGCGTGGGCCAAAACACCTCGGACACCTCGGGGGGGACGGGCGGCGGCGCCCCCGGGGGCGGCTACCCGCCCGCCGCCGCCTCCTCGCCCGCTCCCCCTCTGCCCGACCCCCCGTCGCACCCTCTGCCCCCCTCCAGCTCCGCTTTCTCCTGCCCCCGCCAGCTCAAGGTGCCCCCTTACCTGGGCTACCGCTTCCTGGGCGAGAGGGACTGTGGCGCCCCCTGTGAGCCGGGCCTGCCCCACGGGCTGATGTACTTCAAAGAGGCGGAAGTCCGCTTTGCCCGCCTGCTGGTGGGCATCTGGTCCGTGCTGTGTTGCGCCTCTACCCTCTTCACCGTGCTGACCTACTTGGTGGACATGAGGCGCTTCAGCTACCCGGAGAGACCCATCATCTTCCTCTCGGGGTGCTACTTCATGGTGGCCGTGGCGTACGTGGCCGGCTTCGTCCTGGAAGACAAGGTGGTGTGCGTGGAACGCTTCTCCGAGGACGGCTACCGCACGGTGGTCCAGGGCACCAAGAAGGAAGGTTGCACCATCCTCTTCATGATCCTCTACTTCTTTGGCATGGCCAGTTCCATCTGGTGGGTCATCCTCTCGCTCACCTGGTTCCTGGCGGCCGGCATGAAGTGGGGCCACGAAGCCATTGAGGCCAACTCCCAATACTTCCACTTGGCCGCCTGGGCTGTGCCGGCCATCAAGACCATCACCATCTTGGCCATGGGGCAGGTGGACGGAGATGTTCTCAGTGGGGTCTGCTACGTGGGCATCTACAGCGTGGACGCCCTGCGGGGCTTCGTCTTGGCTCCGCTCTTCGTCTACCTCTTCATCGGCACCTCCTTCCTGCTGGCCGGCTTTGTGTCGCTCTTCCGGATCAGGACCATCATGAAGCACGATGGCACCAAGACGGAGAAGCTGGAGAAGCTGATGGTGAGGATCGGGGTCTTCAGCGTCCTCTACACGGTGCCGGCCACCATTGTGCTGGCCTGCTACTTCTACGAACAGGCCTTCCGGGACACCTGGGAGACAACCTGGCTGCTGCAGACCTGCAACAGCTACGCCATCCATTGCCCTGCCAACGTGGCCCCCATGAGCCCCGACTTCACGGTCTTTGTCATCAAGTACCTCATGACCATGGTTGTAGGCATCACCACCGGCTTCTGGATTTGGACGGGCAAGACCCTCCAGTCCTGGCGCCGCTTCTACCACAGACTCAGCACCGGGAGCAAAGGGGAGACGGCTGTATGAGCCACTTCCGCCCCTCGCACCCGTCCCAGGCAGGCTGTCTCCCCAAAGCTGCTCTCTTGCTTCTTGTGGAGAAGACTTGCTTGTAGAAGGAAAGAGGGAACTGGTGAGACGCGAGCTGTTTTCCTTCAAACTCTGCCTCCTCTTCTTGCCACCGCAAAGATAAAGATGGTTGCTGGCTTGTTTTGCCTTGCAGGCTGGCCAAGTGGAAGAGTTGAAGATTAAGTGTCCTTCTTAAGACTGCTCCTCGGGACAGTAAATTTCTTAACCCTGTGAGAATTTCTTTACTTCCCATCCTTCTTTTTTAAAAAAGTGCTGCAGTATCTGTTCAAAGGGAAATGTTGGGATTGTGCCAAGGATAGAAGCTGGGGAGACAGCAAAGGAAAGGGAGAAAAGCAATATATTCCCTCCCCCCCAAAATTGGTCACATTTGTGGATTTATGTGCTGTCAGATTGGAAGTTCCTAACTCCCCCACCCCAAATCCAGAGTCCTGGTTCACAGCCTTTGTCATCTGCATCCTGGCGGATTTTATTTTTCTCAGACAACGCTGCAAATTGGAAGTCTTGCTCCCTGTACTTCTATTTTGTGTGTCTTCTGTCTGCAAACTTCTTTAGCAATCTTCAGTTCCATCCTCTGCATGACTTACTCAGAAAGCCATCCCTTTAATTTCAAGACTCTTACTCCCAAGTAAGTATGTGCATGGGATTTTAGCATCCTATATAGACTTACTTGTGAGTAAGACCCCACTGGGTCTTCCTTCTGAGTAGACCCCTTTAGGATTTCCCTGTTAAGTTTCACTGACCTCTGTGAAACTTCTCTCCTGAGTTAATGCATGTTAAATAGGCTCTGCGGGAGAAAAATTCTCCTCTACTTCAGCTTTAAAAGTTTCCCCCCAAATGAATCCCTGCTTTGGCAGAAGGTATCTTGCTGGGGTGGGGGAGGAGAGGAGCTTTTCTGTGTAGGATTCTGAAAAAAAGAATTGACATGTTGATTTTCAGTAGAATGCGATTTACCCTCTTCCCTTTTGTTAGCTGAGACAAAAGAGAAACAAAAGTGTATTTCTCTGCGGCAAGGCATAAGCATGGGATCAGTTTTTTATGGGGAAACTTAACAAAGAATTTGTTGAGGTTCAGCCATGGAGCTCCCTGGCTCAGGCAGGTCCACATTCCTTTTATGAACACAAGAGGGAAGTTTCAGAAAGCTCTCCTGTTTAACTCAATCTGAGACTCTCACCCACTGTTTTTTTTAAAAAAATGGGAGTTTTAATTTGGAACACTTGATAAAACAGGCCACATCAAAATACGCAAGGCAGGCGGTTATTATAATATCTCTTGGTCACAAGGCTGCAGTTTCCTGAAAAAGGGGGAAAGACTTTGAAACCGACAACTGCAGCAGAAATATATTTATCAGCCCGGACCTAAATCCCGTTCTCTGTTCACGTGCTTTTAAAAGCCCGTTGAAATCAGTGTTATAGTTTCTTTTTAAAATATCTAATTCTGTGCTGGGTTGTGGCCATCATTATGGAGAAATATAGATTTTATCGGAAACGAGATTTTCAGTGCACCCCTGTCCATTTTTACGCTGATATAAGTTCTGCTGGGTTCGCTGGGGCTTATTCTGTAGTGGATGTGTTAATTTTGTGTGCTTGACCACCACCCAGCAAAAAGTTGTCATAAGGCCACAAACCTGCGTGCACATAACCAGGAAAAAAAAGTTCCACGCAGTAGTGCTTGCTTAGGATCCGAGTGGCCTGTAATTAATCATCTCTAACTTAAGTCCCATTGATGGGGAATGATGACATGTCCCAATCAGCTAAAATTTTGGGTTGTGCTCAAGCTGTTAAATGAATGGTAAACTGCAGCTGCTGGTTTCTCTTCTTCCTAAACTGGGCAGTTCTTAAAAAAAAAAAAAAGCATAATAAATACATGTTCAGAGTCTGCCTTGCTGTATTCTGGGAGTAAGGAATACTTCTGAGTAGACCAGCGTAGGAAGGTGCCGTCAGTCTCTTTCCTTGAACCTTGTTAAATAGAAAGTCTTCTGAAATAAAAAGGGGAAAAGGGTGTTTTCAGCACAGCATCATCCTATGTGAAATTCTCCAGACAGCCATTGAGCAAAATAAATTAAGTTTTACTTCAGAAGCATTTCATGTTCCTTTCTGAAATGTTCCAGTGCTCTCAAGTCTCTTAAATTATGTTAAATTGTCCTTTTCATATATAGATAAATTAAGGGGCTTTCTTTTTTTTTTTAGCTTTCTGTGAACCTAAGGGGTTTGAATTTATTTTTGCTCAAAAGACTAATTGGAGAACTGCAGGTTTTTTAGCAAGCTCTGCTTCCATTTCCCCTTCCTATGGCTGTAATAACTTTCTTCTTTATATGTATGAACGGAGATCCAAGTTTTTAAATAAATAGAAAGTATTGGAAAGGGAAAGTTGTCGAGGTGGTGAGTGTGTGCAGGGCATAGTATTTGGGAATGAGGCAGCAAAAGAGGAAAAAAACCCACCCCAGTAATTTTGCAGTATGTTTTGTCTCCCTGGTTCAGAGATCCTGGTTTGTTTGTTTTTAAGACAATAAGACCAGCTAAAAAGTACAAGATGTATATTTTGTAAATCTGACATTTTGTAAGAATATATATATGTATTTATGTTTTTATTTACTTTTTTTGTCTTCAAATGGTCTGTGAAAGACCCATTCATATGTACAGAACACAAAAATAAATGGATTTTTAATACAATGTAACTTTTTTTTACAGTTCTATCTTAATTCTCAAATTCTTTTCCCCTTCCTCATCTTTTTATTATTGGGTGCCTTAAATGCTTAATGGATGTGGCCTCAAACTATGCATCATTCTTGCAGCGCAGTGCTGTGGCAATTGTTCCATCAGCCCAAGCTTTTCAGCTTGCCAGATAATATTATTCCTTCTCTCCTCTCCCCGGATGCTATTCTGGGGGTTCTAACTCTCCCAGAGCCAATTTTGGGTGGCTTGCAAGGAAATAGGGGGAACCTCTTGCATTAGCAAAAGCCCTTGTGTGGGTTTATGCCATTTGTATTTATTTAAAAATTACGACTAGATTGGGTCAGGCTGCACAATCTGGGATATTCAGGCAGGCCTGAGACTAAACTCAAATTATTTTGAAGAGGGCCAGCTTCCAATAGGGTAGGTTAGAGCTAGCAGTCCTAGACTGCTTACTGGTAATCTTAACTCTCTGAAGTCATAGAGGAATTCCTACCAAATAAGCATGCTGAGGACTTTGTGCTCATCTTTCAATTGATTTATTTAGTAAAGGAATGGGCATCCTATGGCCCTCTGGATGTTGTTTGACTCCAGTTCCCATCAGCCCGAGGCAGCATGGCAGCAGCAATAATAATAATAATAATAATAATAATAATAATAATAATAATAATTTATACCCCAGCCACTCTGGGCAGCTCCCAGCAGAATACAGTCGTACCTTAGATCCTGAACGCCTTGCGAGTCAAACGCTTTTGCTCTCAAACACCACAAACCCGGAAGTGAGTGTTCCGGTTTGCAAACGTTCTTTGGAACCCAAACATCCGATGAGGCTTCCGATTGGCTGCAGGAGCTTCCTTCAGCCAATCGGAAGCCACGCCTTCGTTCCCGGACGTTTTGGAAGTCAGACGGCCTTCCGGAATGGATTCCGTTTGCCTTCCGAGGTACGACTTAAAAAACAATAAAACCTAAAACGTTAAGAACTTCCCTAAACAGTGGCCACAAATTATGGAAGTTGTAGTGCAGCAACATTTTGGAGAGCCACAGTTTCACATTTCAAGCCCACCTTTCCTGTAGAGAGCAGTTTAGCTTGGTAGAGCATGGGACTCTTAAATTTTGGAGTTGTGGGTTCAAGTCCCACATTGGGCAAAAGATTCCTGTATTGCAGGGGATTGAACTAGATTAACTAGATTACCCTCTGGGTCCCGTCCGTGAAGCAGGTAATGTTGAGAGTGACCAGCCCAGGGCATCGTGGCTGAATGGGGACTTCTTTCCATCCCAGCTGAGGGCACAAAATGCTTCGCTGAAACAAACTTCATTCCTTTTCAAAACCAGTGGTTTTCCCAACAGTATTGTTGTCGTTTAGTCGTGTCCGACTCTTCGTGACCCCATGGACCAAAGCACGCCAGGCACTCCTGTCTTCCACTGCCTCCCGCAGTTTGGTCAAACTCATGCTGGTAGCTTCGAAAACACTGTCCAACCATCTTGTCCTCTGTCGTCCCCTTCTCCTTGTGCCCTCCATCTTTCCCAACATCAGGGTCTTTTCCAGGGAGTCTTCCCTTCTCATGAGGTGGCCAAAGTATTGGAGCCTCAGCTTCAGGATCTGTCCTTCCAGTGAGCACTCAGGGCTGATTTCCTTCAGAATGGAGAGGTTTGATCTTCTTGCAGTCCATGGGACTCTCAAAAGTCTCCTTCAGCACCATAATTCAAAAGCATCAATTCTTCGGCGATCAGCCTTCTTTATGGTCCAGCTCTCACTTCCATACATCACTACTGGGAAAACCATGGCTTTAATTATATGGCCCTTTGTCGGCAAGGTGATGTCTCTGCTTTTTAAGATGCTGTCTAGGTTTGTCATTGCTTTTCTCCCAAGGAGCAGGCGTCTTTTAATTTCGTGACTGCTGTCACCATCTGCAGTGATCATGGAGCCCAAGAAAGTAAAATCTCTCACAGCCTCAAAGTAAAATCTCTCACTGCCCAACAGTATACCTTCAGTTAATCCTTTCCGTATTGATTTGCAGAATTTATATGCTTTCGTGTAACATAAACGTCTCCAGGTGGCTTAACAGTAAGAAATAAGATCAAAATAAGAAATAAGAAATAAGTTCAAATAAGATTCAAAACGAAAGCAACTTAACTGTAACAATAGCAAAACTCGGTTGCACCCAAACAAAAACACATTTAAAGACTATAACCATATTGTCTGCCATTGGAAACCTGCAAGTTGCAAAGCATTCTGGGACTCGCTGTTTGTGACATGCTCAGCCATTGGGCAATACTGTCACAATCTGACACTTAGGGCTAAATCAAGCACACTGGTGGTGCTGTGGGTTAAACCACAGAGCCTAGGACTTGCCGATCAGAAGGTCGGCAGTTCGAATCCCCACGACGGTGAGCTCCCGTTGCTCGGTCCCTGCTCCTGCCCACCTAGCAGTTCGAAAGCACATCAAAGTGCAAGTAGATAAATAGGTGCCACTCCGGCAGGAAGGTAAATGGCGTTTCTGTCCGCTGCTCTGGTTCACCAGAAGCAGCATAGTCATGCTGGCCACATGACCCGGAAGCTGTATGCCGGCTCTCTCGGCCAATAAAGCGAGATTAGCGCTGCAACCCCAGAGTCAGTCATGACTGGACCTAATGGTCCGGGGTCCCTTTGCCTTTACCCTTTATAATGCGCTAGGAACCAACACAGACCTAGGCTCAAAACCCCATTCAGGCCTGAACTGATCAATTCTTAGCCTATAACCTACCTCACAGGATTGTTGTGGATCACACAAGGGATGGGAGAACAATCATGTATGATGCCTTGAGTTTTCCAAAGAAAATTTGGGGTATGAAGGGAAAGACAACACTTCTCTACAGATTAGATGGTGGTCAAGTCTTTCAGTTACCCATCACTGGAGAGTTACTTGTAAATGAAGTAATTCTCTACAAAATAAGAGGATACTGCTCTCTCAACATTTGTTCCTTCTTTGCTCAATGCACGATCAATTTTTTCCTTTTCCTGTAAAGGCTGTAAAAACTTGACCACTTCCTAAATTTTGTCCCAGGTATGTTTGCGTATAGAGGAGCTTTCTCAATAGTGAAAACGGGGGTGGAGGGTGAGAACAAGCAATTGTCAAATTTGACAGTATTTGGTTCAGAAAGGTGTTTTCCCCCCAAGCCACTGTGTCTGTTTTTCTCTAGGTTTGCTTCAGTTCTATTAGGCAGAAGAACCTGAAGCATGAATTCGCACTGAGAGCAATAGGGCATCATCACTCGGGTATCCTATAGGCTGCAGATAAGTGACTAGGACTGCAAACAGTGGGATTTACTCCCAAGTAGGTATGGGGGATGTGGGTGGCACTGTGGGTTAAACCACAGAGCCTAGGGCTTGCTGATTAGAAGGTCAGTGGTTTGAATCCCCACGACGGGGTGAGCTCCCGTTACTCGGTCCCTGCTCCTGCCCTCTTAGCAGTTCGAAAGCACACCAGTGCAAGTAGATAAATAGGTACCGCTCCGGCAAGAAGGTAAACGGCGTTTCCATGCGCTGCTCTGCTTCGCCAGAAGCGGCTTAGTCATGCTGGCCACATGACCCGGAAGCTGTACGCCGGCTCCTTCGGCCAATAAAGCGAGATGAGTGCCACAACCCCAGAGTCGGCCACAACTGGACCTAATGGTCAGGGGTCCCTTTACCCTTTAGGTATGTAAAGGGTTATGCTGTTAATCCCAGTGAACTCATTTTATCACCTTTATCCAAGCTGACATTTCAAATCACTATTTTGCTTGATAATAAGAGGACCTGTGCTTAACTTCCTATAAAAACACTGCTCCCAGAATTCTTGACATCAAATGTCATTTGGGTGCAATAAAACATTTTATTGGGACTCCAGATAGTTCTAGACATTCGGCCACTTTTCACAAGGCAATGAAAAGTTTTATTCTTTCTCAGTATATTTGAAAAATGTATGTTTCAGATCAGCTCCAGAATTTATCTTAGAAACTTGATGTTCAGCTGCTGTTGCCGATTGGTCATTCCAGTGCATATCTTTATAAGCAGGGGAACAGTAATATTAAATTCTGGCAGTGAATCCAACTAGATAAATGACATTTTCCAGCCTTCTCCTTCCCTAAGGTATCTGTCTCGCTATCTCACATTCATATTAGGGGTGTGTGTACCAGCCGCAAGATTCAACTTGTATCTGTAACTTTGGGAAGCAGCCCAATCTGTTTCAGAGTTGCTTTGTGTCTTTCCAATTCGACTCCATGTTCAAGACGGAATTATCTCTGTTAAAAACAATGCTCTGTTTCACCACCAGCACCCCATTCACTATGTTGTTGTTGTTGTTCAGTCGTTTAGTCATGTCCGACTCTTCGTGACCCCATGGACCAGAGCACGCCAGGCACTCCTGTCTTCCACAGTTTGGTCAAACTCAGTAGCTTCGAGAACACCGTCCAACCACCTCGTCCTCTGTTGTCCCCTTCTCCTTGTGCCCTCCATCTTTCCCAACATCAGGGTCTTTTCCAGGGAGTCTTCTCTTCTCATGAGGTGGCCAAAGTATTGGAGCCTCAGCCTCACGATCTGTCGTTCCAGTGAGCACTCAGGGCTGATTTCCTTCAGAATGGATAGGTTTGATCTTCTTGCAGTCCATGGGACTTTCAAGAGTCTCCTTCAGCACCATAATTCAAAAGCATCAATTCTTTGGCAATCAGCCTTCTTTATGGTCCAGCTCTCACTTCCATACATTGCTACTGGGAAATCCATAGCTTTAACTATACGGACCTTTGTTGGTAAGGTGATGTCTCTGCTTTTAAAGATGCTGTCTAGGTTTGTCATTGCTTTTCTCCCAAGAAGCAGGCGTCTTTTAATTTCATGGCTGCTGTCACCATCTGCAGTGATCATGGAGCCCAAGAAAGTAAAATCTCTCACTGCCTCCATTTCTTCCCCTTCTATTTGCCAGGAGGTGATGGGACCAGTGGCCATGATCTTCATTTTTTTGATGGGGAATCAAACCTTTTTGCTTTTCATCGAAGTGAATGTTGCAGGACCCCCACTACTCCCAGTCAACATGGCCACTGGTCAAGGATGCAAGGAGTTGGTCATCCAGCATCACCTGACAGGCATGACATTGGTTACCCCTAGTGTAGAATGTGTTGGCTTGGGGTTTTTTGGGTTTTTTTAAGGTGGGAATATTTGTGCTTTTATTTAGATCTGCACCCCAATTTCCAACGGCGTTATCAGGACAGCTTGCAATGAAAATTTTAAAAACACTTTAATATCCCTAATACGTTGAGCTGCGGTCAGGAACTCCATGAAAGCAACATCCAAATAAAGCAGATGAACAAAAGTTCAAAAGTCCGCACAAATAAAAAGGTCTTTGCTGGTGCCACACAAGCAGTGGAGGGCCTTCTTGGCAGTGGCACCCTGCCATCAGATGTCAAGGAGATAAAGAACTACACAACTTTTAGAAGACATCTGAAGGCAGCCCTGTATCAGGAAGTTTTAATGTTTGACATTTTATTTTTTTTATGTTCTGCTAGAAGCCGCCCAGAGCAGATGGGCGGGGTATTTTATTATTATTATTATTATTATTATTATTATTATTATTATTATGTCCCTAGGACTGCTCCAAAGCCAGGAGGCCATCACTGTGATGTCCCTTTTCACTAGTAACCAACCACAGCACATTTGTGGCAGCAGAGAAAGTGGCAGGAGGGTAATGCTGTGAGCTTTTTTTGTTGCGTTTTGTTTAAAATGCACCGAGCTCATGTCTCTCGCATCAGTGTAAGCCAGTGTTGTCACGTTGGGTATACGTGTATGTGGCTTTTAAAGGAAACTCTTGCTGTGTGGACATGCACTTTTGCCGTGCGTAGAGAAAACTGTGGGTGGGAAACTGTGGAAAGAGTACGGCTTGGGTCCTACGCAACCGTATGCACTTATATTCTGATTTCAAGGAGTGCAGCCTAAGCATAAAGGAATGGGCTGTGCTGCTGCAATGACTAGGAGCAATTGTACGGAATAATCATAGAATTGTAGAGTTGGAGGGAACCCCAGTCATCATCTAGTCCAACCCCTCACAGTGCAGGAATATTGTATGCCGCTTCCCATATGGGAATCAAACCGGCAACCTTGGCACCATGCTCAAACCAATGCCCTGTTGAACTTGTTGGGACTCCTATGTCTATGTATAAGATTTGGTGGCACTTTTTTTTATTAAGCACACTGCTTCTGTGTGAGGGCAAAATGTAGTCCGGATTATGGATTCCGTTGCACAGGAATCTGTTCCCCAATGGCTCCACAGCCTAACTTTGATGCGGTGAAGGTCCTGTGTGAGTGTCTGGAGGTGGTTGGAGGATGGATGGCGGCTAACAGATTGAGGCTGAATCCTGACAAGACAGAAGTACTGTTTTCGGGGGACAGGAGGCGGGTGGGTGTGGAGGACTCCCTGGTCCTGAATGGGGTAACTGTGCCCCCGAAAGAACCAGGTGCGCAGCCTAGGAGTCATTCTGGACTCTCAGCTGTCCATGGAGGCACAGGTCAATTCTGTGTCCAGGGCCGCTGTTTACCAGCTCCATCTGGTACGCAGGCTGAGACCCTACCTGCCCGTGGACTGTCTCACCAGAGTGGTGCATGCTCTAGTTATCTCTCGCTTGGACTACTGCAATGTGCTCTATGTGGGGCTACCTATGAAGGTGACCCAGAAACTACAACTAATCCAGAATGCTCCAGCTAGACTGGGAGCGGCCACGGAGACCACATAACACCGGTTTTGAAAGACCTACACTGGCTTCCAGTATGTTTCCAAGCACGATTCAAAGTGTTGGTGCTGACCTTTAAAGCCCTAAACGGCCTCAGTCCAGTATACCTGAAGGAGCGTCTCCACCTCCATTGTTCTGCCCGGACACTGAGGTCCAGCGCTGAGGGCCTTCTGGCAGTTCCCTCCCTGCGAGAAGCCAAGTTACAGGGAACCAGGCAGAGGGCCTTCTCAGTAGTGGTGCCCGCCCTGTGGAATGCCCTCCCACCAGATGTGAAAAAGAAGAATAACTACCAAACTTTTAGAAGACATCTGAAGGCAGCCCTCTTTAGGGAAGCTTTTAATGTTTAATAGGTTATTGTATTTTAGTGTTCTGTTGGAAGCCGCCCAGAGTAGCTGGGGAAACCCAGCCAGATGGGCGGGGTATAAATAATAAATTATTATTATTATTAGCAGGCCTTTCCCAAACAACCAGAAAATTTGGCCAATTTCAATAAGCGCTGAGAAATAATATAATAATTTATACCCCGCCCATCTGGCTGGGTTTTTCTGAAATCCACATTCTCCACAATAATTCCGACATCGTCTCTCAAAACACAAATCTAGGGCCAAAATTCAACCCTCCCCCGCACAGTTTAAACCATACCAGAAAGCTGGTTTTTATATATTTAAATGCAGAAACACAGATGAAGTAGTCAGGGCTTATGAGGTTGACTTCTAACAAGTGTGAACCGACTCGTCTTGGTGTTGGGCAACTCCGACTTGCAACGGCTTGTTCAACCTGGGTGCCAAGCCCATGTCACAACTCGGTTTGATTATAGGTAGGTTTTTATTTGGTGTTAAGTGTTGCATGAAAACAAAAACAAGAACTGGGATCATAGCAAACATACCGATGTGAAGACTGGGGGTGGGGTGGGGGTGACAGAAAAATTAGGTTGGAGAGTGTCAGGGAACTGACATCAGAATGAGAGGTGGAGGCAAGGATCCACAGCGATGCAGGAGAGGGGACCAGCAAGGGGGAAGGAATTCAGCGTAACACCGGTAGAGAAGGGAGGGAAATGGAGGATTCGGAGAGAGGTCTCCAAGACCCTTCACCCGAGACTAGTGGGGAGAGCGCAGACACGCCTCTGCCTTCCCCTTACTTGCGCAGACGAGTTCCGCGCAGGGAAAGTAGGAGGAGACTTGGCGTCAAACAGCTCTTATGCTGGAAGAGGTTCAAGAAACGCCCACTGACGGATTCTGCAAGTGACTGACCGGCCACGGAGTGTGAGCCGTCAGCCAAAGCATGGTTGTCCCGGCAATCTAACCAAAACTGAAGGCAACTTACGCACAAGTAATCCCTTACAACCATTACAGAGAGAATGACATGTCTCCCATCTCCATTTTTCTGGGGGTTTTCTAGGTTTCAACATCACTAAGCAAATGTACACTAGTGGGTCACAGTATGACTTGCCGAGATCAATCTTGTTTTAGTGTGAGTTTTACATATACAGTGGTACCTCGGGTTACATACGCTTCAGGTTACAGACTCCCCTAACCCAGAAATAGTACCTCGGGTTAAGAACTTTGTTTCAGGATGAGAACAGAAATCGTGCTCCAGTGGTGTGGCGGCAATGGGAGGCACCATTAGCTAAAGTGGTGCTTCAAGTTAAGAACAGTTTCAGGTTAAGAACGGACCTCCAGAACGAATTAAGTACGTAACCAGAGGTACCACTGTAGAAAATAGGTTTGAGCAGTGTCGGATTAACATATAAGCTAAACAAGCTATAGCTTAGGGCCCCACTCTCTTGGGGGCCCCAAAAAAATTTAAAGGAAAAAAACCTGGATGTACATTTCCAAAATATAAGATAAAAAACAAATAAAATAAAACCTACATACAGCAAGAGTGTTTTGTGTTGTGTAGGCTCCTATGGTGTAAGTCATGGGCGCTGCCTGCTAGCCTAAAATATCACTGGTTTGCTCATTTCTTTATATAGGGTGCCTACATTCTGCATGGAATGGTTGCATAGGAACATGTGCAAATGGCTTTAGATACCTATTAGGTCCATAAATTACCATATAGCATATATTCAGCACAAAAAACAGTGACGATTTGTTGTTGACAAAGGACAGCTGGGCATATAAAGGGCCCCATTACCTTCAGTAGCTTAGGGCCTCATCAAACCTAAATCCAGTCTTGGGTTTGAGCAGAACGTACTTTGCAGAATCTTCTGGATTTCAAACTGCTATTGTTGCCTGTAAATAGACAAGGTGGTTGTGTTCTTTTTTTGGACGGGTTTATGATGGTAAATGGGACATGGGTGGCGCTGTGGGTTAAACCACAGAGCCTAGGGCTTGCCAATCAGAAGGTCGGCGGTTCGAATCCCCGCAACGGGGTGAGCTCCCGTTGCTTGGTCCCTGCTCCTGCCAACCTAGCAGTTCGAAAGCACGTCAAAGTGCAAGTAAATAAATAGGTACCACTCCGGTGGGAAGGTAAACAGCATTTCCGTGTGCTGCTCTGGTTCGCCAGAAGCAGCTTAGTCATGCTGGCCACATGACCCGGAAGCTGTACATCGGCTCCCTCGGCCAATAAAGCGAGATGAGCGCCGCAACCCCAGAGTCGGTCACGACTGGACCTAATGGCCAGGGGTCCCTTTACCTTTACCTATGGTAAAAAAAGGGGGTGTTCAAGCTTCGGGACCACACAGAATCATTCATTGGGCCTATTTTTGCAGAGCAAAGTGCCTTATCGAAAAACATTGACCCTCCCACCACAACTGGCAATGGCACAATTACAAAAACATTTTGATTTCAAATGCATGATGTATTACTCGAACCACTCAGGCTCACAAGCTTTCGTAGTGACTCAGGACTGCCAGTGATTGAGTTGAAAAGGAACTGGACTTGGAGACACACCAGGGTATTTCAGAAGCTCTGTTCGTTTTCGTAAAACGTACACAGAAATTCTTAGAAAAAGATGCAAGACTAGGGCACTCTCACCAAAAGACGATTCTCTCCTTGCTGTGCTATCCAAATGTCACTGAGCCCAGACAAGGGACAATTAACTTCTAGTCATCCTTCAAGGAATTTAAAGCAGCGTCTTGCCAGCAGCCAAGCATGTCACTTGTACGAAGGTCAGAAAAGTTCGTGCCTGCTGGGCCATGGTGCTGGGAACAATCTGGCAGCCAGCAGTGGAATGCCATCATCGCTTTAATGCCCTCTCATGGAAGAACAGGAAACGGCCATATCCCAAGGCAGACTACGGGATTCATCTCGCTCAGTATTGTCAGCACTGACAAAGCACATCTTCAGGCAAGGAACCTTTTCCTACTGGGAGATGACGGGGACTAAAACCTGGGACCTTTAGCAGGGAAAGACGGTGCCTTACTACTGAGATTGCCTTTTCTTTCTTTACAGACAAGTTGGTATAAGGAAACACACAAATCAACTACATCAGCCAGCATTCTGTAAACCGAACCCTCTTGCCTCCCAGCAGTGGTCAGTTGAATATTTATACAGTGGTACCTTGGTTCTCCCGGCAAATAGAAGGGGAAGAAATGGAGGTAGTGAGAGATTTTACTTTCTTGGGCTCCATGATCACTGCAGATGGTGACTGCAGTCAGGAAATTAAAAGATGCCTGCTTCTTGGGAGAAAAGCGATGACAAACCTAGACAGCATCATAAAAAGTAGAGACATCACCTTGCCAACAAAGGTCCGTATAGTTAAAGCCATGGTTTTCCCAGTAGTGATGTATGGAAGTGAGAGCTGGACCATAAAGAAGGCTGATCGCTGAAGAATTGATGCTTTTGAATTCTGGTGCTGGAGGAGACTCTTGAGAGTCCCATGGACTGCAAGAAGATCAAACCTCTCCATTCTGAAGGAAATCAGCCCTGAGTGCTCACTAGAAGGACAGATCGTGAAGCTCAGGCTCCAATACTTTGGCCACCTCATGAGAAGAGAAAACTCCCTGGAAAAGACCCTGATGTTGGGAAATATTGAGGGCACAAGGAGAAGGGGATGACAGAGGACGAGATGGTTGGACAGTGTTCTCGAAGCTACCAGCATGAGTTTGACCAAACTGCGGGAGGCAGTGGAAGACAGGAGTGCCTGGCGTGCTCTGGTCCATGGGGTCATGAAGAGTCAGACACGACTAAACAACTAAACTACAACAAAAACCTTGGTTCTCAAATGCCTTGGGACTCAAACAACTTGGAACCCAAACACTGCAAACCCGGAAGTAAGTGTTCCGGTTTGAGAACTTTTTTGGAAGCCGAACGTTCTCCGTTTGGAGTGTTACACTTCTGTTTGGAGTGTTATGCTGAGGTCTGTCTGTCTTTGCTATTTATTTTGCGTTTTTGCTTTTGCAGCTCTTTTTTTGGTTTTTGTGACTGTGTGGAACCCAGTTCAGCTACTGATTGATTGTGTGGCTGCAATACATTGTTTATTGCTTTCATTTTATGGATCAGTGGTGTCGTTAGTAAAATTCATGTTAAATTGCTGCTTTAGGGGTTGTTTTTAAAAGTATGGAACGGATCAATCCATTTTGCATTACTTTCTATGGGAAAGCATGCCTTGGTTTTGGAACGCTTTGGTTTTGGAACGGACTTCCAGAATAGATTAAGTTTGAGAACCAAGGTGTTGTTGTTGTTTAGTCATTTAGTCGTGTCCGACTCTTCGTGACCCCATGACCACTGTACATATATACAGTGCTTTTTTCCTGGGGGTACGCAGGGGTACACATACCCCTAAACATTTTGTGAATCTAAATTTGGTGTCATTGAGGGGCAATATTTCATAATACTTTCATAATTTCATTGAGGGCAGTATTTCCTCATAAGGAGGAAGATGAGAGTACTCCTAAACATTTTTTTTAAGAAAACAAAAGCACTGCATATATAGATCCTATAGATTGCAGACTATCCAAATGTCCTTATTTTCCAGGGACAGTCCTGGATTTACAGAAGCCGTCCCAGATTCTGATTTGATCCCAGAATGCCCCGCTTTTCCTTAGGACACCCCTATTTTCATCAGAGAGATGCTGGAGAGCATGAAAGGATGTCCCTATTTTCATTGGAGAAATGTTGGACGATATGGAGTTATCCGACCTGCCAAGCTATCTGAAGACAGCTCTGTATAGGGTTTTTAAAAAACATTTTATTATGTTTTTATATATCTTGGAAGCCGCCCAGAACAGCTGGGGCAACCCAGTGAGATGGGTGAGGTATAAATAGTAAAATTATTATTATTATGGAAAAAATGTCCCAGTTTTCATCGGAGATATTCTGGAGGGTATGGGGTTGTGCAGCCCAGCTTTAAAGTCTTCCACAATCTCACAACCGTTCTGGTTCCAATTCTTTCCTCATTTGTTTTTGTGTTTTTACATCTACCTGGCAGTGGGCAAACATTCATGCGAGGAGCCAAGCTGCCAGTCTCCAGATTGTCTCTGTGGAAGTTCAAAGGCTTTTTTCTTTCTTTTTTTTCACTTGGGGAAGCTTACCATGAAAGCATCTACTTAACACATATTTTTGCTCTGAGGTTATCCTCTGCCTATATTCAAATCTGCGAGGATGAGGCCAAGAAACTCAAAGCTGGTGACCTATCTTCATAATAAAGCAAATATGACTGGGTTGTCCGCCGTAAAAATGTGCACATTCTCGTTTGAAGTTTACGCCACCCACACTTCTCTTGGCTTCTAATTGTCAATAGTTCCCCCCCCCCCTTTCCCTTTCCTTTCCTTTTCCCCCCATACACATCAAAGCATGTTCCTGGCCCAAAATCATCTTGTTTTTAAGAGAGTCTGAACTGGAGACAGTAAAATTGAACTGCTTCCCAAATGTTTGTCTAAACTTTGAACCAGATCAAGTGTCTTTCCGTGGAGCCTGTCCAATAATTCCTTGCACACCCTCCCTAACCCACAGCCGTCACAAGGAGAGCAGTAGCCAAAATTCCAGCATTGGTAAAAGAGAAAAGAGGGTGGATAGGTGGGTGGGAAAATCAATATCATAACCAGAAACACTCGCTTAAAATGCAGCTTGCTACTAATTAAACATGGGTGCTCACTGGCATGGCTTGCCTTCATCTTATAATAATAATAATAATCTTGCTCTGCTTTTGAGATCTTTGCGTGTCGAGGTCCCCAAGCCACCCCCCAATAATTCACACATCACACATAAATTTCGGTTTGGGTTTTTGGCACTATTTTGGCCACAACTTTATTTAAATACACCCAAGTGAGTGGTTGCTTAGGCATTGGTTACGACTATCTGTCCTTGCCCCAGGGACAGAACTGACTTCCGGATTCCAGCAGAAGCCAGTGAGGGAAACAATTTTGGGGATAAAATGAAGCTGGGCATCAGTCCCTCATTTCTCACCCTCATGCTCCTGGTGGCCCTAGTCCGATGCCAGGGACAAGGACGAAAAGAACGGCAAGCCCCTGGATTCCTTTAACGGAATTCCCTTTCCGCACCGCCATTGGAGGGGTAGGGGCTTACCCCTCCACCAACCAATTTGAACCAATGCCTAATCGCCAACCATACAAGTTGTGACGATTTGCTACGCAGTAGGCAAAAACCGAATGGCACCAGCCAATCAGCCAAATGGACAAAATTCCTACCAGGCCCCTGCCTCAAAGCAGACAACCCCATGACAGGCATAGCAAGGTCAAGCAAACAACCCCCCCAATACAGGGAGGGTGGGCGGGTGATCCGGTGCAAGCAGCCAAGAGGACGGCCAAAGTTGGGCGTCCAATATTTAAAACCTCTGACCCCTCCTTCAAAATTGGCAACAAGCAATTCTCCCCAGCGACCCAATTAACCCATTCACTGCCTGGGCCACTCCGCAAATCCGCCCAGAAACAATGAGGTGGCTTGTATACCCCACCGCAACACGCGCTCTCTGCTAGGGAGAACACGTTTTATGAGCACGCTATTTTCCTTGGAACTTTTCCTATTCTCGAAAAATAAATAAGTGTAAAGCTGTGTGTGTCTGTGTGGTTTTTTTTTTTTTTTTAAGGAGGGAGAAATGTATGTACGTGCGCCCATACGCAAGTTCAAAGCCAGCTTTGATTATCAGAAGCAAAAGTCAGATTTCAGAAAGGCGAGCCCTCCTAAACGAAAGGATAGGTTGTTATTTTTTAACGTAACCCGTGATGAAAAGAGATTTTTCAAAATTCTTTTTTTTTTTAAAGGCCTGGTAATGCTATCCTTCTTTCTTTGTAAACGAAGAAGTTTCAGGCAGCATTTCCTGTTCTTGCTTTATGAGCTGCGCATAGCCGCGTTCCAGCAGAACTGGCAGCCAGTAAAAGGGACGTCATTTGACACCCTTCAACATGTACACATAGCAGTCTGGAACTGAGAGGCATTTATGTGGGTGGATGAGAAGGGGAGGGGGGGAACCCGCTTTAGAGCTTGGGTTTTTTTGTTCACGTTGCTTCTCATTTTAACATCCACCCAGAATTTCCCCCTAAGGTTAGTAAAAGGAAATGTACCCCTCCGCTCTCATAAAGCGAATATATTCAGATGCAGAGGACAGAAATGCAAACTTAATCAGGACTCTGAAGGGGGCGAGGCAGTTTTGGATCCAATAATTACTTTCCCATCTCTGTGAGGATAATTCTTGGACCTGAATTCATTTCAGGAGGACCAAAGTCCAGATGAAGGAGGGGACCGTTTAGGAGGGGCTTGCCGAACAGAAGGTCGGTGGTTCGAATCCCCGCAACGGGGTGAGCTCCCGTTGCTCGGTCCCTGCTCCTGCCAACCTAGCAGTTCGAAAGCACGTCAAAGTGCAAATATATATATAGGTACCGCTCCGGCGGGAAGGTAAACGGCGTTTCCGTGCGCTGCTCTGGTTCGCCAGAAGCGGCTTAGTCATGCTGGCCACATGAACCGGAAGCTGTACACCGGCTCCCTTGGCCAATAAAGCGAGATGAGCGCCGCAACCCCAGAGTCGTCCGCGACTGGACCTAATGGTCAGGGGTCCCTTTACCTTTACCGTAGTCCATTCATAACTCAAAACAGAAGAGATAAAAGGTCCTGAGTGCTATAGGTGCTGCAACAGATGGCAGAAATTGGGTCCTCCCTCGAAGAGGGCACGTTAACAATAACAATAACAATAACAATAACAATAACAATAACAATAACAATAACAATAACAATAACAATAACAATAACAATAACAATAACTTATTATTTATTATTTATTATTTATTATTTATTATTTATTATTTATTATTTATTATTTATTATTTATTATTTATTATTTATACCCTGCCCATCTGGCTGAGTTTCCCCAGCCACTCTGGGCGGCTTCCAACAAAACACTAAAATACAATAACCTATTAAACATTAAAAGCTTCCCTAAACAGGGCTGCCTTCAGATGTCTACTAAAAGTTTGGTAGTTATTTTTCTCTTTGACATCTGGTGGGAGGGTGTTCCACAGGGCGGGTGCCACTACCGAAAAGGCCCTCTGCCTAGTTCCTGTAACTTGGCTTCTCACAGCGAGGGAACCATCAAAAAGCCCTCAGCACTGGACCTCAGTGTCCGGGCAGAACGATGGAGGTGGAGACGCTCCTTCAGGTATACTGGACGTATTGCGGTGAGACCTGGACAACCCTGTGTTGTGGGTGGGTACAATTGGTAAGCCACAACACCCAATTGGTAGGTCCCTCGAAGCTGGGTACAATCTGGCCAATGGGACGCAGTCGAAACGGTTCGAGGGACCTATTTATGTCCATGAATGTGACCCAGAGCTTCCTCTTTTGGCGCGTGAATTCGGAACACCCGCCCACCTCTCCCTACTTTTAGGACTTGTTGTGCTTGACCTTGCTATGCCTTCGTCTGCCATTGGGACAGGGGCACGGCAGGAATTTCCCCCACTTGGCTAATTGGCTGTTGCCATTTGGGTTTCGCCTGCCGCGTAGCAAATCGTCCCAACTTGTAAGTTTGCGGATAGGCTCTGGTTCAGGTGATAGGGATGGGAGAACGCTCTCGCCATCCCTGTGTAAAGGGTATTCAGTTAAAGGAATCCAGGGACTCAATGGTTTGGTCAACTCCTGTTAGGTGGTTGTGCCCGTGCCTGAGTCCAGGGGGACATTTGTGTGGTGGAGTTAGCCTGTTCCCAGCTTTCCGCCTATCCAGGTGTTCACCCTTGGCTGACCTATGCTGGTGCCCTGGGTCAGCGCTACCTGCATAGGCTGTTAAACCAGAGCCTATGCAACCAGTCACTTTCTGTAATCAATAAAGTTGTGGCCTAAATTCCGCCAAAAACCAAAATAAAAATTTTGAGTCAAGCGTGAATTTATTTAGGGGGGAGATTTCTGGGTCTGAACATGCAAATCGCCTCTCCTAGGTTCAGGGGTGTGGGTGTGGGTATTGAAACAGGGACTTTATGAATGCAAAGCAATCATGAGCTGCCCTACAGACAGTAATGGCTATAATAATTCAAGCAGCAAGATGGTAGTAAAGGTAAAGGGACCCCTGACCATTAGGTCCAGTCGTGGCCGACTCTGGGGTTGCGGCGCTCATCTCGCTTTATTGGCCGAGGGAGCCGGCGTACAGCTTCCGGGTCATGTGGCCAGCATGACTAAGCCGCTTCTGGCGAACCAGAGCAGTGCACGGAAACGCCGTTTACCTTCCCACCGGAGCGGTACCTATTTATCTACTTGCACTTTGACGTGCTTGCGAACTGCTAGGTGGGCAGGAACAGGGAACTCAGCCCGTTGCAGGGATTCGAACCGCCGACCTTCTGATCGGCATGTCCTAGGCTTTGTGGTTTAACCCACAGCGCCACCCACGTCCCTCTAGCAAGATGATAGTGATGTGTATGTTTGTATGTTTGTCTGTGTATTAATGTTGAATTATTTTAACAATAAAAATAAATAAATAATAAGATAGTGAGGCTGAAAAAGGCATTCCAATCCTCATCCTAGCATTGGCTGCTCAAAAGAGCAGGTGTTCCCATGTGGTGACCCATCTGAACCACCTTGGATCCTGCGACCATAATTTGAGGCCCTTCTTTGTGTGCCTCTTCCACCAGAGGTCTAGAGAGCATCAACATGAAAACAGGCCTTTTCTGTGTTGGCTTCCCATTTGTGGAAGAATATTCTCCTCAGAGAGGCTGGCCTGGGGCCTTCATGGCATTTCTTTAGGCACCAGGCGGAAAAAATTCTCTATAACCAGGCCTTTACTGATCAACACTTTATGACCTTCAAAATGTGTTTGTGGGAGGAGAGTTATTAGTTGGTCTTCGTTTATGTTTTATTATGTATTTTGTGTTCTCATTTTGTATGTTTATGTTGTGAACCACCCTATGATCTTCAGATGAAAGATGGTTAATAATAATAATAATAATAATAATAATAATAATAATAATAACAATGCAGCTGTACCTGCTTCTTGGGAGAAAAGCAACGACAAACCTAGACAGCATCTTAAAAAGCAGAGACATCACCTTGCCAACAAAGGTCCGTATAGTTAAAGCTATGGTTTTCCCAGTAGCAAAGTATGGAAGTGAGAGCTGGACCATAAAGAAGGCTGATCGCCAAAGAATTGATGCTTTTGAATTATGGTGCTGGAGGAGACTCTTGAGGGTCCCATGGACTGCAAGAAGATCAAACCTATCCATTCTGAAGGAAATCAGCCCTGAGTGCTCACTGGAAGGACAGATCCTGAAGCTGAGGCTCCAATACTTTGGTCACCTCATGAGAAGAGAAGACTCCCTGGAAAAGACCCTGATGTTGGGAAAGATGGAAGGCACAAGGAGAAGGGGATGACAGAGGACGAGATGGTTGGACAGTGTTCTCGAAGCTACGGACATAAGTTTGACCAAACTACGGGAGGCAGTGGAAGGCAGGAGTGCCTGGCGTGCTCTGGTCCATGGGGTCACGAAGAGTTGGACATGATTAAACGACTAAACAACAACAACATCATCATCTGTGAAAGAACTCTGACCCAAAACGCGGAGTGGAATTTCTCCAGGCTGCAACAGAAGTCTCTTCCATACCTGGGTCCAATTCCAGTGTTGCTGGGAGCACAGGTACCTAGTAGCAGCTCAACTAGCCATCTTTCTGTGTAAACCTAGACCCTAAATAGACTTTCCTCTTGCACCAATGTGAAAAGGTGTGGGGTTTTTTGTTTTTGTTAATAACATCAAAACTGCTGTGCCTGTGGCGGGAATGTGTAATTGCTGAGACTTTGGGAACAATGCTTATTTTATTTTCTTAAACAATGGGATTCCCCCCCCCCCAAGTGTAAGCGAGGTCTGACACAAGGAGGCGTCAAGAATCCCACATAGATTTTGCAACATGCATGCCCAAAAATAAATGTGTGTTTCTCAACTTTTTGGACAAAGGCCAGAGAATGCTGGCAATCATATTTTGCTGAGTGTCAGCAATCAATGGCGCGTCTTGAGTTTTCAGACTTTCGCAACATTTCCCTGGGAGGTCCTTTGTCATTCGGTATGCCTATATACTGTATACAGTATTAAGTGTAAAACACAAAGGCACAGTTAAATGAAGCTTGCATTCCGTGTTGGTGGAATGGAAACACCAGTACAGAATCCATGCTCTCTTATCCAGGTCAATAGAGGTTAGTGACTAGTCTTGCAATCACACCTGCCCTGGCTCACCAGCTGGTGCCAGCTAACTGCTGAAGACAAGATAGAGTTTTAGTAGCAAGGTCAGGGCAGGTTTTTCCAGGGCCCCACTCAGCAGGTGTTGGGCTTCAGACAAACGGCTTCCTCCCCCCCCCTCCTTTCCCCGTGCACCAGCAGAACAAAGCAATGTGGTCTAAACCACAGAGCCTGGGGCTTGCCGATCAAAAGGTCGGCGGTTTGAATCCCTGCGACGGGGTGAGCTCCCGTTGCTTGGTCCCTGCTCCTACCAACCTAGCAGTTCGAAACCACACCAGTGCAAGTAGATAAATAGGTACCGCTCCGGCGGGAAGGTAAACGACGTTTCCGTGCGCTGCTCTGGTTCGCCAGAAGCGGCTTAGTCATGCTGGCCACATGACCCGGAAGCTGTACGCCGGCTCCCTTGGCCAATAAAGCGAGATGAGCGCCGCAACCCCAGAGTCGGCCACGACTGGACCTAATGGTCAGGGGTCCCTTTACCATTACCTTAATGATGTGGACGTATATTATTAAATGGAAAATAAATAAAAAATATATGGATATATATACACACATACAAATGTCAGATTGGCAGCTCGTCAGGACATCCCATAACAACTTGGTTTACATCATTGTCTTTATGGAAGTTGAGCCTGAAACTCTCCACAGGTCACCTGAAATGTTAATAATTTTTTTCAATCTCCAGTTTTCAATTCAATCCGAAATGGAAGCAGTAGCAAAGATATTGCCTCTGGGTCTGTCTCTGGATGGCAGCAAGTCTTGCAATTACATAAGGGTTCTCTCTTGACTAGCAAAGAAAGAAGCAATCACATGCCTTAGCCAGAGGTGGACCCCGCCTGCATTTTTTAAAAAATATTTAAATCAGCACATGTATCTGTTTTGGATCCTGTGAGCGTCTGATTCACTTTCTTTTGCCAGCAAAGCCCTTCCTTGATATGAGCATTTCTTTCAAGACTCTCACACATCTCTTGAGAGAATGAAAACCTTAGCAGAGCCTGGGGTGGAAGGAGGGGAGATATATATATATACACACACACACACACACATACATGGAAGGTTTTTTAATAAATAAATAAATAAATAAAATCAGTTGGCATTTTCTAAAAGTAGCTATGATTTCAGGAGAGAATAAATTAATTATGATAAAAAAAACATTCCTAATAGGATTTACGCTATCAGATCACTTAATTAGTTCTGGCTTTTGGTTACTGGTAATGAGCTTCTGTGAGGGGAGGCAAAGAAATTATTGTTTATTCAAATGGTAATAATTTGGGTTTCTTTAATTGACTCCTAGGGAGAGAGAGAGAGAGAGAGAGAGAGAGAAATGATTCCTGCTGTTTTCTTAAAAAAGCAGGATGGAAAATTTCCAACAACAACTCAGAAAACAGGATCAGTCCAGCTCCTTCTGCGGCCTGCCTTTGCTCTCTGGTGCAAAGTTGATTTCAGGTCTGTGGCAATTTTCAAGGTCTATGTGCATGTGTGGGTGGCGCTGTGGGTTAAACCACAGAGCCGAGGACTTGCCGATCAGAAGGTCGGCGGTTCGAATCCCCATGACGGAGTGAGCTCCTGTTGCTTGGTCCCTGCTCCTGTCAACCTAGCAGTTCGAAAGCACGTCAAAGTGCAAGTAGATAAATAGGTACCGCTCCGGCGGGAAGGTAAACAGCATTTCTGTGTGCTGCTCTGGTTCGCCAGAAGCGGCTTAGTCATGCTGGCCACATGACCCGGAAGCTGTACATCGGCTCCCTCGGCCAATAAAGCGAGATGAGCGCTGCAATCCCAGAGTCGGTCACGACTGGACCTAATGGTCAGGGGTCCCTTTACCTTTACCTTTATGTGCATGTGCACAAGTATAAAGTATTTCAGTGCAGAATTAATGGGATTTTCATAAGTTATGCAGGCTGGGCTTTGAAAGATATATATATGTTATTCTACAGCACAGGGAGATTGATCAAATTGGACCCTGGGACTGCAGGTGTTTTTAAAACAAGAAAAATAGAGACGATTGAATGATCTCCAGAGATGGAAGCACTACAGCACTCAGAATATTGGTGGGGGGCACTCTTTTTTTAACATATCAGAGATTACTTCTCCATTTTTCTTCTTCTTTTGCCCAGGGAGAGGCATGAAAATTAAATTTCTTTCTCCAGGAGGACCAGGCAAAAGCTGAGAGAAGGATAACTTGCACTCCTACTGATTGCTAATTGGTGCAATACTTGAAGCCCTACTGGACTGATTCAGCAAAACCATGAAACAGTTTCCAGAAAGTGGAAGTTAATGAGAAAAAAACCAGGGAATCTTATTTCAGAATGTCATCTCTCAAGGAAGTAAGATGTTAATATTTGCTCAAATCGGAGTACCGCCAGAGTCTCTGCAGCATGGAGGTCAAACGACCACGTATGGGAAAGTACAAGCAGATAGACCACCATCATCAAAGTTAGAACCATCTCAGAATAAGAAATGGGTTTTCTTATTTCTGGAAACAGTAAAGGGAGGCGGTCTGGTTTATATTCCTGGGCAGGTAGCAGGCAGCGTGTGGTTAGTTTGTGCATCATATTAGAAGGCCGTACTCTTGTACCGGGACGTGGGTGGCGCTGTGGGTTAAACCACAGAGCCTAGGACTTGCTGATCAGAAGGTTGGTGGTTCAAATCCCCGCGACGGGGTGAGCTCCCGTTGCTCAGTCCCTGCTCCTGCCAACCTAGCAGTTCGAAAGGACGTCAAAGTGCAAGTAGATAAATAGGTACCGCTCCGGCGGGAAGGTAAACGGCGTTTCCGTGCACTGCTCTGGTTCGCCTGAAGCGGCTTAGTCATGCTGGCCACATGACCTGGAAGCTGTACGCCGGTTCCCTCGGCCAATAAAGCGAGATGAGCGCCGCAACCCCAGAGTCGGCCACAACTAATTCCGGGATTCACCTGTAGGCCAATCTGGTTGTGGATTCACTTCCACATGTAGCTGGATTGGGTGGCTCCTGTGGACCAATCAGACTGCTGCATTCTGGACCCTATTGTTTTAGGACCAATCATAATGCTGCCTTTTGGATCCTATTCAACTCAGTACATAACATTGATGTTTTCATATTCTGTAAACTGCTTTGAGATTTTTCTTAAAAATTTAAAGCGGTATAGAAATGAAATAAATAAAATAAATTATAAGCGTGCACAGCAGAACTGCTGCCCTTAAGGCTTAATCGATCAAATATTAGGTGCAAATTATTTTATCAGCAGACAGCTAGAACGATGCCAAGTAGCCAGGGAACAATACATGCACTTTCTATGGGATTAATAACGATTCTCTCCACCGCAAACATCACCCACCGACCCCCTAAGCCCTGAAAGGCAAATAATACTTTTCACAGCTTTAGCGGAAAGTTTTGGGTTTCTCATACCCTCTCCAAATAGGCTCGTTGTGAAAGTCCATGAGGTGCCTCTTTGCTAATTGCGATGGAAGATGGAGCAAGCTTGGGGCAGGCACATCCTCTTGCAGGAAGTTTCTCCACTGAAACGCCTCCAGACTGGATTATTGTAACTCGTTCTTCGTGGGGCTGCCCTTGAGACTGACCCAGAAACTCCAGCGGGTGCAGAATGCTGCAGCGAGACTCCTTACGGGGTTCTCGCTGCGGGATCACATTCACCCGGTGCTATACCAGCTGCACTGGCTCCCGGTGGAGTACAGGATCAGGTTTAAGGTGCTGGTTTTAACCTTTAAAGCCCTGTACGGCCTAGGACCCTTGTACCTACAGACCGCCTCTCCTGGTATGTCCCACAGAGGAACTTCAAACAAAAACACCTTGGCCACAGAGAGGTTAGGCTGGCCTCAACCAGAGCCAGGGCTTTTTCGGCTGTGGCCCCGATCTGGTGGAACGCTCTGTCACAAGAGACTAGGGCCCTGCGGGACTTGACATCTTTCCGCAGGGCCTGCAAGACAGAGCTGTTCCACCAAGGCTTTGGCCAGGGGACAGCCTGACTCCCTCCTTTGGCAATCTTCACAGAACTCTAGCCCAATTGGTTGCCATTAATCTGATTTGAATTAATTTTAGAATGAAATGATTTTAGAATGTATATCCTTTTATTGTTGTTAGCTGCTCTGAGCCCGGCTTCGGCTGGGGAGGGCAGGATATAAATAAAATTTTATTATTATTATTTATTATTGGCCCCAAGAAGCCCCCTCTCTCCACAGGCTGCTAGCCCCTTGCCCAGCCCCTACCAAGCTGATTTTCTTCGCTTACCTCACACTTCTGGAATGTGCATGCTTTTCAGTGTCACATAGTATGTGGCCAATCTCTCAGCTCCCAGCCTGTAAGGGGTGTGAGAGAAACAGTTTCTACCCAAATGCATTTCTGGTTTTAAACGCAGTATAGTGGTACCTCGGGTTAAGTACTTAATTCGTTCCAGAGGTCCATTCTTAACCTGAAACTGTTCTTAACCTGAGGTACCACTTTAGCTAATGGGGCCTCCCGTTGCCGCCAAAGCCCGATTTCTGTTCTCATCCTGAAGCAAAGTTCTTAACCCGAGGTATTATTTCTGGGTTAGCGGAGTCTGTAACCTGAAGCGTCTGTAACCTGAAGTGTATGTAACCCGAGGTACCGCTGTATAAGGAGTCTGTATAGGAGTATATTGTATTTTAAAATGGGGTTTCAGAGTTTTTAGGGGTTTTTGAATGTCTTACATAGATTTTTCAATTTCATTGTTTTGTATGGGATAATAACAATAAAGATATTGTATTGTATTGTGTGTGTTTGTGTGAAATAAGTCACTGAGCAAAGGGAGAATTAAGTTACTACAGTCATATTTCAGGTTGAATGTGCTTTGGGATGAGCGCGTTCAAGTTGCACTCCGCGGCAGCGAGCGTGTTACTTCCGGGTTTTGCCGCTCGCGCATGCGCAGACGCTCAAAATGACGTCACACGCATGCGTGGAAGCGGCGAAAAGCTGACGTGTGTGTGCGCAGATGTGCCGCTGCTAGTTACGTTTGCTTCTAGATGCGAACGGGGCTCCGGAATGGATCCCGTTCGCATCTAGAGGTACCACTGTATATTTATGAATAGTGAGGGGTGGGGGTTGCTCTGCTGCATACAATTGGGGGGGCTGTTCCTAAACCTGCAAGAGCGTCGCCTCCCCACAGGGGTTGCCAGGGGGGAGCGGGGGGGTGGGGCAGCTTCCCCAGTTAAATCAAGTAAATAAATAAAAAAATATTCAACTCAAAGTAGGAATTGTGCAAAGATTTTCCTGAGCTCTTGGGGTCAAAAGAAAGTAATTTAAATGAACTGTTGCTGAGACATTTCATTCCAAATCTGCTAGGCAGAGCCAAACAGAAGGGGGTCCTGCCCCCCAACATAAATCCTGACAATGCCCCAGATTCTCTAAGTGTCCCCATTTTCTAGGGACATTCCTAGATTTACAGAAGCCATTCCAGTTTCTGATTTGATCCCAGAATGTCCTGCTTTTCCTTAGGATGTCTCTACAGTATTGTCATTAGAGAATGTTGGAAGGTATGGAATAGGACGCCCCTATTTTCATTGGAGAAATGTTGGAGGGTATGGAATAGAACGTCCCTATTTTCACTGGAGAAATGTTGGCGGGTATGGAATAGGACATCCGTCCCTATTTTCACTGGAGAAAAGTCGGAGGATATGCACCCCTGGTCCCCCCCCTTCTTTCTCCTCAACCGCTTTGCAACCTTTGCAGCCCAGCAATGTGCCCCCTTTTGTTAAGAAAGCCCTTGAAGCGGTTTTAGCAGCAACCTTTTGCTCCTTTTGTTCTTGTAGGTTGGGGAGATTCCCGCCCTTCCTCCTCCTCCTCTGTCTTCACGGCTCCTTTTCCTTTGTGGGGGGGGGGGGGACAAGCCTTGGGCAATATGGGTTTCATTGCAGGCCCCCCACACACACACACACCCTGCGTGGTCCAGGCGAGCAAGGCTACTTCACCACCCCGGCCAAAAACAGGAAATTGCTATTCAGGGAAACACAAAAGGCTTATGGATTTTGGGGTGTGTGTGTGTGAAGACCCCTCTCAAAAGATCATTTTTGAGGGGGAGCCTCTCCCCCCCCCCCCGTAAGCAAAACAGCAGCGTTTCACACACCCACCCACCCACCCAGGTCATAGCTGTCAACTTTTCCCTTTCCTTGTGAGGAATCCTATTCGGAATAAGGGAATTTCCCTTAAAAAACGGGAGCCTCTCAGCTCACCGGCGTTTATTTTCCCTGCCAGCTGCATCTGAAACACGCCGTAAAGATGGCGATTAGGGGCGGTGGTGGGGTGTCGCCGCGGGGGCCTTGTGAAGAAGAGAAAAGGCCCTGAATGAGCCCCTGGAAGCTGTTGCCAGGAAACCAGATGCTACGGACACGCGGCCCCAGAATAGGCCACGCCATGGGAGGAAGGGAGCCCAGGGGCCGGCTTTTGGGCTGAGAAGGGAGGGAAGGGCCGGCTTGGAAAGCGGATGGCTCTTCCAACCATGGGGAGCGTTCAGATGAACACACACACACACACACACACACACACACACAGCAGTGAAAGGCAAATCTTAAGTGAATCCACAGCCACCAGGTCGCAATAAACAGCTTTGTTACGGAAATTATGGCCGGGGCGGGGGGGACATCTTTAAAGTTAAATGTTGCAAATATTATGCCTGAATATAGCCATTCAACTTGACAGCTCATTTGTGGGGTGCCTCAGGGATCCGTCCTCTCCCCCATGCTTTTTAATATCTATATGAAGCTGCTGGGAGAGATCATCAGGGGTTTTGGGCTGGGTGTTCATCAGTATGCGGATGATACCCAGCTCTACTTCTCTTTTAAATCAGAACCAGTGAAGGCGGTGAAGGTCCTGTGTGAGTGCTGGAGGCAGTTGGAGGATGGATGGCAGCTAACAGATTGAGGTTGAATCCTGACAAGACAGAAGTACTGTTTTGGGGGGACAGGGGGCAGGTGGGTGTGGGGGACTCCCTGGTCTTGAATGGGGTAACTGTGTCCCTGAAGGACCAGGTGCGCAGCCTGGGAGTCATTTTGGACTCACAGCTGTCCATGGAGCCGCAGGTCAATTCTGTGTCCAGGGCAGCTGTTTACCAGCTCCATCTGGTACGCAGGCTGAGACCCTACCTGCCCGCAGACTGTCTCGCCAGAGTGGTGCATGCTCTGGTTATCTCCCACTTGGACTACTGCAATGTGCTCTACGTGGGGCTACCTTTGAAGGTGACCCGGAAACTACAACTAATCCAGAATGTTCCAGCTAGACTGGTGACTGGGAGCAGCCGCCGAGATCACATAACACCGGTCCTGAGAGATCTGCATTGGTTCCCAGTACGTTTCCGAGCACAATTCAAAGTGTTGGTGCTGACTTTTAAAGCCCTAAACAGCCTCGGTCCTGTATACCTGAAGGAGCATCTCTACCCCTATTGTTCAGCCCGGACACTGAGATCCAGCGCCGAGGGCCTTCTGGCGGTTCCCTCATCGCGAGAAGTGAGGTTACAGGGAACCAGACAGAGGGCCATCTCAGTGGCGGCGCCCACCCTGTGGAACGCCCTCCCTTCAGATGTAAAGGAAATAAGCAGCTATTCTATCTTTAAAAGACATCTGAAGGCAACCCTGTTTAGGGAAGTTTTTAATATTTAATGTTGAATTGTTTTTAACACTCAATTGGGAGCTGCCCAGAGTGGCTGGGGAAACTCAGCTCCCTTAGCCTATAGAGTGAGGTGAGTGCGCAACCCCAGAATCCTCCGCGACTGGACCTAATGGTCCCTTTACCTTTGAGCAAGAGGAATCAGATTCCGAGGGCATCTTCTAAAAAGACAGAAACACTCAAGGAGGACCCAAAGCAAAGTTGGTGAGGAGTATGGCTCAGAAGGGTGGTCCAGATTCTCAAGGGTACGATAGAGAGACCTGGAGGGCTGCAGTCTTGAGCTTCATCATTCAGGACTGTGTGCTGTACCAATAACGTCCATACTAATCTACTGATGGATGGATGTCACAAACTAGCTTGGTGTGATGGCCTGGGATTTGGAGGCTGAACCTGAGGAATCCCAGCCTGCGCAGGATTCCCCGCCTCCAGAACCAGCTGAGTCGGGGCTGGGGCCTGAGCCTGAAGGGCCCTCACCTGTGCTGGATCCTCAGGTGCAGGCACCAGCTGAGTCTGCTCTGGCTCCTGAGGTGATGGAGGACCCATTGCCTGCAGGTGCTCCACTCTCAGCCCCGTCAGGAGAAGCTGAGGTTGCCTCTGGGTCCGGTAACCCTCCAGCCTCTCCTGAGCTGCAGAGGCTCAGGGCAGAGAGGCGGAGGGAACTAAGTTCCGGCAGGAGGAGTGCTCGCCTCCAGGCCAGGAGAGGCGAGTCACCAGAGGATCGGGGCCGCCCTATGCCTCGGGGCAGATAAAAGCCAGCCAGCCCCAGTCCCAGGTTGTGGGAGCAACATCGTTGGTTACCTGTTCCTGCCAGACCCTGTTCTGCTCTTGTGCCAGAGTTCCTGACCCCACCCGACTCCCCGCCTTGGACCCAGCTACAGCTTTGACAGACGGCCTCCATACCGCACCATCGACCTTGGACTGGACTCGGACCTCACCTCTCGGTTAGCCCCTGGGATCAGCACACTTCACTTATGAAGAGACATCTGAACTTTAGCTGGGTTAACAGAGTGAAAGCCTTTCGTGCAGCCACAAGCAAATTAATGGATGCCCTCTGAAATATATTCAGAGTCGAGAGTGGATTTCATGCTCTTTATTCAGCTCATAGTGGTGAGGAGGAATGGAAGTTCCCCCAGGATGTCTGCTTTATAAACATTATTTACACAATGGGCTGCACGTGATTCGCTAATTCCGGAATTCTCCTGTAGGCCAATCAGGTTGCGGATTCCCTTCCACCTGGAGCTGGATTGGGTGGCTCCTGCAGACTAATCATACTGCTGCATTGTTCTAGGACCAATCAGACTGCTGCATTGGATCCTATTCAACTCAGTACATAACACCTTCTTACCTGAAAGCAGTGGGAATTCAACGGTATTCTTAACTTCTGAGTAGACAGGATTGTGTTGCTCTATGTTCTTTGAAAGCATTTATAAACAACTTAATATTTTTTTGAAATTTCTCAGCAGTGTGTGTGTAAAAAAACCAAACCATTATGCCATTAAAACAAACATGCAACCTAAAACCAACAACATAGCGGTATAAAAACCGTGCCAAGGCAAAGAAAACTAACCCCCAAACAACAACAACATCCAAGGGACTCAGTCACATGAAACAGGGTCCAATCTTAAGGGTTAGGGAAAGCCTGGGCAAAAAGACATCTTGGCAACTGATGGTTGATGCAGAAGGACAGACATTCCACAAGTCCAGGGGTAACTTGAGGCCAGGGACATTGCTGCTGCTGCATCGTGAGTGCTTGGAGTGTAAGGCCTCTCCCTCCTCAGGCTAACTCCACCTGGCCTAGGGGGCGGGGCCCAGGCTCACCTCCCTGATAGTTTTAAGGACGGTGCAGCTGCAGCAAATGCTAAAGATGTTTTATATATTTTAATGTGTTTTAAACGTGTTTTTATTGCTTATTTTGTTGTACCACCATGAATGGTGGTTTTTATCTATGTATTCTTGTTTTGTTCTATCTTGTTCTGTTTTGGGGTGGGATATTGAGTGGGGTGGGGATTGGTTTTTGTTTGGGCACAATTGTTTTTGGTTGTTTTGTTTTTCTATTTTGTAAATGGAGGTTACTATGAGGCTTGGGATTGCTACCGTGGAGGGGCGAGGGAGGTATGGCGGTGGGGGCAGATGTTATAAGCGAAGGGGATCGAGATACGGATATGCTCGTACCCCTTCCAATCTGCGCCCCATCCCGAGAGACGAGGGTAGGGTGAGCAAGGATTACTCACCTCCTTCACTGGTGTTGTGCAATGCCAGGTCTATAGGCAACAAAACCGCCACCCTGCGAGATTTCTTTACCTCGCAGGGGGTCGACCTGGCTTGTGTGACGGAGACCTGGGTGCGCGAAGGGGTAACTGTTACCTTACGAGAGATGGCGCCCCCGGGTTTCTCTGTCCTCCACCAGTCACGGACTGTGGGCCGGGGGGGAGGGGTGGCATTATTAATCCGGGAAGATTGTTCTTTCAGGGCTCTACCATCGCCATCGATCCCCGGCATTGAATGTGTTGGCCTAGTGTGGGGCTCCGAGGAGAGCTTGGCTGTCTGGCTGGTGTACCGGCCACCTAGCGCACCAGCAGCCACCCTGTCAGGCCTGCTGGAGGCGGTGGCCGGCTGGGCCTTGGAGTTCCCTAACCTATTGGTATTGGGAGACTTCAACTTCCATGCTGATGCCGCTCCCTCCTCACAGGCTCTGGACCTGGTGTCTTCCATGGCGACACTAGGGCTCTCCCAGTTTGTTTCGGGCCCCACACATCAAGCAGGCCACACGCTGGATTTGATCTTTGGTGCCGGTATAGATGTGATCATGTCTCCTTCGATGAAGGTGCCATGGTCTGATCACTACGCTCTGAAAGCCAGGATTAACTTTCCACCCCCACCCTGCTTAGGTGGCGAGCCGATTTGGGCTCGCCCGCAGAGGCTGATGGACCCTGATAGATTCCGTCAAGCCTTGCGGGACCTTGCTCTCCCTGGCGACTCATTGACTGAGCTTGTTGAGGGCTGGAATACCCAGCTCCTGGCAGCCATCGATGAGATCGCACCTAAGCGCCCTCTGCGACCCCGCAGAAACCGGGCTCCCTGGTTTACCGAGGAGCTTCGGAAAATGAAGCGGGACCTCAGACGGCTAGAGCGAGTATGGCGGGGTGCCCGTGACGGAGCCTCAAGAACATCTTATAGGGTTTTTATGAAAACCTATGAGATGGCTGTGAAGGCCGCTAAGAAGTCTTACTTCTCGGCCTCCATTGCATCCGCTAGCTCTCGCCCGGCGCAATTATTTAGTATAATTCGGTCTTTAACGTCCCTTGAAGGACAGCCAAATTTAAATAACAATCTGACACACAGCTGTGAGGCATTTGCGAGCTTTTTTGCGGAGAAGGTCCTGTTGCTCCGCCATGACCTCCCTGCCAATTTGGATACAATAAAGGAACTGGAGGCCCCTCGACTGTCCTCGGGTCCAGTATTGGACCATTTTGACCGGATATCTCCAGCCGATGTGGACAGACTCCTCCAAGCTGGAAAGCCCACCACCTGTCCTCTTGACCCGTGCCCGTCATGGCTGATTAGAGCGTGTCCAGACGAGGTGCGGGCCCCCCTGGGTGATATCATCAATTTGTCCCTTGGCACCGGGATATTCCCAGGGGAACTGAAGGAGGCAGTGGTGCGTCCGCTCTTAAAGAAAACATCATTAGATCCCTTAGATCTATCCAATTACCGCCCGGTCTCGAATCTTCCATTCCTGGGTAAGGTGATTGAGAGAGCGGTTGCTGAACAGCTTGGTAGGTTTCTGGATGAAACATCTGCTCTGGATCCATTCCAGTCCGGCTTCCGTGCTGGTCATGGGACCGAGACGGCTCTGGTCGCCCTAACAGATGATCTCCGTAGGCAGCTGGATCGAGGCGGGTCGGGGCTGCTGATTCTTCTAGATCTGTCAGCAGCCTTCGACATGGTCGATCACGAACTCCTGGACCACCGCCTTGCCGACGTGGGGATCCAGGGCACAGTCTTTCAATGGCTGCGCTCGTTTCTCTCTGGTCGGGGACAGAGGGTGGCGCTCGGGGGGGAATTATCATCGCGCCACTCCTTGGTGTGTGGAGTGCCTCAGGGTGCGATTCTCTCCCCGATGCTTTTTAACATCTTTATGCGCCCCCTCGCCCAGCTTGTCCGGAGTTTTGGGCTGGGTTGCCATCAGTATGCCGATGACACCCAACTCTATCTGTTGATGGATGGCCATCCTGACTCGGCCCCCGATACACTGGCGAGATGTCTGGAAGCTGTGGCTGGATGGTTACGTGGGAGCCGGTTGAAGTTAAATCCTTCGAAGACAGAGGTCCTCTGGCTGGGGCGGGATGATATGGGATTGAGGGGGCAACTCCCATCTCTTGCGGGGGTGCAATTAGTGCCAGCACCGTCCGTTAAGAGTTTGGGTGTAATCTTCGATACCTCCCTCTCTATGGAGGCGCAGATTACAGCTATAACAAAGGCGGCATTTTTTCATCTCCACCAAGCTAAGCAGTTGGCCCCTTATCTCTCTCGCCCTGACCTAGCCACTGTGATCCATGCGACGGTCACCTCCAGACTGGATTATTGTAACTCGCTCTACGTGGGGCTGCCCTTAAGACTGACCCAGAAACTCCAGCGGGTGCAGAATGCCGCGGCGAGACTCCTTATGGGGTCTTCGCTGCGAGATCACATTCAACCGGTACTACACCAGCTGCACTGGCTCCCGGTGGAGTACAGGATCAGGTTTAAGGTGCTGGTTTTAACCTTTAAAGCCCTATACGGCCTAGGACCCTCGTACCTACGGGAACGCCTCTCCTGGTATGCCCCACAGAGAAACCTACGGTCTGCAAATACTAACATCCTCAAGGTCCCAGGCCTCAGAGAGGTTAGGCTGGCCTCAACTAGAGCCAGGGCCTTCTCGGCTGCGGCTCCAATCTGGTGGAACGCTCTGTCACAAGAGACTAGGGCCCTGCGGGACCTGACATCCTTCCGCAGGGCCTGCAAGACAGAGTTGTTCCACCAGGCCTTTGGTCAGGGCGCAGTCTGACTCCCTCCTCTGGCAACCTGCTTAGAATCTTGCTTAATTAGTTGCCATTAATTTGATTTTAATTGATTTTTATAATGTAATATTTTTAGAATGTGTGAATATCTGATTGTTTGATTGTTGATTGTTGTTAGCCGCCCTGAGCCCGGCTTCGGCTGGGGAGGGCGGGATATAAATAAAATTTATTATTATTATTATTATTATTAACAGGAAAAAATGCCTAGTTTTCAGGTCATTGCTGTATGGTATTCTGTAGGGTTGAGGGACGCGGGTGGCGCTGTTGGTTAAACCACAGAGCCTAGGACTTGCCGATCAGAAGGTCGGCGGTTCGAATCCCCGTGACAGAGTGAGCTCCCGTTGCTCGGTCCCTGCTCCTGCCAACCTAGCAGTTCAAAAGCATGAAGTGCAAGTAGATAAATAGGTACCACTCCAATGGGAAGGTAAACTGCATTTCCGTGCGCTGCTCTGGTTCACCAGAAGCGGCTTAGTCATGCTGGCCACATGACCCAGAAGCTGTACGCCAGCTCCCTCAGCCAATAAAGCAAGATGAGCGCCGCAACCCCAGAGTTGTCCGCGACTGGACCTAATGGTCAGGGGTCCCTTTACCTTTTATTCTGTAGGGTGCAGTGCCCTGAGCAAAATTTCCCCAGATGATCTAAGTGATCTTGCAGGTCTGTGCAGGGGGGAGCAGTCTTTCATGTAACCTGGAAATATATCTTTACCATTAACAACTTGTAAATTGACTTTCCCACCCCGCCCCTGACGGCACTTTTCTAAACATATGTACACATGGTACTGATTTAGTATTCAAAATGCTTAAAAGGAGCATTATCGTATTCATAATTGATGTAATTAACTTTTTTTAAGGGCGGGAACAGAGCTTTATTGCCTCTTGTGGAATCCTTTCCCCCAATATATTCTTCATAAGTTTCTGTAGTCTCTATATAACATGGATGAAGCTACAAATTATAAATAAGCCTGCTCAATAAGGAGTAATTTGCCTCTGAGGATGCAGACTTAAAACATGATCATATTTAGCCACACAGCAGCAATATTTTATCTACCATCTATGCAATTATGCACAAAAAGTATTATTGTTCATCATTTATACAGCACCAATTTGCTGTTCAGAATGTTTTTCCATCCTTATTCCATTCTCACCTAATGTAATTCTGATTTTTTCGTTGGATGAGAGCTTGGAGGTCACCCAGTACAGTTCACAAAAGGAAGGAAGGTAACAGCTAAACACAGTCGTACCTTGGAAGTCAAAAGCCTTGCAACTCAAACGTTTTGGCTCTCGAACGCCACAAACCCGGAAGTCAGTGTTCCAGTTTGCAAACGTTCTTTGGAACCCAAATGTCTTCAGTCAGCTTTCAGTTCATAGGATATTTATGAAAATTTGGTTCTAATATAGGCCACATCTTTTGTCTTGCATTGCCTGGGGGAGAGAATTCCAGAGTGTGGCTTCTACCACCATGAAGGCCCTTCCTTCCTTTTACCAGTTCTAGCGTCGGGTAATGTGGTTGGGATTCAGGAAGAGCATTTGTCAGTTATCTCACTAGTTGGCGCAACCTTTTGTTGTTGTTTAGTCGTGTCCCCATGGACCAGACCCCATGGACCAGAGCACGCCAGGCACTCCTGTCTTCCACTACCTCCCGCATTTTGGTCAAACTCATGTTGGTAGCTTCGAGAACACTGTCCAACCACCTCGTCCTCTGTCGTCCCCTTCTCCTTGTGCCCTCAATCTTTCCCAACACCAGGGCCTTTTCCAGGGAGTCTTCTCTTCTCATGAGGTGGCCAAAGTATTGGAGCTTCAGCTTCAGGATCTGTCCTCCCAGTGAGCACTCAGGGCTGAATTCCTTCAGAATGGAGAGGTTTGATCTTCTTGCAGTCCATGGGACTCTCAAGAGTCTCCTCCAGCACCATAATTCAAAAGCATCAGTTCTTCGGTGATCAGCCTTCTTGATGGTCCAGCTCTCACTTCCATACACCACTACTGGGAGTGGCGCAACTTACAGTTGTTTAAAATCTCAACAGCCCTGCCTGATACCAGCTTAACCTGGCAAGTGGGAATGAAATAGAAGACGTCCTATGCCCACAACTTATTTATTTATTTTGCACGAAAACACCACACTGCCATAACTGGCGCTAATTGGCTTCCACACTGACAGCCTCAGAAGAAGTCCTTTGACGCGAGCAAAGCGACTCTCTTTCCTCCCTCCCTCCCTGCCCCCCGCAACTTGATAAATGCGGTTCAGACATTTCGAATGGTAGCGCTGCGCTGCGCATGCATTTTGCTAAAACTAATTTGTGTACAGAGCCGGAGCCATCATCTCCAAGGATATCAACTCAGCAACTTTCGCCGGAGCTAATATTCACTTGAAAGAATAGAACTGTTGAAAGAGAAGCAATTTACACAGCAGTGTCTTCAGGTGCCAAGTGTGAGAGTTCAGAGGTGAAATGTGGCAGTGCATCTGCAATATTTATTTTGTGGCTGCGTGGACTTTATGACCTTTGCTATTTATATAAGTAGCGCACGGTGATAGACATGCCCAAGGTAATTTTGCAGCCGCTGCCAAAGCGAACACCCTAACTGCCGAATACGCTCTCAGTTGAAATGCATTTTTTAAAAAAATGCATTAGGTGAACCTCTTTTAGCAAAAAGTCAGGAAAGGATTAATACCTGCATATAAAGCATGCCTAAAGCCTTGTTTGGAATTAAGAGTTTCATCTTGCACAACTATGTTTGGCAGGGAGGGTGAATTCAAACTGGAATAATAATTATACAATTGCAGATTTCATTGCCTTCTGCTTGGTGAGTTTGTAATCTTTTGTATTTCAACTTATTTTATTGCACACCTCTTCTGCAACTTTGGGTTGTGTGAAGCAGTTAATCTGCAAATCAATCAATCAATGCCAGCTATAGTGATGGGGATCATTGGAGCAGAGCCTTCATTTTCTTCGTTTGTATTTATCAGTTTGCTGTGCTGCTTTTTGACCAGAAAGGCCTGATAATAAAAATACGAACAATCCAATTGAATAATGTATTAGTGAAAAGAAAGAATCACTGAACAGGTAGTGAGAGTCCATAGTACGGTTGGATTAGGCAGTGTTTCTCATACTTGGGTCTCCATTAAAAGACGCCTGCTTCTTGGGAGAAAAGTGATGACAAACCTAGACAGCATCTTAAAAAGCAGAGACATCACCTTGCCAACAAAGGTCCGTATAGTTAAAGCTATGGTTTTCCCAGTAGTGAGGTATGGAAGTGAGAGCTGGACCATAAAGAAGGCTGATCGCCAAAGAATCGATGCTTTTGAATTCTGGTGCTGGAGGAGACTCTTGAGAGTCCCATGGACTGCAAGAAGATCAAACCTCTCCATTCTGAAGGAAATCAGCCCTGAGTGCTCACTGGAAGGACAGATCCTGAAGCTGAGACTCCAATACTGGCCACCTCCCTGAAAAAGACCCTGATATTGGGAAAGATGGAGGGCACAAGGAGAAGGGGATGACAGAGGGTGAGATGGTTGGACAGTGTTCTCGATGCTTCCAACCTGAGTTTGACCAAACTGCGGGAGGCAGTGGAAGACAGGAGTGCCTGGCGTGCTCGGGTCCATGGGGTCACGAAGAGTCGGACATGACTAAACAACAACAACGCCATATTATGCTGATCTGGGACCACTCTGTAACTCTCCAGCCTTTGCCTACAAGTGTATATAAGCTCTATATCCTTCCCCCGCTCCGTTTTGAGTGCATCAAACTTGGGAGTTCTAATCCCTTCCTAATGCCTGGCTTTGAAAAGCTTCTTTCGGTCTGCTTGGGAAACCAGATCGCCTGTCTGAACGCTTATTTGTTTTGTACATTTTCAATTGCTGTTTGTGTTTTGAAAAGCACTCCGAGGACATGTTGCGTGAAAGGCACTCTACCAAAATCTAGTTGAAAGTAGCCTGCTGTATAACTTTGTACACTTTCAGAAGATTGATGCTCAAGAGCACTTGACAGACTTTAGCGGTTTCTGCAGCGAATACACCCGTATAGTATAAGCAGAACACGCCTCACCCCCCTCCTCAAGCGAGGTGATGCCTGTTCAAATTGAATTCTCAGGACAACTTAGCGTCAGAAGAAAACCCAGGAGAAAAGGATCTAATCCTGTCCTAAAATGAGGATTTTCAACACAGTTTCTTCTGAGGGGAAAGAAAAAGAATATTAGAGACATACAAACGGTATAAACTGAAAACAACATTTTTTTATTTTACTTTTTGCTAATGTGTGCAGTTTATTTTAGTTATATTCTGAGGTCCCATGAGTTCGAAATCCTTAGTCACACTCTCAGCTGTTACAGTGGTACCTTGGGTTAAGTACTTAATTTGTTCCGGAGGTCCGTACTTAACCTGAAACTGTTCTTAACCTGAAGCACCACTTTAGCTTAATAGGGCCTCCTGCTGCTGCCACGCCGCCGGAGCACAATTTCTCTTCTCATCCTGAAGCAAAGTTCTTAACCTGAAGCAATATTTCTGGGTTAACGGAGTCTGTAACATGAAGCGTATGTAACCTGAAGCGTATGTAGCCTGAGGTACCACTGTAGTATCCTTTGCATGATGGGAAACCCAGCAGCTTGGTCCTGTGATCCAGCTCAGGTGATTACATCACAATCTCTACATGTGCCCTTGCTGACTCTGCAAATTAAAAGAAATACCTCATTTGGGTGATTTTAGCTTAATAAGCCAACATATAAATTAGTATATTGCTCATTTGCACAGCTTCAACTTAACACACACACACCGCCCCCAGGTACTGATTTCCCCCTGCAGTTGCTCCTAACCTGTTTTTGGTCCACAAATGAAAGTTAGTTTGTTGGAAGTTAGTCTATTGGTATAAGGTAAAATGGTAAAAGACCTCTGGATGGTAAAATCCAGTCAAAGGAGACTATGGGGTTGCGGCACTCATCTTGTTTCAGGCTGAGGGAACTGGCCTTTGTCCGCAGACAGCTTTCCGAGTCATGTGGCCAGCATGACTAAACCACTTCTGGTGCAATGGGACACCATGATGGAAACCAGAGTGCACAGAAATGCTGTTTACCTTCCCGCTGGAGTGGTACCTATTTATCTACTTGCACTGGTGTGCTTTCGAACTGCTAGGTTGGCAGGAGCTGGGGCAGAGCAATGGGAGCTCACCCTGTCGTGGGGATTCGAACCGCTGACCTTCCGATCGGCAAGCCCAAGAGGCTCGGTGGTTTAGACTACAGCGCCACACGCTCCCTGTTGGTATACGTATGTCTCAAGAAACAATGTGCCTCCAGAGGTGAAGTCAAATTGCTGCAGTAGCTGCACCAGAGGGACCTCCCTGGGGCACAAGTCTGGGCAGTGCGTATGGAGGTCCTGGGTTGACCAGACAACCAGATTCTTTCTTTCTTTTTCAAATTTTTTTATTGATTTTCCAAAAATTTAAAACAAACAGACAAACATACATACATACATCCTGTCTGAATCTTGGTAACATTATTAAGTGACTTCCTCAAATCCCCTTGGTTGAATTTTATTATATATCATTTTAACAGTTTTCCAAAATCGATTTTCTCAAAAAATTAACTTGATCACTTAACATCTTTCATTCTTTCTAATTTAGCTTTAAACATCTTGAATCCTATCCTTACATATCCAAATCCTAAGCCTATTATTTGCAAGCTTTTCCAGTTAAGTTATCTTAACATATTTAGCTAAATAATCTTTAAATTTCATCTATTCTTCCTGGTACTCCTCCTCCTTCTGGTCGCGGACTCTTCCAGTCAGGTCGGCCAGCTCTGAAAAATCCCTCATCTTCATCTGCCATTCCCCCACTGTTGGGACTTCTTGTGTTTTCCAATTCTTAGCTCACAAAATTCTTGCTGCAGTTGTGGCATACAAAAATAATTTAACATCTTTCTTGGGCAATTCCAAACCTGTTATTCCAAGACGGAAGGCCTCTGGTTTCTTAGTAAATGTATATTTTAACATTTTTTTCAGTTCATTATAAATCTCCCCAGAAGTCTTTCACCTTGGGGCAGGTCCACCACATGTGAAAAAGGTACCTTCTTTTTCTTTACATTTCCAGCATAGATTATCACTATTGTGATAAATCTTTGCTAATTTTACAGGGGTTAAGTAACATCCCAGACAACCAGATTCTTGGCTTCACTGATGTGGTTCAAAGGAAAGCAGAGCAATATGTTTGGCACCAACTTGGCTGCGGGAGTTGCCGGAAGGCGGCGTACAGGCTGCTCTCCACTCTGGATTGGTGTAGAGTTTACTCCTTAGGATTTTCTTCTCCTGAAGATACCCCTCAAGGAAGCCGAGGTTTAGGATCAGAGCTTTCCATCTAGATGAGTTCCCTTCCCTGGTTGACAAACCCATCTGCCCCTCATTTCCCTCTATAGCTCATGCAGAAACCTCCTTCTGGACCGTAGAACCCACTCTTGGTCACATCTGCCAGAGCCTTGCCTTCACATGCAAGGGAAGTCCCTAACTCACCGATGGGTCGACACCCATCAATTTCAATTTCAATTTCAATTTCAATTTCAATTTCAATTTCAATTTCAATTTCAATTTCAATTTCAATTTCAATTTCAATTTCAATTTCAATTTCAATTTCAATTTCAATTTCAATTTCAATTTCAATTTATTATTTATACCCCGCCCATCTGGCTGGGCTTCCCCAGCCACTCTGGGTGGCTTCCAAAAAAATAATAATTAAAATACTGTAATACATCAAACGTTAAAAGCTTCCCTAAACAGGACTGCCTTCAGATATCTTCTAAAAGTCTGGTAGTTGTTGTTCTCTTTGACATCTGGTGGGAGGGCGTTCCACAGGGTAGGCGCCACTACCAAGAAGGCCCTCTGCCTGATTCCCTGTAACTTGGCTTCTCGCAGTGAGGGAACCGCCAGAAGGCCCTTGGAGCTGGACCTCAGTGTCCGGGTAGAACGATGGGGGTGGAGATGTTCCATCAGCTACCCTCACCTGGTTTAGCCAGCCAGTTGAAGCTGCACCTGGGGTGTGGCCGCTCTCGCATGCGCACAGCTTCTAGGAGCCGCAAGTGAGAGCTGAGTGCAGGATGGACAAACTATCCCAGAAGGAGCATGAGGTGTGTCCCGTCCTCCCACCAGAGGTACTACCAGTGACAGATGCTGGTCGAGGAGTATTACAAAGGCTCCAACGATCAAGGTGGAATGGAGGAAATTTTAATATCAGGACAACAAACAGGAATATCAAGAGATTTCAGTTCAGATGAATCACAAACAAACCCGAGGCAAAGCATTTTGCACAACTTTTAAAAAATGCACTAGGAGGTGGACTAGAAGTACAGTGGTACCTTGGGTTACATACGCTTCAGGTTACAGACTCCGCTAACCCAGAAATAGTGCTTCAGGTTAAGAACTATGCTTCAGGATGAGAACAGAAATCGGGCTCCGGCAGCATCGCAGCAGCAGGAGGCCCCATTAGCTAAAGTGGTCTTCTGGTCAAGAACAGTTTCAGGTTAAGAACGGAACTCCAGAACGAATTAAGTACTTAACCTGAGGTACCCCTGTAGTGACAGATCTTCAGATGCAGAATGAACTCCTTCTCCAAATGATTATCAGTTACAGATCATGCAGTAGACTGCTCCATTTTCTTCTTAATAGGGAAAAAAACTGCAATTTTAAAACTGAGGGGGGAGGCAGGGAGACAATGAAAGAAGTTCTGTGAAGGATAATGTTACTCTCACAGTTGGGGGACATTTGCAGGGAAACCCACCCTCAAAATCTGAGTCTGATCCTTTCGCAATCTGCTCTCTGGCTTTCTTTCTCTCCCTTCCCCCGACCTTCCCTCTTGCTGCTTTCAACAACTTAATTTCCTTTTGCTGCCATAGCAACGCAGAAACAACCTCAGAGCGCAGTCGGGATCATGGTGGCGTTTCACAAATCCTCGGACCAACCAGAACGGAAGAAACGGCCACAGGACAGGCAGTCGAAAAAGTCACACCCAGAAAAGTGAAAACGACAAGAGGACTCAGCTTGAAGTGGGATTTTCTGTGGATGTTATCCGTACCTGAACGCAGATCACGTTTACGGAATAATGCATGCCATTAAAATGAGCCAAGCCTAAACAGTGTTGCCTAGCATTCTGCTTAGATGAGGATCTCCTAAAGTGGATAGGAGCAAAGGAAAAAGCTGCTGAAGTCGTACACATGCACACTCGTTCTAAAATGTCGCACCTGTCCATATTAAGTCGTGGCACTGGGCAAGTGGTCCGAAAGAAAGAGGAGAAACTGGAGGTGTATTTCAATCCAGAGGTGAGTCCTTGTCCCCAGGTTGCGATGTAGAAACTTAGCTGCTGATGCTAAAATCGCGGCACAGTTATGTTCTATCTGTCTTCCTTAACCAGTGTTAAAAGAGATGTTTTGCCTATGAATCCTCCCCCACATGTACACGTTTTGTTGCAGCTAAGATAAAAAGGTAAAGGGACCCCTGACCATTAGGTCCAGTCTTGACCAACTCTGGGGTTGCGGCACTCATCTCACTTTATTGGCTGAGGGAGCCAGCGTACAGCTTCTGGGTCATGTGGCCAGCATGACTAAGCTGCTTCTGGCGAACCAGAGCAGTGCACGGAAACGCTGTTTACCTTCCCGTCGGAGTGGTACCTATTTATCTACTTGCACTTTGACGTGCTTTCAAACTGCTAGGTGGGCAGGAGCAGGGACCAAGCAATGGGAGCTCACCCCGTTGCGGGGATTTGAACCACTGACCTTCTGATCGGCAAGTCCTAGGCTCTGTGGTTTAACCCCCAGCACCACCCGCGTCCATATATGTGTGTATATATATATATATACACGCAGATGCAAATATAAAGATAATTGTTGTTGTTGTTTAGTTGTTTAGTTGTTTAGTCGTGTCCGACTCTTCATGACCCCATGGACCAGAGCACGCCAGGCACTCCTGTCTTCCACTGCCTCCCGCAGTCTGGTCAGACTCATGTTTGTAGCTTCGAGAAAGAACACTGTCCAACCATCTCGTCCTCTGGCATCCCCTTCTCCTTGTGCCCTCCATCTTTCCCATCATCAGGGTCTCTCCGGGGAGTCTTCTCTTCTCATGAGGTGGCCAAAGTATTGGAGCCTCAGCTTCAGGATCTGTCCTTCCAGTGAGCATTAAGATAATTACTCTACTTCAAATAGAAATACAATACATCTCGTCGCTGTGGCCGCTTAGCTTGCTGTCTGGGTGCTAACTGTTGGTGGGCAACTTCAAGGCCCCTTTTTATCTTTAAATTGGACTTGGACCAGGCAGCTCTTCAGAGAGAGACTGCCCTCTTTGTTAAGGTTGCAAGCCTACTTTAGTGGCAGCTCATCACATGGTTCCACCCCAAGACTTTCTCTACAGTCCATGTCGGTCGGCGCTCGAGGATTACAGTAGTCCCCTGTCGAGGCTGAAATACAGTATAACCAATGTTTCTGAGGCCTTGATCTCATGACCGCTTCATCATGAGGAAACCACAGGGAAGGCCTCGCCTTCGCTGACTTCCAGCTGCTCCCTGAGGATGCTGAGCCCATCACATGAATCCACTTCCAAGGATAAATTCAGTGTGTGTGTGTGCGCGCGCGCGCGTGTGTGACAGGGCGGCTTACCGTATTTTTTGCACCATAACACTCACTTTTTTCCTCCTAGAAAGTACAGTGGTGCCTCGCAAGACGAAATTAATTCATTCCGCAAGTTTTTTCTTCTAGCGAGTTTTTCGTCTTGTGAAGCATGGTTTCCCATAGGAATGCATTGAAAATCAATTAATGCGTTCCTATGGAGACCGCTTGCCAGGCTGGCGGTGCAGAGAAGGGCTTTTCTCCCCACCGCAAGCCTTCAGGACAGGTACGGGAACAGAGGGGAAGGCGCGCAGCACATCTCCTCTGTTCCCGGGGCTTGCGGTGGGAGGAGGGTTTTTCCTCCCCACGCCAACATTCAGAACAGCATTCTGAAAGTTGGCGGTGGGAAGGAAAACCCTCCTCCCACCGCAAGTCTTCAGGACAGCCATCCAAAGGCTGGTGCGGGGAGAAGGTCTCTCTGCCCCACCGCCAGCCTTCGGAGCAGCCATCCCAAGGCTGGCGGCAGGAGGAGGTCTCTCCGCCCCACCGCCAGCCTTCGGAGCAGCCATCCCAAGGCTGGCGGCCGGAGCAGGTCTCTCCGCCCCACCGCCAGCCTTCGGAGCAGCCTTCCGAAGGCTGGCGGCGGGAGGAGGTCTCTCCGCCCCACCGCCAGCCTTTGGAGCAGCCTTCCGAAGGCTGGCGGCGGGAGGAGGTCTCTCCGCCCCACCGCCAGCCTTCGGAGGAGCCTTCCGAAGGCTGGCGGTGGGGCGGAGAGACCTCCTCCCGCCGTCAGCCTTCGGAGCAGCCTTCCGAAGGCTGGCGGCGGGAGGAGGTCTCTCCGCCCCACCGCCAGCCTTTGGAGCAGCCTTCCGAAGGCTGGCGGCGGGAGGAGGTCTCTCCGCCCCACCGCCAGCCTTCGGAGGAGGTCCGAGGACAGTGAGGAAGATGCGCTGCACTTCCCCGCTGTCCCGGAGATTTCCCTATGGGCTTTCGTCTTGCGAAGGAAGCCCATAGGGAAATTCGTTTTGCGAAGCACCTACAAAATGGAAAACCCTTTCGTCTAGCGGGTTTTCCGTCTTGCGAGGCGTTCGTCTTGCGGTGCACCACTTTAAGGGGAAATGTCTGTGCGTGTTATGGAGCGAATGCCTGCGGGTGGCGGGGGAGATCTGCTGCAGTCGTGAGCAGAGGATCCATGGTTCCCCTTCCTTCCCTCCTCCATAGTTACAAGGCATGGATCCACATCGATCCTCAGGATTTTTGCATTGGGCTACTCCAAACTCACTGTCAGATCACATGTCTGTGGCCACAGTATGAACCACAAAAATCATATATCCACTATTTCGTTTAGAATATTCTTTTTCTTGTTTTCCTCCTCTAAAAACTATGTGCGTGTTATGTTCTGGTGCGTGTTATAGAGCGAAAAATACGGTAATTGCTAGAAGTCAGAACCTTCCCAATTCCTTCATGTAGTTACCATATTTTTCGCTCTTAAAATGCACCAGACCACAAGACGCACCTAGTTTTTGGAGGAGGGAAACAAGAAAAAAAATATTCTGAATCTCAGAAGCCAAAACAGCAAGAGGGATCGCTGCGCAGTGAAAGCAGCAATCCCTCTTGCTGTTCTGGCTTCTGGGATAGCTGCGCAGCCTGCGTTCGCTCCATAAGACACACACACATTTCCCCTTACTTTTTAGGAGGGAAAAAGTGAGTCTTATAGAGCAAAAATACGGTAATTGGTTGTAAGGCTAGCTGTCAGTCACATGTGGCATTCATGCGAGTACCTGAATAGATTTATGGTATGAATGTTTTCATTTCAGACTCCTCAAATACATTGCACCTTATTCAGATAGTTTGCATGCTGAACCATCTCAGTCTAAAAATATTGAGAAACATAACAAAGATCAATTCTCTTTAACCATGGAGGGGTTTTTTTATTATTATTATCAGGCAGCAGCTGCCGACATTGTGACACACGGTCCTGTAATAAGATTATTGGAGAAACCTTTTTTCTAGGGGGGGGAGCTGTAAGAATAAAAAGACCGGGGAAACCATTTTGTGTTGTGGGATCGTTTCGCAGAGCTGATGTGGAATACCTTTACTTTTTGCACACAAGTTTCTGTGAGCAAAATTTGATGGATTCGGTTGAGACAAATGTTGCTGGTCCTTTTTCTGAAGTATGTTCTGGAGGCTTTTCTGATTTGCGTATAGTGTTTGTGCTTCGCACGAGATCAATCATGCTGCCCTGTAAAGCCACCATAACGCAATAAGGAGGGTTGTGAAAGGTACCAGTATTTTATGGTGTTTCGTAATGGAGAACAAGGTTGCTGCTATTCCCTCCTCATCTCAAATACAGACGTATCTTGGATCCTGAACACCCTGGAACTCGGACGTTTTGGCTCCCGAATGCCGGAAACCCAGAAGTGATTGTTCCAGTTTGCGAACGTTCTTTCAGAACCTGAACATCCGACAGGGCTTCCACGGCTTCTGATTGGCTGCAATCAGTGTTATGTACTGAAGTTCTCACCCTGGGCCAGCAGGGGGATACTGTAGATAGTTCAGGTCCACATATGCAAATAAGGGATTGAAAGTGACGTTCAGTGATTGGATAGTTACAGAAAGTTGCTACAGTTATGTTGTACTGGAGCTCTATATAAGCAGACTGGCTGAACCCTTCAGCCCAGTTCTGTTCTGGCCTGTGAATAAACAAGAGCTGTTTGAAGAATCACTGTGTCATCTGATATGTCTACCCACTATTCAACAATCAGAATCCATGATTAGATTTTCGAACATTTTGGAAGTCAAACGGACTTCCAGAACGGATTCCGTTTGACTTCCAAGGTATGACTGTATTTAGAAGCAAGATAACACGCTCTGAGCTGTAGAAAGTTTAAAGGAAGTCCAGCTCAAGGAGCACATTATACACTTTCTCTACACGGTCACCCACATAATTCCACCAAAGCTACTGTATTAATGAAAAAGAATTGGTTTAGTTTGAGAAGAACCAGAAAATACGTAACACAAAGGGGCCTCAGTAACACCATTGCTATTGTAAGAGGGTAAGCACATCAAACAGGAGGACATTATTTTTTCAAGCTACAGGATACCAGTGGGTTGTGGCTAATGCCATGTGTAAAGGTAAAGGTAAAGGGACCCCTGACCGTTAGCTCCAGTCACGAACGACTCTGGGGTTGCGGCGCTCACTTCGCTTTATTGGCCGAGGGAGCCAGCATACAGCTTCCGGGTCATGTGGCCAGCATGACTAAGCCGCTTCTGGCGAAGCAGAACAGCACATGGAAACGCCGTTTACCTTTCCGCCGGATACCTATTTAGCTACTTGCACTTTGACGTGCTTTTTGGCAGGAGCAGGGACCAAGCAATGGGAGCTCACCCCGTTGCGGAGATTCGAACCGCCAACCTTCTGATCGGCAAGCCTTAGGCTCTGTGGTTTAGACCACAGCGCCACCAGCGTCCTTAATGCCCTGTTTACTAGGCTTCAAAAAGTAGCAGTGGGCACTGTAGTGGATGAGAAGTGAGCAGTGAGAGTTGAGCATGCCAGCTGCATGTGCAGAAGTAGGAAACCTCGTGGAGTTTCCCTTCTTAATGCCCATGTTTATATTTTAAAGTTTTGATGGGATTATTCTATTGTGTACGGGCAACCGCCATTTTAGGCGCAATCGATATGTACGCAGTTGTGCACATGTATGCAGCTCTGAACCCGGAAATGTCATAAAAGATGTCATAAAAGGGCGGGGGTGGGGCAGAAGGGGGTGTTTCAATTGCGTGTGATAGTATGCTGTTAAGTTGTGGGTGAACATATCAGACAACACAGTGATTCTTCAAACAGCTCTTGTTTATTCACAGGCCAGGACAGAACTGAACTGAAGGGTTCAGTCAGCCTGCTTATATAGAGCTCCAGTACAATGTAACTGTAACAATTTTCTGTAGCTATCCAATCACTGACCGTCACTTTCAATTCCTTATTTGCATAACTATCTACAGTATCCCCCTGCTGGCCCAGGGTGAGAACTTCAGTACATAACATGCGCAATGACCTGGAACGCAACCTCCACACAGATCGCGGTTTGCCTTTATTTTAATTATGGGTGCTTACATTTAAATGTTTGTATAACTGGTTTTTATGCTTTGTAAAAGCGTTTAGAGGCCTGTTTTGCCATTAAGCAATATATAAATTAATAATGCGTGGTTGTTGTTGTTGTTTTACATGTTAGGATTATTTGAACTGGCAGTGCCTTGAAGCTGAATTCCACGACTATCATGACCTGGAGGGAGACTGTGGACTGTGTCTTCCTAAAACCTACAGCACGAGAACAGGCGCGTTACTTCTCTATTCAGAAGATCTAGCCAAACCATCAAGGAAGCTGAAAGGAATAAGGAAGACGCGCCGAAGACTTAGAAGCAGAAGCCAGACAATACACATAGAGCTTCACACCCTCCAAGATCTGGTGCGAGCCATCTTGGCATATGGACGCAAAAAGGTAAGAGAGCACAGCCCAATTGTATTCAGGAATTAGTAGGTTATTTCTAATTATACATTAAAAAAAAAATCAGGGGGGAAATGCACATCTAATAGATCACATATGTGGGCATTTCGATATCATCTGTGCTATATATATATATATATAGTTGTTGTTGTTGTTTAGTCGTATCCGACTCTTCGTGACCCCATGGACCAGAGCCTTCCACTGTCTCCTGCAGTTTGGTCAAACTCATGCTGGTAGCTTCGAGAACACTGTCCAACCATCTCGACCTCTGTCGTCCCCTTCTCCTTGTGCCCTCCATCTTTCCCAACATCAGGGTCTTTTCCAGGGAGTCTTCTCTTCTCATGAGGTGGCCAAAGTATTGGAGCCTCAGCTCCAGGATCTGTCCTCCCAGTGAGCACTCAGGGCTGATTTCCTTCAGAATGGAGAGGTTTGATCTTCTTACAGTCCATGGGACTCTCAAGAGTCTCCTCCAGCACCATAATTCAAAAGCATCAATTCAGCCTTCTTTATGGTCCAGCTCTCACTTCCATACATCACTACTGGGAAAACCAGAGCTTTAACTATACGGACCTTTGTTGGCAAGGTGATGTCTCTGCTTTTTAAGATGCTGTCTAGGTTTGTCATTGCTTTTTTCCCCAAGAAGCAGGCGTCTTTTAATTTTGTGGCTGCTGTCACCATCTGCAGTGATCATGGAGCCCAAGAAAGTAAAATCTCTCACTGCCTCCATTTCTTCCCCTTCTATTTGCCAGGAGGTGATATCATAGCCATTTAACTGCCATTCTTTTGCCAAAACCATCCTGGGAATTGTAATTTGGTAAGGTGCTTTGAGATGTCCTCAATTCCCATGCAAAGTGCAACAATTCTGAGAAGAGAGCATTAAACCAACTCAAGCCTGTAATGTGGATTTACTCACACAAATAGAGTTCCTTCAACAAGACTTCTAAATGAGAATTCAAACTGTTATGTACTGAAGTTCTCACTCTGGGCCAGCGGGGGGATACTGTAGATAGTTATGCAAATGAAGGATCGAAAGTGACTGGATAGTTTGTATGCAAATGAAGGATCGAAAGTGATGTTCAGTGATTGGATAGTTTTAGAAAATGGCAACAGTTACCTTGTTCTGGAGCTCTATATAAGCAGCCTGACTGAGCTCCTCAGTTAGTGCTGTTCCAGCTTACAAATAAAGAGCTGCTTTGGAAGAATCGCTGTGTCATCTGATATGTTCGCCCACAACTTAACACAAACCATTGAGGAATATTACTCTGTGCACTTAAGGAAGCTGATATTAGAAGTATCTGGCCTATGGACAGATTAAACTAGCCATAAAGGTAAAGGTATCCCTGCCCATACGGGCCAGTCGTGTCTGACTCTAGGGTTGTGCGCCCATCTCACTTAAGAGGCCAGGGGCCAGCGCTGTCCAGAGACACTTCCGGGTCACGTGGCCAGTGTGACGAAGCTGCTCTGGTGAGCCAGCACCAGCGCAGCACACGGAAACGCCGTTTACCTTCCCGCTATAAAGCGGTACTTATTTATCTACTTGCACTTAGGGATGCTTTCGAACTGCTAGGTGGGCAGGAGCTGGGACCGAAAGACGGGAGCTCACCCCGCCGTGGGGATTCGAACCACCGACCATGCGATCGGCAAGTCCTAGGCACTGAGGTTTTACCCACAGCGCCACCCGCGTCCCTAAACTAGCCATAATAAGTGCTTTTTTTTCTTTAAAAAAATGTTTAGGGGTACTCATTTTCCTACTCATATTGAAATACTGCCCCTCAATGAGGCCAAACATAGATTCACAAAATGTTTAGGGTATGAGTACCCCTGAGTACCCCCAGAAAAAAAGCACTGGCCATTATGTTCTACATCCAACAGAATTCCCTATTTCACATAGCTGGGAAGGGAATCCTTTACTAAATACTGTCTGACCCAGTAAGGACTCCATGCCTGAAGAACGAAGACAAAAGACGCCCCTGGAATCACTGCCTGTGCTACGAGCCATATCAGTGTATCCAAGCACGACATCCATCAAAGATTAAAGGAGAGAAAGGGTACTGCTGTGACCAAACACATGGAATCGTGTGCCGACTGCCACGAACAATTAGAATCCAGCAGGGATGTTCGCACGCTTTTGCAAATCACGCTGCTGTCAGAGGAAAGGAAAGGAAGGTGGAGTTAACCCAATGCTGGATTTACGTATAAGCTAAACAAGCTATAGCTCACGGCCCCACTCTCTTGGGGGCCCCACAAAAATTTAAAGGAAAAAACAACTGGATGTACATTTCCAAAATATAAGATAAAAAACAAATAAAATAAAACCTACACACAGCAACAGTGTTTTGTGTTGTGTAGGCTCCTATTTGTTACGTGCAAATGGCTTTAGATCCCTATTAGGTCCATAAATTACCATATAGCATATATTCAACACAATTTGTGACAAGTTGTTGTTGACAAAGGACAACTGGACATATAAAGGGCCCCATTACCTTCAGTAGCTTAAAGTAAAGGTAAAGGGTCCCTGACCATTAGGTCCAGTCGTGACCGACTCTGGGGTTGCGGCGCTCATCTCGCTTTATTGGCCGAGGGAGCCAGCTTCCGGGTCATGTGGCCAGCATGACTAAGCCGCTTCTGGCGAACCAGAGCAGTGCACGGAAACGCCGTTTAACTTCCCACCGGATTGGTACCTATTTATCTACTTGCACTTTGATGTGCTTTCAAACTGCTAGGTGGGCAGGAGCAGGGACCGAGCAACGGGAGCTCACCCCATCGTGGGGATTCAAACCACCGACCTCCTGATCGGCAAGTCCTAGGCTCTGTGGTTTAAGCCACAGTGCCACCCGCGTCCCTTCAGTAGCTTAGGGCCTCATCAAACCTAAATCCAACCTTGAGTTAACCCATTGCTCCATCTGATCAGGCATATGGACGTGTGTTTTTTAGTGGGAGAGCAGCAGGGTCCTAAAAAGTCTTTTTGGAAAGTCCACCCTTCCTTCAAACCACAATTCATCCTGCCCCCATTTAACTGTTTCTGGTATAACCTCCACTGCCTTGTGGGATAACTTTGGGAGAAGGAAAACCTACGGAGTAAACCCTACACAAATCCAGTGTGGAATTTCTTGGGTGGCGCCTTGTACGCCTCCTACTGGCAACTCCTGCAGCCAAGCTGGTGCCAAATGTATGGCTCTGCTTTACTTTGGACCACATTGTCAAGGCCAGGAGCGGGGTCTTGTCATCTGGACCGCCCAGGACCTCCATAAATGCTGCCCAGACTTGCGCCCCAGGGAGCACAAGTGAGGAGAACATTGTTGTGCTTAAGTCCTCCTCTTTGTGGAGTTCCCAATAAGCATCTGGTTGGCCATTGGGTGGGTCTTTGGTCTGTTTCCTCATGTTCTTTTGTTCTGCTTTTAATCGCCATTGCTGGGGGAAATCAATATACAGTCGTATCTCGGAAGCTGAACAGAAGAAGAAGAAGGAGGAGGAGGAGGAGGAGGAGGAGGAGGAGGAGGAGGAGGAGGAGGAGCTGGGCCTGTTTAGCCTGGAGAAGAGGAGGTTAAGGGGTGATATGATAGCCATGTTCAAATATATAAAAGGATGTCACATAGAGGAGGGAGAAAGGTTGTTTTCTGCTGCTCCAGAGAAGCGGACACGGAGCAATGGTTCCAAACTACAAGAAAAAAGATTCCACCTAAACATTAGGAAGAACTTCCTGACAGTAAGAGCTGTTCGACAGTGGAATTTGCTGCCAAGGAGTGTGGTGGAGTCTCCTTCTTTGGAGGTCTTTAAGCAGACGCTTGACAACCATATGTCAGGAGTGCTCTGATGGTGTTTCCTGCTTGGCGGGGGGTTGGACTCGATGGCCCTTGTGGTCTCTTCCAACTCTATGATTCGAAGAAGAAGAAGAAGAAGAAGAATTTATTATTTATACCCCACCCATCTGGCTGGGCTTCCCCAGCCACTCTGGGCGGCTTCCAAAAAAATATTAAAATACTGTGATACATCAAACATTAAAAGCTTCCCTAAACAGGGCTGCCTTCAGATGTCTTATAAAAGTCTGGTAGTTGTTGTTCTCTTTGACATCTGGTGGGAGGGCGTTCCACAGGGAGGGTGCCACTACCGAGAAGGCCCTCTGCCTGGTTCCCTGCAACTTGGCTTCTCGCAGTGAGGGAACGGCCAGGAGGCCTTCGGTGCTGGACCTCAGTGTCCGGGTAGAACGATGGGGGTGGAGACACTCCTACAGATATACTGGACCGAGGCCATTTAGGGCTTTAAAGCTCAGCACCAACACTTTAAATTGTGCTCGGAAACGTACTGGGAGCCAGTGTAGGTCTTTCAAGACCGGTGTTATATGGTCTCAGCGGCCGCTCCCAGTCACCAGTCTAGCTGCCGCATTCTGGATTAGTTGTAGTTTCCGGGTCACCTTCAAAGGTAGCCCCACGTAGAGCGCATTGCAGTAGTCCAAGCGAGAGATAACTAGAGCATGCACCACTCTGGTGAGGCAGTCTGTGGGCAGATAGGGTCTCATCCTCCAAACGCCTCCAGACACTCACACAGGACTGTCACCGCCTTCACTGGTTCTGATTTGAAAGAGAGGTAGAGCTGGGTATCATCCGCATACTGATGTCCGTTTGACTTCCAAAGCGCGGCTTCTGATTGGCTTTCCCCGTCAGACGTTCAGCTTCCGAAAGAACGTTCGAAAACCGGAACACTCACTTCTGGTTTTCGATCGTTCGGGAGCCGAAAAGTTCCACTCCCAAGGTGTTTCGGATCCAAGGTACGACTGTATAGTGAAACCAGAAATGTCTACCCGAATCCCCTTGAGCAGAAGTGTGTAAATTGGATCCTGGGAACAGGGTGAATATATGGAGTAACTAGCTGCAGTACCAAAGAAAACGGACAAGTCTCAGCATGCCTGCAATTACTCAAAGCACTTCAATAGTTTTTATAACAAGGCACCAGCACATGCTAATATAATGCAACACAATGGCATTCGACTCAGTTAGAAACCAAGACTTTATCAATTCCCCTAAATTTCAAGTTTTGCTTTGGCTGAAAAGAGGGAGGACGGCTACAAAATGGTAAAGAAGAGAAACAAAAGTTATTTGCCATTAATGAGGCATATGAATTGCTGTTTTCATATAACACCGTTCACCTTTCCAGCTGCGTTTTAAAGCTATTTATTTCTCCTCCTTCCCGTTTGTATTCCACCATATCCTTACCTTCAGAAGGCTGACATATTTCAGAAGACTGAAGTGTTTTTAATCAAACGGAGCAGAAATACAAAAATAGAGCAAGTTTAAAACCAGCGGCTGTTCTCTCAAACCACATACGCTGCTTTGAGCTCCTTGCGACATAAAATGTGGCAAATAAATCAATAAAATAAATGTTTGCTCCAGCAGTTGCTTTTTAATGCAATTATTTTCAAACTTTTAAGATATTTAACTGTATCAGTAGATGTTTATGCACCAAGAGAAGGCAGCCATTTCTTCTTCTTTAGGAATTTTCCTTGTTCATTCTCATTTTAAAATTTATTTCATACATACATATACCACTTAACGACTAACACACAATATGCAGCGCTCACCCCCATTAACGTGAATACTTCACACCCAGTTTCTGCCTCCTATCTACTCCTGGTTCCCCTATTATAGGACATAAACCATGCCATGTGATCCCCGAGCCAAGGATATAAGTAACTGTATAACCTTTAGAAGACATCTGAAGGCAGCCCTGTATAGTTTTGTTATGTTTTATATGTGTTGGAAGCTGCCTAGAGTGGCTGGGACGACCCAGTATAAATAGAAATTATTATTAGTATTAGTATTGTTGAATAGTATGTCCCTATTTTAATCAACTATTGTAGCACCCTGCTTGTGGTTAACGCTTAGCTGGAATGAAATATTCAACGCAGCAATAGAGAAATTAAAATAGTAATTTATTTGTCAGACAAATAAATAAGAGGCACAGTGGTACATGGTTACCAAGCTCTGGCCTGCCCTCCTGCCATTCTGGCCAGCACTTATATTCCCTTAATCCAGCCCCCTTTGCTCCTCCTGTGGCTGCCTCTGTCCAATCAGCCTGGTTGAAATTCCTATTGGCTGTTTGGTAGAACCAATCACAAAAGATACACCCACAAAAGATACACCCATTTCCTTGCCCTTATAAGGGAGACAAAGAGCTATATATATGACATATAAGTAATAATATATCTTACATGGAATCTTAATTACCAGCTCACCTCTTGCCCTCCTTGCCCTATTGCCTTCTAAAACAAATGTTTAATCTTACATTTTTATGTTCAACAGATGTCAAGGATCTTGAGTTTCACATCAACATTGAAAGATTTCCTTCATTTAATGTTTCTAAACAAATGCCTGACAACTATATATCAAGACTGCTTAGATGGCGTCTTCTGTCTGGCGGGGGGGGGGGCTAGGCTAGTGGCTGACTTAATTTCAGGATAAATACAACTCTTACAACCATATGAAATAAGAATCTAGCATTCCTTAAATCCTTTGCATAATTACATTTAAGCCAATATATTTAAGCTAATATATTTCATACATTTATCATAGGTAGCCTCTTAAAAGAATAAAGCTTTTCAAAGTAAAAAGGAAGAAACTCAGTAAAACAGCTTTTAAAAGAAGCCTCTTCAGTTTAAGAAAGAATGGCTTTAGAAAAAGACTTCCCCAAAAATGCTCTCTTTCTTCTAGCTAAATGTTTTTTTTTCCATTTGCTCCTGGCCTTTCAACCTTAGAAAGAAGATCTGGCTCATTTTACTGGGAGGCACATTGGTATTATCTTCCCCATTCCTAATGGTGTTTTCTCAGCCTTGGGGCAGCATATGTAATTCTCCCTTTTTATGACTTTGAGAATTGTTTTTCTACTATAAATCAATGGGGCCCCCTTGTCTTAGGAGAATGGCCAAGGTTTTCTCTGCCTGGCATGAAACATTTGAAAATCCTTTTTAAGCTCATTTTTAAATACAAGCCTTGATTGAAATATATAGAAGCTTTGATAAAAATGCAGGCTTATGGTTAGGTGCCTCACTATCCCTCATCCCATTCTTTTCTTACACCTCTCACACATCTGCCAATACACACAAATGCCCCTTCTGTTCCTCCGTCCGCTTCGCTGAAGGGGCACTACACAGCTCTCCCTCTCTGCGCAGCGCCCCTTCAGCAAAGCGCCTCTCCTGGCCTCTGCCTTAGCGGTGGCAGCCTCTTCCGGGCAGAGGGAGCCTTCATCCTGCAGCCCTGAAGAGGCTTCGCGCGGCTATCCCAGAAGCCAGAACAGCCAGAGGCTATCCTAGAAGCCAGATCTCTCTTGCTGTTCTGGCTTCTGGGATTCAGAATATTTTTTTTCTTGTTTTCCTCCTCCAAAAACTAGTTGCACCTTATGGTCTGGTGCGTCTTATAGAGCGAAAAATATGGTAATCGAAGAGAGAGAAGAACAACACACTAGTGTGGGTGGGAAACATTGATGTGCAGTTCAGTCGAAAGCGCTCCTGTGCACTAGGAAAAATAGGGTCTGTGTGACCCACATGCACTTTTACAGCCTTACTGTTTTCAATCTTAGTTTGAAACTCAGCCTGGAATGGCAATATTTCTCTTTTTTCAAAATGAAGCAAAATGATTCACGCAATTCTTTGATCCAGCATCTGGTTTAAGTTAAAATTCAGTTTTATTTAATATAAACTTGTTTACTGCCCAAAATTGTAAATGTTAGTCATCAACTTCCAAACAGAAAATAAGAAGTCTTAGAAGTCCATTGTAAAAATTTGTTGTCTCATCTTCACTCATGAGTGAGTCGGAGCGAAGATAGATGTACCATTTTATTTTATTCCCCAAATTTTTTTATTGCTTTTCCAAATTTATAACGAAACAAATAACAATACAAATATAAAACATACATAATATAAATCATACATAATAAGAAAAACAGAAAAGAAAAACACAATACTAAAAAGAAAAAACATAAAAACAGTTATTACTTTCAGTGCCTAATTTAACTTTCATTGCTAACTGACTTCCTTGAATGCCCCCATCTGAATTACATTGTATCTCCTTGTAGCAGTTCTCTAAAATCTTAATTCTAATAAAATTAAATCCATTTAATTACTATCTTCTTCTCTTTTATTAATTCTAATCCCTATTGTTTTACAACCCATTGTTATTATAATCCTCCGCCTATTTGTTACTTCCAAGTAACTTCCATTATCTTATATTACAATATTTAGCCAAATATTCTTTAAATTTCTTCCAATCTTCTTGAGTCTCCTCCTCCTTCTGATCGCGGATTCTTCCAGTCAGGTCGGCCAGCTCCAAAAAGTCCAAAATCTTCATCTGCCATTCTTTTATTGTTGGTATTTCTTGGGATTTCCAGTTTTTCGCAATTAGCAGTCTTGCCACTGTAGTGGCATACAAAAACAATCTAACATCCCATAGATGTAACATTTTAAAAGTATTCATAGAAGTCCTTCACCACAGTGGAATGGTTCTCAAACCTTACCTTCCCAGCAACCTAGCAATTTGAAAGCATACCAGCACGAGTAGATAAATAGGTACCGCTGTGGCAGGAAGGCAAACGGTGTTTCCGTGCACTTTGGCTTCTGTCACGGTGTTCCGTTGCGCCAGAAGCGGTTTAGCCTTGCTGGCCACATGACCCAGAAAGCTGTCTGTGGACAAACGCCGGCTCCCTCGGCCTGAAAGTGAGATGAGCGCCGCACCCCATAGTCACCTTTGACTGGACTTAACCGTCCAGGGGTCCTTTTCCCTTTTTTACCTTTACCTACTGTGGCGATCACACAGGGTCCCCGGACATTTGACGGTCTATTGATCCCTGTGCCACCACTATGATCACTTTCCCGCTGCCACCAACCCGTTTCTCTCAGGTACACACTGAGTCCAGACAGTTGTTAACATTAAAACAAATACAGTGGTGCCCCGCAAGACGAATGCCTCACAAGACGAAAAACTCGCTAGACGAAAGGGTTTTCCGTTTTTCGAGGTGCTTCGCAATACGAATTTCCCTATGGGCTTGCTTCGCAAGACGAAAACGTCTTGCGGATTTGCTTCCTTTTTCGTAAAACCGTTAATACCCGGGCAATCCGCGCTCCGCAAGACAAAAAAATCGCAAGGCGAAGCAACTCGCAGAACGAATTAATTTCGTCTTGCGAGGCACCACTGTAAACAAGTTTATTTTATAAGCATTAACAAGTTTATGGTTTCAGATAATTTTTCTTGTCAGTTTCTTAATCTTAGTTTCTTTACCAGCCTATACCTTCCTAATAACTCCTGATTATCCCAACTGTCTATCTGACTCCTCTTAACAGATTCTCTCACTCTCTCACATCAAAACTCGACCAACCGACAGACTTATCCTCCCTCTTCCTTCCCCAACTCCCGGCAGACTTTCTAACAACTCCAACTCTAACTCTAACTCCTCCCCTTGGGTTCCCACTGGCCAATCACTTCACACTCATTTCCTTATGACCCACCTAGGAGGGCAAACGCCACACCTACTTTTTTTTAAAAAAAAAAGTAAAGTGGCATATAAATGTTCATATGTATGTATGCTCAATTCATTCATTGTCCTATTTTTTAAAAAATGCAAGCACTTTAATAACAGTTGGAAAACTTCTCATGGGCTTTGGGAGACAAGTGTGTTGGTGATTTTAGTGTGCCAGCCAATAGGCATCCTGCAGAGGTGCCTTTTTCCCATTCAGACTTAAGTATTTATTTATTTTATTTATTTCATACACACACACACACACACACACACACACACACACACACACACCGCCCTATACCCGGAGGTCTCAGTACACTGAAAACATTCAGAACTGGGGGTGAGGGGTGGACAGAAAATATATATACTATGTTTGCGCTGAATAATGTAAGATTGCTTTCTAAATACGCCATGATTCTTTACCGTCATCGCGCAAAAGAATATGGGGATTTTTCTCAATAATTTGGGGGTCTCGCTTATCTGATTACATTGCTTCCCTCTTCAGCTCTCCTAGCTAGAGATGCCTTCAAAGATATTTGGGGGGGAAGTAATTTATTAACAGCAGTCAATTGCCAGTGTTACCCAGCTGCAATTTTAAAGCTTTTTAACATCTTGTTATCTATATTATGGTTATGCAAGGATAAGAACAGAGTCGCTTGGCAGCCGTACCTCCACTTCCTAACTGAACCAGATATCCGGACTGACAGACAGATGAGACTAGGCTATTCACCCAAGAGGTACCTCTTCAAACTCTCTCAGACCTGGGACTCGAGCATTTTGCGAAAGCTTCAGTGTGCAGGTCAGTATGACTTGAAAACAAGCCAAGAATCTAAGAGAGGTATTCTTGTATGCAACTGCAGCGGCTCGTATACTTGGGGCCAAGGGATGGAAAGATAATGAGGCTCCCAAAATAACATGAGGCTCCCAAAATAACAGATTGGCAAATCAAATTGCAGGAATTGGTGGAGACGGCTCAATTGACTAGCAAACTCAGAGGAAACTCAAAGCAAAAATTTGCGGGAAAATGGGATGGTTATAGAAGATATGTTCAAAAATACAATAATAGTTTTGACTCCGCGCTAGCATTCGAGTAATAAAGGAACTAAAAGGAGGTGGACAACAATTAAGGATTTATTATGTTTTCAGAATGTATTGGAAAATTTATATAGAAAGGTTTGTTGTTTTGTGTACATTCGATTGTAAGATAAAAGATATGCAAAGGGACTTGACAGGAAGTCAAAGTTGAAGAAAAGATTTTGTAAGTTAAAAGGGGACAAATATTTACTTTCATTATTATCATTTTGTGTGTAGGTGTGTGGGTGTGGGTGTGGGTGTGTGCACATATGTGTGCTTTTGGATGGAATGTTTGGGAGGAAATAAGACGGTATATAACAAATAACAAACTAAATATTGATGTATGTAATTTTCATTTCTTAATTATATTTAGTGGTAGTATGGTTGTATTGTTTTTTGTAATATAAAATCATTCAATAAAAATTATTTAGAAAAAAGAAAACAAGCAAAGAATATGCAGAGAACATTTGGGACCACGTGGAAACAAAACCATGAAAAATTACCTGAGAAATTGTTGGAAAGTTCTTATAAGGATGCAGGGGCAGAGGAAGGGGAGGCGGCGGGGGCAGGTCGCCCCTGGTGTCGCCACTGGGGAGGGTGACAAAATAGCGGGTGGCACTCACCGTGGGGCCTGCAGCATGCCCGAGCCACACATCTCTCCTGGGAGTGACGTGGTGGCTTGGGCACCCGCCGCCTCCGTGCTGCCCCAAACGGTCCACCTGCCGCCTCCACCTCAGCTATAGGGCGGCTGTGTGGGAGGAGGTGGGCAGAGTCCTCGAAGGCCCCGGGGAGCCGCTTACCCTGTCTGGCCCTGCCCCTGGGCACAGGGCACACACGCTGCCCCAGGGTCCCATCGACTTGCTCCGCCGCTGTAAGGATGGAAACGGGGGGGGGGGAGCAATTTTAGGAAACATGTTTTCCAACTAAATAATGATCTTCAAAAAGACAAATAAAAACAAGACGACAACGAGAATCCGCCGACAGCATACAAATCAATCTGGCTAATCTTTTTTCAATTTTTTTTTAATTCAAAATTAAAACAAAACATATTATCCAAAAACATATCATTCTCACCCCCCCCCCCCGTTTTTCCTCCCTCTCCCCACTCTCCCACACAAAACCCACCCACCCCCACCCCCTGGCTTCCCTCAGTTCCAGTCTTTGGTTTCTCTGAGAAGGTTGTTTTCTGCATGTTACAAAGTTGTATAGATCCTCAAACTATTTAGATCATTATTATCAATAAAAAGTTTGTGAATGTTTCTTCAAAGCCATCCAAGGAGTCCAATTCGCTTTGTTGCATCTTCAAATGCTTTGTAAAGCATTCCCATTCATCTTTAGAGTCACAGTTATCATTGTCCCGTAGCTTATATGTCAGTTTTGCCAGTTCTGCATAGTCCATCAATTTTTCTTGCCATGATTCTTTAGGTGGGGTTTCTTCAGTCTTCCATCCTTGTGCTATTAGAACTTTCGCAGCCATTGTCGCATACATGAAGATGTTTTTCAGCTTTTTTGGCAGATCTTTCCCTACAATCCCTAACAAAAATGCTTCAGGTTTTTTAACAAATGTTAAATGGAACATTTTCTTCAATTCATTGTATATCATTTCCCAATTTTTAAAAATTACATTACAATCCCACCACATATGATAAAATGTCCCCTCCTTTTCCTTACACTTCCAACATATATTTGAACTAGTTTTGTACGTTTTCCCTAACTGCACTGGTGTCGTGTACCATCTGTACATCATCTTCATGTAATTCTCCTTCAATAGGGAACAATCTGTAAATTTTAAATCAGTTTTCCATAATTTTTCCAAATCTTCCATCATAATGTTGTGACCTACATCTTGTCAATCTGGCTAATGTGATCCGAAAACACACAAACACACATACCCCACTCACACACAAAAGCAAATCTCACTACAGCCAGCCAAAGACAACCAACCACACCCTAGGCCACCCCCAACCTCCCTCACCACAACAAGTGGAAACACAACAAGTGAATAGTAAGAGTGATGCTGACACAAAACCCCACACATACACTAAGTAGAAGAATTGCCACCCGACCCCACTCACCACTAACCGCTCCTCCTCCCCCCCCCTTTTCTTCCTAACCTAACACTGTATGTAACACTAATGTCTCACAACAAATGAAACCGATCTGTGGAAAACGCAACCTGAAACAATGCGCATATTTTTGTAAACTAATAAATCTTTAATAAAAATATATTTTAAAAAGACAAATAAAGATCTACACAGGTTTATAGAATAATTTAACATTTATGAATTAAAATAAACGGGGAGGGAGATCCTACTGATATCAAGGGTAAGTTTATAGTACAAATTGTTAAATTTATGGGTGATGTGCAAGGAGGTATATCACCAGATATTTCAACCTGCTGTGTCCAGTCCAGAGATCAGCAATGTGGTGCCCAAGGGTATACACAGTGCCAGATTTACGTATAAGCTAAACAAGCTACAGCTTAGGGCCCCACTCTCTTGGGGGCCCCAAAAAAATTTAAAGGGAAAAAACACTGGATGTACATTTCCAAAATATAAGATGCAAAACAAATAAAATGAAACCTACATACAGCAACAGTGTTTTGTGTTGTGTAGGCTCCTATGGTGTTAAGTAATGCTAGCCTGCTCCCTAAAATATCACTGGTTTGCTCATTTCTATATATAGGGTGCCTACATTCTGCATGGACTGGTTGCATGGCAACAAGTAGCATGCAGCATAGTTGAATGTAGGTCAAGCTGTTGTAAAGTAAAGGTAAAGGGACCCCTGACCGTTAGGTCCAGTCGTGACCGAATCTGGGGTTGCGGCGCTCATCTCGCTTTATTGGCAGAGGGAGCCAGCGTACAGTTTCCGGGTCATGTGGCCAGCATGACTAAGCCGCTTCTGGTGAACCAGATCGGCGCACGGAAACGCCGTTTACCTTTCCGCTGGAGCAGTATCTATTTACCTACTTGCACTTTGACGTACTTTCGAACTGCTAGGTTGGCAGGAGCAGGGACTGAGCAACGGGAGCTCACCCCGTCACGGGGATTCGAACTGCCGACCTTCTGATTGGCAAGTCCTAGGCTCTGTGGTTTAACCCACAGCACCACCCGCGTCCCTTCAAGCTGTTGTACCTGTTATCTAATCTTAAAGAGTGCTTGTCGACTGATGATCAGGCAGCATAGACTAAGCGTATGAGTCTTATGCCTGTTGATAGATTTCATGTAATACATATTATTTATTTATTTTGATGCCATTATGGCTTTAGATACCTATCAGGTCCATAAATTACCATATAGCATACATTCAACACCAAGAACAGTGACAATTTGTTCTTGACAAAGGACAGCTGGACATACAAAGGGCCCCATTACCTTCAGTAGCTGAGGGCCTCATCAAACCTAAATCTGGCCCTGGGTATACATGTGCCCACAGTGGACTTTCATGGTGTCTACAGGGTTCCTTCCCTTTGTGAAATTAGACTTAAAGTAAAAGGCAAAAGATTTATATGATCTGAAGAGAAACCAGAGTAATGGAGAACGGGGTATATTTATTGTGTATGTGTAGAAATACCATAAGCAAGTTGGTACATTGGCAGGTTTAGATTAAGCACTTGTAAGTAGCAAAAAAATAGAGAATGTAAAGGTGTAACAAGTGACTTAAAATAATAACAAAATGTAGAGAATGATGTAAGATGTAAAGAACCAGTAGAAGGGGCTGGAAGGAAGTTTTGAGTTTTAAAGAAGGTTTGTAAAATAGTAGGGTGTTTTTTTTTAATTAGAAGTATAATTGTTAGGTGGTGGTTTGATTTTTGTATCCTTATTTGATTGATTATTATTTTTGAAAAATTTAATAAAAAAACAATTTACAAATGAAATGAGACTTAAAGAAGCATTTGACGGTAGACAGTGTCATAGGTTGTGGTGTATATTTGGTTGTGGTGTGCGTGTGCGGTGTCCACAACAGTTTAGTATGTTTGCAATTGAGCTCGTGGCACCTAAAGGTTGGGACTCCCTAGTATAGCCCAATCTATTTAATGTGGTAGAGTACAGACATTACATGCAAAAGAATGGGAACGTTGTCTGCCTGAAGCACTGTTGCCTGTCAGTGCATATAAATCTGAGCTAGATGGACCAATGGTCTGACTCTGTAAAGGGCAAAATTGGACACTGCTCAGTGGTAATAATAATAATAATATTATAATAATAATAATAATTTATTATTTATACCACGCCCATCTGGCTGAGTTTCCCCAGCTACTCTGGGCGGCTTCCAATCAAGTGTTAAAAACAATACAGCATTAAATATTAAAAACTTCCCTAAACAGGGCTGCCTTCAGATGTCTTTTAAAGAGAAGATAGCTGCTTATTTCCTTCACATCTGAAGGGAGGGTGTTCCACAGGGTGGGCGCCACTACCGAGAAGGCCCTCTGTTTGGTTCCCTGTAACATCACTTCTCGCAATGAGGGAACCGCCAGAAGGCCCTTGGCGCTGGATCTCAGCGTCCAGGCTGAACAATGGGGGTGGAGATGCTTCTTCAGGTATACAGGACCGAGGCTGTTTAGGGCTTTAAAGGTCAGCACCAACACTTTGAATTGTGCTCGGAAACATACTGGGAGCCAATGCAGATCTCTCAGGACCGGTGTTATGTGGTCCTGGCGGACATTCCCAGTCACCAGTCTAGCTGCCGCATTCTGGATTAACTGCAGTTTCCGGGTCACCTTCAAAGGTAGCCCCACGTAGAGTGCATTGCAGTAGTCCAAGCGGGAGATAACTAGAGCTCTAGTTCTAATAGAGCTAATAGAGCTCTGGTCTTCAGCTGGTAGGTCACGGCCTGCTGCAAGATTAGCTGCAGCAGGAGCACCACCACTGTGCAATTATAAGAAACATGTGCCCAAATGCATGTTTGGGTTAAAAGTGGCACCTGAGTCTGATAAGGCTGAAGATACACAAAAAAAGGGCCCATGGATGAGTCTTCAGGAAGGGCTGGGGAAGATTCCTGTCTGAGACCGTGGCAAATGGACCAATGAGTTGCCTCAGAATAAGGAATCTACCTTTGTTCCCGTCTTTTCCCAAGTGATATATGAATGCTATGTATACATTTTGCAGGCTATATCAGGGACCCCCTGTTGCTAGAGGAAGACACACCAGATCACAGAAAGTATCAGGATCTGTCAGCCGTTCCGCCGAAATATAATCTTCTGCATATTTTCTGTTCGCCGTACCAATACTTACAGGCTGAATTCGAAGAACAGGCTAAGCCAGGTACGGTAGCAAATGAATGAATATCTATATCTATCTGTTTATCTATCTATCTATCTATCTATCTATCTATCTATCTATCTATCATCTATCATCATCATCTCACAACTAAAGGTAAAGGTAAAGGTAAAGGGACCCCTGACCATTAGGTCCAGTCGTGGCTGACTCTGGGGTTGCGGCGCTCATCTCGCTTTATTGGCCGAGGGAGCCGGAGTACAGCTTCCGGGTCATGTGGCCAGCATGACTAAGCCGCTTCTGGAGAACCAGAGCAGCGCACAGAAACGCCGTTTACCTTCCCACCGAAGTGATACCTATTTATCTACTTGCACTGGTATGCTTTCGAACTGCTAGGTTGGCAGGAGCAGGGACCGAGCAACGGGAGCTCACCCCTTCGCCGGGATTCAAACCACCAACCTTCTGATCGGCAAGTCCTAGGCTTGTGTCACCTGTGTCAACATCTCACAACTAGTATTTTCTTATTCCCTTCTCGTTATATTGTTTACAGCAGGCACCCCCAAACTCGGCCCTCCAGATGTTTTGGGACTACAACTCCCATCATACCTAGCTAACAGAATGATGGGGATTGTAGTCCCGAAATATCGGGGGGGGGGCGAGTTGGAGATGTCTGAGTTACAGTAGAGGAAAGAAAGAAAATTAAATTAATGTGGCATGCAGATATTTATGGTTTGATTGTAATGTCTGCACAGTGAATCTGCTGCGCGGATTCTCCCGTTCCACAGTTTTTGCACCTTTCGTTCCATTTCAGCAAGGCTGGCTCGGGAAAACTTCCCAGTAGATTTTACCTCGTATTCAGTTGCTAACCGAGGGAAACCATTAAGATTTTCTGCCTCAGGCATCATGAGGTCCTGTTTTCACATTTTTAAAATTCTCTCCGGGAACACTCTCTCATCATGCTGAGTGTGTGTATGTGTGAATGTTATTAATGCAGAGGAGAACGTGGAAAATTAAAACCAAATGCACATTTCGATTGCCCTGGAGCAAATTATCTGGATGGAATCTTGGGGTTCACCCATGCAGTGGACCCTCTGGTTACGAATTTAATTCGTTTCGGGGGGGTATGCGCAACCCTGAAAAATCAGTAACCAGAGGCGCCACTTCTGCGCATGCACAAGCGGCGAACCCCAGAATATACTTCCGGGTTTGGCACTTTCGCAACCCGAAGATTATGTATCCAGAGCAGTACATAACCCGAGGATCCACTGTACTTCCACTTGTCCTGTGTCTGGAAAACACAGGTCCAAATAGTTTTCCGTTTGCCCCACTGCTTTCCCGCTCTTTAGCGCTAAATTGGAGCAAACGTTCATCTGAGGACCACCCGGCAGATGTTTGTTCTGATTCAGTGGTAAAGGGTGGGAAGGCAGCAGGACAAACCCCGCCAAAAAAACAAAAATGTAAACATAACTCAAGTATACTCGGAGTTGAGAGTGGATTTCATGCTCTTTATTCAGCTCATAGTGGTGAGGAGGAATGGAAGTTCCCCTAGAATGTCTGCCTTATATACATTATTTACACAATGGGCCCCACGTGATTGGCTAATTCCGGGATTCTCCTGTAGGCCAATCAGGTTGTGGATTCCCTTCCACCTGGAGCTGGATTGGGTGGCTCCTGTGGACCAATCAGACTGCTGCATTCTGAATCCTATTGTTCTAGGACCAATCAGACTGCTGCATTCTGGATCCTATTGTTCTAGGACCAATCAGACTGCTGACTTTTGGATCCTATTCAACTCAGTACATAACGATAACTGTTGAAAACTGCCTAAGGCATACCTACCTAGGAGTAAGCCCCATGGAACCCAGCAATAGTTATGCCTGAGCAATGGCGGAACGTTCCTCGCTGGTGCCCGGGGTGGGTGTGCATGCTCCAGGGTGCGCACAGCAGACCTGGGGGCGGGGTTTGCTGCCGGAGCAAGCCCCGCCCACTAGAGCTGGAAGGTTCTGATGGGGGTGGTAGTTCAGCAACATCAGGAGGGTCAAAGTTTTTTCCTGTTTTAATAAAGGTAAAAGGTAAAGGGACCCCTGGCCATTAGGTCCAGTTGTGGCCGACTCTGGGGTTGCAGCGCTCATCTCGCTTTACTGGCCGAGGGAGCTGGCGTACAGCTTCTGGGTCATGTGGCCAGCGTGTCTAAGCCACTTCTGGCGAACCAGAGCAGTGCACAGAAACTCCGTTTACCTTCCCGCCAGAGCGGTACCTATTTATCTACTTGCACTTTGACGTGCTTTCGAACTGCTAGGTTGGCAGGAGCAGGGACTGAGCAACGGGAGCTCACCCCGACGCAGGGATTCGTACCGCCGACCTTCCAATCAGCAAGTCCTAGGCTCTGTGGTTTAACCCACAGTGCCCCCCGCACACACACCCTGTTTTAATAGTACTGTCTTATTGCACCTTTTAATCATGATAATTGACATTTTAATGTTTGATGGATTTGTTTCATTGTGCGTTTTAATTATGGTGTCTTTTTCTGTATTTTAACAACATTGTGCAGGTTCTTTTATGTTTTGAAAACTGGTTAGAAGCCTTCTGGGCATTATAAATTAAGATGAAAACAAAACAACAACAATACAACTGCTTTGTATTGTGCCATGATACTCACACGCTCACCTGTCTGACAGGATTTGCCTCCTCATCTCAGAAAAAATATGAGGAAAAAGCCAGGCTGGGGGAAAGCTATGAAGAAGGAAAACATGCCAGAATAAGAGCTCGTATTCCTTTAAGGATTTCAGTAAGAAAACTGAGTTTTCACCTTCCACGGCAGCGGGCAAAGGCGTCCACCTGGAGCCAGCACACAGCATATAGCAGGATTCCAGAGGTATTAATAACTAGACCAAAGTTTTCTTTTCCTTTTTTTTATTCAAAGTTATAACAAAACATATTATCCAAAAACATATCCTTATTCCCCCCCCCCCCATTTTTCTTCCCCCCAACCTGACTTCCCTCAGTTCCAGTCTTTGGTTTCTCCAGCAATGCTATTTTCTGCATGTTACAAAGTTGTATAGATCCTCAAACTGTTTAGCTGATTATTATCAGTAAAAGAAGTGTGAATGTTTATTCAAAACCTGCCAAGGAGTCCAGTTCACTTTGTTGCGTCTTCAGATACTTTGTAAAGGGTTCCCATTCATCCTTAAAGTCACAGTTATCCTTGTCCCGTAGCTTATATGTCAATTTTGCCAGTTCTGCATAGTCCGTCAATTTTTCTTGCCATGATTCTTTAGTTGGGGTTTCTTCAGTCTTCCATCCTTGTGCAACCAAAACTCTCGCGGCCGTTGTCGCATACATGAAAATGTTTTTCAACTTTTTTGCCAGGTCTTTCCCTACTATCCCCAACAAAAATGCCTCGGGTTTTTAAACAAATGTTAAATGGAACATTTTCTTCAATTCATTGTATATCATTTCCCAAAAATTTTTAATTACCTTACAATCCCACCACATATGATAAAATGTCCCCTCCTTTTCCTTACACTTCCAACATATATTTGAACTAGTTTTGTACATTTTCCCTAACTGCACTGGTGTGTCGATAATGACCAAAGTTTTCGGCTAGGTGTGTGAGATGCTCATATGGGGAAACTGTGGCCCCATCAACCCCAGTCAGCATGACCAATGGCCAGGGCCTCCCTCCACCGCTAGGCCATATGCATTGTTGTAGAGGGTGCACATGTTGAAATTCCTTCTTCTTCATGGCCTATAAACAGGGCTTTTTTCCATCAAGAACTCAGTTCCAGCGCTTCTCAGGTGGCCGTCATTGCCATTGTAAGAGAACAAGGGGGGCATTCTGTTGGGATCTCCGCTCGGCCAAGCTGATAAAGCTCATTTTCTTCCCCTGAGTCTTCAGAATCGCCTCCCGACGTCTTTAATGACCTGAGCCTTTGATGAGGCTTCAGGCACATTCTTCAGCAGAGTTTCCAGCCCAGGAAAGAGACGAGAGGTTTGGCTACATGCTATGCTTTATTTCTAAGCTACGCAGACAGCAAAGAAAAATACATCCTCTCTCTGTGAGAGCAGAGAGCAACTGAACAAAGGAACAAAGGAAACAGGAAACCACTAACGTCACATCCCGTCTCCTTTCCCGTGAGACTTCCAATAGTATAGAATCCCTGGAATGTAAACAGAGTCCTGCGACTCCAAGCAGCTGCTCAGTGGCAAAACAGAAACTAACATCCTCCCCCTTTCTGTGAACACCACTAGGCAGCGTGTCAGTACAATCTCAGTACAAACCCAATTTCTGTACATAGGTACAGTGTTGATCCCTTGGAACAACCTTGGACAATAAATCAGCAGGAATTTCATTACTGGGCATGTAGGACACCGTTACAAGTCCTTTCTGAACACATTCCCTAGCATGTTGCAGCTTCAGTTGCAAGTGCTTCATGCTTTGCGTACAACCTTCAGAAGTCAGCAAAGCCAAACATGCTTTGTTGTCCTGATAAACCTGATAAAACAGAAACTAACAACTCTCTTCCACATGATACCACTTTGTTCTCTCATGAGCCCTGACTTCACATAAGGATGGAAACACACATGGAGCCCTGTGTCATAGCTGTCAACATTTCCCTTTCTTTAAGGGAAATTCTCTTATTCGGAATAGGATTCCTCGCAAGAAAAGGGAAAAGTTGACAGCTATGCCCTGTGTGCGTATGCCTGCAACATACAGGTAGGAAAGCCTTGTGAGTATTGTAGAGTGATGCCGTAACACTGTCCCGACTTAGGCAGCCTTTGTTTATCTTCCCTTGGCCTAACTAAGGGCTTATCCACCTTTTGCCCGATCTTTCCAGGCAGAGATCTGCAACGCTCCATGTCCGAACATTGTTGTTTTTCTGCCCCAGAGCTTCCCCTTTGAAAACCTGATCTTTGGTGCTCAATCGGAGCAAACATCGTCGTGGGTTTTCCACAAATTGCCGTCTGCTACAGTTCAGCTTCAAAGAGTGGGTTTTGGAAGGGGCAAGGTGACTATAAAATGGAAGAACGGTATAAAGAGGTGTGGGAGATAGCTATTAATGATAAATGAACATGTGCTATTGAGGTAAGACGGGGAATATGCAGGAGAAATGATTTGGGGGAGATATGGAAGGGATTTGTAGAATTTGTACTGTTCAAATGGAAAGGGGTCAAACCATCGCAAGAGGTGTTGAAATTTGGGGAGGTTGGATAGTTACAATGGAATGGTCTCGGGGGTGGGGTGCGCTTTTCTAAAAATATATTTTAAAAGAGAGGGTTTCGCAGGGAAAGCTCTGGTGCAAAACAAAGGGCACTTGGACACACAGCTTTAAATCGCGGGCTGTGCCTGGAAAGAGCAGGGTAAAAGTTAAGTGTGGAAAAGCTCTAAGCTGAGATCCTTTATAAATCAACTCCAGTGTTCAGTTCCATCCCTTTAGTCTTTGAATTTTGCACCACCTGCCTCCCTCTGCTGGCTTAAAACTGAAGTGTTGGCGAGTAGAGCAATTTGTTTGTTTTTTAAAAAGAAAACCTCTGGTTTAATCCCAGAGACTATGAGACCTGCATTAAAAATATTTAATGTTTTATTATGGTTTTATATTTGTTGGAAGCCACACAGAGTGGCTGGGGCAACCCAGTCTGATGGGCGGGGTACAAATAATAAACACTATTATTATTATTATTAGTGGCCTAAGGTAAGTGGACTCCCACACCCACACCACGTAAATATATACTTAATTAAATTACTGTGTACATTTGTGTCATTTCCTAGGACAAATGGGTGGAAGTTCACCGAGATGGGGAGGTTCAAGACCACAGTGAAGAAGTGGCAAACCAACCCAGAGATCATCAAGGAACGGGGAAAACCAGCATTGATACTTCCGAGCTTTGGTGTGAGAAATCCCACGTGACTTTCTATGGAGGTTTCTTCCCTGGAAAGAAGATCACGTACAGCGGTAAGAAAGTTAAGGCTGCTGTGAGCCTGAGCCATTCAAAATATTCTGAGGATTGCTAACGACAGCATTTGTTTCTGCATTTTAAAAGCAGAGGCAAATAATTTGTTGATTGGCAACAGTCTCAAAATGCAGGATTAAATGCAGGACAAAGGTAGAAAATTCCATAAGTATGTTTCCACCTGCTGAATTTCGCATCTTGGTCTGTATCTTGTTTCAGAAAAACAAGTGATTAAGTTGATTTGCATTAGAATGTGAATGAAACCAAATTTCTCCCCATCTCTGATCAGGATGATTGCATTTGATCTCTCATCTCCTCTTGGTTTCCACAGTTAACCAAAAGTATCTGAAGGGCAAACATGAGAGAGAGAAAGAAAACCCTGTGACTACGGACTTGTTCTCTCCTATTCAACCAGGAACAAGGCCAGAGCAAAGTGAAGTCATGGAAGAACATAGGAAGAAGGTCCGTTTTTGTTTTACCCCCAAAAGTTTAGCAGGTCCAGGTCCGGTCCAGGCCTGGATTGAAGACCACTCTAAAATCCCATGTGATTTGCTTTGTGTCCCACGGTAGAAGAAAGATGGGATCATTAATGTAATAAATGAAAATAATCTGAGTAGGCCATAGCCTGCCCAGCAATCCCTTTTTCATGGTCTTACATGATGCCCTATGTTATGTACTGAGTTGAATAGGATTCAAAATGCAGCAGTCTGATTGGTCCTAGAACAATAGGATTCAGAATGCAGCAGTCTGATTGGTCCTAGAACAATAGGATCCAAAATGCAGCAGTCTGATTGGTCCTAGAACAATAGGATCCAAAATGCAGCAGTCTGATTGGTTCTAGAACAATAGGATTCAGAATGCAGCAGTCTGATTGGTCCTAGAACAATGCAGCAGTATGACTGGTCTGCAGGAGCCACCCAATCCGGCTCCAGATGGAAGTGAATCCGCAACCTACAGGAGAATTCCAGAATTAGCCAATCACGTGCAGCCCATTGTGTAAATAATGTATATAAAGCAGACATTGTGGGGGAACTTCCATTCCTCCTCACCACTATGAGCTGAATAAAGAGCATGAAATCCACTCTCGATTCCGAGTATATTTCACCCTATCACAGCATGATTTCAGTGGCATTTTTTTGGTTTGACATTGTTGCGGTTACCCCCCAAAAAAGTTGTTTTGCAAAATGGCGAACGGTGATGCCATTCCTGGCAGCCTTCTGCTTCTGATGAATTGTCAGCTAATAATCCCAAAACAATACACACGAATAATAGTGAAATAGAAGGCACCACCCTTGGGTGCAGCACAGCGACGTTAAGTATGGCTTAGGCTGCAATTCTGTACTCATTTACCTATAGGTAAGTCATATTAATCTCTATGGGGCTCACTTCTGAGTAATCACACATAGGACAAGGTGGTATTTCCCCACTGAAATCAAAGGGGATTAAGCATGATTAACTATATGCTAGGTTCCTAGTGTTGTGTTTAAACTACAAGTACAAACATGGATTCTCCCGATTCTTCAGAATGCTTACAATTGAATGCATGCAGGAAAACGTAATAGTTCCAAAACCAGAAACTCTGCCCACCTGTGGAGCCCTTCCCTAATTGTTGGGTAACAATTTTCAGAAATGCCATTTGGGGTGATTGGATATGGGTGGCGTCAAAATGAGTGCTGTCAAAAACACCCCCCCCCCAAAAAAAAAAAAACCCCTAACATTAAAACATTTTGAAGTGTTTTGTTTTTCTCCAGGTGCCAGAGATTTGCAGGTTACCTCAGATATCCGAAGACTTGCCCAGAGCTTATAGGGAAAAACTTAAATCTGGAAAGCTTCCCAAAGAACCTGTGGCCTTCCCATTGCTTGTTCAGCTGGAAAGGGAGCCCGAGGCAAAAAACCTGAGAGGTAAAACCACTCCCACCCTAGATAAATGGCAGATGCACATTCAGTAAAGGGGAACGTCCCCCCATTCTGGGCAATACAGTGGTGCCTCGCAAGACGAAAAGAATCCGTTCCGCGATTCTCTTCGTCTAGCAGTTTTTTCGTCTTGCGAAGCGAGCCCATTGACGGCTTAGCGGATTAGCGCTATTAGCGGCTTAGCGGTTTTTAGCAGCTTGTAGCGGCTTATCAGCTTAGCGGATAAGCAGATAAGCGGCTTAGCGGCATAGAAAAAGGGGGGGAAGGGGAAAAAAGTCGAAAAAACTCGCAAGACATTTTCGTCTTGCGAAGCAAGCCCATAGGGAAATTCGTTTTGCGAAGCGCCTCCAAAACGGAAAACCCTTTCATCTAGCGGGTTTTTCGTCTTGCGAGGCATTCGTCTTGCGGGGCACCACTGTACCAGTTATAGCATCGCTCATGTTATCGCCTCAGAATAACTGTTTCTGCTGTAATAGGAGTTTTATGGCCATAGATATATGGTAATGTTCATAACCGCACATACATAGATCAGCACAGGAAGGCCAACCATTTTGATTCATAACAGAGCAAATGTTTTCTCTGTAAGGTCAAACTGGAAAAGCCTCCCCATTGTCTTTTCCTTCACAAATCCTGTATTAAGGGTATGTCTGTGTTTGAATAAGATGTGAGCCTGTGACATGGCCCAGGAACTAAGTACGGTATTTATCATTACAAAAGACTGGCCAGGCTACCCAGGAAATCCAATCAAGTAACCTGCCAGACAGGAGATAAACAAAAACAGGAGAAAAACAATATTAAAATTTCTATTTTGGACCGCCTTTTTTGTGATGTATGCATGATGTTTCTGGGGGTGGTCTTGATCTACAGGGTGGCAATTTCAAAAGTCTTTATAAGGCCTTGCACACCATTTTTCTGGGTCCTCCTCCTTTCCTGCGTGTGAGGGGAGCACCCTGTTGCAACAGATCAATAAAGATCAAGCTTACTAGCTGCTTTGCTTCTCAATATTCTCTGGTTGGCCTCTGTTATTTTCTCCTACCAATAGGGAACCTATGTAAGGACTCTATATGGGCTCTTGGATACCCCATAAGGGAAAAGGGCAATTTTTTGTTTACAACACGCCAGCGCTTGTTCCCAGCTACATTCAAATTCTGTACCTGCATCAAAGGCAGTCTCTGTGCTAACTTCAAAAAGTTCTCCCCATGCCAGAATCAAAGCGCACATAGTGCTTTACTTGAGGTAAAACAACAGTAGGCCTCAACAGGATCATAGACTTATAGAGCTGAAAGGGACCACGAGGGCGATCTACTAGTCCAATGCCCTGCAGTTCAGGAATCTTTTGCCCAACATGGGGCTTGAACCCACAACTTACTTGTCAAAACCCTTGCCTGTCTATTGCAAATCAGCCACATCTCTACCAGAAGAAGCCGGTCTACCTTCTGCCCATCCCTGCTACAGAGTACATCTTGTAGGCCAAGTCATTGCCCTCCAGATAGTGTTGCGGGTGGCGCTGTAGTCTAAACCACTGAGCCTCTTGGGCTTGCTGATCGGAAGGTCGGCGGTTTGAATCCCTGCGATGGGGTGAGCTCCCGTTACTCAGTCCCAGCTCCTGCCAATCTAGCAGTTCGAAAGCACACCAGTGCAAGTAGATAAATAGGTACCATTGCAGTGGGAAAGTAAATGATGTTTCTGTGCGCTCTGGCTTCCGTCACTGTGTTCCATTGCGCCGAAAGTGGTTTAGTCATGCTGGCCACATGACCCAGAAAGCTGTCTGCGATTATTGGAAATAAATATAAATAGTGCGCTAGATAAATATACATTTAAAGCTAGATGGAGTGGGCGGGAAGTCAACAGAACTCGAAGAAGACTACACCCATTCCCATCACCCTTCTGAGTAATACCCCTCCCCACCTTCCCACTATTTAGAAGGGTCTGGTGACTTCTGTTTCAGTGTATCTGAAGAAGTGTGCATGCACACGAAAGCTCATACCTAGAACTAACTTAGTTGGTCTTTAAGGTGCTACTGGAAGGAATTTTTTTATTTTGTTTCGAAGAAGACTGTGATAATGTGTAATAAATATCGATAACTCTTCGAGGTCCAGCACCGAGGGCCTTCTGGCGGTTCCCTCGCTGCAAGAAGTGAGGTTACAGGGAAACAGGCAGAGGGCCTTCTCGGTAGTGGCGCCTGCCCTGTGAAACGCCCTCCCATCAGATGTCAAGGAAATAAGCAACTATTTTATTTTTAAAAGACAACTGAAGGTGGCCCTGTTTAGGGAAGTTTTTCATGTTTGATGCTGTATTGTTTTTAATATTCGGTTGGAAGCCGCCCAAAGTGGCTGGGGAAACCCAGTCAGATGGGTGGGGTATAAATTATTATTATTATTATTATTATTATTATTATTATTATTATTATTCGTTATCGACAATTTTGATTTTGTGTTATGTGTTGTTGTTTTTAAGTTCAATAAAGCAATAAAATAAAATCTGTATGTAGAAAAACACCAGTTCCCTCAGCCTGAAAGCAAGATGAACGCCACAACCCCATAGTTGCCTTTGACTGGACTTAACCGTCCAGAGGTCCTTTACCTTTTTTTTAGTGTTGGATTACAAGCTATAGTCCCCAACTATGGGCTATGCTTGCCTGGGGCAGATGGGAGTATGTGTTCAATATCCCCGTTTTGGACCACCTTGCAGGCTAGCTTAGGTACTGTCCCAATAATACGAGAAAAAAACGGCAGCTAAGAGCAAAACCACAGCGATGTGTAGGACGCAGGTGCCGCTGTGGGTTAAACCACAGAGCCTTGGACTTGCCAATCAGAAGGTCTGCGGTTCGAATCCCCGCAACGGGGTGAACTCCCATTGCTCGGTCCCTGCTCCTGCCCACCTAGCAGTTCAAAAGCACGTCAAAGTGCCAGTAGATAAATAGGTACTGCTCCGGCGGGAAGGTAAACGGCGTTTCCGTGCGCTGCTCTGGTTTGCCAGAAGCGGCTTAGTCATGCTGGCCACATGACCCGGAAGCTGTACTCCGGCTCCCTCAGCCAATAAAGCGAGATGAGCGCCGCAACGCCAGAGTCAGTCACGATTGGACCTAATGGTCAGGGGTCCCTTTACCTTTTTAAATTGTTTCTTTCCCCTATTTGCATTATAATATAAAAGTGCTTTGCTCTGGTGCCAGGTAGATAAGGCAATAGGTAAATATCCTTTGTGGGGGGTGGGGTGTCACTTTTAGCTTTTGCATTTTAAGTTTTGAGCCCAGGCTCACAGTGCATAAAAGCAACTGGGATGTTGCAATAATAGCACATACTCTCCAACATTTCTTATTCAATAACGACAACAACAACAATTTTATTATTTATACCCCACCCATCTGACTGGGTTGCCCCAGCCATTCTGGGCAGCTCCCATCATATATAAAAACATAATAAAACATTAAACATTTTTTAAAAAACTTCCCTGTACAGGGCTGCCTTCAGATGTCTTCTGAAGGTTATATAGTCACTTATCTCATTGACTTGGGGCTTGCATAACTCCATACCCTCCAACGTTTCTCCACTGAAATAGGAATGTCCTGCGAAAAAGCGGGACATTCCAGGATCAAATCAGAAACCGAGATGGCTTCTGTAAATCCGGGATGGCCCCTGGAAAACAGGGACACTTTGAGGGTCTGTGAGAGGATGGGTGAAAACCTGTTGTTGTTGTTGTTTAGTCGTTTAGTTGTGTCCGACTCTTCGTGACCCCATGGACCAGAGCACGCCAGGCACTCCTGTCTTCCACTGCCTCCCGCAGTTTGGTCAAACTCATGCTGGTAGCTTCGAGAACACTCTCCAACCATCTCGTCCTATGTCGTCCCCTTCTCCTTGTGCCCTCCATCTTTCCCAGCATCAGGGTCTTTTCCAGGGAGTCTTCTCTTCTCATGAGGGGGCCAAAGTATTGGAGCCTCAGCTTCAAGATCTGTCCTTCCAGTGAGCACTCAGGGCTGATTTCCTTCAGAATGGGTCGGTTTGTTCTTCTTACAGTCCATGGGACTCTCAAGAGTCTCCTCCAGCACCATAATTCAAAAGCATCAATTCTTCGGCGATCAGCCTTCTTTATGGTCCAGCTCTCACTTCCATACATCACTACTGGGAAAACCATAGCTTTAACTATACGGACCTTTGTTGGTAAGGTGATGTCTCTGCTTTTTAAGATGCTGTGAAAACCTGTATGTTAGTTAATAAAGTCCATTTATTCTCTCTCTCTCTCTCTCTCTCTCTCTTACCTTTCAGGAACTAGTTGTAATGAACCCAAACCTGAGGTCGATGTCTGTGAGGAGCATCTAGCTCCTTTGCCAAATGATCTCATTTTAAAGCCAGAACATAAAAATCAGCAGCAGGAGAGGATGATGATCAATAGTGAGATCCCAGAGGCTTCCCAAGGTAGTTTCCACCTACCTCCAATAAATAATGGAGAGTTTCTGTTCAACGGAAGGAAAATGAGAAAGAAAGAAGAGCATTCTGAAAAGAACAGCCAATATCAAAGAGGTCTGTGGTGGCGCCCAATGTATTCCATTCTGGGGGAGGGCAATATTTTTTGCATGCATAAGATCTCAGGTTCAAGCGATGGCATCTTCACTTCCAGCTGTAAAAGACTACCATCTCAAGCTGCTGAGAGTCCAGGCTGTAGCCCAAGCATTGCCAAAGCGCTGTCCTCTGGGTAACCGATGGACTACAGCTCCCACAATCCCTGGTCATTGGCCAGGCTTGCTGGGCTGATGGACGCTGTAGTTCGACAGCACTTGGAGGTCACCTGGTTTGCTTCCCCCAGTGTAGACGACTGTGTACACTGTCTACACAGTGTACACAGTGTAGAGCCAGTGTGGTGTAGTGGTTAAGAGCGGTGGACTCGTAATCTGGTGAACCGGGTTCGATTCCCCGCTCCTCCACATGCAGCTGCTGGGTGACCTTGGGCTAGTCACGCTTCTCTGAAGTCTCTCAGCCTCACTCACCTCACAGAGTGTTTGTTGTCGGGGAGGAAGGGAAAGGAGAATGTTAGCCGCTTTGAGACTCCTTCGGGTAGTGATAAAGCGGGATATCAAATCCAAACTCTTCGTCTTCTTCTTCTGCTAAGCCAGATGGACAAAATACCACACAAAATGGTGGAAGGTTACATCAGTTTACGGTCTACAGTTTATAGCTACCATATGAAGCAAGTTTCTCCACAGTCACAAGAGCTAGAAACTTGTCTTTAAAGCAAACAAAACAAAACACCAAACCATGCAGAAATTCTTAAAATGCTGAGTTTCACTCCAGGTGGTGGCTTCTTGCCTGGTTCATCAAACCCACAGATCTGCAGAATGCCAATAGCTCTCAACATAAACTCTAAGGGAAAGTGAAGGAAACAGCACTGGAAGATAGAGATACAGTGGTACCTCGGGTTAAGAACTTAATTCGTTCCGGAGGTCCGTTCTTAACCTGAAACTGTTCTTAACTTGACGTACCACTTTAGCTAATGGGCATAGCTGTCAACTTTCAGATTTGAAAATAAGGGATCAGCAGCCTTACCTGTCCTGGGGACAGTCTACGGGATATCTAACAATCCGGGATAGCAGCGGGAAGCCGCAGGAAACGTCGCTGGAATAAGGGAATTTCCCGCAAAAAAGGGAAGGTTGACAGCTATGCTAATGGGGCCTCCCGCTGCTGCCACACCACCACCGCGCAATTTCTGTTCTCATCCTGAAACAAAGTTCTTAACCCAAGGTACTATTTCTGGGTTAGCCGAGTCTGTAACCTGAAGCGTCTGTAACCCAAGGTAACACTGTATATTTCTGGAGTTAAGTTGGCTAAATCTATGGTTGTGCTCTAGACATACAAAAGAAGGCAAATTTGTTTTCTAGCATTTAACTTTTAATAGCATGTGCTTGTTTCCCCCTCCCCCTTCTTTGTTCTCAAGAACATCAGAATGGCACCTCACTCCACCATCTCCCCTCTGATACAGAAATCCCGTATCCATCACCCTTAGGATCCGTCCAAACTACTGACGATCCCAGGCATTCTGGATTCATTCCAGACAAAGAAGGTAAGGTGGATGTAAAAATCTACTGTGGTTAAGTCTCTTGTCCAAAAGGAACAGATTGCACATCTAACTCTGCACGTATAACCCAAATGTCACATAATATCCTGAACGACTTGTTTAGCCAGAACAGTTTTTCTTCTTCAGACAATACTGTTTTTATTATGCTCAGACACAGCAGTTAATATTTGTGTGTATTTGTGCATTTATTTGTGTGTGTGTGTGTGTGTGTGTGTGTGTGTGTGTGTGTAGGTAGGTAGATGATATAGATGATAGATGATAGATAAATAGATGATATAGATAGATAGATAGATAGATAGATAGATAGATAGATAGATAGAGAGATAGAGAGAGAGAGAGAGAGAGATAGATGATAGATAGATTAGATAGATAGATAGATAGATAGATAGATAGATAGATAGATAGATAGATATAGATGATAGATAGATAGATAGATAGATAGATAGATAGATAGATAGATAGATAGATAGATATAGATAGATAGATAGATATAGTTAGATGATAGATAGAGATAGATAGATGATAGATGATAGATGATAGATAGATAGATAGATGATAGATAGATAGATAGATAGATAGATAGATAGATAGATAGATAGATAGAGATAGATAGATAGATAGATAGATAGATAGATAGATGATAGATAGATGATAGATAGATAGAGATAGATAGAGATAGATAGAGATAGATAGATAGATATAGATAGATAGATGATAGATAGATGATAGATAGATAGATAGATAGATAGATAGATAGATAGATAGATAGATGATAGATAGATAGATAGATAGATAGATAGATAGATGATAGATAGATAGATAGATAGATAGATAGATAGATAGATAGATGATAGATATAGTTGTTATTGGAACTTGCGCAATAGAAGCAGTGTATTTCTCTACTCTGTAGCAAGTATCTAAAGGAGATGGTAGCTCATTTATAATCTGGTCTTGTACTTGTACTGTGTTTTAGCCAGCCAATATGAGTCACCACACTTCTGAAATACCTGTGCAATGAATTAGATCCTATGCATTATACACAGCAGCAGCAGTAGCAGCAAAATAAGACAGCAAAACAGTCTAGAAATTGCATGTTAACAAGCACAGATGGTTCCACAGCAACCACGGGGATGTCACCTCTCCACTTATTGACCATGGGATTGCATGCTGACATCACAGCCCCATCAGCCCTGCACAGAAGAAGCCAAGCAAAGATACCACAGGGCCGGGGCACAGCGGCAAGGCAAATCCTACACATCTAACACCAATGTTGCACACTCTTATAGCAAGAGTCCTCTTATAGCAGAGGTAGCTGTGCCACCACCCTTTTAGTGGGCACAATTCAAGCTACACAGATGAGGAAGCGTGGGCCTTTTCCTTCGCAGCCCCCAGCCAGTTCCGTGGCATTCAAAATGGCAGACAGCATTCAAGTTGCGTGACTGGATCCAAAAGAAGACCCAGCCCCTGCTCCTATTGAAATCCCTGCTTCTGAACTAAAGATGCAGGAGCCCAGCTCTATTTTCCATTTGGCCATCCTAAAATTGTATACAGACTTCTGGCTTCCTGTTACCAGGATCTCTTTAGAGGAGTAACTCTGCAGCAGGGTCACAGTAAAAAAATTAAATTCTTTATGCTTTTCCCCTTGTCTCCATTTTTCAACCCGAATATACTTCCAGCCTCAGTATTCATGTCTTCTAATTTTTCATGCTCCAAAGCATTTGCCCTTGAACTCTTGGCAAACAATTAACATTTAATTAAGTCTCCGCAGCATGATGTTAGTTCTCCCAAATCCAGCAATAACATATTTACACAAAATCTTTCTTTCTCTGCTTCTTTCTCTTTAATCATGGTTATCTTTATCCGCACTTCTGGGGTTGCAAATATTCCCATTCAGATAAACAGGAACAAGCCAAACACTATAATCCTGTGAGTGATAAAAGGAGACAGCATCTGTATTTAAACGCTTTGGTTTTTTCCAGTTGTTTACTAACTTGGAAGAAAATAGCTGGACTTTGCAGAGGATTTGTATCCCACATGAGTCATAATGAGATTTCAGATACCCTATCGGGCCTTTTAGCAACCATGTGCATATATAATATTATATTATAGAGAGAGAGCCTTGAGGCTGTTCTAGGGTTACCAGATGTCCCCGGTTCCCAGGGACAATCCCTGGATTTGCAAATCTGTCCCTGGACAAATTCCGCCCCGGAATGTCCCCAGATTTGCAAATCTGTCCCTGGACAAATTCCGCCCCGGAATGTCCCCGGATTTACAAATCTGTCCCGGAAAACGTGGCAGCGGCAGCCTCAGCAGCCCGAAGCCAGCCTGGTAGTGCAGATGGCTCTGGCTGGCTCCAAGAGTTGCTCGCTGCCCGCGGTACCGATCTCCTGCCTTCTTCCCCCTTTGTTTTGACTGATCGGGGTAGGCTTAGGAGTTGCGAGCGAGCGCTGTTGCCCAGTTTTTTAAAAACTCCACGCATTTATGTTTCACAAGGTGCGAAAGAAGGGCTTTGCATCTTGCCTGGCATCTTGCCTGGCAGAGAAACTGTGCACCTTGTGCCTCTCCTGGGCAACGGCCGCCCACCCGTGACTCCCAAGCTTCCCCCAATCTGTCAAAACAAAGGGGGAAGGGGGAAGGAGATTGGGGGAGGCTTGGGAGTTGCGGGCAGGCGGCGCACCGTTGCCCAGTTTTTTAAAAATTGTGCATTTATGTTTCACAAGGTGCGAAAGAAGGGCTTTGCACCTTTATACAATATGCATGTGTGCTTGGGCCCAGGGTCTTTTGCCTCACCATCCCCACTACTGACTCCCTGTTGCTACTCAGCTTCAAAAAGTGTCCCCGGATTCATTGAAAAAAATCTGGTAACCATAGGCTATTCCCCATTCTGTATTGGGGGAAGTCACAGCTGGTTGGAGGATGGGTGGCGGCTAACAGATTGAGGTTGAATCCTGACAAGACAGAAGTACTGTTTTGGGGGGACAGGAGGCGGGCGGGTGTGGGGGATTCCCTGGTCCTGAATGGGGTAACTGTGCCCCTGAAGGACCAGGTGCGCAGCCTGGGAGTCATTTTGGACTCGCGGCTGTCCATGGAGGCACAGGTCAATTCTGTGTCCAGGGCAGCTATTTACCAGCTCCATCTGGTACGCAGGCTGAGACCCTACCTGCCAACAGACTGTCTCGCCAGAGTGGTGCATGCTCTGGTTATCTCCCGCTTGGACTACTGCAATGCGCTCTACGTGGGGCTACCTTTAAAGGTGACCCGGAAACTGCAACTAATCCAGAATGCGGCAGCTAGACTGGTGACTGGGAGCGGCCGCCGAGATCACATAACACTGGTCTTGAAAGACCTACATTGGCTCCCAGTACATTTCCAAGCACGATTCAAAGTGTTGGTGCTGATCTTTAAAGCCCTAAACGGCCTCGGTCCAGTATACATGAAGGAGCATCTCCACCCCCATCTTCTACCCGGACACTGAGTTCCAGCGCCAAGAGCCTTCTGGCAGTTCCCTCACTGCGAGAAGCCAAGTTACAGGGAACCAGGCTGAGGGCCTTCTCAGTAGTGGCACCCGCCCTGTGAAACGCCCTCCCACCAGATGTCTAAGAGACCAACAACTACCAGACTTTTAGAAGACATCTGAAGGCAGCCCTGTTTAGGGAAGCTTTTAATGTTTGATGTATTACGGTATTTTAATATTTTGTTGGAAGCCGCCCAGAGTGGCTGGGGAAGCCCAGCCAGATGGGCGGGGTATAAATAATAAATTATTATTAATTTATTAATTTATAAATCATTTTGAGAAATGGAATGCTTTGCTGTGCAGCAGCAAATGAGCATAGGATGGAGTCTAGCCTCCTGCTACTACAACCACCATAGGCAAAAGGGACCCCTTGCAATATTGCCTGCCCTGAAGACTGATGGCGAGTCAAGGTCTCTTGGCCTTCCTGTTATCAGGGATCCCTTTAATGGGAGATGCCGAGAACTGAAGTGTTGGACCTTCTGACCTATGTGCAAATATGTGCCACACCACTAAGCCCTTAGGGCAACAAAAGTGCTTGCAATTTCGTTTTAGCATTGTGTCAAGAAGGCCAGGAGCATTAACAGGACACCTTGACTGATACGGATGTAGCTTAACTGGTTTGTGAGGAGGCCCACATATTATGGTCCCTGATTGCCCTTTCTATAGGGTGTTAAAAATACATTTGTCCTTAGGCCACACCGATTAGTGCATCTGAGGAAATTTTTCTTCCCCTTGCAGCACTTTGCGCGGCTCAGTTGCTTGGGTTATCTGGATTGTTTTGGGGTATTTAAAAATTATAATTAAGATTATTTTCTTATTTAATTGCGAAAGAACTTCTGCATAGCTGTCAACTTACAGATTTGAAAATAAGGGACCAGCAGCCTTGAAAATAAGGGATCAGCAGCCAAAATAAGGGATTTTGGCTTAGCTTATACAGAAATCCGCCACTCATGGAGCCATGCTGCTTTGGCTGCCACTGACTGTGTTTTGTAGGGGGCTGGACTAGATGATCCTAAGGGTCTACAACTCCCACCAAAGAAGAGGGGCAGACAAAACTGATGAACGACGTCTAGATGGCAAAGCTTACAGGCAGAATTAGGAACCAGGAAGAGGACCTCTTTAATAAAGAATGGGGAAAGTTTATAATTTAGTTGAAAAGCTATTGATTGACAGAAAACTTGTAGTAAAATTGTGAACTATGGATGGACAAATGATTTATAAAAATAGAGTTATGAAAGGGATGCAGAGGGGGAAATCACTACATTAAGATGCTGCACTGGTTGGAGGGGATGCTAAGCAGCACGTCGGGGCTGCTGTCGTCCTGGCGCGAGGAGTTCCATCGGCCCTTCCCCGCCCGAGAGAGGGGGGAGGGAGAGAGACTCTCGCCCACGCCGCCCGCGAGCCTGGCATGAGGCGGTTGTAGCGCAGCCGCCGCCGCTGAAGTGCCGCCCTTCTGCATCCCTCCCCATCCCCTCCTCTTCCTCCTCCCTCAAGCCGCTTCCTCAGCCACTACTGCTGCCGCCGCTGCCGCCTCCAGCTTCCCCTGGCAGCGCGGCGGAAGTCTCGCAAGAGAGGGGCTGCCTGCCTGCCCGCCACTGCCTGTCTCCTCACGAGGCGCCCCTGAGGCGCGCACTCTCTCATGGCAGAGGATCCCGAACCGCTGCTTCCCTCCTGAGCTGGGCGAGCATGAAACCCAGGAAATTTAAGGGACATCATTTTTTTTTAATTTCCTGGGAAATTTAAGGGACATCATCTGGGACTCGCAGAGATGACGGGCAGAATCCGAGACCAGGAGAAAGAGACAGTGGAAGAAGATTGGAAGAAATTTAAGGACTATCTTAATAAATACTATAAGATTAATGAATGTTAGATTGACATGGGTTTAAAAATAATGTGGTTTTCAGAGATGTTGAGTAAGAAAAGGAATTGAATTAGTAAAAAACTTTTGGGAAATAAGGGAATGGATTTGCTGATTGGATAATGAAATTAGAATACAAAACGGAGAGGTATGAGGAAGTCGGGGAAATTAGGTTGAGAAAATAAGGTTTGAAATTATACTTGTTGTCCTTTGTTTGTGTTTGTTCTTATTGTTGTTGTTTGTATTTGTATGTTCTTATTGGAAAATTTAATAAATATTATTTTTTTAAAAAAAAGAAATTTAAGGGACATCATCAATAAGGGACAGCAGCGGGAAACAGTGCTGAGATAAGGGAGTTTCCCGCCAAATAAGGGATGGTTGACAGCTATGGTTCTATGGGGCTGAGGTGTCGTCAACCCCCCCATCTGTTGGGAGGGGGCCGGACCCCTCAATGTTGAGGGGATACAGGAGGCCGAGCGTGGAGCCAGGCGAGAGAGGAGGAGCCCCCAGCCCTTGAGGTCGTTCTGGGTTGAGCTCCACGCATGGTGTTCTCCCAATGATGCAATGTGGTGCTCACATCACGCGCATGATGTCACACACACACACGACGCACGCCGGGGCCCCTCCATGTTGGGTGCAAGTCGGTGCCTCTGTGAGGAATATTGCCTCCGACATTTGCAGGTAGAAAACAAAGCCATTGTGACTGGTAGTCGTTGATAGATGAATGAGGGATTACGGTAATTCCTTTTCAAAATGAACTTCTTAAACTTTGGACTAGATCTGCCCATGGTTTGACCCATCAGGGCTCTTCCTCACAGTTCGCAAATAGAATGCTACGAATGAAAGGCCTTTCCCCATCCCTGTGAAACCACTTTGCAGGAATCGCTGCTAAAACAAACTTTCCTCATAGTTTACAACCATTCATTCTTTTCAAGTTTATACATTTCACCAATTTTACAATCATTTTGACATTTCAACACTTGACTTCCTTCCCCCACCTTTCTGCAGTTCCTTAAATTTGTTTTTAATATATTTTCCATATCCAAATTAACTTGATTTACTCATTTATTCATCTTCTTTAAATATATACTCTTATAAAACTGCAGGTTATTACAATGACCCTGCCAATGTTTTTATCTGTTTACAATTTATCTGTAAATATTCAATAAACCATTTCCATTCTTTTATAAAAAAAAGTTTGTTATCTTGATTTCTTATTTTTCCGGTACGTTTCACCATTTCTGCATATTCTATAAATTTTTGTATCCATTCTTCCTTTGCTGGGACTTCTGCTTCTTTCCGTTTAGGGGCAAGTAACATTCTTGCTGCTGTAGTAGCATACATGAATAAGTTTCTATACATTTTAGGTAGTTCTGTCCCTATAATTCCCAAAAGAAAAGCTTCTGGGTTTGTTTGTTTTCAAAAATGTTATCTTAAACATCCTTTTCATTTCATTATATATCATTTCCCAGTAAGCTTTAACCTTACTACTAAAACAAATTTGTAAATCTGGTTCATTCACGAAGCCAGGGAAAAGTCGCTTTGTCCCTGAACTCTGTGGTTGCCTGTGTTTTTATGAATTCACCAAGCGTAATCATTGGGATACTTCTGCTTTTCATTGCAGGGGATGGCAAATTATTCCTTAAAACGAGGGCAGCTGTTTCCATAAGTTCACCGGAGACCCTGCCTGCGGCTGAAGAACTGCATGGGAAGGTTGGTTTCATACAGAGATTTGGCAGAGCTATGAATCGGCAAAGTATGATTTGCCATTGTGAATTACTTGTAATTTTATTCATGGAGATATTCTTTCTTTTTTTGACTAGGAAATAATGGCTACAATTCAAACTACAGTTTCACACACACACACACACACAAACAAACATACAGCTCTCTATCATTCATCCATACAAGCAAAGAGGTATATTCAGAGTTTGAGGACACATTCCAGCCAGGCTAAATCACAAAAAGAGGGGCCATAGCAGGGTCAGTGAGAGGTGAAATTCAGAGCCTGGGAAGAGTTATGAGGGCCAAGTAGGAAGGTAGCAAGGGCCGCATTTCAGGTTCCCCACTTTGTTGATTTTGAAATGGGCAAAATACAGTGGTACCTCAGGTTAAGAACTTAATTCGTTCTGGAGGTCCCTTTTTAACCTGAAATTGTTCTCAACCTGAGGTACCACTTTAGCTAATGGGGGCTCCTGCTGCCGCTGCACCGCCGCCGCGCGATTTCTGTTCTCATCCTGAAGCAAAGTTCTTAACCCACGGTATTATTTCTGGGTTAGCAGAGTCTGTAACCTGAAGCTTATGTAACCTGAAGCGTATGTAACCCGAGGTACCACTGTATCCTGTCTCTCTGCTTGGTCACCTGTATCTTCCTTCCCAATACAATCATCGCAATAATGTGATGTGTGGGCAAACGTATGTTATAAGCAAAACTGCTCCCTTTCCCTTATGGGGTATTCCGGAGCCCGAACAGAGCCCTTAAGTGGGTTCCCTATCGGTAAGAGAAAATAACAGAGGCCAACCAGAGTATATTGAGAAGAAAAGCAGCTAGTAAGCCTGAGCTTTATTCAAGGAACTGTTGCTACAGGGTCCCCACTCACCACACACCGGAGGGAGGAGAGAACCCAGAAAAATGGTGCGCAAGCCCTTATATAGACTCTTGAAATTGCCCAACTTGTAGCCCACGACCACAACCCCAAAACATCATATATACATAACAGGAGGCGGTCTACAGCAGAAATCCTGTCTGCCCGGATACCTGATAATGGTCACTGATTGCTTTACCTGTGCAGCCTGGCCATTCTTTTGTGATGATCTGAATCCAGGTCATGGGCTCACCCTATTCATACACAAATACACCCTTAAGACAGGAGTTGCAAGCAAAAAGTCAATGCGAAGGCTTTCCCCATTTGCCTCCCTTACTGCAGAGGAATATTTGAGGTCACTGGGAGAGTCGAAACGGCTTCAGGATTGCTCTCCCATACTATTTCAGACACATGGTTCATATATTTAGATATGTGTGCGTTTATGAGTATTTCTTCCATATTTGAGACCTTAAAATTCTTATAAAACATGCGATAGAAAGTATGTGTGGTGAACTGGTCACACGTCTGCATTTGTTCTTCGGATGCAATTGGGACGTTTTTCTGGACCTGGGGGTTAGAAGGAGCCTATCTGGCGTCTGAATTTAGCTCCCCACCATCAGAAACAGGCTTGTAATCTGCCAAGGGAGAAACAAATCTATACTTTTCTTATCTACAGATGTTAAAGCGCTTGCTTGTATACTTTTGACATGTCTCTGTTGCTGTGCTCGGGGTTCCCTCTGAGCAATGCTTTTTCATCTCGGCATGAGGGAGACCATTTTTGCAAACTCCCGCTGCCAGCGATACACAGAAACATTCCCGCAACGTACCGCACTCAGCACTGGTGCAGGCATCTTAGTATCGTATCCCTTTGTGATAGCCTGGGAATCTGATTCAGAGGCTGAACCGGAGGGATCCCAGCCTGCACAGGAGTCCCCGCCTCCAGGGCCGGCTGAGCTGGGGCAGAGCCTTGTATCTGAAGCACCTGCACCTGTGAGCAGGCACCAGGTGAATCCGCTCTGGCTCCGGAGGTGATGGAGGACCCATTGCCTGCAGGTGCTCCTCTCCCAGCCCTGTCAGGGGAAGGTGAGGCTGCCTCTGGGTCCAGTAACCCTCCAGCCTCTCCTGAGCTGCAGAGGCTCAGGGCAGAGAGGCGGAGGGAACTGGTTTCTCCCAGGAGGAGTGCTCGCCTTAAGGCCAGGAGAGGCGGGTCTCCTGGGGGCCGGGACCACCCCTGGCCTCAGAGGAGATAAAGGCCAGTCAGCCCGGTCCCAGGTTGCGGGAGCAACGTCGTTAAAGACCTGTTTCGACCAGCACCCAGACCTGTTCTTCCAGAGTTCCCGTCCTTGCCCGGCTCCTCGCTTTGGACCCCGCTTCACCCTTGGAGGACAGTCTACAGTCCCTCGACCCAGGTCCCTGACCATGCCTCACAGTAACCACCCCCCCGGGACCAGCACACCCTTTGTGGTGGCATCGTGCATTGCCTTTTCTGACTGTTTATTATGTAATTTGCTGGGGAGAAGATACTGTTGTGGTCTAAACCAGGGGTCCCCAAAGTAAGGCCCGCGGGCCGGATAAGTTTATCCAGCCTGCAGCGACCCCTGCCGCCTGCTGCCGCCGCCCGCTCTTACTGCGTTGTGCTGCACAGCTGCCCACTTCTGGGTCGGAGGAGCACCGGAAATAGCTTGTGCACATGCGCAAGCATTGTTCGCATGTGCAAGCTTTATTTCCGGTGCATATCCAAGTTGGGGGAGGCCCGTGCACATGCACACAAGCTATTTCTGGTGCTCCTCCAACCCGGAAGTGCGCCGGAAATAGCGTGTGCGCCCGCATATGGGCATGCGCTCCCCCGCCCTCTGGCCTGCCACGCAATCGGCACTGGAGACTCCGGCCTGAGGCGCGGTAAGTTTGCTCACCCCTGGTCTAAACCACTGAGCTTCCTGGGCTTGCCAATCAGAAGGACGGCGGTTCAAATCCCCACGACAGGGTGAGCTCCCATTGCTCTGTCCCAGTTCCTGCCAACATAGCAGTTCGAAAGCACACCAGTGCAAGTAGATAAATAGGTACCACTGCGGCAGGAAGGTAAATGGCGTTTCCATGCACTTTGGCTTTCGTCACGGTGTTCCGTTGTGCCAGAAGCGGTTTAGTCCTGCTGGCCACATGACCTGGAAAGCTGTCTGTGGACAAACGCCGGCTCCCTCGGCCTGAAAGCGAGATGAGTGTTGCACCCCATAGTCGCCTTTGACTGGACTTAACTGTCCAGGGGTCCTTTACCTTTACTTTTACATAACTTGCCGGGGAGAGGATATGGCAACTCAGTGTCGGATTTACGTATAAGCTAAACAAGCTATAGCTTAGGACTCCACTCTCTTGGGGGCCCCAAAAAAAATTAAAGGAAAAAAACAACTGGATTTATATTTCCAAAATGTAAGGTAAAAAAACAATTACTTTGTTAAGATACATATTTTGTTATGTGCAAATGGCTTTAGATACCTATTAGGCCCATAAATTACCATGTTGCATATATTCGACAGAAAAAACAGGGACAATTTGTTGTTGACAAAGGACAGCTGGACATATAAAGGGCCCCATTAACTTCAGTAGCTTAGGGCTTCATCAAACCTTAATCCGGCCCTGCCTATCATGGTGATGTTTTTGAACAGTGGGGCTGATCTAGAAGCAAACAGTGTGCTTCCCTCAAAGATCTCCGAACCCAGGCAGGTACAGATAGCTTGGACCTAAGTCATATAGTTTTCTTAGCAGGGATACTGGAGTGGCTTGCCAGTTCCTCCTCCAGGTGGATCACATTTGGTCAAAACTCTCCACTATGACCTGTTCATCTTGGGTGTCCTGCTCTGCATAGTTCATAGCTTCTCTGAGTTATTTAAGCCCCTTCGCCACGGCAAGGCAGTGATCCATGAAGGCGTCCATGATCACTACAGATGGTGACAGCAGCCACGAAATTAAAAGACGCCTGCTTCTTGGGAGAAAAGCAATGAAAAACCTAGGCAGCATCTTAAAAAGCAGAGACATCACCTTGCTGACAAAGGCCCGTATAGTCAGAGCTATGGTTTTCCCAGTAGTGATGTATGGAAGTGAAAGCTGAACTATAAAGAAGGCTGATCGCCGAATAATTGATGCTTTTGAATCATGGTGCTGGAGGAGACTCTTGAGAGTCCCATGGACTGCAAGAAGATCAAACCTCTCCATTCTGAAGGAAATCAGCCCTGAGTGCTCACTGGAAGGACAGATCCTGAAGCTGAGGCTCCAATATTTTGGCCACCTCATGAGAAGAGAAGACTCCCTGGAAAAGACCCTGATGTTGGGAAAGATTGAGGGCACAAAGAGAAGGGGACAACAGAGGACGAGATGGTTGGACACTGTTCTCGAAGCTACCAGCATGAGTTTGACCAAACTGCGGGAGGCAGTGGAAGACAGGAGTGCCTGGCGTGCTCTGGTCCATGGGATCATGAAGAGTCGGAAACGACTAAACAACAACAACAAAGTCATATAGGGCTTTATTGATAACAGACAGCACTTTGAATGGCACTCCGTAGCCAGTGCAGCCAGGGTTAACCAAACCTGGTCAACAATCTGGCTGCAGCTCTTTGAACCAGTTGAGGTTTCTAAACCCTCTTCAAAGGCAGCACCATGTTAGCAGAAATCCAAACGGCTCTAATATCATGATCAAGTAAGCATGTAAGTCAATAAATAGGACAGAACTGCTGAAGCGCATGGAACATTTTCAGGCATGATGAAATAGGTATATAGAAATTATGTCTCAACGAGCCACGAGTGCGTCTTTGACGGTATTTATCATTCTAGGAAGCCGTCCAAGTCTTTGCTACACAGAAGAATGAGGGTTATGCCCCATGTGCAGATAAAAGGCTGGTATGTTCAAACAGGAGATAATTACGTGGCAATTTACATGCAGAGACAGACAAAGAAAAGCATATATGGAATAATCAACTTTGCAAAACATTATTAAAATGGTCAGAGATGTTTTATTATGAGGACATAACCTCAAATGTATGTGGCGTGTTCTTCAGACCTTACTTTGTTGGCCACAATCCCAAAGCAATTTGATATTATGAATTATTTGGTTTATTAAAAAAACCCGACTTCAATTAAATCAGCAAAGGCTGAACCCTTAAGGTATGTCTCTGTTTCGGAAAATAGCTTCTCTGCATGGGGAGTTTAGCACTCTCAAGAAGCCTACATAACAAAGGCAGGGTGTGTCTGTCTACACTACAAATTAAACCCAAATGAAACAGCCTCAAACCTGTTTAATGGAAATGGATCTCTAGCAAGGGAAACTCAGGCGTTGAAGTTCTGTGTAGGAGCCAATGATCTGTTCCACAAATTCCCGGCGTCTTCACAAAACTAAAGCTGCAAAATGGTCCTTTACAGGGAAAGTTATGACAATGAAACCAGTGCTTGCTTCCTTGTCTTGTATAGCAGTTGCACTAAATTCTATGAAATCTATATTATTGTCTTGTATTCTTATGGCTTACAGGGCTGATGGACGCCTGAATTGGAGAAAGTGTCTTGTTGATATGTTTGGTAAATTTTCTTAATCGCATGTTGTGAAAGCTGGTTTCGCATTTCCAGAATCAGGTTATGTTATCTGAAAAACTAAATTACAGGTCTTGCTCTCCTAGCATAGGGGCGGGGGGGGATTATTATTATTATTTTACTACAATTTATGCAAAAAGAAAGGAAGAAGGAAAAAAATAAAGAATAAAAACTAGTTGAGGTTTCAAAGAAAAACTTCCAAACATTCTCATTGTACGTTATCTGCTAAATACACTTTTACCACACAGTTACTTATTTCTTCTATTTTTTATCATATTTCTATATAAATTGTCTATTATCTTTATATACTACAAGGCTCAGTCTAGGTCTGCCAGGAGATTACCCTTTATACCATTGTTCTTCAAATATTCTTTAAATATCCTCCATTCCTTGTGGACTTTTTGTTTTGTTTGGCCTCTAACTCTTCCCCTCACCTTTGCTAGCTGCAAGTATTCTACCATTAATGTTTGTCAGTCTACTATATTAGGTGTTTTAGTATTTTCCCAAAAAATACTTAAAAAAATGATTTAAAATAACATTTAAAAAAAAGACCAGAAATATTTCTTTTAAGTATATTGCCAACTGAAAAAGGAAAATCGAAAAGACCATTGTGTATGGGGTAACGGCAGCCAGAATTTTAGTGGCAAGAAATTGAAATCCACCCCAAATTATTATTATTTAGGAAACTGGTTTATTTCTTAGGAACAGAGGAAGCTGCCTTACTCCAGGGCAGGGAGACAGCAGACCCAATCCGTACATTCAGAGCACATTTCTCCCACCAAAGAATCCTTGGAACGGTATTGTGGGTGTGGGAATTGTAGCTCTGTGAGGGAGAAACTACAGAAATTTTTGTGGCTTTGAAGATGCACTGAATGTGCTTTAAATCCACGGTGCAGATCTGCCCCCCTCTAGCACAAGTGTTGTCTGGTCCTCTAGAGAAGAATGGTCTTCCCCATCACTTGCCGCCCCCTGATCATTTTAATGGGAGGTGCCAGGGCTTGAGTTTGAAAACTGCCACATGCAAGGCACAAAGCCTGTCCTCTTCCTCCGATCTACAGCACCTCTCCTAGCAACCTTGCGGAAGACACCTTTCATTCACCGCCCGTAAAATGTTGTCAACAAGATCAGAGCTGAAGGAGAAGGTCCTCAGGACTTTCCCCCAAAAGGCCTCACTTTGGAAAAGCATGGCTTCCTATGGGGATTCTGCTCTGGAGTAGGGAAAATGAGATTATCCACCTTTCCCTGCATTGGCCACTGCCCCCAGATGTTTCTTTCATCGCTTCTCAATATGTCTCTTCCTTCCTTCATCTATCAGCAACCTCATTTGCTCATTTTCTTGTCACTGCCGGTTCTTACCCCAAGGAGAAAGTGTTATGCAATCATGAGATGAGCAGAACAAGGAAGGAGACAGTCTAGCGACTTGCGCTCAGGCGACTAGAAGCTGTCGGCTCCTAAATTCTAATCGGGCACAGATCTCCCCGGAGCCATGTCTTCTCGCCTCGCTAGGCTCACCTAGATAAGCTCAGTTTTGGGGTGGGGTGGTTTTCCTCCCCCCCCCCGAACACTCCCTTGCCAAGGCAATAGGAAAACCCCTGTGAGTTAGAAGGAACATTTCTTTAATCAGGTGTCAGCTCTGATGGAAAGATGGAATGGTAAGAGTCGGCTGGAAAATTAAAAAGGGAACCGCCTTTTCTTTGGTGGGAGAGTAAAAGGACATGTTGTGAATTTCGAATCCAGGATTGGAGATGGCGGGAAATAAATTATTATTAATAATAATAACAATTAAAGTTTTCATCTGTAGACCTCAGGGCAGTACAAAGCATAGAAACACAAGATAAAAACACAAAATATATAATAAAAACAGGAACAAAACAAAACTTCTCTGTGGGTGTCGGGGAGATTCACCCACCAAGGGCCACGCTGTTAATAACAATAACAATAACAATAACAATAACAATAATTATTTATTTATACCCCACCTATCTGGCTGAGTTTCCCCAGCCACTCTGGGTGGCTCCCAACAGAAGAAGAAGAAGAAGAAGAAGAAGAAGAAGAAGAAGAAGAAGAAGAAGGGCGATAAAAGATCTTCCCTAAACTTCCCTAAACAAGGCTGCCTTCAGATATCTTCTAATCTTCTCAAAGTCAGATAGTTGTTTATTTCCTTGACATCTGATGGGAGGGCGTTCCACAGGGCAGGCGCCACTACCGAGAAGGCCCTCTGCCTGGTTCCTTGTAACCTCACTTTTCACAATGAGGGAACCGCCAGAAGGCCCTCGGTGCTGGACCTCAGTGTCCGGGCTGAACGATGGGGGTGGAGATGCTCCTTCAGATCTACTGGGCCAAGGCCATTTAGGGCTTTAAAGGTCAGCACCAACTCTTTGAATTGTGCTCGGAAACGTACAAGGAGCCAATGTAGATCTTTCAGGACCGGTGTTATATAGTCTTGGCGTCCACTCCCAGTCACCGGTCTAGCTGGCCGGGCACCCCCTTGTGCGGATAGGCGGATGTCGCAACAAAGCCACACTTGGCTCCAGCAGCACGGGTTTGGCTGGCTCAGTGGGCTCAGTTCCCCTGCCCCCCACCCAGTGCGCACCTGCCTGGTGGCGTTGATGGTGTTGTAAACAAAATCTGCCCTTATTCACTTAATGGGGGACGCAAGAGCCCTTATATAGTCCTTTGTAGGTTCTCCATCGGTAGGAGAAAATAACAGAGGCCAACCAGATAAAATTGAGAAGAAAAGCAGCTAGTAAGCCTGATCTTTATTGAATTGTTGCAACAGGGTGCTCCCCTCACACGCAGGAGAAGGAGGAAGACCCAGAACAAAGGTGTGCCTGCCCTTATATAGACATTTTAATTTCCACGCCCTGGAGCTGAAGACCACCCCCCCATAAACATCATACCTACATCGCAGAAAAGGTGGTCTACAACAGAAATTTGAATGTTGTTGTTTTTCTTGTCTGCCAGGTTATCTGATAATGCCTTATCGATTGCCTTTCCTGGTAGTCTGGCCATTCCTTTGAGATGGTGATTACCCAATTCCTGAGACAATGGGAAGGTTCCCTCGCCCCCTCCCTCCTTGCAGAGAAAACATTTGGTCAAAATGGTTTCAGGGTGGTCTTCCTGTGCTACTCCGGACATGTGGTCCACATATCTATGTACATGCTTGGTTGGTACATTTATGAACATTTATTATATATGTTGTCGTTTAGTCGTTTAGTCATGTCCGACTCTTCGTGACCCCATGGACGAGAGCACGCCAGGCACTCCTGTCTTCCACTGCCTCCCGCACTTTGGTCAAGCTCATGCTGGTAGCTTCGAGAACACTATCCAACCACCTCGTCTTCTATCATCCCCTTCTCTTTGTACCCTCCATCTTTCCCAACATCAGGGTCTTTTCCAGGGAGTCTTCTCTTCTCATGAGGTGGCCAAAGTATTGGAGCCTCAGCTTCAGGATCTGTCCTTCCAGTGAGCACTCAGGGCTGATTTCCTTCAGAATGGAGAGGTTTGATCTTCTTGCAGTCCATGGGACTCTCAAGAGTCTCCTCCAGCACCATAATTCAAAAGCATCAATTCTTTGGTGATCAGCCTTCTTTATGGTCCAGCTCTCACTTCCGTACATCACTACTGGGAAAACTATAGCTTTAACTATACAGCCCTTTGTTGGTAAGGTGATGTCTCTGCTTTTTAAGATGCTGTCTAGGTTTATCATCGCTTTTCTCCCAAGGAGCAGACGTCTTTTAATTTCATGGCTGCTGTCACCATCTGTAGTGATCACGGAGCCCAAGAAAATAAAATCTCTCACTGCCTCCATTTCTTCCCCTTCTATTTGCCAGGAGGTGATGGGACCAGTGGCCATGATCTACATTTTTTTATTGTTTTTTGACGTTTATTATATATACAAGACCTTAATTTTATTTATTACAGTGGCATCAACTGGACTGGCCCAGCGGGTTCTGGTCACCCTCCGTGCCTGGGCAGCGTCAAACGATGCTGCGTTGCTGCTCTTGGGCACAACATACTAGGCCAAAAAGGCTCTCACAAAGAAACAGTTACTAAAGAGGCCGAAGGTTGCTATAATCCTCTGTGGTAAAACTTGACAGATTGTATAACTAACTGTGGCTTCTCTTTTTCAAAGGAACCCCTGAAAAGGCAACAAGCAGGGGAGCTGCGAGGGAACCAGCATGGCATAGGAAATGAGCAAAGCACCATGGGTAAATTTGCCAGGATTTTACCTGTGTTATAAGGGGGGGGGACTGCTCCTTTTCCCCTATGAGGTATCCAAGAGCCCATATGGAGTCCTTAAGTGGGTTCCTTATAGGTAGGAGAAAATAACAGAGGCCAACCAGAAAATATAGAGAAGCAAAACAGCTAGTAAGGCTGATCTTTATTCAAGGAACTGTTGCAACAGGGTCCCCACTCATCACACGCAGGAGAGAGGAGAGAACCCAGAAAAATGGTGTGCGAGCCCTTATATCCACTTTTGAAATTGCCCACCCTGTAGCCCAAGACCACTACCCTTAAACATCATCCATACATCACAGAAGGAGGTGGTCTACAGCAGAAATCCTGTCTGCCAGCATACCTGATAATGGTCACTGATTTCTTTACCTGGGCAGCCTGGCCATTCTTTTGTGATGATCTGAATCCAGGTCATGGGCTCATTCATACAAAAATACGCCCTTAAGACAGGATTTGCAAGCAAAAGTCCGTGGGGAGTCTTTCTCCATTTCTTCCCTCCTTGCTGAGAAATATATTGAGGTCAATTTGGGAGAGTCAAAATGGCCTTCCTGTACAATTTCAGACACATGGTTTTATATACTTATGCATGTGTTTGCCTTTATGAACATTTGTTTTATATTTGAGACCTCAGAGTTCTTATAACACCTGCTCGGGTTAATAATAATATATTTATATCCCACCCATCTGGCTGAGTTTCACCAGCCACTCTGGGCGGCTGCCAATCGAGTGTTAGAAACAATACAACATTAAATATTAAAAACTTCCCTAAACAGGGCTGCCTTCAGATATCTTTTAAAGATAGGATAGCTGCTTATTTCCTTCACATCTGAAGGGAGGGTATTCCACAGGGCAGGTGCCACTACCGAGAAGGCCCTCTGTCTGGTTCCCTGTAACCTTGCTTCTCTCAATGAAGGATCCGCCAGAAGGCCCTCGGCTCTGGATCTCAGTGTCCAGGCTGAACGATGGGGGTGGAGATGCTCCTTCAGGTATACTGGACCGAGACCATTTAGGGCTTTAATGGTCAGCACCAACACTTTGAATTGTGCTCGGAAACATACTGGGAGCCAATGCAGATCTCTCAGGACCGGTGTTATGCGGTCCCGGCAGCCACTCCCAGTCACCAGTCTAGCTGCCGCATTCTGGATTAGTTGCAATTTCCGGGTCACCTTCAAAGGTAGCCCCACGTAGAGCGCATTGCAGTAGTCCAAGCGGGAGATAACTAGAGCATGCACCACTCTGGTGAGACAGTCCACAGGCAGGTAGGGTCTCAGCCTGCGTACCAGGTGGAGCTGGTAGAAAGCTGCCCTGGACACAGAATGCTTCTTCCGAATAGCAAAAAAGGGTGACTGATGCGACTTCCCTGTGCTTCTACATCAGGGGATGAGAGAGTTCTGGCTGAATCCAGAAAGGGGGACCAGAAAAGTCAAAATGGCCTCTGCGGGAACAGACATCTTGTGCAGCGTAAGGAGGAGAAGGGAGTCTCCAGGTTGCAACCAACAGACAGCAAAAAGGAGATGGATGTTGGCAACTTCTTACAAGGTACTCCAGTTTCTACACACTTTAAGAGATAAAATACCTGCACCAAAGATGGGGAGAGGCATATGGTTGGGATGACATTATAATGAGGTAGAAATGGAGCCAAGGGAGAAAACTGTCAACAGATTATCCATTTATGTGAATAGAGGAATAAATTTAGCTGGATGTGTCGGGTTTAAAGAATTCCTTCTTCTCCCTTCTAGAAGTTACCTCAAGTGTCATCTGTTTTGTAAAAATTCATCACCCATCTAGCTTTCTAGTGTGGTTTGTCTGTACATAAAGGACTAAACCGCTTAATGTGTTTTGCTTAACTTTATGCACTTCTAACGCATAAAGTTATTTTTTCTTTATGAAGACAGCTGTGGCTTTCCATGAAAACTAGTCACAGGCAAATAATTTTTTGTCACTCAGTTGTCATGTTTGTGACTGGTGTGAAGGTATTTCTCAGTCAGAAAGATGTTCTCAACCCAGCCATTTGATGTTTGATATTTTAATTAGCCCTGTTGCCGATGTAAACTCGATAAAAGCTGAGTGTGTTGATCCTTCCGCCCTTCTGTGTCTCAGGTGGGTGAAATGAAAATACTGAGCAAAGTTCAATTGAGAGTTTTCTCTTCTTTGTCCGCTAATCAGGCCTTTATGCATGGAGAAATTGAATTTATTTGATTTGTCCATCCCTATTTGAGGCATCTTGGTTGGAATTCTATATTTCTCACTAGAGTGTCGAGGGTCTTTAATGAGCAAATTAATGCAGAGTCACAATGGCTTAGAGAGAAGGTCTTTCTGTGTCTGCTCTTGCGATGATTCTTTCACATCAGCTTAATAGTGTTTCTACAGGTCTGTAGGGACTGACACTACAATGCTTGAATAATTTCCTTATTCTCCTTCCTGCGGTATAATGTTGTTCTCGTTTGCTAATGATCTTTTCAGAGCAGTGTCCTCTAGCTCTCTCAGAGGCCTTGCATTTTACAAAACCAGGATGAAAATTCAGGCTGGATCAAACAAATACAGAGTTAGTGAAAGCAGTGGACCAGCTCTGCCTTACCTCTATTGCCACCTCTCTACTCAACAACAACAAATTTATTTATATGCTACCCATCTGACTGGGTTGCCCCAGCCACTCAGAATATTAAACACACAATAAAACATCAAACATTTAAAAACCTCCCAATACAGGGCTGCCTGTCTTCTAAAAGTCAGAGAGTCGTTTATTTGCTTGACGTCTGAAGGGAGGGTGTTCCACAGGGCAGGTGCCACTACCGAGAAGGCCCTCTGTCTGGTTCCCTGTAACCTCACTTCTCGCAATGAAGGGACCGCCAGAAGGCCCTCGGCGCTGGACCTCAGTGTCCGGGATGAACGATGGGGGTGGAGACGCTCCTTCAGGTATGCAGGACCCAAAGCCTACTCTCTATAGGCTAGTCTGCAGGAAAACAAATCTTCCACTGATAAAGAATTTTTGTGCAAAATGTGTCAACATAAGTGCATGTTTTGAACTGCTTTGCTCCTACCAGGTACATGCAATGTGTGCATAGCTGTCAACCATCTCTTATTTGGCAGCAAAGTTCCTTAATCCTAGCGCCGTGTCCTGCTGCTGTCCCTTATTGATGATGTCCCTTAAATTTCCCAGGTTTCAAAGGAAGCAGCTCCTCTCCCTCCCTCCCTGCCGGCCAGGGAGGAGGGAGGCTCCAGCTGTGTTGCTTGGCTGTGTTGCTCTCCCAATAAGGAGTCTAAGAACGACTGGGGGGGTGGAGCTTGCATGCCTTATGTCGATCAAATCGGCCGCGTTGCTTGGGGACTCGCCTTTGCTCAGCGCTTCCCAGTGGAGAGGTGACGGTAGTTTTCCTTGCTGCATCCCCTTTGCCGGTTTGCTGCGCTGTGGGAACCACCGCTTGAGGCTTCGTTTGGCTGCTGGCTGGGCTTTCAGAAGTCGAACATACCTGTGCTCTGAAAATCCCTTATTTTGGCTGCTGATCCCTTATTTCCGAGGCCCTTATTTTCAAATCTTTAAGTTGACAGCTATGAACGTGTGCCAAGCAACCGCTCCTAGCAATGACTTACCAGAACATGTACACATGGTGTGGTACATGCCCTTTGCTGCGCATCCTGTGTTAAAAAGGCCCTTGGTTCATACTGACCACTTAGGTAAAAATGTCGTTCCATCGTTTATTTTCAGTTTTGATTTGGGATTGTAAGAGTGGCTACCCAAGGATCCTTCCCAAATTAAGACAGAGCGTGTCTCCCAGCCCTCTCTTCTCGCACAAAAAGAGATCCCAGCTAGCTTCAAGGAAGATGCTCAATTAAGGCCATGAGGATGCGCCTCTGGGTAATTACTTTGATCACAATTTGCTTGCCGGAAGTTTAAAGAGCCTGGGCAAGAGGGAAATCAAACAAATGCCGCTCTTGATGGTTTCCACTTTGAGGGGATGTTGAGGATGGAATTATCAGGAAACTGCTTGGTAGAAGCAGTGCAAAGAACATGAGAGGCCACGCTGCTGTACAGAACAGCTGAAAAAAATATATATCTCCATGCCAACAAGACCTAGATTGCAGAGTCGAGGGCCATTAAAAGTTTCCTGTCTTTGCAAGGCTGGATGCAATTCAGCTTTCCCGGTCGCTTATTATGATTTTAGCTAGGACAACAAAGGAAAAGCAAGTATATGATTTTGGTCTCTCTACATACCACCGGAGCCTTCGCAAAGAGCTGCATTTCAAAAAGCTCTTTGGGGAAAACCTATACCCCTTAAACTGCACTGGCACTTAATTCAGATAACGTCTCATGGCATTTCTGCTGTGGATTTGCAACTCAAGATGACCACAGCCTCTTATGGCGCGAGTGCCTGGTCGCTGGAGCTGAATTGCCCAGGAGCAAAAAGCAGATCATGCTTTTTGTTTTTTGTTTTTTGGAAAGAGGGAAGTGGGTGTTGAAACAAAGCCGCTGATCGTTTGCCGATCAGGGAGAGAGATAAGGGACGATAGAGATAAAGGAGGCTGCCTCGGAGGGGGGAGGTAAAGACAGCAAACTTGCAAAGGGTAGGGGACAGGAAGACTAAAGCAATAAGGAGAGAAATTAGAAGAAAAGGAGGAGCAAAAAACTGCTCCAGCTAAGGAAAGGACACTAAGGCAAACAAGAGGGAAGGGAGTGTTGAAAGGATCGGTGGGATCGGATGAGAGATAAGGGACACTAGCAGAGGCTGCCTGGGAGGAGGGAGGTAAAAGCCCATGGATCCTCAGGATTTTTACACTGGGTCACCCCAAATTCACCATCAGATCACATAGCATGCCTATGGTTACAGCCTGCACCCAAAAAAAATCACACATCCACTGTTTCGTGGGGCCAAAATGGTACAAAAATGTGGTTACAAAGCACAGATTCACATGGATCCTCAGGACTTTTGCATTGGGTCACCCCAAATTCACCATCAGGTCACATGTCTGTGGCCACAGCATGAACCACAAAAACCATACATCCACTGTTTCGTTCAGAATTTTTTTTTTCTTGTTGTCCTCCTCTAAAACCTAGGTGCGTCTTATGGTCAGGTGCGTCTTATGGAGCGAAAAATACGGTAAGCAGCAGCACAGTGACCCCCCTGGCCCTAAAGCCTGGACAGTGTGTGGGGGCGTCCTGGGCTGTTGTCCAAGTCTATCAATGACGCAGCAACTCCCAAGTTGTTAAATTATTCCAATCCGGGCTGTTGCCCAAGCTTTTTGTTTCAGATTTAATAACATAGTAGCTTCCACATTGTTAAGTTGTTACTGTAAATTCTTGAGCACACTGTTTGCAATATTGTTTGTTAATAACATAGTAGCTTCCACATTGTTAAGTTGTTACTGTAAATTCTTGAGCACACTGTTTGCAATATTGCAATGTAAATGCCCCGCCAGAGATACTACAGTGGTGCCCCGCAAGACGAATGCCTCGCAAGACGAAAAACCCGCTAGACGAAAGGGATTTCCGTTTTTCGATGCGCTTCGCAAGACGAATTTCCCTAGGGGCTTGCTTCGCAAGACGAAAACGTCTTGCGAGTCTTGCGATTTTTTTCACTCCCCCCCTTTTTTCTAAGCAGCTAAGCCGCTAATAGCCTCTTAGCCGTTAAGCCGCTAGGCCTTTAATAGCTGCTAAGCCGCTAATAGCGCTAATCCGCTAAGCCGCTAATAGGGTTGCTTCACAAGACGAAAAAACTGCTAGACGAAGAGACTCGCGGAACGGATTATTTTCGTCTTGCGAGGCACCACTGTACCTCTCCTCTAACACCCCACCCAACCCTAGGTATAGAACAGGGAAATTATGATTCAAGTTTCCAGTGGCTGTAATTATTATTATTATTATTATTATTATTATTATTATTATTATTATTTATACCCTGCCCATCTGGCTGGGTTTCCCCAGCTACTCTGGGCGGTTCCCAACGGAATATTAAAAACACGATAAAACATCAAACGTTAAAAGCTTCCCTAAACAGGGCTGCCTTCAGATGTCTTCTAAAAGTCAGATACAGTGGTACCTCGGGTTACATACGCTTCAGGTTACATACGCTTCAGGTTACAGACTCCGCTAACCCAGAAATAGTGCTTCAGGTTAAGAACTTTGCTTCAGGATGAGAACAGAAATCGTGCTCCGGCGGCGCAACAGCAGCATGAGGCCCCATTAGCTAAAGTGGTGCTTCAGGTTAAGAACAGTTTCAGGTTAAGTACGGACCTCCGGAATGAATTAAGTACTAACCCGAGGTACCACTGTAGTTGTTTATTTCCTTGACATCTGATGGGAGGGCGTTCCACAAGGTGGGCGCCACCACCGAGAAGGCCCTCTGCCTGGTTCCCTGTAACCTCACTTCTTGTAGTGAGGGAAGCGCCAGAAGGCCCTCGGAGCTGGACCTCAGTGTCCGATGGGGGTGGAGACGCTCCTTCAGGTACACTGGGCGAAGTCAGAAATTAGTAGGAACATGACACTGCGCATTTTCGTAAGAGGCATTTTAGATGTGCCTAGAAGCCTCTCTGGATGCATTTGTGTGATACATTCACCTATACAAAAACGTAATGTGCATTCCTGCCAGTGTAGGCTTTCATTTCACACTACTCCTGAGGAGTTCTTACTCAACCATCACTGAAAGCTCCCAAGGCAGTTTGCAACAACAAGAGGTGTGCGATTTGAAGGGAAACAAAGCCCAGCAAACCTCAGCATGGTGTTGGTGGGAGAGAAGTCTGGCAAATACGGGCTCGATTCTGCTCTCCTTGCCGCCGTTCCTTACGGCTGTGTGGTCTTCTTTGATACCGCTTTTGCACCTGTGCAAAGCAGATGAAAGGAATTGCCCAGAGAGCAAATCAATTCTCAGATCAGCCTCATACATCGGGAATCAAAGGCTGAGCAGGCCGAGAACGGAATGGCGTGGATGGATTTGCCCAGGCGATTTGCAGGGGGTATAAACTGCCAAGGGAAGAGCCTCTTATGTAGAGATTTTTGCTGCTTTCCCTGTGGTTAAGGCAATGCTGAAAACTATGTCAAGTTGATAACAGGGAAACCAGAACTGGGAAACAAATAGGAAACCCCTTCACCTGGACGGCATGTGTGGCGAGGAAAAGGTGTAGATAATCTAGCCAATGGGAGGGTTTTCAGACCGGTATCTAGAAACAGCAGGATCTGGAATTCATCTAGATGGAGAGTCACATGTTGAGGACAAGAATGGTTGCCCCAGCCACTCTGGGTTGTTTCCAACATATATAAAAACATAATAAAACATTAAACATGAAAAAACTTCCATATACTGGGCTGTGTTCAGATATCTACTAAAGGTTGTATAATATAGTTACTTATCTCCTTGGCTTGCGAGGGGAGGAGTCACATGACTCCATACCCTCCAACATTTCTCTGATGAAAATAGGGACGTCCTAAGGAAAAGCAGGGATGCGGGTGGCACTGTGGGTTAAACCAGAGAGCCTAGGACTTGCCGATCAGAAGGTCAGCGGTTCAAATCCCCGCGACGGGATTTGAAAAGAAGCGCATTCCTGGATCAAATCATGAAACTGGGACAGCTTCTGTAAATCCGGGACTGTCCCTGGAAAATAGGGACACTTGGAGGGTCTGTCAAAATTGTTATCAAGCTTAATTGTATAGTCAAGCTTATTTTGCCTCTCCTTAAATTAGGCTATAGGTAAAGGTAAAGGGACCCCTGATCATTAGGTCCAGTCGTGACCGACTCTGGGGTTCTGGCGCTCATCTCACTTTACAGGCCGAGGGAGCCGGCGTACAGCTTCCGGATCATGTGGCCAGCATGACTAAGCCGCTTCTGGCGGACCAGAGCAGCACACGGAAACACTGTTTACCTTCCCACCGGAGCGGTACCTATTTATCTACTTGCACTTTGACATGCTTTCGAACTGCTAGGTTGGCAGGAGCAGGGACTGAGCAACGGGAGCTCACCCCGTCGCGGGGATTCGAACCGCCGACCTTCTGATCGGCAAGTCCTAGGCACTGTGGTTTAACCCACAGTGCCACCCGCGTCCCAAGTTAGGCTATAGAGATATCTAATGTTTTGACCAAAACAGAAACGTTGTTCTACTTCTGCAATGTCACATTGAGACACGTGGCAAAAGATTAGTAGGTTTTTATAATATTATATAATATGAAGCAACACCTTAAAGTATATCGATATTGATTTCCGGCGTAATTGGACCGAGACCTCTATATAATATGCATCAGGCTATAGCGAAGCAGTGGTAGATTTCTGCTCCTGCCAGCCATACTAAAGAAAACAGGGCTGGGGGGGGGGGAGCCGAGGGAGCTTCTTTCTCTTAATCTGTGATTCTCCGGCATTTGTTAGCTAAACCGCTTAACTCCCCCAGCTCTCCATTGCTCACACCAGGGAAGTTCATAAAGTACACCTTTTCGCACAGCATGGGTTTTATCTTCCAGTTGATTTCTGCTTCTGAACTCCGCCATACACACAGGCGCAGAAATCCTTGTGAGTAAGCCCGTAACAACTCGACAGTTTCAGTTCTGAAAACTCCCTCCAGAGTTGTTTCCAAAGAGCTCATTTTATGTTAGCTTTTTTTTCCTCCCCCTTTCCCTTTTCTTCTTCTTTAGGAAGAAGCTCAGCAAAAGAAGCAGCGAGGGAGGGGGGATCCCAAAGATCTTAAACTGGCTTTTCTAGTGCTATTGATATGGAAGCGCAGGAGGTTTAAAACTCACGCAAGCCCCCTAGCTTGCTGTCTTTCTGAGGTTGTGGACGACCTTCGCCTGCTCGATTTTGGCCCAAAGGCAACATAGCTGAGATTGCGCAGACTTTTAACCAGGGCATTTTTTCAGCCAGAACTTGCCAGAACTCAGTTCCGGTGGACTCGTAATCTGGTGAACCGGGTTCGCGTCTCCGCTCCTCCACCTGCAGCTGCTGGGTGACCTTGGGCCAGTCACACTTCTCTGAAGTCTCTCAGCCTCACTCACCTCACAGAGTATTTGTTGTGGGTGAGGAAGGGAAAGGAGAATGTTAGCCGCTTTAAGACTCCTTCACGTAGTGATAAAGCGGGATATCAAATCCAAACTCTTCTCTTCTTCTTCTCAGGTGGGCGCCATTGCCATTACAAGAGAACAAGGTTCATGGCAACTCTTTTTCTAGGAAAATAGCTCTGCTTTTAGCCAGCCAGGCTGGACCAGAAGTATCTATAGGGAGCTATAGCTCCCCAGCACTGGCTGCCAGCCACAAACTTCCCTGTAAACCACAGAGTAGCCTCCTTCCCAAAATGGAAGTCTTCTTTCTTAAAAGGGGCATGGGTGGCGCTGTGGTCTAAACCATTGAGCTGCTTGGGCTTGCCGATCAGAAGGCCGGTGGTTCAAATCCCTGCAACGGAATGAGCTCCTGTTGCTTTGTCCCAGCACCTACCAACCAAGCAGTTCGAAAGCACACCAGTGCAAGTAGATAAATAGGTACCGCTGCGGCGGGACGGTAAACGGTGTTTCCATGCGCTCTGGTTTCCGTCACAGTGTTCTGTTGCGCCAGAAGCGGTTTAGTCCTGCTGGCCACATGACCCAGAAAGCTGTCTGCAGACAAACGCCGGCTCCCTTGGCCTGTAAGCGAGATGCATGCTACAACCCCACAGTCGCCTTTGACTGGACTTAACCGCCCAGGGGTCCTTTACCTTTACCTTTTTACCTTCTTTCTTAAAGCCACAGACAGGCTTCTGCCTTTGACACACTATTTCCAAGACAGAGAATGTGTGGAAATCGACTTAGCTTTTGTGGAAAAAAACACTAACATGATAGATGAAACCTAACGCATATTGGTTCAACTCTTCCTTAAAACAGTGACAATCTGTGTGTTGCGAGGTTGTACTTTGGGTGCAAATTGAGTCTCAGACCAATGTAATAAGTTGCTCCCACTCCCAGCCACAAAAAACCAGAAGTGTAGCTAGCTATGATTTGGTACTTAGTGGGTGGGCAAAACAGGTCCGTCCCCCCCATGCTGAGAAGATGTGTGAGGAGAAGTGTGAAGGAAAGCCAAGTATCAGGATGTTATAAAGGGGCCAATTTCCTTGCTTTGATTTATGAGGGCCTCGTCTCCAACTTCCCTGGGGATAATCAGCAGCAGAGATGCATTTGTTTATGGGCAACACAGATGATGGAATATTATCCTTTACAGGATGCGGGATGGATGGGAGCGATATAATTACTTGCCCTTTGGACACTGAGTAGACACATGCCTGAGCTGCTCTCAGGACTTCAGTTTGATCTCATTTGCAGCCATTCATAGAAGGCTTTGGTGCTGGGGTGTGAGACGTCTCAAGGCTAATTCTTAAACCACAGTCCTTCTCAGACTGTTGCTTTTCTCGGGCAGGGTTCAATCACATATCGGCAAATACCAGACCCCCACCCGCCCCATTCTGATTTGCTTGCACAAAGCTTGCTTGTAGGTAGACCTGGTCTTCAGAAGCTTCTAGACTTCCGCTGTTTAGGAGGAATTCAGTCATATCCCATCAAATTCAGGTTGTGCAGTTATAGTCAATGTTCCTAGAGGCGGAGGAGTCTTGCACAACAAACATGCTTCTCTGAAAGATCAGACTTTTTGCAATAAGGAAAGTGGCAGGGAAATGGACTGGAAAGTGTGGGATGATACTTGACGTCATCTACCCTGAAAACAAGTCAAAATGAATGTTCAGTAAGTTGTCGTCTGTAGCGTTTGCCTCCTAGGTGGGTCATAAGGAAGGGGGTAAATGAGTGTGACGTGATTGGCCAGTGGAAACTGATAGGAGGAGTTAGAGTGGCAGTTGTGTGGAAGTCAGTTGAGGGTTGGGAGTTGGAGAAGGAAGAGGGAGGAATAGTCTGTGGGTTGGTCAAGTTGTGTTGTGAGAGAGTGAGAGGAATTGTTAGGTGGAGTCAGATAGTTACAGTGGTGCCCCGCAAGACGAATGCCTCGCAAGACGGAAAACCCGCTAAACGAAAGGGTTTTCCGTTTTGGAGGCGCTTCGCAAAACGAATTTCCCTATGGGCTTGCTTCGCAAGACGAAATGTCTTGCGAGTTTTTCCGACTTTTTTTTCCTCCCCCCCCCCTTTTTCTAAGCCGCTAAGCTGCTTATCAGCTGATCCGATAAGCCGCTAAAAGCCGCTAAACCGCTAATAGCGCTAATCCGCTAAGCCATCAGTGGGCTTGCTTCACAAGACGAAAAAACCGCTAGATGAAGAGAATCGCGGAACGGATTCTTTTCGTCTTGCGAGGCACCACTGTAGTTGGGATAATCAGTTTGAAGTTGTTAGGAACAAATAGGACAGTTAAGGAACTAAGATTAAGAAACTGACAAGAAAAATTAACAGAAACCATAAGCTTGTTCATGCCTATAAATAAACTTGATCATTTGTTAATGTTGACAACTGACTGGACTCCGTGTGTCCCCGTGAGAAACGGGTTGGTGGCAGCGAAGAAAGCAATCACAGTGGTGGCACAGGGTCAATAAACCGTCAAATGTCCGGGGACCCTGTGTGATCACCAGATCGGCGTAATCTAGCTTCCCTGCATACCAAATCAGGACAGATGCTCAATAAACAAATCATCTGGAAACACCCCTCTTTAGCATGAGATATATTCTCCTCCACACACCCTTCTGCCAGGAATGTAGGAAACTAGGAAGGGGGGGGGGAGCAGGACATGGTTACTTCCCAGTACCAAAACTGGCACGAGGAGTACCTGCATCTCCCCATTTTCCTACACTGAAAGACCAGCATGGCGTGAGAAACAGCCGTGCAAAAGTATGGCATTTGCAAACTGAACCCCCCTCAGTTTGTGTTTCAGTTGGGCAGCTTTGGAATAACTGTCTCAGCCTGAACAGGACATAACGTAAAGGTAAAGGGACCCCTGACCATTAGGTCCAGTCGTTGCCGACTCTGAGGTTGTGGCGCTCATCTCGCTTTATTGGCCAAGGGAGCCGGCGTACAGCTTCCGGGTCATGTGGCCAGCATGACTAAGCCGCTTCTGGCGAACCAGAGCAGCGCACGGAAACGCTGTTCCTGTTTTTTGTGTTGAATATATGCTATATGGTAATTTATGGACCTAACAGAATATGTATTTTATCAAAGTAATTGTTGAACTGAAATATAATTAAGAAGAAGTATATTAATAGTTAAATTTTTTGGAGGGTCCCAAGAGAGTGGGGCTCTAAGATATAGCTTGTTTAGCTTATACATAAATCTGGCACTCGGACGTGGGTGGTGCTGTGAGTTAAACCACAGAGCCTAGGACTTGCCGATCAGAAGGTCGGCGGTTTGAATCCCCGCGACGGGGTGAGCTCCCGTTGCTCAGTCCCAGCTCCTGCCAACCTAGCAGTTCGAAAGCATGTCAAAGTGAAAGTAGATAAATAGGTACCACTCCGGCGGGAAGGTAAACGGCATTTCCATGCGCTGCTCTGGTTCTTCAGAAGCGGCTTAGTCATGCTGGCCACATGACCTGTATGCTGGCTCCCTCGGCCAATAAAGCAAGATGAGTGCCGCAACCCCAGAGTCGGCCACGACTGGACCTAATGGTCAGGGGTCCCTTTACCTTTACCTAACTCCAGAGTACCATTGTCTTTAAGGCCAATAATATAAATGACATGTATATGTCACTTAAAAGTATTTCCTCACCAACCCAGCCACCACCTGCCGATCCCTAAACGGTGTGTTGTTTTCCTTGGCACTCGCTTGTCTTTGGAAGAGCTGTTTGTTTTTACAAATAATAATGATGATCTCTTTGAAGACCACACGCACCTAGGAGGCATGAAAGAGAGAAGCTGCAATCTTGCGCACCAAGGGGTGGGGAACTAGATCTGCCCACCTGTCAGCCTCCAGATGTCGCAATGGCATCAGGTGACCTGTTTTGATGTACAGTGGTACCTCAGGTTACATACACTTCAGGTTACAGACTCCGCTAACCCAGAAATAGCGCTTCAGGTTAAGAACTTTGCTTCAGGATGAGAACAGAAATCGTGCTCCAGCAGCGCGGCGGCAGCAGGAGACCCCATTAATTAAAGTGGTGCTTCAGGTTAAGAACAGTTTCAGGTTAAGTACGGACCTCCGGAACGAATTAAGCACCATATTTTTTGCTCCATAAGACACACCAGACCACAAGACGCACCTAGTTTTTGGAGGAGGAAAACAAGAAAAAAAATATTCTGAATCCCAGAAGCCAGAACAGCAAGAGGGATCACTACATAGTGAAAGCAGCGATGCCTCTTGCTATTCTGGCTTCTGGGATAGCTGCGCAGCCTGCATTTGCTCCATAAGATGGGAGACACGTTGTGCTCCCTCTGGGGTAGTTTGTCCACCTTTGCCCTGCCTTAAGCTCTCACCTGTGGTTCCTAGAAGCTGAGAGTGCCCACACACCAGGAAACACCATCAGCTGGTCAGCTAAACCAAGTGACGGTAGCCAGTGGGTCTCAAACCTTCACAGAAGTTCCAAGTGTCCCTATTTCCCCGGGACAGACCCAGATTTACAGAAGCCAGTTTCTGATTTGATCCCAGAATGTCTCACTGTTCCTTGGGATGTCCTTAAGTTCATTGGAGAAGACGGGCTCTGGCAGACTGAGTGGACGAGACCAAGAGTTAGGAAGGCGCTATATATATATATATATATATATATATATATATATATATATATTATTTATTTATTATTTTTTTTTAAAACATACCATTTTCAACAGTAGTTAAGCATATTTTTACATCTTATTCCATTTTTTTGACTTCCATCAGTCCTGTCTGAAAATCTTCCAGTCTAATCTCTTACTACACATTTCTTAGTACACATTTCTGTTACATTTAAAACTCATAACCAATATCTCTATTCTTTACCTACTTTGTAGCACTTCATATATTCCTCCTTACAAAACTTCTAGCATAATTTGTTGGTTACAATTTCTTTTCAAATAGTTCCTATACTTCTTCCAATCTCTGGTCCTGCAGGTTTTGAATCCTTCCTGTCATTTTGTCCAGTTCTGCACAGTCCATTATTTTCATCTGCCATTCTTCTTTCGTCGGAATTAAGAAGGCTGTTTCTGCACTTGCTATAGAGGGAGGTGAGGGGCACACGGGGCTCGTCCACCTGGGAAGGTAGCCTGTTATGTACTGAAGTTCTCACCCTGGGCCAGCAGGGGGATACTGTAGATAGTTATGCAGATGAAGGATCGAAAGTGACGTTCAGTGATTGGATAGTTTTAGAAAGTTGCTACAGTAACGTTGTACTGGAACTCTATATAAGCAGACTCACTGAGCCCTTCAGTCAGTTCTGTTCTGGCCTCTGAATAAACAAGAGCTGTTTGAAGAATCGCTGTGTCATCTGATATGTTCACCCACATCTTAACATAGCCCATCTAGAAGAAGGAAAACTCGGACCCTAAACCTCAGCTGCCTTGTGGGATATATTCGAGAGAAGATAAGGCTAAGCAGTAAACCCTACACAAATACAGTGTGGAGTCCCTAAGATGGTTGTACGCCTCCTTCTGGCAACTCCTGCAGCCAAGCTGGTGCTAAGCGTATTGCTCTGCTTTCCTTTGGACCACATCAGCGAGGCTGAGAGGGGGTCTTGTCATCTGGGCAGCCCAGGACCTCCATGCACACTACCCGGGCTTGCACCCAGGAGACCATATATTTAACCATTTTTTTATACCACTTGATTTTAGAGCAGACCTCGAAGCAGTTTTTAAAAAACCAGCAGTATATGACATCAGGTATATGGCTGGTGATCGGGACGCAGGTGGCGCTGTGGGTTAAACCACAGAGCCTAGGGCTTGCCGATCAGAAGGTCGGCGGTTCAAATTTATCAAGTAAATAAATAGGTACCTCTCCAGTGGGAAGGTAAACGGCTCCCTTGGCCAATAAAGCGAGATGAGCGCCACAACCCCGGAGTCGGCCACGACTGGACCTAATGGTCAGGGGGCCGAGGGAGCCGGCGTACAGCTTCCAGGTCATGTGGCCAGCATGGCGAACCAGAGCAGCACACGGAAACGCCGTTTACCTTCCCGCCGGAGCGGTACCTATTTATCTACTTGCACTTTGACGTGCTTTCGAACTACTAGGTTGGCAGGACTGGGACAGAGCAACGGGAACTCAAACTGCCAACCTTCTGATTGGCAAGTCCTAGGCTCTGTGGTTTAACCCACATCGCCACCCACGTCCCTTCTCCGGGTATATTCAATAAATAATGATGGTGATGATGATGGGTTGTGATGTGCAGAACTCCCATATGTACTTTTGCGTAGCTTTTTCTGCATGTGGTACTTGGTGGATGGGGAAAAGAAGGGACCAGTAAGAAACAGATGGCCTGGAAATATCCTTCTTGGTGTTTGCTTAAATCTAAAAGAAAAGCCAGCATAAATCAAAGTGGTGGTACTTGGCTCATAGCACTGCTGTGGGATTTTCTTGCAAATTTCTGGAGCAAGTGCCCCCTCTATTGGCATCACAACAGCCTCTGAAACCAGGTTTTCTAATCTGATTGAAGCTGGTTTGTAGGGGAAGTATTTACCAAGAAACTACAGGAACAATATGGACTATGGCTAATGCCATGTGAATATTTTTTTTCTAAGTTGTGCGTCATTGTTTCTCAATCTGATCCTTTTACATGGTTTTGTATGTACAGTGGTACCTCAGGTTACATACGCTTCAGGTTACAGACGCCGCTAACCCAGAAATAGTGCTTCAGGTTAAGAACTTTGCTTCAGGATGAGAACAGAAATCATGCTCTGGCGGCGCGGTGACAGCAGGAGGTCCCATTAGCTAAAGTGGTGCTTCAGGTTAAGAACAGTTTCAGGTTAAGAACGGACCTCCAGAATGAATTAAGTACTTGACCTGAGGTACCACTGTATTGTGGTATTTTATGCATTGTCAGTTATTTATATGGAACGTAGTTTAGTAATCATTTATCGTTATTGGTAAGAGTGAATTTCTGTTTATTATTTGCTGGTGTTTTGAGAGGTAATTTTATTGTGTACTATAATGTTCTAATAGATAATTTAATATGACTTTATGTTATACAAGTCGTTCCGTTCTAAAGTTATGTTTCATTACGACTTTTTGTATTGCATCAGATTATTATATGGTGTGCGTTCTTTGTTGTATATTTTCTTGCTGCAAACTGCCTTGTGTATCGTAATATAGAAAGGCATTATGCAAAGATATAGATATAGATATAGATATAGATATAGATATAGATATAGATATAGATATAGATATAGATATAGATATAGATATAGATATAGATATAGATAGATAGATGATAGATAGATAAGATGTTCATAAATGTACCAAGCAAACACATGCAAATATGTAAACCACATGTCTGAAAACCACAGAAAACTCCTGAAACCATTTTCTCTCTCCCAAAATGACCTCAAATATTTCTCTGCAAGTCGAAGGAAATGGGAAATCTCCCCATTGCCTCTTTCACAAATCCTGTCTTAAGGGCACATTTAAGATATGAATAGGGTGTGAGCCTGTGACCTGTGACATGGATTCAGGAACTGAGTAACGAAAGAGTGGCCAGGATGCCCAGGTAATCCAGTCGAGCAACCTAGCAGACAAGAGGAAAAAAACAAGGCACTCAGATTTCTGCTGTAGTCCGCCCCTTCTGTGATGTATGTATGATGTTTCTGGGGGTGGTCTTGGACTCCAGGGCGGGGAATTTAAAATGTCTATATTAGGGCTTGCACACTTATGTCCTGGGTCCCTCTCCCACTCCTGTGTGTGTGTGGGAGCACCCTGTTGCAACAGCTTTAATAAAGATCAGGTTTATAGCCGCTTTGCTTTTGTATATCCTGGTCTGGTCTCTGTTCGTTTCCCAACCGGTTTGAGCCTTAAAAGGTACGCTCTCTCTGAAGGTCCAGTCTTCCTTAAGAAGCTGAATCCCTTGAAGGGACCCCATTTTCATTCTTATTTCAGTACGAACCCTGTGTTTGACGTAGCGATTGCTCAGTTTGTGGGGCGCTTCAAAATGCTGCAAAAAAACCCAAAACCTGCAAAACTTTGGCACATGTTTGCAGAAGATCCCAAAGTTTGGGGTTCGTAGTTAATGCTTCCCAGTTTCATCATTATACAGTGGTACCTCGGATTACATACGTTTCAGGTTACAGACTCTGCTAACCCAGAAATAGTGCTTCAGGTTAAGAACTTTGCTTCAGGATAAGAACAGAAATCGTGCTCCGGCGGTGCACCAGCAGCAGGAGGCCCCATTAGCTAAAGTGGTGCTTCAGGTTAAGAACAGTTTCAGGTTAAGAACGGACCTCTGGAACGAATTAAGTTCTTAACCCGAGGTACCACTGTTTTTGCAAAATAATAATACAACAGTGGAGCTTTATCACCCCCTGGTGGCTGAACAGACATTGACCGTAGTCTATATATTCTGCTCCGTATGTTGCCAAGGCCTGTTCTACCTTAACTTGTAACATACATTTTTTTTGCTCTGTCCCCATTGCAGATACAGAAAAACAACTGGACAATTTGCCCCAGTCAGCTAGCCCCTCACACCTGCAACCACACATTGCCCATCCCAGGATTTCTACATCAGATAGGTAAGTATATGAAATGGGACTGCCGCTAGCGTTTCCAAGGGCTGAGTCTCTCATGGAATTCTACTAAATATTGATCCAGAGCACAACTCCAACGTATAGTTAACAGAGTAAAAACTTAAACACGTTGCGGGATTCCCCCCCAAAAATAGACCAGCGGCAATTGATTTTCATCCAGCAGAGCTTTATTGCTACTGAAGGCACGTGAGCCTAATGGTCACAAATCCAATACAGTGGTACCTCGGGTTACAGATGCTTCAGGTTACAGACGCTTCAGGTTACAGACTCCGCTGACCCAGAAATAGTACCTCAGGTTAAGAACTTTGCTTCAGGATGAGGACAGAAATCATGTGGTGGCAGCGCTGCAGCAGCGGGAGCCCCATTAGCTAAAGTGGTGCTTCAGGTTAAGAACAGTTTCAGGTTAAGAACTGTTACGGCAAAAATCTGGGTGCGAGGCTACTCTGCCACCCAGCTCATCGGACTAAGTCCGTGGGTCCCTGCGGAGGAAAATGAGCTCAGCCGGAGACAGGAGCAAACTGCAGAAGATCCAAGTTTATTGCGCAACAGGTTCAAGGCGAGATTGAACAGTGAGAAAGGGGTGACATGAGTTTTTGAAACTCCCTCCATGTCCCAGAATACAGTGCAAAACACGTCATGAATACATCACAGAAAGGTGGGGTTACACAGATCAGCACTTCAGGAAGGTGGAGGGGTTACACAGATCAGCACTTCAGGAAGGTGGGGGGGTTACACAGATTAGCATTTCAGTAAGGTAGGGGTCGCACAGATCAGCAGTTCAGTAAGGTAGGGGTCGCACAGATCAGCAGTTCAGTAAGGTAGGGGTCGCACAGATCAGCAGTTCAGTAAGGTAGGGGTCGCACAGATCAGCAGTTCAGTAAGGTAGGGGTTGCACAGATTAACATATGGAGGAGGGAGGGGGGAATATGCAGAGCTGGACGGACCCGCGGAACGAATTAAGTTCTTAACCCAAGGTACCACTGTACATACAGGACAGGCGCTGTCCATAAGAAATCCACTTGCAGCAGACTTAGCAGTAACATAATAAGTTTAAATCTTAACATTATACAGTGGTACCTCAGGTTAAGTACTTAAAAAAGTGAAGTAAAAAAAGAATGGGAGTGCCTAAATGAATACCTCAAATGTCAAGGTTCGAGGGCAGAAATCTGGCTGAGTCTGGAATAACCTTGTGAAGTGAAACGATATGAAAGAAGGATTTACATCTAGATGTTAGGATAGAGATGATAAAGAAAACAGGAAAACAGGAAGACACAATGAGAGATAAAGGAGGTGCTGTGGGATTGGTGGAATTCAATGTCTTGTTGTTGTTGTTTTAGTGTTTGTAATATTAACTTGTAAGATATGGGTTTTGTATGTGTGTGTGTTTTAGTTTTTGAATGTTGATTTTTGTGTGTTGTGTATTGTTATTTTTTGATATCTTTCGTGTTGTTGTTGTTGTTGTTATGTGGAAAATACCAATAAAATTCATTTTTTTAAAAAAGAATGGGTCGTAAGAGGAATACGTCACCTCAATTACAAACGTTTCCTTCTGAATAAGTTTGTAGCCTTCTTTGATTGTAACAAAGCTCAGTTTTCTGTTGAACGAGACAGTAGCCAACTGGAGTCAACCTTTCGTATCTCATTTGGACAGGTCTATTAGTAAATTAAGAGCTCTGTTATGCCATCGTCTTGGCCCAAAGCAAGGGTGACAAGTAAATCTAGTAAACTCTAGTAAACCTCCAGGCAAAAGAGATGGATCTCTTATGTATTCTGGGCCCAAGCTGCTGTAATTTCTCAAACAGCACCTGGATTCTGGAAGGCTATAGGAAGCCAGCGTGGAGACTAGGACATGGATGGCATTGGGGATCCTTCACAGTGGGCGACTGTCAGGGAAGCAGAGTGCACCACGAGGCTTTTGAGATGCTGAGATGAAAGGGGCACCCTTTTCATTATTAACCATGGAGAAAAGTCTTGGGACTGCCATTAAAGGCACAAGAGAATATTCCTTCCTTTTTGCAGTAGCGAGGAGGACAAGAAAAAAAAGGCAGCTCTGCCCATTACAGTTACATGAGTTGTTCCTCGGGGGGTTTCGTAGCTTGCAAGCAAATAAAAATAAACTTAATGTGGGCTGTTTGAGGGGCAGCAGGTTGTTGTTGTTGTTGTTTAGTCGTTTAGTCATGTCCGACTCTTTGTGACCCCATGGACCAGAGCATGCCAGGCCCTCCTGTCTTCCACTGCCTCCCGCAGTTTGGTCAAACTTATGTTTGTAGCTTCGAGAACACTATCCAACCATCTTGTCCTCTGTCGTCCCCTTCTCCTTGTGCCCTCAATCTTTCCTCTCTTTCCCAGGGAGTCTTCTCTTCTCATGAGGTGGCCAAAGTACTGAAGCCTCAGCTTCAGGATCTGGCCTTCCAGTGAGCACTCAGAGCTGATTTCCTTCAGAATGGATAGGTTTGCTCTTCTTCGGCGATCAGCCTTCTTGATGGTCCAGCTCTTACTTCCATACATCACTACTGGGAAAACCATAGCTTTAACTATACGGGCCTTTGTCGGCAAGGTGATGTCTTACTTTTTAAGATGCTGTCTAGGTTTGTCATTGCTTTTCTCCCAAGAAGCATGCGTCTTTTAATTTTGTGACTGCTGTTAACATCTGCAATGATCATGGAACCCAAGAAAGTAAAATCTCTCACTGCCTCCATTTCTTCCCCTTCTATTTGCCAGGAGGTGATGGGACCAGTGGCCATGATCTTCGTTTTTTGATGTTGAGCTTCAGACCATATTTTGCGCTCTCCTCTTTCACCCTCATTAAAAGGTTCTTTAATTTCTCCTCACTTTCTGCCATCAAGGTTGTGTTATCTGCATATCTGAGGTTGTTGATATTTCTTCCGGCAATCTTAATTCCGTTTTGGGATTCATCCAGTCCAGCCTTTCGCATGATGAATTCTGCATATAAGTTAAATAAGCAGGGAGACAATATACAGCCTTGTCATACTCCTTTCCCAAATTTTGAACCAATCAGTTATTCCATATCCAGTTCTAACTGTAGCTTCTTGTCCCACATAGAGATTTCTCAGGAGACAGATGAGGTGATCAGACACTCCCATTTCTTTAAGAACTTGCCATAGTTTGCTGTGGACAACACAGTCAAATGCTTTTGCGTAGTCAATGAAGCAGAAGTAGATGTTTTTCTGGAATTCTCTAGCTTTCTCCATAATCCAGCACATGTTTGCAATTTGGTCTCTGGTTCATCTGCCCCTTCGAAATCCAGCTTGCACTTCTGGGAGTTCTCAGTCCACATACTGCTTAAGCCTGCTTTGTAGAATTTTAAGGATAACCTTGCTAGCGTGTGAAATGAGTGCAATTGTGCGGTAGTTGGAGCATTCTTTGGCACTGCCCTTCTTTGGGACTTGGATGTAGATTGATCTTCTCCAATCCTCTGGCCACTGCTGAGTTTTCCAAATTTGCTGGCCTATTGAGTGTAGCACCTTAACAGCATCATCTTTTAAAATTTTAAATAGTTCAGCTGGAATATCATCACTTCCACTGGCCTTGTTGTTAGCAGTGCTATCTAAGGTCCATTTGACTTCACTCTCCAGGATGTCTGGCTCAAGGTCAGCAGCCACACTACCTGGGGTATACAAGACATCCATTTTTTTCTTGTATAATTCCTCTGTGTATTCTTGCCACCTCTTCTTGATGTCTTCTGCTTCTGTTAGGTCCTTTCCACTTTTGTCCTTCATTATGGTAATCTTTGTACGAAATTTTCCTTTCATATCTCCAATTTTCTTGAACAGATCTCTGGTTATTCCCATTCTGTTGTTTTCCTCTATTTCTTTGCATTGCTCGTTTAAGAAGGCCTTCTTGTCTCTCCTTGCTATTTTTTGGAAATCTGCATTCAATTTCCTGTATCTTTCACTATCTCCCTTGCACTTTGCAGGTAGGTAAAGGTAAAGGGACCCCTGACCATTAGGTCTAGTCGTGGCCGACTCTGGGGTTGCAGCGTTCATCTCGTTTTATTGGCCGAGGGAGCCGGCGTACAGCTTCCAGGTCATGTGGCCAGAATGACCACGCCGCTTCTGGAGAACCAGAGCAGCACAAGGAAACGCCGTTTATCTTCCCACCAGAGCAGTGCCTATTTATCTACTTGCACTTTCACATGCTTTCGAACTGCTAGGTTGGCAGGAGCAGGGACCAAGCAACAGGAGCTCACTCCGTCATGGGGATTCAAACTGCCGACCTTCTGATTGGCAAGCCCTAGGCTCTGTGGTTTAACCCACAGTGCCAAAGTTTCCATTTTGTTATTGCAGTTTCTTCTTTCCATAGGAAATGACCCCCTGTTTACCAAGCATTCATCCTGACTTGCTTGCACGAAGCTTACACGGAGGTCACACGATGCCTGCTTTTCATTGAGCATTTGTTCTGATTTGTTGGCGGGGAGGGGATACGGCAATGAGCCACTCATCCTGATTTGCTTGCACAGAGGTTATATACATCATCCCATAATAGGCAGGTTTATTCCACTTTTTGTTGCATTTCCACCACTGCAAAAATTCTTTCTGATAGAAGCGGATTTGTCGCGAGCAGAACAGAGTGCTTTAACCCACTTTAATTGTGCAAACCTACCGTATTTTTTGCTCTATAAGACGCACCAGACCACAAGATGCACCTAGTTTTTGGAGGAGGAAAACAAGAAAAAAATTATTCTGAATCGCAGAAGCCAGAACAGCAAGAGGGATTGCTGTGCAGTGAAAGCAGCAATCCCTCTTGCTGTTCTGGCTTCTGGGATAGCTGCACAACCTGCATTCGCTCCATAAGATGCACACACATTTCTCCTTACTTTTTAGGAAGGAAAAAGTGAGTCTTTTAGAGCGAAGAAGAAGAAGAGTTTGGATTTGATATCCCGCCTTTCACTCCCCTTCAGGAGTCTCAAAGCGGCTAACATTCTCCTTTCCCTTCCTCCCCCACAACAAACACTCTGTGAGGTGAGTGGGGCTGAGAGACTTCAGAGAAGTGTGACTGGCCCAAGGTCACCCAGCAGCTGCATGTGGAGGAGCGGAGACTCGAACCCGGTTCCCCAGATTACGAGACTACCGCTCTTAACCACTACACCACACTGGCTCTCGAAAAATACGGTAAATTTCTGGAATGCAGTGGAATCCCTTTCGCAAAGTGCTCACCATCTGTAGAGGGACCTCTGACAATGTGTCTGTTAATTTTCCATGTGTTCGTCCCTTCTGATTATTTCACACTGGTTTTTCAAAGGGAGATGGTCTCTGAACTGGACAGCAACAACATGGAGATTCTTGACCGCAGTGCTGAAATTGAGAAGGGCGCAAGAATGGGCACCCATTCATCTGAAAAACATCGGGTAGAAGAAGAAGATAAAGAGGAGGAGGAAGAAGAAACATTGCCAGAGAAAACCAGAAAGCCAACTAAGGCCACTGATCCCAAGGCAGTGAGTGTTAACCATTGTGGAAAAATATTTATGCAAACTGATCCGGGTACACAGGGCAGGGCAAAGTGAGATGGACATTTTAGGGTACCACTAAAGGGAAGCAAATGGTTGATTCCCTCCCCCTCTTTCTTTTTCCTTTCTCCTCCTGTGAAGAGGCTGCATCTTAATGTTTAATGTTGTATTTTAATCTTGTTTTTTAAAATTGTATTTTAATCAACTTGTTTTTATTATTGGTTGTTAGCTGCCCTGAGCCTGGTCTTGGCTGGGGAGGGCAGGGTATAAATAAATTTATTATTATCATTATCATTATCATTATCATTATCATTATTATATTTACTACTGTAATGGGAGGGTCTGGTTTTCTGCCTCAGAAACCGAAGCATCTTAGACCACCTCTTAAGGCAGGGATAGCAAGCCCTGCAGATGTTTTTGGGCAACAAATTCCATCATCACTGACCATTGGGCCATGCTGCTGGGGCAGATGGGAGATGAAGTCCAACAAGATTGTGGGGGCTCAGGCTCTCCGTCCCTATTTTGTGGGGGGAGGAGAAGCAAATAGAATGCCTGTTGGGGCTGGGTTGATATATTGATATATTGCCCAAAACAGCTTTGAAATCCATATTGTGATACCGGTTTCATAATTTTTGATCACAAATCATGGTGTGTGCCCTGTTCATGGAAGACCATCTTACTTGGCTATGAGTGATCGCCAAAGAAGAAAACAAAAGAACTCTTATCAAATTTTAAAATTTCCACCAAAACAAAAATATGCTATGCTAACCTGTATTTGGTTAAGCACTAAATTTCTTTCTTTTATCCCACCCTGTACTCTACACCCTTTTTCTTTCTTTACTAACAGGCTGCAGGTGGTGTTGAGGACAAAGTGAAGATGGGGCAGAAGAAACCTGAATCGGTGAGGACTGGAACTGTATTGAAAGTGCAGAAGAAGACGCTTAAGAAAGATAAACGGACAGATTTTGTTGTAGGTAAAGGAAAAGGCCATTTAAAAACTGAATGTTGTTCCTGTGTGAGGGATTCAGCCAGGGGTCAGAAAACTTTTCCAGCAGGGGGCCAGTCCACTGTCCCTCAGACCATGTGGGGGGGCTGGACTATTTTTTTTTTATTGAAAAAATGAACGAATTCCTATGCCCACAAATAATCGGGAGATGCATTTTAAATAAAAGCACACATTCTACTCATGTGAAAACACACTGAATCACTCTCTAGTGAGGAAGCCTCACAGAAAACAGTGGAACTTACTTCTGGCAGTTTACATTTCTTAGTTCTTATGTACTGAGTTGAATAGGATTCAGAATGCAGCAGTCTGGCTGGTCCTAGAATAATAGGATTCAGAATGCAGCAGTCTGATTGGTCCTAGAACAATAGGATCCAGAATGCAGCAGTCTGATTGGT